>NC_143572.1:36345000-36996111 GCF_054136105.1 Typopeltis vanoorti | reverse complement strand
TGGGTCAGAAGTGAAATATTTGACCAAAGACTAGAGACTGCAGATATTAGAGTCTTGTGAAAGATTAGGGGTGTGAACAGATGGCACCAATGACAATATCATATTAAAATCGAGGATATTAAGAAAGAACTTGACATTGTTGGCATCCAGGAATGTGATAGCAGAGCTAATCTCAAGTGGTATGGTTACTTAAACAGAATGGGAGAGGAAAGATTAGCAAAACAAGTGTTCCCTACCAGGTTGGCAGGAAAAAGATCCAGAGGAAGAACTATATATAGGTGGATTGATTCAGTAAAAAGTGCCTTTGAAGATAGAAATATAAGATCTGGTAATTTTAGAGTCTTGACAGGTAACTGGCTGATTTGCAGGAAAATTGTAGATGAAGTTAGTAATGATGTAATTTTTCATGTAGTACTATCATATCCTGTCCCCCCCCCCTTCGGGTGTATATCAGGAATTTGATGATGATGATGACAAAAATGATACTAAATCAACCACGAGAAAGAACATAAGTTTTTGTCATAACTCTCCTAGTTGTATATTCTCTTCTGTGGTTATATCAGTTGCTTTAATAGCATTTTTGTCTAGGTGAATTGATGTGAAGCCATCACGTCAATTGCTTTAGTATACCATAATGCAAAGCGCATCCTTCCGAATATGTATAATTCAGAAAGATACTTTGCAATCAAACTTTGTTTGTTTACATTTGGATAAAGGTTGAAACAAGAATATAATTTCTTGGGAAGGTTAATTTAGCCTCAATTGATATGTAGAATAATATGATAATTCTGTATGATTAAGTTTGTTATTACTAGCTTCCTATTAACAGTTTTTCTCTAAATTGGTCTGTTATTTGTCAGAACTTTAATATTGTCCAACATGATGTTTCAGTCTTTGAAATTAAGTCTGGTTAATGCTGAATAATTCTTAAACCTGTGAGGAATCCCATGTTCATTGATACATAAATACTACCAGCTGATCCAGAAAAAAATCCTAAAAGAAGACTGTTTTAACTCTCATGATGCCATGCATGCAGAAATCATCTCTGAAAGAACTTTCAGAAAACTGCACATATTTATCGAGAAGCTAGAAATGCTTGCAGATATACGAGGGTGGTCTGAAAAGTACTCGGCCTAACAATGAAAAATTGATTTAATATTTCAAAATTATTTTTATTTTTCAACATAATCACCCTTCAGACTAATACATTTATTCGAGCGATGCTCCAGCACCATTATCCCGTACCTGTAGTGGTTCTCAGTAAGACCTGCAAAATACCCCTCTACAACTGCAATCATCTCTTGATTCGAAGAAAAACACTGACCGGCGATGAAGATTTTTAGTTTTTGGAAGAGACAGAAGTCAGAGGGAGCCAAATCTGGGGAATAGGGTGAATGTTCCAACAATTCATAGTGCAGATCCCTTAATTTTCCAATTGCCAAAACACCTTTGTGGGCAGGTGCATTGTCATGATGAAAGATGATTTTTTTCTTCTGCAAACCAGGTCTTTTCTCACGAATGTTTTCGTCTAGTCTGGTTATAAGATCGGAATAATATTCCTCGGTTATTGTTTTACCCTTTTCAAGATAATTAATAAACAAAATGCTTTTAGCATCCCAAAACACCGATGCCATGACCTTTCTGCTGATGGAACCGACTTTGTCTTCTTTGGCGCTGAACAACCGGTTTTGTGTCTGCTGTTTTGACTGTTGTTTAGATTCTGGTGTGTAATGGTGAATCCAAGTCTCATCCATAGTAATAAATGATGCACAAAATCAGTTTTATTCTTGTTAAAATGCTTTAAGCACTGTTCAGAGATTTTCATGCAAGTGAGTTTTTGATCTGCTGTGAGCAAGCATGGTACCCATCTTGCACAAAGCTTTTTCATTTGCTATTCTTCATGCAAAATATATCCTATACGTTCTTTTGAAATGCCTATAGTTTCAGCAGTTTCACGCACTTTAACTCGCCTGTCATCCAATACCATATATATCGTGCACTTGATCAATGATATCTGCTGTTGTTACACTTTTTGGACATCCTTCACGTGGATCATCTTCAATGCAGGTATACGCCCACATTTAAATTCAACAGCCTATTTCTTAATTGTCAGAAATGAAGGAGAAGAGTGCCCATAAACTTTTATGAACTTCGAATGAATTTCTTGTGGTGTTAAACCTTCTTTTACAAAAAATTTTATAACCGCACGATACTCAATTTTATCTATTTCAATGGATACAGAGAACGCTTTTGCTTCAAACAGCTGTATAAAACAAACTACTTGATAGAATGACATGCAATTTCACATGCAATACTTATGATAGATGTACCAACTTAGAAAAAAAAAAAATCATCCCGATAGTTTTGCCATTTATGGTCGAGGCTGGGAACTTTACAGACCACCCTCGTATGTTAGCTACTCATTATAACTAACTTGAAGATTGTCTTTTCTCATATTATGGTTTAATGGAATGAAAATAGCACAAGGAAAGAATTAAAAACACAACTTCGAGGGATAAGTATTTTGTCTGTGTCACAGAGATGTTCTGAGATACAATATGCAAATCATAATAATACACTCAGATGATGCAAAAAATAATTGGAAATATTAAATTGTAAGCCTAAAGTCTTATAAGGGGTGACTGCTGTAGTTGCTGGCTGACAACATTAGCTGTTGTGAGGGAGGTCTAAAATAGTTATAATTTTTTTTTTTTTTAACTTGGTTGCAAGGTAATTATATTCTTGTTTAACCCTTTATCCAAGTGTAAGCAAACAAAGTTTGCACTGGAAGTATCTTCACGACTTTGTATATCGAGGCTGGTGACTTCACATCAATTGCCTTAACATCCAATAATGCAAAGCACACTTTCTTTTGGACATGCATATTCCTATGCATTATGGGAAAAGTCACTACCCAGACCAGCCTCGACCAGTATTAGGGTGAAGAAGTAAAGGAGTATTCATCATATGCCTACAGTAGTACAGGAATGTAAGAGAGCCTAATAGTATTAGTTGAAAGAAAAGACAGGATGGTAAAAGAGAGACAGAGAGATCTCCTTTATATCATTGTGTAACCAAAGGCTATCCTTTTTCACCAGTTTCATGCAGCTGAATTACCAAAAGACCAATTGAAACTAATATCCAGAGATGATTGCTACCTAGGTGGTTAGGCTTATCTAAGTTAACTGGCTTGCCTGAGATTGCTCTCTAGTCATCCCTGCAGTTGACCATAAGCCACGCTGAACTAACAGGATGGAACTATAGATAAAAACCTTTCGTAATAAAAAAAGAATTTTATCTCCCCAGGTGAATATATATTGCATAATGTGGTCAGTCTACACCACCTAGCCAAAAATTTGTACTAGAATGCTTCTTTCTAAATATAAAGAATTTTCTGTAAAAAATCATTTACAAAAAGTTAAGAAAATACATGGCTTTGATTTTTTTAACATATTCATTACAAAAATCAAAATTCTCTTCCCATTGCTGACAGGTGGGGAATACTGTTTCTGATCTGTAAGCCGGTGTCATAGATTGAATCTGCAATGTTAAAGTATCTCTATTTGATGTTGTTTAGTGAAAGACAGCTATATGCATTTCTCCAAGCAAGATCCCTCCTCTTTTCAGATATCCTTGGAACTTCAGTAAGTTATCAGAATGTCATTGTTAGTACCCAGCTGTGGAGGGTTGTGGGTGGAAGAGGTTAAAGATTTCCTTTATATCAAGTGGAAAATGTCAGTGCCAGAATGCTGTAGCAGTCTTAGCGTTAAGCACAAAATGCTGTAGTATTCAGGAAAAATCTTGGCTCTTGGGACATTGTAATTATTTATTCCAAATAGTGGAAAATGATAACCCAGGTAGTACTCTAGAAAATCTATACATATATGATTGCTCTAACATTTTATAGATTTTTAAGGCTGTATTGCCTCAAAAATTTGAGCCCTAACTCTCCATGCTTCTTTGATAGATTAAGAAATTTGTTTTTTAATTTTCTGGTAGTGGTTGCACCAAAAAAAATTGCACGGTTACTATATAATTATTTTTCTTCAGCTTTTGTAATGTCTGTAATATTTATTATATACAGATGAACTGGAATGATTGTAATTTTAAGTATTATGACTTTAGAAGAAAAAGGGAGTTGTCCAGATGTAGCTGGGTGTTGGGAAATGATATATTTCCCAACCATTCTTCTAAGGTTTCAATGTTTTTATGTATGACAAAGAAATTTCAAGTATATGAGAGAATCTTCCTTAGGGATTAGTCCAAAGAGAATGCCTCCAAGATTTTTTCTAAAAACTTTCAATTTTTGTCTTGTCGGCATTGGCATTTAGGCCACTAACTTTGCTGAATTTTTCCAGAATACCAAAAATTTCCTTCATGGTGTAGGTAACTGTTATTCCTCTCACAGCCTATGAATTGTTAGCTTCATGCAAAAAAGGTTCCAGGACTAATGCAAAGAGCAAGGGACTAAGAAGTTAGCCTTGCTTGACTCATTTTTGAACTTTGACCAAGTCCATCAGGAACCTATTAACAAGCAAACAAGCCCAAAGATGAACATTATTAAACATCATCAGTGGCAGCCAGACCCAAGAATATATACCAGGGTTGAATTAATCCAGAAGTCATATATTTTCCATATACAAGTAGATGGTTTATCACCATATTATTAAAGTACTGTGGATCAGAGAAGTTGTAGAAAGTTTTTTCACTTGGTTACAAAATAAGTTATACTTGACAAGAAATTATATTCTTGTTTAATTCTTTATCCAATTGTAACAAATTGTTGCATGTGAAGTATCTTCACGACTTCTGTATATAGTGGCTATTGTTCACATCAATTGCCTTGGTATATTTATCTGAGAGGTCTAAGAATTACTAATGTTACCCAAATCTTGGGAAACTTCAAACTATATGTATTAAAGAATTGATTAGTTCTATAAATCTGATTCCAAAAAAGAAGGGAAAAAAAAGTCATGTTTGTATTTGCTGCAATGAAGCATAGTAGTTTTTTACCATTTGATTCTGTTCAAATTGTCTAAAGCATAGTCATCTAGATCCACTGAGGGTGCTCCCTATCTTAGGACTTTAAGCATACAGTGTGATATCCTCCTTATATTTATTTGAGATGATGTCTCTTGACAGAAAAGAAATACTGGAACCATTAAACCTAGTGCTTAATTCTTTTATTGTGCTGCTATGTGCATTCCATCAGACCTTAGCATGTGCTTCAACCACCATCTAAGCCTAAATATGCTATTGTATTATCGTTTGAGATAGGCAGATTAACAACCTGATTTTTTTTATTTTTATAGAAGCATTTTGATTAGTTATGAGGCTGTGTAGATATTATTGGTAATATTGTTTGTCAATATAAATTGATGCAATGAAAGTGGTTCATAGGAATTCACAATGGAGATTATTGCCATACTCAGTTTTGTTATTTTTATCTTAATTTATTTTTTATTTTAGAAAATGCTTTGTGAGCAATTAATTGAAGAACTAAAGAAGTTGGACCAGTTGTTAAAGCAAAAAGAAAGAGAAGAATTGAGGTAAAATATATTTGTTAGTAAATTTTAAAGGCACAAAAAAAGACTGAAGCTTCTAAAAATTTAGTGGATAGAATATTTATTACCTATTTCCTAAATAAAGGTTTAGTTGTCAGATTGACATATCTAAATAAATCCTGTAATCTCTTTAACTTGGCTTTTTTTTTTTCTTTTTCTTTTTTTTTTTTGGAACAGCATGGCATACATAATGGATGCAGCACATTTATAAATTATTTGCAATATTCAGTAATTTTTTTCCATGTTTACATAAAATTCAAATAATCTTAGTTATTAATGAATTTAAATTACTTTCGTGTTTATTTATTAACATGTTCATGGCAGGCCTGCACAAGTTGGGATTCAAGCAGAAATGTATTTAGTGCTACAATAAAACTTTACTTATTTGATTTGCAACTAGGTAGTATGATGTTCATTCCAGTTGTTTCTAATTATTTTATTTTTCACTAATACAGTACACATTGACTATGTGCCCTTTTTTAGTGCAACAATAAACTTTACTTTGTTTTTCTTGCACATCTATGCAGTTACGATGTTTGTAGTGGAGGGGTAGTTTAATACTGGTATTAAACTACCAATATGTACCAGATATATAAACAGAAAGCACTCAACAAATCTTTCACAGTTAAAAAAATTAAAAACAAGCGAGAAAATTAGACTGTATAAAAGGCTGTTTTTTGTACCTGATAGTTCTGCATCTAGCAATAATGACTTTGCTGCAAAGTATATGTATAAATGTCTAAATTATCGAAATAAGAGGTGTGGATGTGCTAATTATCTAAACAAACAGGAATAGTTACAGCATATGAGTATGAACATATCTAAGAATTCATTTCAGTAAAATTATGGAGATTTCAACTGCGTTAGGAATCTTCATCTTTGAGTGCCATCTTCTTTCGGAGGTTAGCGACCACCTTGGCAAATTTCGAGCAATCCTCAGCCACTCTAAACAGTCCCTCATTGTTCATGCCAGTCCACTATCTGATGCCTACCAGCTAGAGATTTTCTTTGTCTTCCTTGTCCGCTTCTTCCATTTATCTTCCCTTTTGTAATCAATTGAATTATCTTATATTTTTCTTTTATGAAGTAGGTGACAAAGATGTGCCATTTTTCTTCTTTTTATGGTATCTAAAAGTTCACATGATTTCCCCATTTGTTCCAGTTCCTCTTGATTGGACATTTTTGATCTCCATGAGATTATTAACATTCATCTGTATAACCATCTCAAAAGGCTTCAAGTTTTTTGGGTTTTTTTTATGTTGTCTTTGAGGTAAAAGTTTCTGCACTATACAACAATACAGACCATAGCATTTAACTATATATCCTCTAAGCTCTAAATTTAAATTGTGGTTACAAAGTGTTGATTTCATCAGGAGAAAATTTTTTCTTGCCATTTCAATTCTAACTTTTATTTCCATTTCTGGATTGCATTCTTCATTTAACCAGCATCAGAGATATTTAAATTTTGTCACTCTTTCTATTTATTTCCCATTCAAAGAAAGTGCTGAATTAAGAATTGCTTATGACCATGAACTTAGTTTTGGTGATATTTATATGGGGTGCTTAAGGGTCAAAGCTGTATAGCTGAGAGGAGACCTCCAATAGCCTTTAAAGGAAGGCGGAGAACCGACCAGCGCTTCTGACCTAATGTCCAATCCTCACCTTCTCGTGGTGCACCCTGTTGGGTATCTACCTGGATACTGAACGAACGAGGATGGGCTGGCAATTTGGGATTTAGCCAACCAAATTGTTCTTATTGGTTAAACCAAAATACAAAATAATGGTACAACATGACAAAATTTCATGCCGGCTGGGGCTTCGCCTGGTTAAACAAGGCCCCCATTGTTTTTGCCAGGGAACCAGGGCAAACAGCAAAAAGTCAGCTACTGGAACAAATCTGAAAACAAACAACAATTTAACATCACCAGAGTTCAAGAGCGCTACTATCAACGTAAGAAGCCTGAATGGCAAAGAAATGGAGCTAGCTGAGGAGTACCAGATTGACATAATAGGGGTGACTGAAACAAAAAAGATAAAACTGGTGAGATCTTTCTGAGCAATAAATACAAAATGTTATATTTAGGCAATGAAAATCAAGGAAAAGAAGGAGTAGCCATAGTATTCAACACTAAATATGAGGCTAATCTTCTTGAATGGCAGGCAGTCTCAAGTAGAGTGAAGTGGACAAAGATCAGAATGGGGAACTGGACAATGAGAAAGAAAAAGTTGGTCCTTGTTGGGGATCTAAATAGCAGAGTAGGAAATGATTGCAAGACATACAGAAATATTTTGGGAAAATTTGCAGAAAAGAGCAAAACTAATAATAATGGCAACTATCTGTTGCTTTACTGCTCAGGACATGGACTCGTTATTACTAACACCATGTCCCAACATAAAAATGTGCACAAATTCATGGAGAGAAGAGGCAAGGAATAAGAAAAGTCTCGTTGACTATGTTATTGTTGATAGTGATGTTTTCGCCCTCGTGCAGGACACCAGAGTGTATATAGAGGATTTGAAATTGGAAGTGATCACTATTTAGTCTTGAGCAGGATAAAATTGAATTTCATATTGAAAAGAATAACATGTAAGAAAGTTTTAAAGCGAATAAAAGTTGAGCAGCTCTCAGATGTGAACTGCAGACTAAAATACACAAAAATTGTTGAAGAAAAAATGAAAGAGTTTGAGAACAAGAATCAAAGCTTTGAGATTCAGTGTCACGTTTTGAAGTAAACCCTGATTGATTCTGCCAGAGAGGCATGTGGTGAGGTTGTCTGCAAGGATAGAAAAATCAGAGCTCCATGGTGGACACATGAAGTCAAAGAGGCAGTGAAGGAAAAGAAGAAAGCATATCAAAAGTTCCTGGCAAATAAGTCAGCTTGTGCTCTTAGAGAATCCAGAGACAAATGTAAGAAAGCTAAACAGTGTGTAAAACTGGCTAAACAAAAGTCATGGGAGGACTTTGACACGAACATAGAAAATAAATATCTAGAAGTGGCAAAATATTCTGGAGATTGTTGAAGCTTACAAATGGAGGAAAGAGTACTGTGAAAGGATTTAGAAATGATAAAGGTGACAAGAAAACGGGAGAAAAGGATATCCTTGAAGTAGGAATAATTACTTAGAAAAATTGCTAAATGAAACAAGCAGTGATAGCACAGTGGTAAAAAACACTCAACTGGCATAAAGTCAGGAATTGATATCCATACATGAAGTAGAAAAAGCTATCAAAGGCTTGAAATATGGAAAGGCAGCAGGAGTAGATGATATTTAACCAGAAATGGTGAAGTATGGTGGTAAAAAGTCTTACAGTGGCTGCACTGCATAGTTCATAAGTCCTGGACAGAGGGACAAATTCCCAATGATTGGAGTAGAGCTCTCATAGTGCCCATATATAAAAAGGAAAATAAAACTGAATGTGAGAATTGCAGGGGTATTTCCTTACTGAGTGTGCCTGGTAAGATTTATGTAAGCATACTTGAGAAACGGTTGAGAAGAATTGTGGAAAAAAAGCTTGGTGAAGAACAAGCTGGATTCAGGTCATTTAGAGGCTGTCAGGATCAGATCTTCACTTTACGACAAATAGTTGAAAATCTTGGGAATATAACAAAGATTTGTATTTAAGTTTTGTTGATCTAGAAAAGGCATATGACAAGGTGCCAAAGGAGAAGCTATTCAATACGCTACAGTTATATGGCATCAATGGAGCATTATATCAAGCAATACTTAGTCTTTATTTGAGTAGTAAGTCAGCAGTTAGAATTGAAGGAAGTACAGGAAGATGGTTTAATGTTAAATCTGGTGTCAGACAACATTATCCCCTCTGTTATTCATTATCTATATGGATCACACTATGAAGGAAAGTGGTATTCAACCTGATATCAAAATTGGAGGTGTTAATATCAGCTCTTTGCTTTATGCAGATGATGTTATACTTCTAAATAAATCCGCTACAAGTCTGCAAGATTCCGTGACTAAATTGAATAACTGTTGTAATAGATATGGTAAAAAGGTCAGCAATAAAAAGACAAAGACAGTGAAAATAGGCAGAATCGTTGAAAATGTCGACTGCGTTGTGAATGGAGAACCTCTGGAACAAGTAAAACATTTCAGCTACTTAGGCACGATTTTTAGTGAAGATGTTAAATTAAATAATGAAATATTCAACAGAATGAACAAAGCTGGTATGGTAGGAAGTCAATTGAATAAACTCATATAGAATAAGAGAGAAATCAGTCATACCACTAAATTAGCTGTATACAAGACAGTGTTCAAACCAGTTTTAACTTATGGATCTGAGATCTGGGTCAGAAGTAAAACACTTGACCAGTGACTAGAGACCGCAGATGTAAGAGTTCTGAGAAAGATTAGAGGCGTGAACAGATGGCATCAATGCCAATATCATATTAAAAACGAGGATATTAGGAAAGAGCTTGACATTGTCAGCACTCAGGAATGCGTTAGCAGAGCTAACCTCAGGTGATATGGTCAATTAAACAGAATGGGCGAGGAAAGATTAGTCAAACAAGTGTTCTCTGCCAGGTTTGCAGGAAAACAACCCAGAGGAAGACCAAGATATAGGTGGATTAATACAGTACAAAGTGCCTTAGACAATAGAAATATAAGATCTGGTAATGTTGGAGTTTTGACACGTAACAGGCTGATTTGGAGGAAAATTGTAGATAGGAAGTTAGTAATGATGTAAATTTTTCATGTAGTACTGTCATATCCTGTACACCTCCCTTGAGAGGGTACATGGCAGGAATTTAATGACGATGATATTTATACTTAATGCTTTTTTTTTTCCCCCCGCTCTCTTCGTTTACTAGTTTGAGAAGATTTTGAAGATCCTGAATATTGTTAGTCTGGAGAACTGTGTCATCAGCATATCAGATATTATTGTTGATTTCACCATTTATATTAATCCCTTCCTTTTAAGATTTTTTGAAATATGGCTTCTGAGTATATGATAAAAAGTAGAGGTGACAGCATACATCCTTGCCTTACTCCTAATTTGATGTTAATAGGGTCTCTAATAATATCATCAACTTTGAACAGATGCGTTTTGGTTCCAATATAAGTTTTCAAGTATCCTGGTGTCTTTAGCATCTAATTCAATTCCTGTTAATAATTGATTCATTTTAGTATGTTGGACTTTGTCAAATGCTTTCTCGAAGTTGATGAAGCAAATGAATACATCCTTGTTTTGGTCACTACATTTTTGGAATAAGATTTGAGAACAGATAACAGCCTCTCTCTCCCCCCCCCCCCCCACCCAAAAATCTCTTCTAAATCCAAATTGGGTATCACTGATGGGATCTTCACATTTTCTGTATATTCATTTTTCAATTATTTTCAGAAACATTTTGAGAACATGACTCATTAGACTGATCATTCTGTAGTCATTACAAGTTTTTGCATTTGCTGTTTTAGGTAGCATGAAGATCGACTGTAACCAATCATGAGAGATTATACCTGTATCATAATCTTATTAAATAGTTTTACTAATATAGTAATGTTGTAGCCTTCTAATGACTTTTCTATTTCTGCTCGTATTCTATCAGGGCTTAAGACTTTACCATTTTTAGCTGAGCTCAGCACACATTCTACCTCTGATCTTAGAATGCATGGACCTTTCATCTGTTCGTAAGTATTTTCTGGGTTTTGTCTATAATCAGTAAAGAGTTCTTTTGCATATTTTATCCATTCTTGTATTTTATCATCCTTTTCAGATGATAATTTCTCCCTTTTTGTTTAAAAAGGGAGAAATTTAGTTGTTTTTTTCTTAAATATACCTGAGGTCTATCTACAGAAAAAGGTGAAAAAACCTTTTTCTGTATATAAAAACTGTGATGCTTTTCCTGTAGAAATTCTATTTCTTTACATTTTTTATTCATCCAGATTTCATTCTTTCTTTATATTTTGTTGCAATATGATTTTTATATGATCTACATTGATCTATGAGAGAGAAATGTGTCATAATCTTTCTTTTTTACTGCTCTATGAGGACACAAAGTATTTTGCACATTTCTCATCATCATCATCAAATTCCTGACATTTGAGGGTACATCCTCAAGGGGTATACAGGATATGATAGCACTACATGAAAAATTTACATCATGACTAACTTCCTATCTACAATTTTCCTCCAAATCCATCTGTTACCTGTCAATACTCCAATATAATCAGATCTTATATTTCTGTCTTCTAAGGTACTTTTTACTGTATTAATCCACCTATATCTTGGTCTTCCTCTGGTGTTTTTCCTGCCAACCTGGCAGCGAACACTTGTTTTGCTAATCTTTCCTCTCCCATTCGACTAAGTGAATATACCACCTGAGATTAGCTATGTTAACAATGTCAAGTTCTTTCCTAATATACTCATTTTTAATATGATATCTGTTCAGACCCTTCTAATCTTTCTCAGGACTCTCATATCTTCAGTCTCTAGTCTTTGGTCAAGTGTTTTACTTCTAACCCAGCTCTCAGATCCATAAGTTAAAATTGGTTTGAACAGTGTCTTGTATGCAGCTAATTTAGTGTTTTGGCTAATTTCTCTCTTATTCCATATAAATTGATTTAGTTGACTTCCTACCATACCAGCTTTGTTGATTCTTTTGTCTATTTACATATTTAATTCACCATCTTCACTAAAAATCGTGCCCAAGTAGCTGAAAATGTTTTACTTGTTCTATAAGTTTTCCATTCACAATGGAGTTGATATTTTCAATGCTTCTGCCTGTTTTCATTGTCTTTGTCTTGTTATTGCTGACCTTCATACCATATCTATTACGACAGTTATTCAGTTTAGTCAGGGAATCTTGCAAACACTTGTAGCGTATTTATTTAGAAGAATAACATCATCCACATAAAGCAAAGAGCTGACATTAACATCCCCAATTTTTATATCAGTTTAATACCACTTTCTTTCATAATGTGATCCATATAGATAATGAATAACAGAGGGAATAATGTACATCCTTGACTGACACCAGATTTAACGTTAAACCATCTTCCTGAACTTCCTTCAATTCTAACTGCTGACTTACAACTTAAATAAAATAAAGACTAAATATTGCTTGGTATAATGCCTCATTGACACCATATAATTGTAGCGTTTCGAATAGCTTCTCTCTTGGCACCTTGTAATATGCTTTTTCCAGATCTACAGAACTTAAATACGGATCTTTGTTATATTCCCTTGATTTCTCAGCTGTTTGTCATAAAGAGAAAATCTGATCCTGATAGCCTCTATTTGGCCTGAATCCAGCTTGTTCTTCACCAAGCATTTCTTTCACAATCCTTCTCAACCGTTTCTCAAGTATACTTCCATAAATCTTACCAGGAATACTCATAGAAAAATCATTCAGTTTTACTTCCCTTTTTATATATGGATACTATGAGAGTTATTCTCCAATCATCTGGAATTCGTCCCTCTGTCCAGGCCTACTGAACTATGCAGTGCAGCCACTTTAAGACTTTTATACCTACATACTTGAGAATTTATGGTCGAATGTTATTTACTCCTGTTGCTTTTCCACATTTCAGGCCTTTGATGGCTTTGTTTCTACTTCAAGTATGGATATGTATTCCTGATTGCAAGCCTGGTGAGTGTTTTTTACCACTGTGCTGTCACTGCTTGTTTCATTTAGCAATTTTTCAAAGTAATTACTCCATACTTCAAGCATATCTTTTTTTCCAGTTATCATGTCACCTTTATAATCTCTAATTCCTTTTACAGTATTCTTTCCTCCATTTTTGAGCTTCGTCAACAACCTCCAGAAT
Organism: Typopeltis vanoorti; assembly: GCF_054136105.1. Lineage (NCBI taxonomy): Eukaryota > Metazoa > Arthropoda > Arachnida > Uropygi > Thelyphonidae > Typopeltis > Typopeltis vanoorti. The sequence goes on along the minus strand of NC_143572.1, from coordinate 36,982,762 downwards.
ATCTTGCCACCTTCTTGATATTTATTTTCTATGTTCTTACCAAAGTCTTCCCATGGCTTTTGTTTTACTAGTTTTACACAGTGTTTAGCTTTCTTACATTTGCGTCTGTATTCTCTAAGAGCACAAGTTGACTTATTTGTCAAGAACTTTTCATATGCTTTCTTCTTTTCCTTCACTGCCTCTTTAGCTTCCTGTGTCATCAGAAATCATGGAGTTCTAATTTTTCTATCCTTGCAGACAACCTCAACACATGCCTCTCTGACTAAATCAATCAATGTTTTCTTCAGGGCTTGCCACTGAATCTCCAAATTTGGTTTCTGTTCTCAAACTCTTTCATTTTTTCTTCAATAATGTTGGTGTATTTTAATCTGCAGTTCACATCAGAGAGCTGCTCGACTTTTATTCGCTTTAAAACTTTCTTACATGTTCTTCGTTTCAATATGAATTCAATTTTATCATTCTGAAGACTAAATGGTAATCACTTCCAATTTCAAATCATTTGTACACTCTATTTTCATGCACCAGAGAGAAAACATCACTATCAACAATAACATATTCAATGAGACTTTTCTTATTCCTTGCCTCTTCTCTCCGCGTGAATATGTGCACATTTTTATGTTGGAGAATTGTGTTAGTAATAACTAGACCATGTCCTGAGCAGAAATCCAACAGGTATTTGCATTATTATTAGCTTTGCTCTTTTCTCCAAATTTTCCCAAAATATTTTTCCCACTACTCTGCTATTTAGATCCCCAACAGGGACCTTTTAATTGTGTCAGTTGCTTTCTCTAAAGAATCAAAAAATTCCTCCACTTCTACCTTAGTAGAACCTTCTGTGGGACCATAGGCACAAATAAGTGTCATTGTCCAGTTCCTCATTCTCATATTTGCCCACATCACTCTTCTTGAGACTGCCTGCCATTCAAGAAGATTAGCCTCGTATTGAGTGTTGAATATGGCTACTCCTTCTTTTCCTTGATTTTCATTGCCTGAATATAACATTTTGTATTTATTGCTCAGAAAGATCTCTCCGGTTTTTGTCTTTTTTTGTTTCGGCCACCCCTATTATGTCGATCTGGTACTTATCCATTTCCTTAGCTAGCTCCATTTCTTTGTCATTCAGGATTCTTAACTTGATGGTACCAATCTTGAACACTGTTAATGTTTAGTTGGCATGTGTTTCAGGATTTGTTCCAGTAGTTGACTTTTCACCGTTCATCCTGTTCCCTGGCGAAAACAACGGGATCTTTTTTAACTGGGCTATCCCCAGCTGGCATGAAATTCTGTCATGTTGTACCATCATTTTTTATTATGGTTTAAGTCAATAAGAATACAGTTTGGTCAGCTAAATCCCAAATTAGCCCATCCTTGTTCGTTCAGTATCCAGGTAGATACCTAACAGAGTGCACCACGAGAAAGTGAGGATTTGGACATTAGGTCAGAAGCCCTGGTCAGTTCTCCACATTCCTTTAAAGGCTATGTGGAAGCCTCCTCTCACTTATACAGCTTTAATCCTTAAGCACCCCTGGCACATTTCTCAATGAAGACATTTTAATTTGTCCCATGATTCATCATCCCTCATGACGTCATCACATCATCATTCTTGATAAGTGCTATCACTTGATTCAGATCTTGACTCAGTTTTTTTTCTTATCTCTGGGATTTTTACCTTTCCTAGGTCACACCCTTTTTGTTGATGTTTCTTAAGTATGGCTTTCAGTCTAAGTTTTAATAACTCTGTCGCCAGTAAATTATGGTCAGAAGCAATATCTGCACTACGATAGATTTTTATACTTTTTATGGAACTTCAAAATCGTGATTAATTAGCAAGTATCAGTTTAGTTTCTGACTATATTTGTATTATTATCCTGTGGTTATTGCCAGGAATATAGCCTTCAGGGGTGGTAGCTTAAACCATGTGTTTTTGATTATTAGTTCCTCTTCGTTGCTGAAATTGAATAAGACAGTCTCCTCTCTCACATCTTGTTCCCAGTACATGTTCACCAACTATATCTTCACTTCTCCCTTTCCAACGTTTTCCTAACTTTAGCATTGAAATCATCCATGACGATGTTGATATCATATTTCTTTGTATTTTTCATTATCTTTCATTTCTTTTAAATGATCATAAAATTCTTCTATCTCGGTATCATTCTTTTCAGTAGTAGAGCGTAGACCTGTATACGAGTGATATCTAGTGGTTGACCTTTCAGTTTTAATGCATGTGTCCCTCGTTTTTACGCGATTAATAGGTTCTATGAAATAATTGTGTAAAGTGAGTTGAATTTACCATGGGTGAGATAGGGATATGGTTACTAACTATTATAATAATGGAATTAACTCGCATCAATTATTCTTGATTCGTAGAATTTTCACCTGAATATCACAGGCATCATCAGTACAGGTAAGGCTAATTAAACAATAACTGTTATATTCACAAAGCGTCACCTAAGTTGCTAAGGTTAAATTTCCTAAATTTATTTTATTATTTATTTTTTTTATTTTATTTTTTTTTTAAATTTAATTATTTAATTATTTGATTATCATAAAAAAATTATTTTTTTTTTTTAGTGTGTGTGTGTGTGTGTGTACAATTATATGTTAGGAAAGATTTGCTGCTTTATACAGTACTATCTCCCGCAAGGGGGGAAAGACATAAACCATCGGATCTGTTTAGGTTAGGGAAGTGAAGTAATGTTTCATATGTTTCTTTGTATAGCCGTTCCATTAGGAACCGACTTTTGTGAATGACTTTTGTCTTGTTCCACTTAACTCTATGTCTGGTGTTGATGGCATGTTCTGTTGTTTCAAGGATACTTGCGACATAAGACTGAATGAGAAGACGGCACTTTTTTAAGAAATTAATCTTTGCTCGTAACCTACCTTGTATAACTGAATATTTGGTTAAATAAATATCTTTCTTGTGATTATGTGATTATATCATTCAGTCTTATGTCACAAGTATCCTTGAAACAACAAATTCTTATCCTTCACAGGGAAAATGCTACCAAAATAACTGGTAAATTAGGAAAACTTTCAGTTATACAAGGTAGGTTACGAGCAAAGATTAATTTCTTAAAAAAGTGCCGCGACAACAAGATCATTCCCAATTTCGCTAAGATTAAAGAAACAATAAAATCTCCTGGAGCTCATAATATTTACCAGAACACTAGTTTATCTCTAATCCGTAATCAACTGAAAGCTGCTAAACATGACCTTGCTATTCACAGTCATCAGATTTCTGATTTGCGCACCTATATATCCACAAATTTGGATCCACATCTTTCTCACATAGTTCTAAATGTCGCTAAACGTTCTACTCAACGTGCTTATAATAAACTAAGTCAACATCTTAACTGTAAATATGAAGCTCTTTCGTCTAGACAATCCAAGCCATTCATAACTCCAGATAATAGGATTGTAAATATATCCGGACGTCCTTTGACTAAAAGCGAAACCCTCATCCTGTCAAAAGGACATGATTTTTCTATTGTTCCAAATAAAATACCATATCTAGATTTCCTAGTAAATATTGAAAGGAATCTTAATCATCTAACCAGTGATAAAGCTAATGCTCTTCGCCTAGAAGTCGCTTCGTCTCTACTTAAGGCTAAACTTCCTCCTTCCAACATATCTCCTTCTGAAATGAAATCTTTACAGTCCTTGAGAAAAAATAATCACCTCATTATCACTAAAGCTGACAAGGGAAAAGCAACAGTAGTTATGGACTCAGCAAATTACAGAAGAAAACTTTCTCTTTTGCTTCGAGATCGCTCCACATATCAAGAAATTGATTATAATCCAACCAACAGACAACTAAAGAAATTAAATTCTCTCCTTGATGAAGTCATTAGTTTGGATAAAGACACAATTGAAAGACTTAAAACTCATTTTGCAAGACCTCCTAGATTTTATGGCCTTCCAAAAATCCATAAGATTGACTATCCTCTTCGTCCAATAGTAGATTGTATTGATTCTCCTACTTACCGTATAGCCAAATATCTAGCTAAATTATTGAAATCTTACATTAGCAACTCTGATTCTTTTTTAAAAAACTCCTCAGATTTCTTAGAAAAATTAAAAAATGTCTCATTACAACCTTATGGTTAGTTTTGATATAGAATCTTTATATACCAATGTACCTCTCAAGGAAACTTTAAAATTACTTGCTGACATCTTTCCTCGAGATATTATAAAACTATTCGATTTCGTAATACATTCTGGATATTTTGTATGTCAAAACAAATTTTATAGCCAAGTAGAAGGAACGGCCATGGGAAGTCCTCTTTCTCCGGCTTTAGCCAACTTTTATTTAGAACATTTAGAAAAAGTCCTCTTCGCATCTATTTTCCCTCAACCATCTTTTTGGGTAAGATATATAGATGACATATTTACTACTTGGCCTCACAGCAAAAACGCTTTACCTTCTTTTTTAAACAGTATTAATTCCTTGCATCATCGCATAAAGTTTACTATGGAATTAGAAGAAAACAACCAGTTATCTTTTTTAGACGTTCTCCTCATCCGATCACCTTCAAATATTCTTACAACTACAGTATACAGGAAACCAACATTCACAGGTCGTTATATTCTTAAAGAATCAGCCCATCATCCATGTCAAAAAACAGGAATTATAAAATGCCTCATCAGAAGAGCCAAAACTAATTGTTCTACTTTTGATTATCTACAGAAAGAACTTTCTACTATCCAACTGTTGGATCCTACTTCTTAATTTATACCTTGGATCCGACATGTTAGTCACTATGATGTTCTTTAACAAAATTATAAGTTGCTAGTTGATTTCTAATTCAATATAGAGAAAATTTATATTTATAGACTGCACCACTCTATATCTGAATTAGTTCAAGAATTGAAGAAAAACCAACTCACAACTATCCTCTTTTATATGATGTTATTATATATACTGGCCGAGTATATTTAACTTACTTAATTTTCCCGCTTTGGTTCGAATATTTTATGAATGGTGCAGTAAAAGAGATTCAGGCAAAATACAACTTTTCATTAACCAAACAAACATTTAATTTTAAAATGATAAATTTTACACTTAACTTCAAATCAGTAATTAAGATATCACAGTCTTCAGCTTCTCCGATAAGTACAATCAAACTCTGACAAGATAAATCTGTTATCTCTATATTACAGTCTTTTCATAGTTCCTTAAGTTCCAAATACAATAAAAATTGCAGTAATACCTCTTCATAAACAGACGCTGTTAATTTTACGCTTCTTTTAATTCTCCACTATAGTTACTGTTAACATCAAGGAATTCTAAGATGAAACTCACACACTTCTCTGAACAGAAATATTAAAGTTGGAATAATCTTACCGTTAATCTTCTTCCTTCATCAACATACACACAAACACTTTTTATAACTGTAAACACTTTTAACAATAAACAGCACTCATTAAAATAAATCTTCTAGCATTAACTGAATTAATTTACAGGCACAATACATATAATCAGATGTTCTTGTATGAAGCACTACTGATTACTCTTGAATTAGGGCAATATACAATAATTCTTTAACTTGAGGTTTTATAAGCACAGTTGTTCATTTCTCCGGCATTCGATTAATTCTTTAGGCACTATAATTCTAAACACCGCTATCATTAAACACAACCCTGTTGCCTCTATTTATTCTCTAGTTACTTCTTACTATGCTTCACATTTCAGTGTGTCCTTGAAAGGTCAGCCCTGAAAATAAATCTCAGCTAAAGTATCGCTAGTCATTCAGTAGTCACTCGGCTATCTTCCATTGCTTTATTTGTTATTTAGAAACTTATTAGTTAACTGCTTCTCAACTTGTAGACTTTATTTAGTTGCTTGAGTGACTTGCCGACTCGCTATTATCGCACTGTGATTGCCGAATGCCCGATTCCAACCTAATGCCAATCCTTCTCTCTCTAATAAATCTCTAATGCTCTAATCTCCTAATGCTTTTTTTTTCCAGCGTTCCTCCTTTTTATATCCATTTTTCCCACCCCTAAATTCTTCTCGAGATCTCTTTAACTTTCCAGTAAACTTTCAGCATTTTCAATAAACCTCCTCTTCACGTTCTGTTCCAATTCTCGCGCTCACTTACTTACATGCGTCTCCATGACAACAAAACAAAACATAAATAAAATTGAGCTATTGCATAACACTAAACTTCTACAAATAGGAATAAATAAGGAATATTTACATTTCAAATAATACGCAGTTAATTTATCAAATACAAATTCTTATATTAACATAGTAATAAATAAAAATAGCTTAATAATATTTTATCACAGAGTTTTTCTACTATTAATACATACATTCTTGATTAAATAATTAAATATTAGATAAAATTAAAGGTAGTTATATGAATATTAAATTATAAATAAATGATTTACATTAAATAATATTTACAAGTCTAGCCTATATGATGGAAGATCATGTTGGATTCTGAACCAAATAATAATTACTCTAATCTCTACATAATCAGAATCCAACACAACAACACATGAAACTCAATGGCTTTTCTGAAAAAAGTACTCAATGTCTTCTCAATTCTTATAATCCTCCACAAAACAACAAAGTTTCAATACGTCGAGTGCCTATTCCTTATATCTCCAGTATTTCAGAACCTATCGCAAGAATTTTAAAGAAATATGATTTAACAACTACGTATTCACCTATTAACAAATTGTCTTCTCATTTTCCTTCTCCTAAAGACAAACGCTCAACTTTATCTCTTCCTGGAGTTTATCAAATTCCGTGCAACTGTGATCTCTCTTATTTTGGACAAACTGGACGTTCTCTTGAAAAAAGAATCCAAGAACATCAATCATCCATTCTTCACAACAAACCTGAAAAGTCTGGATTGGCTCAACACGGGATTGAAACTGACCACAGCATCCTTTGGTCCAGGACTCGTCTCTTACATAGATGTTGTTATAGGTTCGAACGTTTGTTCAAGGAAAGCGTCGTGGAGGCCTTGCTCCATCATCCCAACCTGAATCGTAATGATTGTATATCTATATCAAAAATCTGGGAAAGTCTAATCAAGATTACTCATTAATTTTTTTTTTTTTTTTTTTTTTAATAGCAAATTCAATCATGTTTCTACTTCAAAATATTCCGTTTCATACTTAGTGATATAACATCACGCGCCGTTTTCTAATTTTAACGATCTATTGTTAGTATTCTAGCTTGTATTTTTTAAACTATTCTTGTAATACCACTGACGATGGTCTGCTATTATTTCTTGACCGAAATATTTGGTTAAATAAATATCTTTCTTGTGATTACGTGATTATATCATTCATGGCATGTTCTGCAATTCCAGACTGTTCGGGTTCAAGGTACTGGATGTACGACTGGTGTTCTTCTAACCGGACCTGAGCAGGGAATATGGTAGACACCTGGATAGCTGAGATGTGGGAGCTTGTCCTTTGGAGACATTAGGAAAGTGGAGATTTTTCTGACTGGTCGAAAAACCACACAGATATTTAGTGGTTTTAGCACCTTAGCTATGCATTCACTAACCCCTTGTACATAGGGGATAGGTATACGTGTAGGTTTTTCTGTACTTGAAGAGGATGCTGGAGCACGACTACTTAAAGTTCTTTTTATGAGGAATTCTTATAGCCATTGGATATGAAGGAGGAATTAATATACTGTAATTCTTTTTGTAAAAGTTCTTCTGAAGAGCAAAAGGAGTGGGCTCTATGAACTAGTGTTTTTATAGTACCTGCCTTTTGGCTAGGATGGTGATGTGATTCAGCATTGATGTACTGGCCTGTATGAGTCTCTTTCCTATAGACTGTGAATTGTAGATAACCATCTGGTTGGCGAAGAATCAAGAGGTCTAGAAATGCTAACTGCTTATTTACTTCTACTTCTAGGGTGAACTGGATCCTTGGATGAAGTGCATTAATTTTTGAGAGAAACAGTTGTAGTTCTTCTGAGGTGCTCTTCCATATGGCAAAAATGTCGTCCACATATTTGAACCAAATGTTAGGTCTCAGTGTAATGTTGCTAAAGATACGCTGTTCGAATTGCTCCATGAAGTTAGTTGGCAATAGCAGGAGATATTGGATTACCCATTGCTCTCCCTTCGATTTGTTGGTATAACTGGTTTTTGAAGGAAAAATAACCGGACTTTATTACAAATTCAAATAATTTGACAGTGTCTGGAGGAAATTCTTGGTGTAGTAATTCTATGCTGTCCGCCAACGGAACATTCGTAAATAGCGAAACAATGTCTAGACTAATCATAATATCCGAATTGTCTAGATGCCGATCAGAAATTTTATTTCTGAAGTCCACAGAATTTTTTATATATGTAGCATGTTGTGTTGTGAATATAACAGTTATTGTTTAATTAGCCTGGTACCCGTACTGATGATGCCTGTGATACTCAGGTGAAAATTCTACAAATAAATAATAATTGGCGTGAGTTAATTCCATTATTATAATAGTTAGTAATATGTCTACTCACGGTATTTCCTTACTGAAACTTATAGGGATATGGGTTTCTTCAGAAGGATAAAAAAAAATGAAAACTTTACACCTGTGAGCAAAAGACATTTTAATGAATGAATTATTTAAACTTATAAACAAAACACACAAATTTTAATGAATGAATGGCTGGATGAATGAATTTAATTAATACAATGTCATAAACACCTAAAGACTACATACTTCTTGAAGTCCCTCGGATGATAGGCTGATGATCAACTTTTTTTAAAGTCAAGAATTAGCTGACAGGCAGCATTCTTCCTCTCTCTATAAAGTTCTTTTTAGCAAGTCAAAGAATTCTAAATTTCTCTCACAACTTTGGCACTTCTAGTCTCAAAAGATCCTAATGATAGCCTCAACTCTCTGAAGATCAGTCACTCCACACACACACACCATGCCAGGAATTACCTTGACAGGTCTCTGACTGTTGTTTTAGCCATTCCTAACCTTTTTCTGACGTCTTCTGAACAGCAATTCTTCACATTAATAATGGATCCCAGGTACTCAAACTTGCTGACTTCCTCGATTCTTTCTCCATTAAGGTACACTTGTTTCTCAAGAGCTTCTCTGAATCTTTGTCTTGCTAGGATTGAGTTGATGTCCTCTGTTATTAACTTTGTCAAGAATTATTCCTAGTTCTTCCATGTCATTACAAAGGAGTACTGTATCATCAGCATACCTCAGATTACTGATCAATCTACCTCCTATCCTAATTCCTGTCTTGAGCTTATCCAATGCTTCACGCATGATGTCCTCTGTGTATATACTAAACAAGTGAGGAGAAAGTAAACATCCTTGCCTAACTCCCTTTCCAACTTGAAGCCAGTCAGTCAATCCAACACCTGTTCTTACCGTGGCTTCTTGCTCCTTATACAAGTTGACTATCAACCTGATAGTGTGTGTCGAGGAAAACCCATTCTTTTCATTACTTCCCACAGTTTCACATGCTGAACACAGTCAAAAGCTTTAGAGTAGTCTAAGAAGCCCATTACCAGAGGGAGTCTGAATTCTTTATATTTTTCTATGATCTGTCTAAAGCAAAGGATCTGATCTCTGGTGCCCTTACCTTTCCTAAAAACCTGCTTGTTCCTCGGGCATTTCTGCCTCAACTTTGACCTCAATCCTATTTAGCATGATCTTTAATAAAATTTTGCTTGCATGAGATATCAAACTAATAGTTCTATAATTCTTTCATGCCTTCTTATCACCTTTCTTGTGTAGGTATGAAAACTGACTTCTTCCAGTCTCTAGGCCATGATCCTGTCTCCCATATCCTTGTAATCAATCTATGGAACACACTTATCCCTCCGTCCCCTGTGGCCTTAATTAACTCTGCTGGGATTTCATCTGCACCTGGGGCCTTATTGCTGTTAAGCTGCTTAACTGCTCTTTCAACTTCATGCCTAAGTGGAGGAGGTTCCAAATCAAAATTTTCCTGGTGAGAGGGCTCCACATTTTCTTTATCCACTCTGCTGTACAGTTCCTCACAGTATTTTTTCCATCTGTTTTTGATTTCCAACTCTTTTGTCAGTAATGCTCCATTCCTGTCTTTGATGACATTCAATTTAGGCTGAAACTTGTGCTTTAAGTCACAAACTAAATCATGAACAAAACATCCTTTTATAATTGTGCCTCCTTATCTGAAACTCTATTTCTTCAGATTTATTAGTATAGAACTTTTCCTTGTCCTGCTTGATGGCTCTTCTGACCTCTCTCTGTAATCTCTTGTATTCTTCAGTCCCTGTGTCTCTTTGTTTTTCCAACCACCTTCTTTTGATTAGTTCCCATGTTGTATCTGATATCCATGGGTATCTCGGGCTTTTTATTGGGCCGAGATACTTCTTCGCTGTATCCTGTATTATCACCTTGATCCTTCCCAAAGCATTTCTGGTGAGTTCTCCTCATTGGTCTCCAAAAAAAGTATCCAACTGAGTTGATGTTACTTCTGTGAATCCACCAGGAATTACTCTAACATCCAATCTAGTGGGATGTGCCTGACCTGGAAGTTTTCAGAGTGTTAGTCTTACTTTGGCTCTTACTAGCTGATTATCTGTACCACAATCTGCTCCAAGGCAGGTATGCACATCAGAGATGCTTGTCTTCCACCGCTGGATAGCCAGGATGTAATCAGTCTGATGTTACTTCTGTGAATCCACCAGGAATTACTCTAACATCCAATCTAGTGGGATGTGCCTGACCTGGAAGTTTTCAGAGTGTTAGTCTTACTTTGGCTCTTACTAGCTGATTATCTGTACCACAATCTGCTCCAAGACAGGTATGCACATCAGAGATGCTTGTCTTCCACTGCTGGATAGCCAGGATGTAATCAGTCTGGTGGCTTTACCTATCAATGTTAGATGTCCAAGTATAGATCCGTCGTGGATGTTTCTGGAAGCAGGTATTGGTAATAACTAAATCTGTTAGCACAGGCTAATTCCGACAGTCTTTCACGATGGGTGTTACGTTCACCCAGACCAAACATGCCACACTCCAGCCTGACTCTCATACTCTTTCCCACTTTTGCATTTAAGTCCCCTAAGATGTACAGTATGTCTCTCCTTGGTAGGTAGTCCAAAACAGTTTGTAAGTTTTCATAGAATTCCTCCTCACTCTCTTCTTCAGGCCGTGTGGGGTGCATAAACTACCATAATTGATACATTGGTAGGCTGAGCCTTAAATCTAATAGAGAGTATGCCATCATTAATGGGGTTATAACCAAGAAGGCTGCTTGCCTGAGCTGTCTTCAGTATCACAGCTACCCCGTGATGTTTTGAGTCACCACCTGAGTAAATAACTAGCTTACCGTCCTGTCTTTTGAAGTGACCTTCTCCATTCCATCTGGTCTCTGCAATTCCCAGGATGTCAATTTTATACCTATCCATCTCTTTACAGACAATCTCAAGAGTACCCATCTGTAGACCCCGAACATTCCATGTGCCTATATAAAATTCCCTTCTAAGATTAATCTTATACCTTCTGTGTTGCTCATTCATAGTATCACTGACTTTTGATGGAGACTGTAATATACTTCTCGAACAGGACCCTCTGCCTAAGCCCTGAACGTAGCTCTGATTATTCTGCGTGACAGCCGATGCAGCATGAAATGTGTTATAAGACACAACCATATTAGCATTTTGGAGTGGAGTCACTGAAAGAAGAAAGTGGTAGGGTTGCAGAGGCCCTTTCCACATAAGATAAAATAGGAAAGATTCACCCCTAGCCCTTGAATACTCCAATAGCATTGTGGGGAAAGAGCAAGAAGGAAGGAAAGAAAAAAAAGGGGAGGGACCAGTCTACAGATAATACGACAGATGTATATTACATGAAGTAAGGCATGGTCCAGCATCGGGTACCTCGGGTTTGCTGTGCCCATACTCACTAAAGTGAGCCCTTGAGGCAACGGCACTGTCAGTGTGTTTAAAAAATTCAGTCATTTGTTTTGTTGAAAGCTGTTTGATGGACTCAGCCACAAAGGGCTCCTGACTTTCATCATTCATGTTGTTTTCCGTTTCCAGAAGATCTTCATTAGTGAGCTCTGATGAGTGGGACTTCAGCAGTTCATCTACATCCTCAAATCCAACAGATGTTGTCATGTCTTGAGTTGGCAAGCTCACTTTCAGGATCAAAATCATTAGAATCAGAAACTCCAGACCAAATTTTCTTCCAAACTCCCTTCATGCAGGACTGCTTAACTTCTGCCCATGCTCTCCAATGTTGTCAGTTGCCATTTTCATATCATATTTCTTCCAAAATTCTTTCACTGAAATTTTATCTTTACCGTCGGTACATGTAGCTTGAACTAACTGCGAAAATGTTCTACGGAGAAAATACTCTTGACAGTTGCAATAACACTCTGATTCATGGTTTGAATGAGGGATGTTCTGTTTGGTGGCAGAAAAATAACTTTGATATTCTCATCAATTTCAGCGATGCTTGGAGGATGTCCTGGTGCATTGTTCAGAAGCAGAAGAATTTTGAGGGGTACATCGATCCTGTCACAATAAGCCTTCAATTCACGATGCAGTTCATTGCAAAAGTAGGACTCATACAACAGGCAAATCCTCCTTTGAGTAGATCTTGAGTGCACGTGGGTTTTTGGAGTGATAAACCATCAGTGGTTTAGTTTTATGATCTCCAGATGCATTTCCTCTTAACAGCAAAGTAAGATGGTCCTTGGGAGCTTTAAAACCTGGGACCCCTCTTTTCTTGCACCACTAGAAATGTTCTACTAAGCATATGCTTCCAGAACAACCCCGTTTCGTCAAGATTGAACACTTGCTGAGACAAATAACCATGTTCCTCTTAGAAATTAACACATAAATTTTGCTGGAAAGTTCTCAGCAGCAGCAACATCAGCTCCCGCAGCCTTGCCAGTCAGCTTGAGATTATGGAATCCGTGTCGCACCTTGAAACATTCAAACCACCCAGCACTTGCAGCAAAAGATTGCACTTTAGGATCAGGATCTATAGCATTCAAATCATCAAACAAACTTTTTGCTTTAGCCTGGATAATCAAGGTGCATAACAGAACAGCACGTTGATTTTCATGTTCAATCCATTGGGCCAACATCCTTCCCAATTTCTCCATAATTGGTGCCCTTATCTGTGTTATCTTAGTTGTCGACATTCTCATCGCACTTTTACTTTCTTTTATTTTCTCTGCTTAATTTCTTATTGTTCTTAATTGATTTTGAAATTCCTGTAGTTCTGACTATGTCAACTGTGCGCTCATTATGTTCATACTTCTTTGTGACTTCTGATTTTTCCTCCAGTGTTATAGCTTTTCTCTGTTTTTCAGTCTTGGAAGTATTTTGATCACAATTACCTCTTTTTTCCATAATATTTATGGTAAAGAAGTTGCAGAAGACTCCAACAATGGAGCTTACTAATTCTACACCTTCTGTGAGACTGACATGTAGCACGATGCTGACTTGTCAAAGCGGTGCACGCACAAAGTCACTTGACCTCGCACAGGGTGACTGCGGAATCGCTACCAGTTGAGATTTTTTTAATTAACTTTTTAAAATCGCATTATAGCGAAAACGCGTAAAGTGAAATCACGTATAACGAAGGATACCTGTAACATCATCCTATCTGAGTAAGAGATGAAAGTCAACAGTGACTTATTGGCATTTTTGTTTGACTTATTGCCAACTCTGTTTTGCTGATTGTTTGCACTACTTCCAGAGTGGTACATTGTCATGTCATCAACTTGAGTTTTGCTTGATCCTGGTCATCTAATTTCACTCATTCCATTACTATATTACATTTCAAATTTTATATTATAATTGTTTCATTAGAGGTAAGGCCAGTAGAATAATTGTTGATCGAATCATTGTCACTTTGGCATACTGTTTTAAATGTAACATAGCTTGACTTTGTGTATATATATATGTGTGAATACTCCAGATGAGGACCTTAATATGAAGGTCAAAATGTAGGGAAATGAATGTAATTATTCCTAACACAGTTGTAGTCTCCATAATTTTATTGAAATGATTGCTGATCATCATGCAACTTTTTCGGCACTAAAGGGAAAAAAATATCTAAAGAGTGCATAAACAAAAAGTAGACACTAACATCTACCGTGTCTAAGGAAGAAAACATTATCACACCATGAAATAACAATATGAGTAAATACTTTTTAGTTTTCTTTTCATATCGTTTTAATCTTCAGTTTTTCCTGCTAGCAAACACTGAGTACTCAACACAGATTTTTTTACAAAAAAAAAAAACTGTGTACATATATGTGTCATTCTTTTGAAATTATTATTATTATTACCACGGGCTACTCCAGGAGTCCTTAGACTCATCGAGGGAGGCCCTAAACATCATGTTCACACAGCTGTTCAACATTCTCACAGTATCTATCATACCTTGCCTTGAACTCGCTCACTGTCATAGCACCCACAACAGACTCTGGCAGCTTATTCCACTCATTTACCACTCTAAAAGTAAAGAACCCAGCTCTAACACCCCTGCTAACCACGCTCTTGCCCAGCTTCCATGGGTGTCCCCTAGTTCTCCCACCACCAGTCCTGATCTCAAAAATATCATCTGAATTAATCCTATAGAATCCTTTTAGCAATTTGAATGTCTCAATCATATCTCCCCTTTTTCGCCTATCAACTAGTTTCTGCAACCCACAAATCTTCAACCTGTTCTCATATGGTGCATTCCATAGACCTGCTATCATCTTAGTCACTCGCCTCCATTATTCAAACCTAACTTACCTAACAGAAGTATACAGTCACAGAGCTTATTATTATTATTATTATTATTATTATTATTATTATTATTATTATGTATTAAACCCATACTTAAAATGTTTAAAAATCTATGGTATGTTGGTGCCTTGTTTATGCAAGTGGCTAAGAAGAAAGAAGGATACGGATGATATATTTTTTTATAACTGATGTTGTAGTCCTTAGGGAGCACTGTGTAGGAGAAGACTTCGTAAGAACAGGCATAGACAAAATGAAAGAACACAAGAATTGGCTTGAAACTAGATAGCAAATGGGTGCCAGCAACTCCCTTATCTGCATTTTGAAAGAGCGAATAACTGATGCTAAGCTGCATTCCCTACACCTGCCAAGTGTTTACCAGTTTCCTTGCAGTTTCAAACTGTCCTACTATGGCCAAACAGGTAGGACAGCCTATATCAGGATTTACGAACATGTGGACTACATCTGTTTCCCCTGCTGCTCTGGACTTGCCGGCTATTCTTTGGACACCTACTTAGCATTTAGTGCTAAGTAGGATAAAAATGAATATCACATTGAAAACAATAGTAAGAAAGTTTTAAAAAAGAATTAAAGTTATGCAGCTTTCACGGGTAAATTGTAGACTCAACTATAGACATTATTGAAGAAGAAATGAAACAGTTTGAAAACAAAAACCAAATCTTGGAGCCTCGGTAGCAAACTCTGAAGAAAATGCTGAGTGGTTCAACTAAGGAGGTATGTGGCGAAGTTGTCTGCAAGGATTGAAAAATAAGAACACCATGGTGGACACAACATGTTAAAGAAGCAGTACTGGAAAAGAAGAAAGCATACTAAAAGTTCCTAGCAAATAAGTTGGCAGATGCCCTAAAATAATACAGAGAAAAATGTAAAAATAGGAATGTCACATGGGAATGTGACAAGAAAGCTAAGCTGTATGTAAAAGTAGCTAAACAAATGCCATGGAAACACTTCAGTAAGAATATGAAAGGTAAATATCAGAAAGTGGCAAAATGTTCTTAAGGTTATTGAAAAAAGCTTAGAAATGAGGGAAAGGTACTGTAAAAAGAAGCAAAGATGGTAAAGGTGACATCAAAACTAAAGATAAGGATATCCTAGATGTCTGGAATAATTACTCTGAAAGACTGTTAAACAAAACAAACAGTGATAGAACCATACTAGAAAATTTTCAAGAGAAATGCGAACAGAAGTACATATCAATACTTGAGGTAGAAAAAACTGTCAAAAACTTGAAATGGGAATGGCAAGAGTACATGATATTTGATCAGAAATGCTCAAATATGGAAGTATAAAAAACTTTTATACTTCCATATTTTGCAGTGGTTATATGCATTATTCAGAGGGCCTGGTCAAAAGATCAAATTTCTGATTGGAGTAGAGTTCATAGTTCCGAGAGATCTACTCATATAAAAAAGGAAATAAAGCTGAATGCGAGAATTGCAGAGGAATTTCTCTACTGTTCCAGATAAGATTTATGCAAATATACTAGAAAGAGGTTGAGAAAGATTGTGGAAGAGAATATTGGAGAAGTACAAGTTGGATTCAGGCCAAATAGAGGTTGTCGGGATCAGATTTTCACTTTACAACAAATAGTTGAGAAATCTTGGGAATGTGACAAGGATCTGTACTTGAGTTTTGTAGATCTGGAAAAGGCATATGACAAGGTGCCCAGAGAAAAGCTTTTGAAAATACTGCAGTTATATGGGAATAAATGGATCATTATACAAAGCAATATATAGTGCATATTTAAGTTGTCACGCAACAGTGAAAATTGAAGGAAATACAGGAATATGGTTTGATGTAAAATCAAGGGTAAGACAAGAATGCACATAATCTCCACTCTTATTTATCATCTATATGGATTGCATTTTGAAGGAAAGTGGCATTAAACCTGATATTAGAATCGCAATATCAAACTTTCTCTTTGCTTTATGCAGATGATGATGTACTCCTAAACATATCCAGTGCAAGTCTTCATGGTTCTCTAACTAAATTGCATAACAGCTGTAACAAATTTGCATGAAAATTATTAGCAATAAAGAAACTCTTTCTTTTTTTTTCTTTTTTTTTGTAAAAAAAAAAAAAAAAAAACTATGAAAATTGACAGGAACATAGTGTTGTGCCCCCTTTTTACCATCCTATAATTGTTAATTCCTCTTACAAGTTTAATTTTTATCTTGTTTGTAACAAATTTCTTACTATACGTGATATCACCCAAATACAAGGTATCTAAGCTCTTGCTCCCCTTAGTATCCTAAAACATTTATATTTTTTAGCTGTGCCATTTAGGACATTTAGTTTATGAAAGAAAATCAAAACAAGAAGCAATTTCTTAAATATGTTTAGGTGTGAAACAATTATGCAGTCGTGACCTTGAACTCGCAACTTAATTTTTCTTCTCCCCTAAGGTGGCATGGCCTTTTAAATAGAATGGGTGGGGAAAGGTTAGCGAAACATGTATTTGATGCCAAGATGATAGGAAACAGACCCAGAGGAAAACCAATGTCTAGGTAGATTGATGCAGATAGGAGTGTCTTAGAGGAGAAAATTGTTAGATAAGATAATATTGGAATACTGACAAGTAATAGACCAATTTGGAGGAAAATTCTTGAAAGGATATTGATAATAATGTAAAGTTGATCGTGTAGTGCTATCATAGTAACCTGAACACTCCTTGATGGTACATATCAGGAAATTAATGATGATGATTCTTTGGATGCCATCACAGGATACGTTGGAAGAAGGTCATTCAACTCCACCACAGCAAATACAAATTTGAAAATACTCCTGAAACTGTCCAAAATTTGAAGTCTCATCCTCAGATCTTCAACCCAATGGCCAAGACCATCTAATTTAGTCCACTAGGTGGTGCCATTTAGGACTCAAGCCCCAACTTTCATTGTATTCCTTCAGCTTCATTTACTCAGTATTAGTGCCTATGTGCACATCATTGTTCGGTGTTCCCTGATGATAGCAATTTGACTTTGCAAAATATTGGAAGTATTAATTAAAATCATTGTAATTTCCTTAAAAATAATAGTTATAAATAGTTAATGTATAAGCCTTTCTACTAGAATCACATGAAAGGTTCTAGAACCTGTAAGAGTTTGCTGCTAATATGTAGGTAGGGATTAAAAAAGAAAGAAAAATATCTGTTAATGTTCTGTTTGAAAAACTGGCATTTGTTTCCTATGAAGTATTCCCAGAATACTTCAGAAGACATACTGTGTTTTGAGAATCTGAGGAAACTATAGCATATTTGTGCAAGGAAATCTTAGAGAAAGACAAATTATAGTTTAGGAAGAGAGATCTTCTCTTGACTGTTGAGATGAATGTTATCAAAGGTAAGGAGGAGGTGAACTAAAGTTTGTGAGAAATAAAAAGACAGGATGTGTTATGTGGGTGACTAGGTTGTAATTTTCTCAATGAAGGATGGTATGGAGATCATTGTTTAGTGTACACTGGTTGTACACTAAACAACCAGTGTACACTAAACAATGATCTCCATTGTTTAGTGTACACTGGTTGTGGGACTTGAAGCTTGAGTTTAAGCACTGTAAGATTTGTCAGATGAGTGGAGTGTGTGTGTGCGTGTGTGCGCGCGTGCTGTCATCAGCAAAACCACAGATAGAGTTGGAAGTCAATGATTAAAGGTCATTTATGTATATGAGGAAGAGATGGTTGATATATATAACAGATATGCACCACACAGCATATAAGTAGAGAGAAAACTGACTACACATTTAGAAAAAGTGGAAAATAGACCATAAGGTTGCAGTTTCGTGAACCACCCTCTATACTGAACCCTATAATCACTGCAACAGCATAGCTTTCTCAAACCTTTCTATGTCAGCATTCAAAGGTGGTTGATGCAAGATCTGCTGCATGGATTTTTGCAGAATCCATGTTGGTGGTCACTAATCTGCTGGTATCTTCTATTTAATGGAGGTGATTGTTGATGAACTTCTCCGTTACTTGAGAGAGCACTGAAGTGAAAGCACTAGGTTGGTATTTTGATGACAGACATAAATTAAAGATGCCAAGAAATTATATTCTTGATTTCATCCTTTATCCAAGTGTAGGCAAAGTTTGTACATGAAGTCACTTCACGACTCGGCTTGTAATTGAAGGCTGATGACTTCACATCAATTGCCTTAGTATCCCATAATGCTATGCATTATGGGAAGGGCCACTAACCAGACCAGTTTCAACCTTTATTGAGGTCTCATCAGTGGGAGCCAGACCCAGGTGTGATAGCAAGGCTGAAATAATGCAGAAGTCATATTTCCATATACAAGTAACAAAAACGTGTAACACCAGTGTATTTATAGTATAACCAAGTGAAAAAACTTTCAATATCTATTTCAACAACACAGTCAATGAGGCCAGAATGATTTTCAGAAATTTTCTATAATCCAGAGTATTTTAATAATAAGGTGTGACACCTTTTAGCTACTTGTATATGGAAATATGACTTCTGCATATTCTGCAAACAAAGTGTGCCTACACTTGGATAAAGGATGAAATCAAGAATATAATTTCTTGGCATCTTTAATTTATAGTATAACCAAGTGAAAAAAATTGATGACAGGCATTTATCTTTTTGTAATTGGCTAAATATGGGCTTACTTCGATGCTTTGAGGTGGTAGTATAACAATGTAGATGTGATAAAGGACAGATGTTAGTTCAGGAGTACATCTCCTAAGCCTAGCTGGTGGGATACCATCAGGACTAGGCATTTTTGGTATTCAGGTTATTCAAGATTCATGTCATGTCTTTCTGGCAGAATGCCACAGGAGACATGCAAGGCTGCATTCCATGTATGATTGGAGATGATTTATCTTGATCATCTACACAGGAGTTGGAGGAGAATGTTGCCAGGAAGTCAGCTTTGTCTTTTTCTCAGGTTGTTACAGTAGTGCCATTCTGGTACAGTAGAGAGAGAGAAATACAGCAAAGATTAGGAAGGCATCTTACAAACATTGTGCCCAAAGGCCAGTTTTCTGCATTTAACTCTTTCACGGTCAAAACTTGGTGTGTTAATGGTTGTTTGCATTTCTTGTGAGATTCAGTGTACTCTGTTAATTAAAGTAGAGTTTTTTTGTCTAGCACTACTTGTGATATACTTCTTGAACTGCCTTAGCACACTTGTTGAAAAACCATGACTTAGTAACTGAGTAAGAATTTTGTATGAAGTGTAAAATGAATTCCAGCAAGAATGATTTCTGTAACTCAATCAAAGCAAATATTGGGTGAATGTAAAGGATTGAGTAGTATTCTGCTTGATAAATGGACAGTTTGCTTTAGGTTGCTGCTGAAATTAAATATTTCAGTTTATCCTCTAGTTTGGTCAGTAGAATTGGTAAATGAGAGTTTGAAGCTGTGGACAAGTTACTAGTAATAATGATGTCACTGTTTGGCTTGTTGAAATGCAGGAAATCAAGCTTCAAAGATAAGAAGTCAATGAGGTCAGAATGATTTCAGAAATCGAGAAGTAGAACAGCATATGAATGATAGAGCAAGGAGTACAAGACTATAAAATATAACGTGTTATCATTGTGGCTAATGGTTGTTGGATTAAGGTTGTTGTAGCTTCATTCTGAGGTTCTCTCAGAAACAGAAGTTCAGGAGACATCTAGGTAGTGCACCTCATAAATATTGCATGAAGTGGCTATAGAAAAGATTTTGAGGGGAGTGGGGAGTAAATTTGTACTTTTGGTAGGAAGTTTTGTGGGAGGTTTGTTTTTAACTGCACTGTAACCATTTAAATTTTTTATCATGATGATGTTTTAGAAATGAAATAAAGAACACTGGGAAATTCAGTGAGAAATGATACTCTTAGACATGTCACCCATGCAGAGATCATACAGTTTCCCTACCAGAATACTATATTCCTCCACCCCTCCTATACCACGTTACTGAGCTTCCCTCAAGGTGCAATCTGATAATATAGGTGGTAGCAGGATTATGCACTGATCTTTCTGATGCATTACTATGAGATTTTACCCATATTCTATCTCTGGCAACCAGCCTCGAGAACTGCTTTACTGTTGTATCCTCAAATGGATGAAGCTGTGACTCTGCATTGTATTTCATATGCCTTTGAAGGATATCATTCACCTCACATTTGAAGATCCCTGTTTTGAAACACCAGAAATAGCAACATTCACTTCAGGGCTCCATTAAGCAATATGTTGGATGGATCCAGTTGCCATTTCCTCTGACTAGAACCATATCCCTTTACAGCAGGAATGCTTGATTTCTTGAATATTCTAGATCGTCTTTGGTATAGAAACATACCATACTGCAGAATGGTCTGTTTCTATATACTAATGCCAGAAGTATCAGGAACAAGAGCGAGGAGATTTTAGCATTGGTTAGTGCAACATCACCCAAAGTTATAGCCATTAGTAAGACTTGGCTAACAGCAGATGATGTAGTTACTGGAATTAAATGTGAAGGGTTTAGTATTTTCAGGGAAGATAGAGAGGATAGGATGGAGAGAGGCATACTGCTGATGATAACAGACGAATTGCTGCCAAAAAGAATAGGAGACAGGCGGAATGGTGGCTGTTCATTTGAAGCAATCTGGTGTGAGATTAAGGCCAGTAAGACAAAATATACAGTTGGTTATTGCTATAGGCCAGGGAGTTCCACAGATGATCTGGAAGACATGCATCTCCAAATTAGTACAATGAGTACAGGTCGAGTGATTATTATTATGGGGGATTTCAACTATAACATATAGACTGGAAGGAAGAAAGATCACATGACAAGGAAGGAAATGGAATTTATACGCCTGATAAGAGATAATTACTCAAATTACTTGACCTGGAAGATTGTAAAACATGAGCAATATTCTATCAAGAAATGGTATTTGTGGAACTTCAAGGATGGTGACAAGCTTAGAAAGAAGCTTAAATATCTACCATGGCATAAAACACTTCAGGGTAAGGATGTTAGTAGTGCATGGGATATAGTTAAAGGACATTTACAGGAAGCAATATTAAATTGTATACCTAGAATAAGGAGGGTTAATTGGGTAGGAGTTAGATGGATGAGTAATATCATTAAGCACGAGGTGCAGAAGAAGAAAATGCTGTAGAGGGTATATAAAGAGAAAGGGGACCAGCAAACTCATGAACAATACAAGGCTCAGCCAAGGAAGGCAAAATCAGATTATGAGAAGAATCTAGCCAAGCAGGCCAAAGGAAATCCCAAAGAGTTCTTTCGTTATGTGGCAAGTAAGAGATGGAAGATTAACCTTAATGGGTGATGATGGTCACAAAGAGACAGAAGTAGATAAAATAGGTGAGTTACTGAGTAACCACTTTGCAAGAGTATATCATCCTAGTAAGGTTTACTGCTTTAACCTATGTGACAGACACTAATGTGGGAACAGAGGTGGATGAATTGAAGGTTCTAGAGATATTGCAGAATCTCAATGTAAATACAGCTTTGGGATTAGATGGGATATCAGTTAGGGTTTTGCAAGAATGTGCAAGGGAACTGGCAATGCCTTTGACGAGGTTCTTTAATTTAAGTCTCAGCTCTGGTAGAGTTCCAAGGGAGTGGAAAGAGGGCGAAACAATTCCTTTGCATAAGGGAAGTTCTAAGACAGTAGTAGTAAATTATAGACCAATCAGTATCTCAAGCATGGTGGTAAAAATGAGAATTCAAGAATGGGTAGATAAAAATGTGATACTGTCGTGACGTTGTTCTCTTGATGTTCGAATCCGCTATCTTGTTAAAAGTCACTTTCATAAAATAAAAGAAAACTAATTGTAAATTGATCACTAATCTAAGGGTAGAGAAATTTCTATTATACTGCACCACTCTATCCTTAGATAAGTCTATATGAAATAGTTGGATCAATTCAAAATTAGTTAGCAGTCTTCACATTCATTCAGGCCGAAGTATTTAGTTTCTCTCTCTGTGGGATTCCCGCTAGATTCGAATTTTTGTGAACGGTGCAGTAAAAAGAATTTCAGGCAAATACAACAGTTAGGTTAACAAATAAAGCATTTAATATAGGTCATATAACACTTACATAAATTTTACTTCTAATTTTAAACAATAGAAATAAGTCAAACATTAAGTCAAGTCAATTACATTAGCACAATCTTCCAAGTCTTCACATACACCTTCTTAGCTTCTGGGTTAAAAAGTTTTCACACTTAAATGAATATAACTGAACATCCAATCTAATTAGTTTTCACACATTTTTCAGTCATGCTATAAGTTCAAAATATTACAGGATCTAATAGCTGAAAATATCTTTCAAACAATTCTTATCTCCAACTCTCAATCACGAAGGGTTTCCACAGTTAAAGTTAATAATACACTACAATAGACCTTACCAGAAATGGTTCCTAGAACATCTATTATGTTGTGAGCAAACTTCTGGAATTTACTTATCACACTTAAAGAATAAAAACTCATCTACAAAACTTATCCGCAGTTATACTTAAAGCACTATCAATCACGCTTCAGAATTCTTGACATCAATTACAGGGCACTTCAACTATCCTTATTACCACTCATAAATTAATTAAAACACTGTGAGGTTCTCTTTAGGGCAAATCGGAAATAAGCTGCAATACTAGACCAGCTGGGTTTATTCAGAATTCTTCCTTGAACGTCCAGCTTTTTATTTTATCCGATTGTAGCATTAATTTTCCTTCTATTATTACTGCTGATTTCACTTTCAGCTAACTATAAAATTCGTTACGTTCTTGCTCACTTATAAAAATTATCCACTTAACTCCTACCCTTAAGAACCTTTTATTTACTTCTACTTCTTTATTTTATCACCCTGCTTCCTCTCACTTCCAAGTTTTCGTCCCAACTCTTCTACTTTTTACATATTTTTTTTTTATTCTCTCCTTAGCCCACGCTCTGTTCCACTCGCGCTCGTTTATTTCATGCGTCTCCATGACAACAGACAAACATAAACATTCTCGCCAATGTTAGACAAGGCTATACTACTACATTGAGTCATTACATACCGTTAAGCTTTATACACAAATAGGAATAATTAGAATATTTGCTTTTCAATAAATGCGTAGTTAATATTGCAAATACAAGTTTTTATAATATTGACATAACAATAAATAAAATAGCTTAATAATATTTAATACAGAATCTATTTTCCATTAACACATTTCTTTGATTAAATAATTAAATATTTGATATAATTAAGGTAGTTGTATGATATCAAATTATAATTTACGTTATTTACATTAAATAATATTTACAAATGCAGCCCTTGTGATGGAAAATTATGTTGGATTCTGAATCAAATAACATTTATTCTATTTTGTACATAATTAGAATCCAACAATACTGTATGAGGATTAACATGCTTTGTGAAGGCTCAGTCATGCCTTAGTAATTTAATAACTTTTTATATTAGAGTAACAGCTGAGTTGGATAAAAGAAATAGCTACATGATGATCTTGCTGGTTTTTTCAAATGCATCTGACAGAATACCACATGGAATTCTGTTAACCCTTTGACATATAAATCATTTTTAAAGTTGGAACAGATAAAACTACTATTTATTTAATTCATGTGATTTATTTTGTTAATTGTTACCTTATTATAAAGAATATTTTATAATTTTGCAAGGTATGATACTTTTTGAAGCACTTAGGTAAATGTAATGGTATCAAACATTTTTTACATTGCCATGTAGTCTCACTTCTTACATTATGCTTGGCACATACATGTCATCTCTTTGCTGGATGTTGCTTTTTATCAGTAGGGGTATATGTTCAGGGAAATGTGCCCAATTTTTTGCCTGCAGTCTAATTGGACAGTCCTTTTGCGATGGACGTCCACGGGTACTATAATTAGGTAAAGATATATTTGACAACATATCTTCTGCTACGTTCAAATGGAAATTGACTATTGTTAGTTTTGATGTATTGGGTAGTTTGGAATATAAAACATAAGCATTGTAAATAGCGATATCCATCAAATAAAAAAATATTTTCTTGTAACCTCTGATGCATTTTCGCATAATTGGAAAACAAACAAGTAGTTGGTCTTGCCTATCGACACCACCCATTCCGCAATTGTATTCAAGAACACATTTAGGTTTTATTACTTCTCTTCATCGCCCCTCTTACTTCTCCTTACTTTTCCTGTATCTACCATTTTTTCTTTTGAATGCTTTGTGCTTATCATGTAAACATTCTTCTTATCGTGCCAACGTAATGACAAAATTCCTCTACAAGATAAAGTTTTTGATTCGCCTCTTTTTATTTTATATGTTGTCAATTTCTTAGGCATATTCTTGCTATTTTTTCTAACTGTCCCCACAACATTTGTACTATTTTTTCTCAAGAAATAAAATAATTTTGGTGACAAATACCAATTATCTAAGAATAACGTATATCCTTTTCCTAAAATAGGTTCGGCCAACTCCGTGATGACATTTTGAGATGCAGGTGTATCGCTTCCTGGAATTTCATACTTTCCTGTATAAATTTTGAACTTTGAACAATATCCAGAGTCTGATTCACATAGCTTGTAAAATTTTATCCCAAATCGTGCTCATTTGCTAGCAATAAACTGTACATAATTTAGTTGACCTCTATATTTCATAAGGGATTCCTCAATTACTACATTTTTATCTGGTGTGTATAATTGCTGAAACTTATTATTCAGGTAGTCGACTGTATTTTGCACTTTACATATTTTGTCGTCTTTCTTTATTGTTTCATTATTCACAAAATGGAGAAAATGAGATATAGCCAAGAAACATTTACAAGGCATAATTTTTGAATATATGGGTGTCTCGACCACAGCCCTCTTTGACCAATACATGTCTATATTAGATATTTTTACATGTGACATAATTATACATAATGCAAAATATGCCTGCAATTCGTCACTTGTTATTGGATACCATTCTTCAATCTTTTTAGTAATTTCCTCGTTTATTGCTTGAGCTGCATATCTATTAGTTTCTGTAACTATCATGTCAAAGAAACCTTAGCAAAGCAATTGCATTGGCGCTAGGAATATTCCTATTATAAAAATGGTTTTATAATAGGAATGTTTTCCTTTTCTTGCCAATTCCATTCATTTTCTGTTACATCGGAATCATCGCTACCAGACGATATTGGTCTCAAACGTTTACAAACATTGCCTTGAACCAAACTTCCACTGCTACTGTCGCTATTGTCACTTGACAAGTCAAAAATGCCAACACTTTGATAATATAAATTTGTCTCACTGTTTTTATCCAAACTGTCCTCTCCGCTTTCAGTATCACTTTCAGCTAACATATTCTAAATATTTGCAGACATATTAGGGACGATAATAAATTGCAACACAAATTAACTAGTGAATAGAGTTTATATGCATATATATTCACTGCCTAACCCTAAATTCGTTTGAAATTGACATGAATTTCGTAATGTCTGTGATACGTCAAAATCAATTTTGGTGCAATAAACAAAATACGTTTCACAGATATCTTTGTATGTTAACTCTAAATTCGTTTGAAATTGACACGAACTTCGTAACGTCTGCGATACGTGAGACGTCTTTGTATGTTAACGGATTAATGAAATTAGAATTAAAATGGGGATGGATATAACACTGATTAAGTGAATAAGAGGGTGACTGCTGGATAGATATCAAAAAGTATATGGAGGGGGAGAATCGAGGCAAAAACAAGTGAACTAGTGGTGTGCCACAAGGTTCAGTGTTGGAACCATTGCTGTTTAATTTGTACATAAATGATACAGGAAATAACCTGAAAACAAATATTCGGTTGTTTGCTGATGATGCAAAATTATGTAGAGTGATAGGTAATCAAGGCAATGTGGATAGCTTGCTGGATGATTTAAATAGGCTGTCAGTATGGGCAAAATTAATGGGTATCAGTTTAATGTCAAGAAATGTAAAGTTATGCATTTTGGGATAAATAGATTACACGCTGTATATCATTGATGGCGCTTTACTCCAAGAAATAGATGAAACCAGAGATTTAGAGATGGTCATAAACAGAGTTAAAGTTTAGTGGACATATTGGTAAGGTTGCTAAGGTAGCCAGTAAGATTACTTGGCTATAGAAGAACACACTAACAAGTAGAGATAAGGAAGTTGTTATCCCCCTTTATAAGGCCTTTATATGCCCACATCTGGATTACTGTGCTCAAGTCTGCTCTCCTGGGTTTCTTGGGGATGAGGAAGCAAGTAGTGGAGAGGATTCAGAGGTGAGTGGCCTATGAGGATAGGTTGAAGGTATCTGGATTGCTGGTTGGTTGATAGGAGAAAAAGAGGAGGTATGATAGAAACATTTAAGTTGTTTAAAAGGTTTGATAGAATAGATACACAGGGGAAATGTTTCAGCACTTGGTCAGAGCATCAGAACAAGGGATCATGCCTGGAAGTTGAATAAAGATGTGGTTAGCAGGGGATGTGAGAACTAGATTTTTTGCTTGGAGAGTTTGAATGAGTGGAATGGGTGGCCAGAGTCAGTTGTGAGTGTTTTGTTTGTTAATTGGTTCAAGGAGAGGAATGAAAGATTTGGGTCTGCTGCAATGAGCCTTCGGACTCTATGGAAGTATCCATATAATAATAATACCACAAGAAGGCAGAGGTGTCACTTGACCAGCCCATTAACCCTATATGCACAAATATCACCTTTCAGAGTGAAATAATGTGAACTTTGGGAATGCTGAAATTTGTTTCTGTTGGAGAAAGTGTGTGTGGTTGTGCAGATGGAAATAAAAATGAATGTTATTTATGTTGGAATACTTGAAGACAATTGTTAAACAAAACTAAGAAAAATATTACTTCCTTAGTTTAAAGATCTTTCTGAGCAATAAATACAAAATGTTATATTCATGCAATGACAATCAAGGAAAAGAAGGAGTAGACATAGTATTCAACACTAAATACGAGGCTGATCTTCTTGAATGGCAGGCAGTCTCAAGAAGAGTGATATGGGCAAATATGAAAACGGGGAACTGGACAATTAGACTTATTTGTGCCTATGGTCCCACAGAAGGTTCTACTAAGGTAGAAGTGGAGGAATTTTTTGAGGCTTTAGAAAAAGCAACTGACACAATGAAAAATGAAAAGTTGGTCCTTGTTGGGGATCTGAATAACAGAGTAGAAAATGATTGTAAGACATACAAAAATGTTTTGGGAAAATTTGGAGAAAAGAGCAAAGCTGGCAAATACCTGTTGGATTTTTGCTCAGGACCTGGACTGGTTATTACTAACAACATGTTCCAACATAAAAATGTCCACAAATTCACCTGGAGAGAAGAGGCAAAGAATAAGAAAAGTCTCATTGATTATGTTATTGTTGATAGTGATGTTTTTTCTCTTGTGCAGGACACTAGAGTGTACAAAAGATTTGAAATTGGAAGTGGTCACCATTTAATCTTGAGCAGGATAAAATTGAATTTCATATTGAAAAGAAGAACATGTAAGAAAGTTTGAAAATGAATAAAAGTTCAGTAGCTCTCAGATGTGAATTGGCCACTAAAATACACAAACATTATTCAAGAAGAAATGAAAGAGTTTGTGAACATTAACCAAACCTTGGAGATTCAGTGGCAAGCCCTGAAGAAAACATTGATTGATTCAGCCAGAGAGGCATGTGGTGAGGTTGTCTGCAAGGATAGAAAAATCAGAACCCTCATGGTGGATACAGAAATTTAAAGAGGCAGTGAAGGAAAAGAAGAAAGCATATCAAAAGTTCCTGTTAAATAAGTCAGCTTGTGCTCTTAGAGAATACAGAGACAAAAGTAAGAAAGCTAAACGGTGTGTAAAACTAGCTAAACAAAAGCCATGGGAAGACTTTGGTAAGAACATAGAAAATAAATATCAAGAAGGTGGCAAGATATTCTGGGGGTTGTTGAAAAAGCTTAGAAATGGAGGAAAGAGTGCTGTAAAAGGAATCAGAGGTGATAAAGGTGACATGATAAACTGGAAAAAAAGATATCCTTGAAGTATGGAGTAATTACTTTGAAAAATTGCTAAATGAAACAAGCAGTAACAGCACAGTGGTAAAAAACACTGATCAGGCATGCAGTCAGGAACACATACCCATATACCCATACTGGAAGTACAAAAAATCATTAAAAGCCTGAAAGGTTAAACGCAGCAGGAGTAGATGATATTCGTCCAGAAATGCTCAAGTATGGAGGTACGAAAGTCATAGTGGCTGCACTGCATAGTTCAGAAGGCCTGGACAAAGGGACTAATTCCCGATGATTGGAGTAGAGCTCTCATAGTATCCATATATAAAAAGGGAAATAAAACTGAATGTGAGAATTAGAGGTATTTCTCTACTGAGTATTCCTGG
Organism: Typopeltis vanoorti; assembly: GCF_054136105.1. Taxonomy (NCBI): domain Eukaryota; kingdom Metazoa; phylum Arthropoda; class Arachnida; order Uropygi; family Thelyphonidae; genus Typopeltis; species Typopeltis vanoorti. Next base: position 36,953,675 of record NC_143572.1, on the reverse strand, counting down.
TAAGATTTATGCAAGTATACTTGAAAAACGGTTGAGAAGGATTGTGGAAGAACAAGCTGAATTTAGGCCAAATAGAGGCTGTCAGAATCAGATTTTCACTTTACAACAAATAGTTGAGAAGTCATAGGAATATAACAAAGATCTGTATTTAAGTTTTGTACATCTGGAAAAAGCATATGACAAGGTGCCAAGAGAGAGAGAGAAGCTATTCGAAACGCTACATTTGTATGGTAAATTAATGATAACAAGAAATTATATACTTTGTTTAATCCATTATCCAAGTGTAAGCAAACAAAGTCTACATCTGAAGTATCTTTCAGGACTGGGGAAATTCATGGCAAAGTTGGAATAACTTCTCATCACTTGCCTCAGTATCGCATAATGCAAAGCACATCACCTTGCGGACATGTATAATGCTATCCATTACTGGAGGGATCACTACCCAGACCAGTTTAGACCTTTATTGAGGTCTCGTCAGTGGGAGCCAGACCCATAGGTGGTGATACTAAGGTGGAAGTAATGGAGAAGTCATATTTCCATATACAGTGGTGCCTTGCAATTTGACACAAATCCATTGCCGGAGTAATGTTGAATTGCGGGACAATATTTCCCATATAAGTCTATGGAAAATAGATTAATTCAGGCGGAGTGAGATAGAAATACACCTTATTATTTACTTATTTTACTATTGTATAACACTGTGTTAGATGAAGAAATAAGGGAACTGGAAGAAAACGAGATGGTGATGAATAATAGGGAGACAGAATAGAGACTGTGAAAGAGTGCATGGTGGCCATGGAGTGAGAATGATGAACCAGGAAGGAGAGAAGGTTGTGGACTTTGCAGTAGCGTTTGATCTGGCAATTGTGAACTCATTTTTCTACAAGAGGGAAGAACATTTGATAACATTTAGGAGTGGTAACAACAGTTCACAAATTGACTACATTTTGACTAGCAGAAAACATCTTAAGGTTGTGACAAATTGTAAAGTAATTCCAACAGATCGAGTTGCACAGCAACACCGACTGCTGTGTGCAGACTTTAAAATAATATCGAAGATAAGAACCTCTGGAAGCCATGGGATGAAGACAATTAAGTGGTTTCGCTTAAAAGAAGAGAGTGTGAGGAATCATTTTAAGGAGAGGATGTTAGAGAGGATTTCGGATGGACTGGAGAGTGTACAAGATGGGCGGAAACATAATTCAAAAGTAATCCTGAGCTGTGCAATCAAGGTGCTTGGTGAGACATCTGGAAAGATTAGAGAGCAGAAGGAGGGTTGGTGGTGGAATAATAATGTACAAGTGGCAGTGACAGTTAAGAGGAATGCAAAGCAGAAGTGGGATTAGTGAAGAGTGGAAGAGGACAGAGAGAGAAAGCAAGAAGCCAAGAGAGTTGTGACACAGGCGAAGACCATGGCATATCAAGATCTGTATGATCAATTAGAAACAAAGGAAGGACTGAGAAAAATTTACCAACTAGCGAAATGTAGAAATAAAGCAGCAAAGGACATCTTACATGTGAGGCAGATCAGAGACGCTGAAGGAAGAGTATTTTGGAGGGATGCGGACATAAGAAACAGATGGAGAATATACTTTGAGGGACTTTTCAATGAGGAAAATGCAAGGACTCACAGAGAAGATGGGCAGCCTTCTGAGGGGATGGTGCAGAACATCAGTAGAGTGGATGTGACAGAGGCCATGAAGAAGATGGGGAATGGAAAATCGGTGGGCCCCGACAGGATTGCAGTAGCGGCATGGAATGCACTGGGGGAAGATGGAATTGTGACCTGCTGTGGGACCTGTTCATGTAAGTTTGCCAGCTGGAAAATATACCCGAGGAATGGAGTGAGAGTACTCTTGTCCCCATCTACAAGGGTAAAGGGGATGCACAAGACTGTAAAAATTACAGAGAGGAATAAAGTTGATGCCCCACACAATGAAAATCCTAGAAAGGGTTCTTGATGGAAGATTGAGGAAGGAGGTGGAGATTGCAAAGGAACAATTTGGCTTCATGCCTGGTAGATCAACAACAGATGCTATCTTTGAGTTACAGCAGATGATGGAAATGTTTCGAGAGAAACAACAGGAGCTACATCTGGCATTTGTTGATCTGGAGAAAGCATATGATAAAGTGCCAAGACAAGAAGTCTGGAGGTGTCTGAGGGAGAAGAAGATTCCGGAGAAATATGTCAGTTTGGTGCGGGAGATGTACAGAAATGTGAAGACAAGTATTCGGACCTGTCTGGGACAGACAGAAAGTTTTCAAGTAACATTTGGCTTGCATCGAGGGTCAGCATTAAGTCCATTTCTGTTTAATATTGTGATGGAGGTGTTGACGGAGGAGGTGAGAGAAGATGCGCCTTGGACATTGTTGTATGCAGATTCAAGAGAAAAAGTGGGAACTAAACTGGAATGATGGAGAAAAGTACTGGAAGAGAGAGGTATGAGACTGAGCAGAAGTAAGACAGAGTATATGTGTTGCACAGTCGGTGGCAGCCAGGAGATAGAGCTGGAAGAAAATGTCATCAGGAAGGTGAAGGACTTTAGATAATTAGGTTCAACAGTGGAAGAAGATGGAGGAGCTGATAAGGAAGCGGGATGCAGGATACAAGCGGGTTGAAGAAACTGGATGGAGATGGCTGGAGTGTTATGCGATTAGAGGGTGCCAATTAATCTTAAAGGCAAAATCTATAGGACACTAGTGAGGCTGGCTATGACGTATGAAGATACAGGAGGGAAGGTTGAGATGGTTTGGTCATGTGATGAGGAGGGAGGACAAATATGTGGGAAGAAGGGTCATGTAGATGGATGTGCATGGAAGGAGGAAGCGTGGGCGGCCAAAGAAGAGATGGAGGGAGCTGGTAGAAGAGGACTTGAGGATGAAGAACTTGGATGTGGTGACAGCCCAAGACAGGAGGATGTGGAGGAGACTCATCATCAACAGTGATCCCACTTAAGTTGGAGAAGATGCAGAAGAAGAAGATAACACAATAAATTACAAAATACACTATTGTATGCACATTGCATACAATCTATTGAGCCTTAGATGTTGGAAGGGAGTCTTCTTTATCCTGTTCTATTTCTTCTCGTCTCCTCTTTGCTTGAACGGGGATGAGGAACTGATCAAGTGTGGACTGTCTCTCCCTTTTTTTCAAGATGGTTTTGAAGTGATGCATGATAGCGTTGTTGAACAAGTTTGTCATTCAACTCACATCAGCAGTATTGGGATGCCATTCCAAACAAACAGACTGCACCTTCTCCCAATGGAATAAAACTTCTTTAATAGCAGCTGTTGGCATCGGCCCTTTTTCCCTGCCATCCTCTTCTTCAGGTGAAATTCCTCTTTCTGTCTCCTTTCTTTGCTGTTCACTGAGTGTTCTGAGTTCTTCCACGGTCAGTTCGTCTTCGTGATCCTCCACAAGCCTTTCTACATCAGCCTCATCAACCTCTTCTATGTATAGATGCTCCAGCGAGATTCTTACAAAGAAACATGTATGCTACATAAGAAAGGTTGCTAAAATGTATATGCTATAAAATGAATACACAGTAGTTCAGTGTTCTTTATGAAATACATTATCTGATTCTGCCTCAGTAGCTAAGTTAATAAAAACCACTTCTTGTTTGCTGCATAGAGGATATAGATTCACATCTCTTATAAATTTTATAAAATCCTCTCTGGATGATCTTGTACAGCGCCTCAAGTTTATAAAGCATCTTTTTTTTTTTTTTTTTTTTAAATTAAAATAATATGTATAGAATGTTATATAATCTTTCCTGGAATTAAAAAATATTATTGATATTACAGGAAACAAAGATTAGCATATGTGGGAATCAGCTTGGATAATGTATTGAAACCAGTAAGTTCACTTTCTTTCTTTAAGTAATTAACAATACTCATAAGAATAATAATAAATTTTATATATTAAAAATGCTAACTGATTAAATGCAAGTTAATCCTTTACTGTATAAAGTATCTCATTAAAATTGTTATCGATTATGCAGTGTAGCAAGAAAAGACTTCAGCTCAAATCTTTACTAGGAAATGAAGAGCATTCTTGAGGGCTTTTCAGTTGAAAGTGAGTTAGCCAGTTTATGAAGGTCAAGGTTTTCCTTACAGAAACTTGGATTTTTTTTTATCCTACAGAAACAGACGTACTGGAGAAGAACATGCAGTTAACAGACTTAATACACTGGCTTTAGTTGCTTTTATCGTGACTCCAAAACAACAATCTTCCACCTTCCCTCTTTTGCTTCAAAGTAAACCAGGTTGTTGCTCACTTATTAAATTTCCAAGACATTTGTTCAGATCTTCTGCACTTATTTTATGATGGGTTGTAGGATACCTTATCTGTCACTCATCGCATGCATGTGATACGTGAACTTCTTGTTTTCCAATTTTGCTGTCATTGGTGAATCTCCTCAAGATTCTATTCTTTTGCCTTCTCTTTTCTTGTAGAAATAATTATAAATATAATAAACAATAGAGAGAATATAAATAATAGAAAGATAATTTATATCATAGTTATAAACTGGATTAGTTGTCAGTGGTAGGACATTTCTTTTAGTAGGTAAACAGGAAAAAAAAAAGTGCTAATCTTAAAACATTAAATATTTTATAATAAATAACTCATTCTATCCTTATTGATACAAAAATTAAAAGGCAAAATCCTTTCAAGTAGACTAAGTGACATATTCATGTAAAATATAGAACACTTGGCATTGAGAAACTTGAACAGATACTTACTTCTCTGAGAAAGATGTTGAAAATTTATTTATCACTAGGTTAGACTATAATAGATTTAGTTTAATCCTTTATCCCAGTGAGAGCAAACAAAGTTTGCGCCTGAAAATATCTTCAGGACTAAATATAGTGTTGTACTATCTTATCCAGTAAGTAGTGCAACACCAAGGCAACTCGTGGCAAAGGTGGAGCAAGCTACCAGGCACTTCTAACCCAGTATCTCCCATAATGCACAACACATTTCCTATGTGGATATGTATACTGTTATGCATTAAAGGGATTGGCCATCTATATTTAGTCCTGAAGATATTTTCAGGCGCAAACTTTGTTTGCTCTCACTGGGATAAAGGATTAAACTAAATCTATTATACTTACTTCTCTGATCTATAGATCTCCAACAAGGACCAAATTTTCATTTTCTTTATGTCAGCTGCTTTCTCTAATGACTCACAAAATTCTTCCATTTCTTCCTTAATCAAACCTCTCAACAATATAGTGTTTTTAAGAATAATCAATAGAGCCAACAAACTTTATTCTATGAGGCTTCTCTTACAACTGAACTCAACCATATATACCACACTTTCCTGTCTAATGGCTGCAGTTCCTAAAGGAATCGACAAAATAGTTAATCCTTCCCTCCTCGACTTTCTCTTTAGAAAGATTTTAGTAATAACGTTATCACTATTCCCCCTATCAGGGTACATCTGAAAAAATAGCCAGAATTTTAAAAAAATGCAATCTGTGTATCCTTTAAGCCTCACTGTTTATAGTTATCCATTCTCCTAAAGACCAACCTTTCTTTCTAAGTTCCTAGTGTATATAGAGTTCAGTTCCTTGTTCCTGCAAGGAACTATCCATAGTAGACATCTGTAATAGTGACTATGGTGACAGTGTATTAAACAAAATGAATACATTAAGTTTGTTTAATTAACAAACCTAATTAACACATCCATAAATAAATATGGATGTGTTAAACTTCCCCAAGATAAAAAAACATTAACTTGTGTTTACTAAGACTATCTAGACTTCTGTGTACTATGTTTGACTTTATTTTGTATTGCTTTTATGCAACTGTTTAATTGTATTCCCTGAAGACATCTCTGTATCTGAGACAACATACTGGAAGCATTAAAACATTGGTTTTAACTCTTTCTCAGTACTTTTTGCTCCATTCAGCATCTCAGATAAATCTAGATAGATACACTATCTAATGAAAAATATCCAGATACCTGATCATCCCAATTCTCACTCTAATATGAAAGCCATTAATATAGAGTTAGTCCACTCTTTGCTGCTATAACAACCATTAGTCTTGGGGAAGACTTTACACTAGATTTTTGGTGTGTTGCTGCAGTAATTCCCTTTGATTCTTCCAGAAAAGCATTAGTGAAGTTAGTCACTGATGTTATGCAATTCAGCCTGGCTTGCAGTCAGTATTCCAATTCATCCCCCAAGTGTTCAATGGGGGGGTTGAGATCAAGGTCTGTGCAGGCCACTCAAGCTCTTCAACACTCATCTCATCAAACCATTCCTTCACAGACCTCGTTTTGCAGATGGGATCATTGTTGTGTTGATAGAAGAAAGGGACTTCACTGAACTGTTTCCGTAAAATTGGAAGCACATAATTATCTAGAATATCATTACAGCCCACAGTGTTAAGATTTCCCATCACTTGGGCCCCAGCCTGAACCATGAAAAATGGTCCCAGACCATGATGCCTCCTCCACCAAATTTCATAGTTGGCACAACACACTTGGGTAGGTAGCATTACCTGCATCTGACAAATGGTAAAGTATAATTTATCACTCCAGGAGAATGCATTTCCATTGCTCTGAATTCCAGTGGCAGTGAACTTTACACCACTCCACCCGATACTCTCCTGAGTCTTTTTTACTATCCTATCTTCCAAATTACCATTACTGGGATCCAATGCCTTGTTGTGCCATATTTGCTGTGTGGTGCAAGCCTTGGACATCTAGAAAGGGGAGATCTTAGTAGTCTTGCACTACTTTGGCGTGACCATGATCAATTGGCTGGTGAGGTTGCCTGCAGGGGTCAAGGGTGTTGCAGTAAGTCTCTTTCCCCATGGTCTGGGGACAGGGTCCAAGGCACATGCTGTGGTGCTTGTTTAGCTTCCGTGGTAGCCCTGGTGTTCCACTCCTGAGCACAGTCATTGCTTGATGGTCAGTGGGCATCCATGAGTGATGAGCTCTGAAATGAACACCAGCCTCAACCAACTTCAGAAACCATATTACCATCAACAGAGAACCAAAAAAAGGAAACAAAAAACATCAGAAGCTGCAGTAAGTACACTACTGTTCTTAATATCTTAATATTACATTCCACAGATGAATGTCCAATTGGAAAAATGTCACCCTTCCTCATTCAGAAGGGTTTGGAATTGTTGGCAAGATCTCCAAAAGCTGTGAAGAAACTGCATTTAAGAGATATCCTTATTGAAGCAGCTACAGTAGCACAATCAGGAAAATTACTGCATGCAGCATATATTGGGGAAATACCAATTACAGTTACAGATGCAACAACTGTGCTCAAGAATTGAGAGCCAGTGAATGGTATATCTGCCTTTCATTTACTAGATTTTTTCTCATACTTCTTTGCTGTTGGTAGATCTTGATATAGAAGAGGTAAATTGGATCCAGGATGCCTTCTGGCTTTGTCAACAGATGTGCGTAGCTTGAGCCCAGGCATGTTTGAAAACAATTAGGTTTAATTTGTGAACTTAAATTGTACATATTTGGTCTAAAGTATTAAAATTAAGAACTTTTATTGCTACAAGACATAATGATAAAATATACAAAGAGCCAACAAGTTTCACTAGCCACTGTCTAGCATTTTCAAGGCTATACTGGTGTGAAAACAAATGCATCAAGTTACATGAAAAACATACACTTTAGTAACTGCTAGGCCGTTACATTTGATAATTCGTGTTTGATGGCATGCATGCATTCGAATGCTTCAGTCAGAATCCGGTACATGACCACGTGTTGTGTAGTTTTTTGCATATTGTAGTTCTGTTAAACTGAGAGAAATGATGAGATTTTTCCATATGTCTTTAAGAATAATATAATACCTTGATTTCTATTTAAATTATTGCCTGTGCGTAGCACCACAGCTGCTTCTTTGAAAGTTCTTTGTCTGTAGTCATTCTCGATCTTATGGTCTTGTAGCAATAAAAGTTCTTAACAATTAGGTTTGTTTGTGTGGGATACCTATGGAAAATACCTCAAGATTTCTTCTGGGCTTCTTTGACTTCTGTGTAATCATCATTCCACCATAGCTTAGGAAAAAGTGGGAACTGACTAAATGTTTTAGGAATTGCACTTGTGGTCACTACTATGCTACACTCTGTTACATGCTTCACTGCATCACTGATATGAGATGAACTAACTGTTGCAGAATCAAAATCTACTAACGAGGAAAAGGTGGACCAGTCAACTTGCCCAATTTTCCACCGTGATGTAGCACATGGTTGCCCATGTAGAAAAGGGGATATCGTGGGAAAGTGATTGTTTCCAAATAGGCTATCATCAGTTTCCCACTTAAACAGTAGGAAAAGGAGGATGAGCAGTTAGTTCAGTCAATGACAGTAAATGTTTGGATAGGCATGTGGAAGAAGGAATTGCTTTCTGTGTTTAATAGGGAAAGATTTTTGTGCACATGCTCAACTTTTCTTCTGATGTTCCGATATTCCATCATTTAGGGATTTTTTTAAATGCTTCCCATACATTATCAATATTCTTCCCATCCATTAACTAATATCATGGTGCAGAATTCAGCATAGTCCACAGTTGGTTCTAATTTCCTGCTTTGTAGTTCAGCATTCATTCTTCTCATGAGATTTTACTTCTATTCAATCAGTGTTTCATCATCATCAGATTCCTGCCATGTACCCTCAAGTGGGGGGGTGAGGATGTACAGGATATGATAGTACAGCATGAAAAATTTGCATCATTACTAACTTCCTATCTACAATTTTCCTCCAAATCAGTCTGTTATCTGTCAAGACCCAACATTATCAAATCGTATATTTCTATCTTCTAAGGCAAGGGTCGGCAACCCGCGGGCTGCATGTGACCCAAACATACATTTTTGGCAACCCATAAAAGGTTGACCATACTTACATGGCATGCCCCGTATCAAGAAAAGACATTATGGACATTTCAAGAGGACTTTATCTACTACTCAAGTGTTAGATGGTTAAGTAGAGGTGCTGTGCTAAAAAGATTTTTTAATTTACATGAAGAAATAGATATTTTCATGACAGAACATGAAAATACTGTCCCACAACTATTGGATAAAAAATAGATTATGTCTCTTGCATTTATGGTAGACATTACAACTACCATAATGAACTTAATTTGAATCTGCAGGGCCAAGGTAAATTACTAGTGGAACTGTTTTCTGACATTAAAGCTTTTGATTCTCATAGAAAAGGCTTTTGACGGCAAACTATGTTTGAAGAATATGATGCAAGAAAATCTACATAATGTTGCAAATCTGCATTTACATTTGGATGGCAAATGCAAAAGGAAACTTTTGTTGGTATTATTGAAGATTTACAAACGGAATTTTCAATAAGATTTGTGGATTTTCATAAAAATAGCATTGAAATGCGATTATTTTTGCACCCTTTTAATGTTGACATTGATGACGTACCAAACCGACTACAGATGAAAGTTTTGGAATTACAACACAATGAAACATTAAAGAACACATTTTCATTAGAAAATATCCAAAAATTTTATCGATGCTTACAAAAAAAATTTGAAGAATTAATGTTTCACAAAGAAGATGAAAGTCGCATTTGGAAGCACATGCATATGCGAACAAGCATTTTCTGCCATGAGTTTTAGAAAAAATAAATTTCTTCTCGACTGACTGATGAGCATGCCTCAATTCGAATTTGCACCTTAAGTAATAAAGTGGATCTAGATAATTTGGCTAAGGGAAAACATCACAAAAGACACATTAAGCAAGGAGACACACATATTGCGATGCATAAATTGTATTATTTTGTTTTTACATGATAATAAGTTTTCATCGGGTTTCATTTTCATGCTTGTTTTATATCTTGTACTTTAAATATTTCTGTGTTTTTTAAGATTGATATAATAAAAATTGATAACTTAAGTATTTTTTTCACTCACTATTTTCTATTAATTAAACGCTTGTGGCCCGATTATTAAAAATAAAAGTTAAATGTGGCCCGCGAGTCTGAAAAGGTTGCCGACCCCTGTTCTAAGGCACTTTTTACTGTATCAGTCCACCTATATCTTGGTCTGCTTCTGGGTCTTTTTCAGTCACCTAGCAGAGAACACCTGTATTGCTAATATTTCCTCTCCCATTCTGTTTAAGTGACCATACCACTTGAGATTAAATCTACTAATGCATTCCTGGATGCTAACAATGTCAAGTTCTTTCCTAATATCCTCATTTTTAATATGATATTGCCATTGATGCCATTTGTTCATGCCCTAATCTTCCTCAGGACTCTCATATCTGCGATTTCTAGTCTTTGGTCAAGTGTTTTTTTTTTAATCCACCTCTCAGATCCATAAATTAAAATTGGTTTGAACACTGTTTTTTATACAACTAATTTAGTGTTTTGACTAATTTCTCTCTTATTCCATATAAATTTATTCAGTTGATTTCCTTCCTACATGCCAGCTTTGTTGATTCCATACTTAATTTACCATCTTCACTAAAAATCGTGTCTAAGTAGTTGAAATGTTTTGTTGTATAGGGTCTTCATTCACAATGCAGTTGATATTTTCAATGCTTCTGCCTATTTTCATTGTCTTTGTCTTGCTATTGCTGACCTTCATACCATATCTATTACAAAAGTTATTCAATTTCGTCAAGGAATCTTGCAGACTTGTAGCAGATTTAGTTAGAAGTATAGCATTGTCCGCATAAAGCAAAGAGCTTCAGTATCTAGGTAGATACCTAACAGGGTGCACCACGAGAAGGTGAAGATTGGACATTAGGTCAGAAACCCTGCTCAGTTCTCCACATTCCTTTAAATTTAGGCTATGTGGAGGTCTCCTCAGTTATACAGCTTTGACCCTTAAGCATCCCCAATCAGTGTTTTGATAATTAAAGTTCTGCATTATGATTACTCTTTTCTCACACGTCTTTATTTGGTGATGCATTTCTTCATCACTAGCAACCAATCTGCTAAGTCTGTAACAGTACCACACTGTGTATTTAGACTGTACAACTCACACTAGCCAGGTCTCACTAATGCCTACAAAATCTGAGGTCCCAACATATTGGGCAACAGATTCTATACCTTTGTTTCTGATACTCCTAGCATTCGTGTACTAAACATTAGTACATCCTTCTTATAACCCTTCCCCCCCCTCCTCCTGTCAAGTGCCTTCTCAAAAATGTAAAGCAGAAAAACAAGAAATGAAATCTGTGTTTACATTTCATCCAACTGCTGTTGGACCAGATACAGTTCACATCCAGATAGCATCCATTATGAGATGATCAAACACTTGTTTCCATCTGCTAAGGATCAACACTGCTGTACCTGCACAACAAAATTTTCTGTGAGAACATTTTTCTGAAAACCTGGCAAAAAGCGATTATTATTGCCTTTCCTAAGCCAGAGAAAGATCCAAAATCCCAATAAATTATCTACCAGTTTCTCTGACCAGCTTCTTGTGCAAGATTCTGAAGAGAAAAAAAAAAGGGTTAATTCTCATCTATTATGGTTTCTGGAGAGAAATGATTTTTTTTTTTTTTTTTTTTTTTTTTTTTTTTTTTTTTTTTTTCAATCTAGATAAACTCAATAACAGAACAGCTTCCTCCAACTGTAAGTAATGACCTCTATGTAGATGACTTGACCATCTTTCAAAATGGGTGATTGCAAATGCGTTCAGTTTTTCCCAGCAGAAAACAATTTCTGTGCATTTTTTCCACAAATGTGGTCTTTGCCCTGACCCAGAACTCAGAATGGGATAAACTTTAATCCCAATTGCCAGTTTCTTGGGGCTCATATTTGACAAACTCATTTTTCTCCTTTCATGTCATTTGCAAGACAAGTTCTGTAAAGCGATGACCATTCTTTGCACCCTATCCTCCAACTCTTGAGATACTGACAGATGTTAACTACTCCATTTATGTTGCGCACTGATTAGATCTTAGCTTAACTATGCATCTGCCAAAGTCTGTGCTTCTGTCAGAGAAAGAGAGTATTCTGCAGTGGTTGGATCCCATCCACCTTCAAGCTATAAGAATTGCAACTAGTGCATTTTGGACTTCACCAATTCCAAGTCAGTACATCGAGGCAAACGAACCACCTTTGTCATTTCAGTGTCAATAGCTATCTCTATTATATGCTAACAAAATAAAATCCCCGCCAGACTATCCCATGTTGTCATCTATTTTTAGCTCACAGTGGGAAAATCTGTATAACACCTATCAGGCTAGATATGTGAAATATCTAGAAGCTCTAGATATTGTGGTAGACAATGCTTCACAGCACAGACACAATTAAATACATGACTGCTGTGGTATGCATATATACCACCATGATACTTTGTTCTGCAGTCTATCCAAGAATTCCACCCCCATCTATTATCTATGAGCAGCTCTTTCAAACACACAGATTGGAATATCATGATTTTGTTTCAGTCTACACAGATGGTTCAAAATCAGTCATTAGTTGGATCTTCTGTTGCCTTCTCTAACAGTGTACTCAGATTCACTAGAATGTTAACAACTTAGTTGCTGAGTTGTAAGTTATAGAGCTTTCCTTATCTAAATCACTTAACACGTTCATTGCCAATCACGCGATATCGCGTGATGTGAGTTATCGCCGGTCGGCCAGTCACGCGTTATCGCGTTGACGTTGCTATCAAGTTTCTAAGCGGAATAGTATAGTGGCCACAGTCAAACGGCGCGTAATATTTATATTGGCCACTAGGGAAGGGATCGACTTTCGTGGAGTGGGGATGGCCGCCAGCCATTGTCTACTGTTTATGTTAGCCAGTGCGCAAAGTGGCGGCGTTCGGACAAGGCCACAACGCGACAATTTTGTTTAGTTATTCGTTGATTTAGCATGCTTGAAGTTTTTTTTTTTTTTTTTTTTTTTTTTTTTTTTTTTTTTTTTAGTAAGTTCCCTATAAATGTTGATTTTTGATAATTATTTTTTTCTATTTGTACGTTATTTTTAAAAATTCTATGTGATTATAAAAGACTGATAATTAAAGTTATAATTATTATATTTCAATGTTTTTTATTTGTAAAATATATAACTTATTTGAATGAATTACATATCACGTGATAAATCCTATGTACATAATAATAAAAGCATGTAAATAATATATTTAACTTATTTTGAGCACAATTAAAACTAAATAAAAAAATATAAAAAATTTGGCCACCACACGAAATTCCAATTTTCAGCTTGGCAATGAAAGTGTTAAGGAATTGAACAACGTAGATCCGAATATAAACTAAATTACACTTTAATGAATATTTCCGATATTTCGGCAACGTCATGTTGCCATTTTCAAAAGGGACTTACAAAAAGGCACGTGCACGCAGTCACTACAACACAGTAAATGAGAATGAAGAGATGAAGCTATCGTTCTCCTAGAAGTCCTGATGGTGCCCTCTAGCAGGCTAAGTAGGTGTTCTTGGCCATTGGGCTGAAGGGCTGCTGATGTATGCCTCCCAAATTTGGGGCAGTCGCATACAACCAAATTTGTTGAGGTTTGGAGAGCTTCTTAGGGCCGAGGTTGATTCCATAAATAGTCTTTCGAATTTGTATTTGCTACGGTGTATTACTGTAGCTTTCTTCCACTGTATTCTGTGGCGTGTATCCAGAGCATGGTCTGCAAGACCAGAATGGCTGTACTTGTGGAACTGGATGTAGTCCTTATGTTCAGAAATTCTGATATTCGCTGTCCTGCCTGTTTGGCCAAAGTAAGACAGTTTACAACTGCAAAGGACCTGGTATACACCAGGTAGGTCTAGGGGTAGTGATTGGTCTTTGGTGGAGCGGATAAGGGATGGCAATTTTCTGTTAGGCCTGTAACAGGAGGTGAGGTCATGCTTTTTTAAAATTCTGGTAATTTTTTCTGAGGTGCCTCGGATGTAGGGAATGGTGATGGATTTAGAGTAATCTTTGTTGTGGAGGTGGGGAGTGGAGCTGTGGTTTGTGGGTTTTAATATTTTTTTGATTTTTTTGGGGGGGGGGGGGGAGTAGCCATTGGCTGAGAAAGTGTTGAGGATGTGATTTATTTCAGTGTTTAGGGCCATGTCGTTAGAACAGATTAGTTTAGCCCTGTTGTATAGTGTTTTCACCACTCCATATTGTTGGGGGGGGGGGGGGGGGGGATTGTTGGTGAATGTATCTGCCTGTATGGGTGGGTTTTCTATAAACTGAGAAAACCAAGGTTCCATCAGACTGACGGGTGACTAGTGTGTCTAGGAAAGGGAAGCTGTTGTTTTTCTCTTTTTCCAGGGTGAACTTGATTCTGGAGTGTTGATTGTTTAAGTGTGTTAAGAAGGAGAGGAGTGTTTCAGAGCCATGTGGCCAGATAGCGAACACATCATCAATGTAGCGAAGCCATATGGTTGGTTTTTGTGGGGAAGAGGCTAAGGCTTTTTCTTTAAAGGTCTCCATAAAGAAATTGGCCAAGGGTGGGGAGAGTGGTGAACCCATGGCTGTCCCCTCTATTTGTTTGTAGAATTTTCTCTGCCAAACGAAATAGCCTGAGTTCATTGTGAACTGAAATAGGGCTGAGATATCGGGAGAAAATTTAGCTTGGATTAGCTCTAAAGTTTCCTTGAGTGGGACATTTGTGAATAAGGAGGAGACGTCAAAGCTGAGCATTATATCAGTATGTTGGAGTGTAAGGTTTTCTATGCTGGCTTTGAAGTAGGCTGAGTTTTTTATGTGTGATGGTGTGTTGCCAGTATAGTGTGTGAGCTCTTTGGCCAAATGTTTAGCTAATTTGTATGTGGGGGAATCAATGCCATCCACTATGGGACGTAATGGCACATTTTTTTTAATGTATTTTTGGTAGTCCGTAACTATGGGGGGGGGAGGATATAGAGTTAAAAGGCTTTAATCTGTTGGTAACTTGGCCAATTTCTTTATGGAGACATTTGAAGAAAAAGCCTTAGCTTCTGCCCCACAAAAACCAATCATATGGCTTCGCTACATTGATGATGTGTTCGCTATTTGGCCACATGGCTCTGAAATACTCCTCTCCTTCTTAACACACTTAAACAACCAACACTCTAGAATCAAGTTCACCCTGGAAAAAGAGGAAAACAACAGTCTCCCTTTCCTAGACACACTAGTCACCCACCAGCCTGATGGAACCTTGGTTTTCTCAGTTTATAGAAAACCCACCCATACAGGCAGATACATTCACCAACAATCCCCCCCCCCCACATCAATATGGAGTGGTGAAAACACTATACAACAGGGCTAAACTAATCTGTTCTAACGACATGGCCCTAAACACTGAACTAAATCACATTCTCAACACTTTCTCAGCCAATGGCTACCACCCAAAAAAAAAAAAAAAAATCCAAAAAATATTAAAACCTACAAACCACAGCCCCACCTCCACAACAAAGATTACTCTAAATCCATCACCATTCCCTACATCCGAGGCACCTCGGAAAAAATTACCAGAATTTTAAAAAAACATGACCTCACCTCCTGTTACAGGCCTTACAGAAAATTGCCATCCCTTATCTGCTCCACCAAAGACCAACCACTATCCCTAGACCTACCTGGTGTATACCAGGTCCCTTGCAGTTGTAAACTGTCTTACTTTGGCCAAACAGGCAGGACAACGAATATCAGAATTTTTGAACACAAGGACTACCCAGACCGGTTTCAACCTTTTTTGAGGTCTCCTCAGTCACCTCAAAAAAGGTTGAAATCACTGGGTATTGACCCCTCAATGCATTGCAGTATACATCTTCTAGCGAGATGTGCTTTACATTATGAGAAAATACTAAGAATAGTGATCAGAACTTTACCCACCTTTACAATGAGTTGCCCTGGTGTTGTACTATCTTTAGACTTGAACTTTGTTTCAGGCGCAAACTTAATTGCTTGCCTACTTGGGATTAGGAGTTAAAATAACCAAGTTTATAAAATTACTTGGTTATCCTAATATATATATGATTATCAGCTATGTTGACTTGGTATGTAGATATGTTCGTATTATTTACTGACTGAATTCCAAGAATTAGAAAAACAAATTAATTTAATTTAACACACAACATCTTTTGTCAGAATGCCGACTTCTTCAGATGTGAGAATGTTAAAATCAAACATAACAAACACCGTAAGTAAACATTGTACCACTGCAATAACATACTATGAAATGGAATTAAGTTTGAACTGAAGCTACAGTCATGGCTAAAGTTCTATTGTTAGGCATATGTGCGTGTGTGACTTCATGGGTCCGCCAGTAGCTTATAGCAGAGCTATGTGAGTCTGCCAAACTCAGATCAATTCCAAGCCAACCAAAACAAGCTCACAACCATCTTCAGTTTACAGGTGTATATAAAATCATATGTGACTGTGGGAAGCCATATTATGGCCAAACTGAGCAGTCCATCCTCCTGCGTCTTGAAGAACATCAGTGAGACATCGCTTATAGTACAACCACAGCAAGCGCCCTCTCAAGCGATGTCCTGTTCTCAATGAACACAAATAATGAAGGCTGCCAACACGAAATAGACTGGAATACAACATCAAACATTCAGTATGCCACGATGAAGTAGAACGCTGCATAGTTGAATCCAAAGAAATTATCCTAGACTCTTTTCACATAAACAGTAACCTTAGTTATAGTTTGGGTAATGCCATGCCTGTATTGTGAGTACTATTTTTCTAAATTAACTATCATATATATTTTAAAATGCCATCATTTTTCATTGAGGGTAGTTATTATTTTAGCACTTTTAATAATCTTCATGGTTGCTCTACACTAAGGTAGATTTTATCAGATTCCTCTAATATACATGTTTTTACATTTCTACAAAAAAAAAAAAAAAAAAAAACCTTTTGTAATTAGATATAGATTTGTATACATTACTTTTAAAGATAAATCATTTTTATTGATATTGATCTTACATTCTTCCTATTTTTTAATTTATATCATAGCTTTACATAATTTTTAACCATTGCCATGGCTGATTATTGCTTAAGTCACTAATATATCAAAAACTTTTAAAATATCAATCAAAGAAACAAATAAATCCTTGCACCAATAAATTCCAGACAAACCAATCACTTTTGTGAGCAGATGCAAACTATAAAAACAGTAGGTGTGTGAGGGGCTGGTGTTGTTGTGTATTTTCATCATATATATTTTAATGTGACACAACATAAAATGATGGTACAACATGAGAGAATTTCATGCTGGCTGGGACATCGCCCAGTTAAACAAGGCACCTGTTGTTTTCGCTAGGGGACGAACAGCAAAAAGTCAGTTACTGGAACAAATCCTAAAACACACCCCAACTTAACATTACCAGAGTTCAAGATCGGTACTATCAACATAAGAAGCCTGAATGGTAAAGAAATGGAGATAGCTGAGGAATTGAATAAGTACCAGATCGACATAATAGCGGTGAATGAAACAAAAAAGACAAAACTGGTGAGATCTTTCTGAGCAATAAATACAAAATGTTATATTCAGGCAATGACAAGGAAAAGAAGTAGTCATAGTATTCGACACTAAATATGAGGCTAATCTTCTTGAATGGCAGGCCGTCTCAAGTAGAGTGATGTGGGCAAATATGATTGTGTGAATTGGGCAAATATTTGATTGTCTTTGGAAATACTAGTAGTGGTGGTCACCTGTAGATGGCATTGATGTAGTTGTGGTCAGTTGGTGTATTGAATGGCAGGACAGAGTTGTAGAGCAGGTGTCCTCCTTCGATGAGTCCTTGGACTCCCTGGAGGTATCTAATAATAATATCAGAATGGGGAACTGGACAATGTGGCACAAATATGTTCTCATATTTGTGCCACAGAAGGTTCTACTAAAGTAGAAGTGGAGGAATTTTTTTGAGACTTAAGAGAAAGCAACTGACACAATGAAAAATGAAAAGTTGATTCTTGTTGGGGAGCTAAATAGCAGAGTACAAAATGATTGTCAGACATACAAAAATGTTTTGGGAAAATTTGGAGAAAAGAGCAAAGCTAATAATAATGGCAAGTACCTGTTAGATTTCTGCTTAGGACATGGACTGGTTATTAATAACACAATGTTCCAACATAAAAATGTGCACAAATTCACATGGAGAGAAAAGGCAGGGATTAAGAAAAGTCTCATTGACTATGTTATTGTTGATAGTGATGTTTTCTCCTTTGTGCAGAACACTAGAGTGTATACAGAGGATTTGAAATTGGAAGTGATCACTATTTAGTCTTGAGCAGGATAAAATTGAATTTCATGTTGAAAAGAAGAACATGTAAGAAAGTTTGAAAGCAGATAAAAGTTGAGCAGCTCTCAGGAGTGAACTGTAGATTATTATTATTATTATTATTATTATTCCTGATACCTCCAAGGAGTCCGAAGACTCATCGCGGGAGGACATCTTCAACTGTCTCTACACCTTACCTCTACTACGAATCAACGCCATCTACCGCCCACCTCCAACACCACCGCAACTAGTAATTTTTGTCTGTAAATTGCGTGTGTTCTGAAGGGCCGATTTGTATGTATGCGGGATGAAAAACCCGAGTTTCCGGGAGAAAAAACCCTGCTAAAAATTAAAGATTAAAATACACAAACATTATTCAACAAGAAATGAAAGAGTTTGAGAACAGGAACCAAACCTTGGAGATTAATTGGCAAGTCTTGAAGAGAACATTGATTGATTCACCCAGAGAGGCATGTGGTGAGGTTGCCTGCAAGGATAGAAAATCAGAACACCATGGTGGACACAGAAATCTAAAGAGGCAGTGAAGGAAAATAAGAAAGCATATCAAAAGTTCCTGGAAAATAAGCCAGCTTGTGCTCTTAGAGAATACAGAGACAAATGTAAGATAGCTAAACAAAAGTCATGGGTAAGCTTTCGGTAAGAGATAGAAAATAAATATCAAGAAGGCGGAAAGATATTCTGGAAGTTATTGATGCAGCTCAGAAATGGAGGAAAGAGTGCTGTAAAACGAATTAGAGATGATAAAGGTGACATGAAAACTGGAGAAAAAGATATCCTTGAAGAATGGAGTTATTACTTTGAAAAATTGCTAAATCAAACAATCAATGGCAGCACAGTGGTAAAAAACACTCAACAGGGATGCAGTCAGGAATATGGGTCTAATACTTGAAGTAGAAAAAGCAATCAAAAGCCTGAAATGTCAAAAGGCAGCTGGAGTGGATGATATTTGACCACAAATGCTTAAGTATGGAGGTATAAAAGTCTTACAGTGGCTACACTGTATAGTTCAGAAGGCCTGGACAGAGGGACGAATTCCAGATGATTGGGATAGAACTCTCATAGTATCCATATATAAAAAGGTAAGTAAAACTGAATGTGAGAATTACAGAGGTATTTCTCTATGAGCGTTCCTGGTAAGATTTATGGAAGTATACTTGAGAAACGGTTGAGAAGGATTGTGGAAGAAATGCTTGGTGATGAACAAGCTGGATTCAGGCCACATAAAAACTGTCAGGATCAGATTTTCACTTTATAACAAATAGTTCAGAAAGCATCAGAAAATAACAAAGATCTGTATTTAATGTTGAAAGTTTATTTTGCACTTGGTTAGACTATAATAAATTTAGTTTAATCCTTTATCCAAGTGTGAGCAAACAAAGTCCTGAAAATATCTTCAGGACTGAGGTTAGGTACTACAACACCAGGCAACTCGTTGCAAAGGTGGGCAAGTTACCATCACTCCTATCTCAGTATCTCCCATAATGCAAAACACATCTCCTTGTAGATATGTATAATGTTATGCATTAAAGGAAGGGCCACTGCCTATACCGGTTTCGACCTTTATTGCAGTCTCGTCAGTGGAAGCCAGGCCCTGAAGTGGAGATACCAAGCAGAAGCAAATGAGAGGTCATCTTTACCTATAGGAGTTGCCATAAGGTGTGCCACCTTATTATTAAATTACTCTGGATTTAGAGAAAGATGTTGAAAGTTTATTTTGCACTTGGTTAGACTATAATAAATTTATATTAATCCTTTATCCAAGTGTGAGAAACAAAGAGTGACAAATAAAGTGTGAGTAACAAAGAAATTTGTTTGCTCACACTTGGATAAAAGATTAAACTAAATTTATTATAGTCTAACTAAGTGCAAAATAAACTTTCAACATCTATCTCTGAATCCAGAGTAATTTAATAATAAGGTGGCACACCTTATGGCAACTCGTATAGGTAAAGGTGACCTCTCCATTTCTTCTGCCTGGTATCTCCACTTCAGGGCCTGGCTCCCACTGATGAGACCACAATAAAGGTCGAAACTGGTATGGGTAGTGGCTCTTCCCTTAATGCGTAACATTATACATATCTGCAAGGAGATGTATTTTGCATTATGGAAGATAGGAGTGATGGTAGCTTGCCCACCTCAGTCCTGAAGATGTTTTCAGGCCCAAACTTTGCTTGCTCACACTTGGATAAAGGATTAAACTAAATTTATTATTATCTGTATTTAAGTTTTGTAGATCTAGAAAAGACATATGACAAGGTGCCAAGAGAGAAGCTATTCAAAATGTTACAGTTGTGTGGTATCAGTGGGGCATGATATCAAGCAATACTAAATCTTTGAGTTGTATGTCAGTAGTTAGAATTGAAGGAAGTACAGGAAGATGGTTTAATGTTAAATCTGGTATGAGACAAGGATGTACATTATCCTCTCTGTTATTTATTATCAATGTGGATCACATTATGAAGGAAAGTGGTATTAAACCTGATATCAAAATTAATCTCAGCTCTTTAGTTTATGCAGATGATGCTATACTTCTAAATAAATCTACTAGAAGTCTGCAAGATTCCCTGACTAAATTGAATAACTGTTGTAATAGATATGGTATGAAGATCCACAGTAACAAGACAAAGACAATGAAAATAGGCAGAAGTATTGAAAATATCAATTGCATTGTGAATGGAGAACCTATAGAACAAGTAAAACATTTCAGCTACTTGGGCACAATTTTTAATGAAGATGGTAAATTAAAAATATAAGTAGACAACAGACGTAACAAAGATGGTATGGTAGGAAGTCAACTAAATAAATTTATATGGAATAAGAGAGAAATTAGTCCAAACAATAAATTAGCTGTATACAAGTCAGTGTTCAAACCAATTTTAACTTATGGATCTGAGAGCTGGGTTAGAAGTAAAACACTTGACCAAAGACTAGAGACTGCAGATATGAGTGTCTTGAGAAAAATTAGGAGTGTGAACAGATGGCATCAATGGCAATATCATATTAAAAACAAGGATATTAGGAAAGAATTTGACATTGTTGGCATCCAGAAATGTGTTAGCAGAGCTAATCGCAGGTGGTATGGTTTCTTAAACAGAATGGGAGAGGAAAGATTAGCAAAACAAGTGTTCCCTGCCAGGTTGTCAGGAAAAAGATCCAGAGGAATACCTAGTATAGGTGGATTGATATAGTAAAAAAGTGCTTTTGAAGATAGAAATATAAAATCTGATAATGTTGGTGTCTTGACAGGATTGATTTAGAGGAAAATTGTAGATAGGAAGTTAGTAATGATGTAAATTTTTCATGTAGTACTATCGTGTCCTGTACACCCCCTTGAGGGAACATAGCAGGAATTTGATGATGATGATGATATTTTAATGTGAATTGCAGCTACAAAAGTTTGTTCTAGTTTCCTATATTGTAGAAACTAAACATGGAGCTTTTTCAAGCTACTTCATGCCTCCATTAATCAGGTTGGTGATGTCACTCCAGTTAATGTTAATACATCTGACCCCTAAAGACATTGACAATCCTGACTATGAATATTATGTAAACATAATTTTAAAATACTCTTTATGAAGTTTCAATATCGGAATACTGTGTGAGTTGACATAATAACAAACCATAAAAACCGAGGTAAACTCAAGTTAAAACTTATTTATAGAATTTTACCTAAGTGGCATAGGCATTTTGAATACAGAATTGCAGTCAAACAATAACAGACAATTGTAAAAAGTGTCACCTTAGTAGCTAATATATATTGTTCATCTTTACTCGGTAGAAAATATTATAAAAAATTAGTTTGAATGACTATATACCGAGAGTGAAAAACAACAAGTTTCAATATTAAGATACAACTAGTTTCGTTGAATGATTCAACTTTTATATATATGCAGTGGTATCTCGCTAATCCGAACTAATAAAAACCGTGGTCGTTCGGATTAGTGAAAAGTTTGGATTAGCGAATTTTTCCCGAAGAGACAACAATAACTAGCGTTTAAGAAAAAAAATAATCAGATTCGAATTTAATTCTGTAAATAAATTAGTTGATAGAAAAAAGCTACTGTACTGTAACGTAAAACAAACAAACAAACAAAAAAAAAATACTGTATACAAGTTTATTTTAGTAAAAAATTTAATTTGTATTATTATTATCATTTTCCTGATCCCCATGAAGTCACAAGGCTCATTGAGGGAGGTCAACCTTAGTGAACACAAAGTCTGTCATACCACTCAAAATCATCCAATCTGCATGTTCACCACCTTCTCAGGCAATGCATGTTCACCACCTTCTCAGGCATGTTCCAATCACTCTTCTTACCCTTTTACTCCCCACCTCCTTTTGCAACTTCCAGGGATGGCTTCTTGTCCCTTTCCCACATTCTATCGTATGAAAAATCTCTTCAGTGTTAATACAATAATAACCCTTCAACAGCTTAAATGTCGCGATCATATCTCATCCCCCCCCCCTTTGCCTTCTATCCAGAAAACTCTGCAGTCCGCATCCTCAGACTATCCTCATAATCAATGCTATACAGTCCTGACATTATTTTTGTTATCATTCTCTGCACATTCTCCATGGTTACTTCATTCCTTTCAAATCTGGTGATCAGATTTGAGCACTGAAATCCAGATGTGGTCTGATCAAAGCTTTATACAATAGGACCAGTACATTTTTCTCTCTCATGGTTCTATATATCCCTATGCACTAAATCCTTGGAATTTCAAATCTCTATCCACAATCAACAAGATCCCTTGCATCCTACACTTCTTCCATCTTCTACCAATTGAGTATGAAGCATCCCATGTGTAAATCCCAAATTTTAAAACCTTACATTGAATTGCATGAAACTGACATCCCCATTCTTATGCCTAGACTTACAGCTTATTCCAATCCTCTTGAAGATTGAAAACATCAGCACTGTTACTAATAACCCTCCCAAGCATCACATAATCTGCAAACAACTGAACATCTACCTGTAGTCCTGTGACAATATCAGAACAAAGATTGAACAGCGATGGTCCCAGGACTGAACCCTGTGGAACTTCATTTGTAACCTTCCTACTCCCTGATACTTCTCCCCCATATATGTATGTACCTGTACTGTTGAGGATTCTTATCTAATAAAATTGCATAGCTCAATACGTAACTTAATTTGTATAAAAAATATCACATTTTTTGTACACAACACAAAAAAAGTTTTTTTATTTCTTTGTAAAAAGGTCACCGATTTTCTTTTGCTTCTTGGAAGCTAAACATTTTTCGAATGCTTCTTCTCGGAGCTGATTTAACAACAAAATTTTGTGGAATGGCGTATCATTCTGCTTAGCACATTCTATACACATATTAAAGCTGTCAGCTGCCTCTTCACATTTTACTTTTTTTTCTTTGAGTTCTTCATGGCCATCATCGTCTTCTAATTCATTCTGTAGCGTCATATTTATAATTTCAGCATATGATTTGATTTCGATTTCATTTTGGGTTCTACCTGTAATCCATTCCATAACATCTGTTTGTGAAATATCAACATCTGGATTTATATTTTAATCAAATTATGCACGTTCTGAATTTCCTCTTTTTGTGTATATTTGTGATTCACTCGGACAATACAGTACGTACTGTATAGTAACTTTTTTATACTATACAGTACGTACTGTATAGTATAAAAATGCAAACATGAACACACAATAAATCAAAATAGGCCTCCAGTATAACCGGAGGCCTATTTTGTATTTCATACAATCGACAGTATAAAAAAATACTTTACTGTAATAATAATAAAATAAATCATAATAGTTAAAATAATAATTATTAAATAAAAATAATAGTTCTCAAAATAATAATACATAATAAATAATTTTTTTTTTCTTTCAAACCACAGTTCGGATTACTGGAAGGTTCGGATTAGCGAGATACCACTGTATATGTATATATATATATATATATGTATATATATATATATATATATAAAGTTTGAAAAGATTAGCAGATTTAAAAAGTACTATCTCTCTTAAATAACTGGTAATTAGCTTACAGAATTAATGCATATAAAGGATATTAATTAAAGAAAATAACCAATATCCTCAAAAAATATGACCTGACTTCTTGTTATAGACCATATAAAAAGTTGGCATCCCTTATCTGCTCTACCAAAGACCTACCTGGTGTATACCAGGTCACTTGCAGCTGCAAATTAGCCTACTTTGTCCAAACAGGCAGGACAGCAAAAATCAGGATTTCAGAACACAAAGACTACATCTGGTTTCACTAGTACAGGCACTCTGGGCTGGCAGACCATGCCTTAGATACCCACCATACAATTCATTGGAAGAAAACTAAAATAACACACCGCAGCAAGTTTAAGTATGAAAGATTATTCAAGGAATCATTAGCAGCTCTAAAAAAAACGTTTCAAACCTCAACAAATTTGGGTGCATGAAACTACCCCAAATTTGGGCAACTTACATTATGAGAACTTCAGCCCAACGGCCAAGGCAACCCAATTAGCCTGCCAGAGGGCACCATTAGGAACAATATTCATTTTTTGCCTTCTTCCTCATTTGCTTTTATTAGTGGCTGCGTGCACATACCATATTTTTATGTTCCTGAAGATGGCAATGTGATGTTGCCGAGATATTGAAGTTATTCATTAAAGTTGCCTTTAATTAATATCCTTTATGTGCATTGTTAATTCCGTAAGCTAATTACGAGTTATGTATGACCAACGTATAAGGCTTGCTACTAGTATCTCTCATAAAGGGTATAGATGTAGACTATCTGATTTGTTTCAGTTGTTGTTTCACATGTTTATTCATAAAAATGTTCTATTGTAAATGATTTCTATTGAAGAACTCTTGACTTGTTCTAGTGGGCTGTATGTTTATTGTAGATAGCAAGTCCAGACTGTTCAGCCACAAGGTATTTAATATAAGACTTATATTCTTTCAAACAAATAAAAGGCAGATCTTCTAGTTTTTCCAAAATAAGATAAGCTGCAAGAGCAAGAAATCTGGCAGATACTTGGAAAACCCAGTGGTGGAAGTTTATCTTTAGGAGAAGCAAGAAAGATGGAGGTTTTTTTGATGGGACAGAAGGCAACAAAAATGAAAACGAAGTTTTCGTGGTTTAGCAGTTCTGTGGAAAGCTTTTGGTATTGAGACCACATTGTGATGTAAATAAAGTGATTAATAAAAAAATAAGCAATTAAAACCTGACAAGTTTTGTAAGTTGTCTGACTTACATCATCATCAGGGATACTAGTACAAAAAAGTTTTACACAACAAAAAACTATAAACAATTAATTACACTTAATAGGTGTTATGATAACTTCACACCTGTTACATACAATTGAGAAACTAAAATAAAAACTTTAAATTCCTTACTGTATGCTTGTTGGAACACTGCTAGTTTTTGCTATCACGATCTGTGGAATCATGCATGTCATATACTAGGTCTATGGCAGTTAGATTTTTAATAAAAGCAGACCATACTTGGTGTGAGATTAAGCCTTATTTTTAGTACTTTGTGTCAGGGATCCAAAGCATTTGTGAGGCTTCTTTAAACTTTCTTGTAAAACAATTATGATCAATATATGACATCTTGGTTTGTTGCCAAACTACTTGATGTCCTGTGGTAGTTTTGTGTAATGCCAAGCCTGATTTATGCTGTCTTCTTGTCTTTGACATTTTCACACATGTGGATCTCTCCTGAACTTCCTGTCTGGCATATATAACAAATGCCACAAGAGCAATGAATCTCATAAATTCCTGGGTTTTTTATGAGGTGATGTGGAGATTTTGTTGATGTAAGAATCTTTAGATTTTTTGCAAAGGTAAAAAGGCCATCTTGTCTATAACATTTTAAGATTGCAATCATGCTACCTTACATCATGAATGTTACAGACAAAGTGGCTACACTGCTTTGTGAGTACATCAACATGTCTGTTTTACCTTTGCAAAAAATCTCAAGATTCTTACATCCACCAGGCATTTATGAGATTCATTGCTCTTGTGGCATTTGTTATATATGCCAGACAGGAAGTTCAGGAGAGATTCACATGTCTGAAAACGTCAAAGACAAGAAGACAGCATAAATCAGGCTTGGCAAAACCAAAATGCCATATGTTGATCGTAATTATTTTACAAGAAAGTTTAAAGAAGCCTCGCAAATGCTTAGGATCACCACATCAAGTATGGTCTGCTTTTATTAAAAATCTAACTGCCATGGACCTAATATATGACATGCATGATTCCACAGATCATGATAACAAAAACTAGCAGTGTTCCAATAAACATACAGTATTGAATATAACGTTTTTATTTTGGTTTTTCATTTGTATGTAACAACACTATTAGTTGTGAAGTTAATTAATTGTTTATAGTCTCTTGTTGTGTAAAATTTTTTGTACTATTTCCCTTGATGATGCAAATCTGACGACTTATGAAACTTGTTGGGTTTTAATTGCTTATTTTTTATTAAACTTTATTTACATCATAATGTGGTCTCAAAGCTTCCACAGGCAACAAAAATGTTCAGTGCTTTTAAAATTTTTGCCTGCATTAGAAAAAACAGATTTAATAACTGTTAAATACTTTTTTGATGAAGGAAACATTAAAACCATTTCATAAGAAGGTGGATTTAATATGTTGTAATCCCTATGTTAAAAGTTCAACATAAAGAATGAGTACGATGTAATAAGGTCTTAATAGTTTGCCTTTTGACTATGATGATGGTGGTGAGATTTAGCATGGACATAACAGCCTGTATGAGTCATCTTTCTAAAAACTTAGACTGTAAGCTTCCATCTGGTTGAAGAATTGGCAGATTTTAAAAGGCTATTTGGTTATCTATTTCTTTTTCTAAGGTGAATTACAAAAAGTATGTAAAATTTATTCAAAAACTCCAATATATAGTATTTCCAACATTTACACAGATATCATCAGGGAGATAGACTGTTAACTACATTCAAAAGATGAATCATAATAATGAGTCATAAATCATGAGCATGTTAGCTCATGTCTCAGTCATCATGAAGTATGTGATATTACACTATTAGAATTCAAAGGAACAATATGAGTAGGCTGTGTAGATAAAAATTATGAACAATTAAATAGTGATCACTTCCCAAAACTTGGATGTTGACATGCAGTCTGATCGGTTCAGGTTCAGACGATTTCTTAGCATTTCACATGCTTTAAGGAAAAGATGGTCAAATTTGAACTTTCTGGAGTGAAGAAGTTTTGTTTGGCTCCAAAGAACTCTGTGCCTAGTGTCCAAAGAACACTAGGCACAGAGTTCCAAACTGGTTTGAAGGAAGCATATAGATTAAATTTATGAATAATCCTTGCTATTTCTTCCTTTAAGGTAGGATATTGAAATTCTTGTCACATTGGATTGTAGTCTGGTAGAAGGATGATAATTATCAATAATTTTTTGAATGGTAGTTTTGTTGTATCCATTACATATTAATTGCTTTTAATTTTATTCAGTTCATCTAGCAAAAGGGGATTAAAAGAGCAGATTGTATCAGCTTTGTGTGCATGACTCTTGATAATACATTAATCATTAATCATTTTTTGTGACGAATGATAGTGGGAAGATGTGTGAATGTATCTGACAATAAAGGTTGGCTTCCAGTAAACTGAAAATTCGACATGACATGTGGGATTACGAATTATTACAATATCCAGAAAGGTTAGTTGGTTATTGGATTTACATTCAATAATGAAATTGAAGTTCAGAGTTCTTTGGAACCAGACCGAACTTCTTCACTCCAGCAAGTTCAAATTCAGTCATCTTTTTCTTGAAACATGTGAAACACTAAGAAATCATCCGAACCTGAACTGATCAGACTCCCTGCTAATATCCAAGTTTTGGGAAGGGATCACTATTAATTGTTAATAATTTTTTTTAATTAATAATTATTTTAAATAATTTTTATCTACTCAACTTCCTACAATTGGTCCTTTGAACACTAATAGTGTCATATCATATATTTCAGCTGTGACGGAGACAGGAGCTAATATGTGCGTGATTTATGACTCATTATTTTGATTAATCTTTTTAATATGGTTAATGGTCTATCTCCCTGACGATGTCCATGTACCATTGGGTGAGATATAGTGAAGTTATTGAATAAATTCTATATAATTTTTGTTAGATGTGTAAGTCATGAAAGTTATTTTATTAGGTCTAGTGCACATCTTCCATTAAAGCTATTTTATTGTGAAAGAGATG
The DNA here is from genome assembly GCF_054136105.1 of Typopeltis vanoorti. NCBI lineage: Eukaryota > Metazoa > Arthropoda > Arachnida > Uropygi > Thelyphonidae > Typopeltis > Typopeltis vanoorti. The sequence continues at coordinate 36,925,240 of NC_143572.1, read as the reverse complement.
TTCAAAGTATTCCATGAAGAAGTGATCAATGTTTGGAGAAATAAGATTGTCCATACTGTTCATTCAGTCTGTTGATATAGTTTGTTTTGAAAGGTGAAATATAACCAGAGTATAACAAAATCACATAGATGAAACAATATCTGAAGGAAATTCTTCTTGAAGTAATTAAGTGGTGTCTGGTAAAAGGGTGCAATTCACCTTAGAATAGATAACCAAATAGTCTTTATAGATCTGTTGATTCTTTATCAACCAGATGGAAGCTTACAATTTTTTTTAGGAAGATGACTTATACAGGCTGTTATGTCCATGCTCAACCTCACCACCATCCTAGTCAAAAGACAAACTATTAAAACCTTATTACATTGTGCACATTCTTTATGTTCTTCTTCTAACGAACTTTTAAAGAAAGAATTATAACATATTAAATCCACCTTCTTATGAAATAGTTTTAACATTTCCTTCATCAAAAAAACATTAACATTTATGAAATCTCTGTCTCTTCTAATGCAAAAGAAATAACTTTCATTTCTATCCCTTGATGTGCAAGGCATTTCTGAATGCAGAGCAAAAATTTTAAAAGCACACAATATTTTTGTTGCTTTTTGCCCACTAGAATAATCTCCACCTTTCTCACTTCTCCTAAGGATAAGCTTCCACCACTGGATTTTCCAGGCATCTGCCAGATTTCTTGCTCTTACAACTTATCTTATTTTGGACAAACTGGAAGAGCTGACTTTTATTTGTTCAGAAGAATGTAAGTCTTATATATTAGCAGTAACAGTTACATCCCATAAAACATTCAGTTCCTGTAGAGGAGTGATTTCTGGATGGCGGTGGGGGGATAACAGGTATGAGGTGCATCATGATCTGTAGGGATGGTTACCTTGTTCCAACCAGAAACATCATCCTTACATTTGGTACTCCAAAGCCTCCAACATCTATTAAAGCAGGGTATCTCAATTGTATGTATTAGGGATGTATGGCTGTACATCCCTAATCCACTATGGTGATCCTGATTCATCCTATGATGATGTATTGGATATTTTTCCAGAGGAAGAAATGGATAATGGTCATCCATACTTCCCAAAATCTAATGTGAAATATAAATCCAATAAGAGCAAGTTGTCTGCCTCTCAGAAACCTGACAAACCTACGAAGTCTAAACAATAGGAAAATTTTTACAATGGAACTGTGGTAAGTTTTGCCAGAATATCGATGATATCAAGCACCTGCTGCAGAAACACAAACCTTTTTGTTTCTGTCTGCAGGAAACTTATTTAAAACTCAGTGAGCATCCAGGATCCTACCATCAGGAATATCACTCTTGTACTCAAGGACAGAACTGGAGATGGTCCTGCACATGTTGGAGTAGCTATTCTCTTGGGCAGTCATACTGCATTCCATCATGTTCAGCTTAATACTGCTCTTGAAGTGGTAGTGATTCAAGTTTTGAACTAAATGCAATGGAACTCAATAATCTCATGATGCAACTGCTTCAGTCCATACTCCTAATGGCTGACTTTAATGGACATAACACTCTGTGGGATAGCACCAACATGAATAGATGAGGTCGTCTCGTTGAGTGAATACTCGACAAACATGTCCTCTTCCTTATTAACAACAGAGCAAATACCTTCTTCCACATGCCTATATGCTCTTATTTGGCAGTCAATCTTACAATATATGCTCCCCCTGCAGTTTTTCCACTGCTTCCATGGGATGTTGATGAAAACATATATGGAAGCAATCATTTTCCTCTTATCAGTACTATGCCTTTACAAGAACCATGTCCTCCTACCCAGATGCCCATGTGGAAAATGAACCAGGCTGACTGTAATACATTTTCTCATCTTGCAAAATTTAATACTGAAGCAGTCAGCCAAACACCTGTTAATGAAGCAGTGGAGCATATAACGGATTGTATTGTCCATGCACCAACAACAGCAATTCCAAAAATGTAATCCCAATTTCTATTCTGTCCAAGGCCTTGGTGCAACCCAGACTGCCAAGCAGCCAAAAGAAGATCAAGATAGAATATGGAGTATATTTTATAGATACCCTACCACAACAGACTTAATAGCATTTAAACATATTCAGGCCAAAGCAAGTCATGTGAGACGTCAGAGTAAGAAACAATTTGGATCCAATTTTCATCATCAATTAATCAAAGAACCAGTGCAGAAACTGTCTAGGATAAGATCTGGAAGATGAAAGGTAGATATAGAACCCACCATTGTCTAACCTTGGAACATAATGGACGTATTGTTGCTGATCCCAAAGCTATTGTAGACACTTTGGGTGAAACTTTGCCAGAATCTTGACAACAGTCTCATATCCTCCTGAATTTTTAATATTGAAAGAGCAACAAGAGAAACGGCGATTAAGCTGCTGCACCAAGGACATAACGATACAGTGAGCCATTTGTTAAAGAGAAACTCAAAAGAGCCCTTTTGCTATCTCAGCCTAGCACAGTCAACCCTGATGATCATTATGAGATGATAAAACACCTCCCATCATTTTTCTATGGATCTCCTTCTCTTACTATACAACAGAATATTTACATAGGAAGAGTTTCCAGACTATTGGCATAAGTCGCTTGTCATTACTATCCCAAAGCCAGGCAAGGATCCAGGCTAACAATTATCGTCCCATTGCTCTGACTAGCTGTCTTTGTAAGGCCTTGGAAAAATTGGTAAATTCAAGGCTTCTCTGGTACTTAGAAGGCAACAAACTTCTTTCCACACAATGTGGCTTTCATACACACTGGTCAACCTTGGACCATTGGGTCCATTTAGAAACAAGTATAAGAGATGCTTTTCTGAATTGAGAATGTGGTTTCAGTGTTCTTCAATGTGGAAAAAGCCTATGACACACTCTGGAGATTGAGCATATTAAAAGACCTTTTTAATGTTAGTCTGAGGGGCTGCCACCTTGTTTTTATTAAGAACTTTCTATCCAGCCATGTGTTCCAAGTCCGAGTCTGTAGCACGTTATCTTGACCATATCACCTCAAGGCTCTGTCTTAAGTGTGATCCTCTTCGCTATTAAATTGAACTCAATTACTGAACTTCTTTCTCCCATTGCAGGCAATTGTCCTTATGTCAATTTCACAGTTTATTGTCATTCCTGCAATATCCAGGTTCATAGAAAGATGACTTCGATAAGCAATCAATTGTGTCTCTTCATGGGCTCTTTGTCATGGGTTCATTTTATCTACTGAATAAACCATCTGTGTACACTTCTGCTGGAAATGCACTCTCTACCCTAATGCTGATTTCAGAATGGGACAAGCTAGTATCCCTGTAGTTCCAGAGGTCAAGTTTCTGGAACTCATCTTTGATAGAAAGCCTACTCTCTCTTTATATATATTCGTCATCTTTGGGATAAGTACAGAAAAGCCTTTATGTTGAATCAAATGAATCCCCCCTCTATCACATAGACAAAAATATGTCTCTTAATTATGCCCAAAAAATAAAGTCCCTTCCATATCACCCTACTTGGACTAGTCTCTTTTCTCTACTTTGGGAGGTCCTGTATCACACATGCCAAACTGCTGTCCTTTTGGTATGCATGCTAAAGAGACTATGGAAGCTGTTGGCATGAGTGCTAATGACATTATATACACAAACAGAACAGCATTCCTTCATGGCAGTATTGCACTCCATCCTGCACCTCTCACTTTGACAACTACAGAAGTTTCATACACCCTCATCTGTCTGCCTTCAAATGTTCAATGCACACAGAGAAGCCAACTCTGATTTCTTGCCCATTTTTACTGATGGTTCAAGATCAGAGATCTCTGTTGGCTGTGCTGCCATGTTCCCTGACATTACAATCTGTAACCAGATCCTACCCAATTGTAGCAACTATACAGCAGAATGGCATGTCATTCAGCTGGCACTTATGCATATCAAAGAAAACTCCTACCAGAAGTGTATAATTCATATAGACTCTGAGTTCTTTCAAGGCCTATCTCCTTTCTGGTGTATAATCCACATACAGTGCTTGCTGAGGATTTTACAACTCTTATACAAAATAATGACCCTTAATTTTGATGTTTGGATATTGGATTCCTAGCCACATTGGAATTAAGGGAAATGACATTGCAGATGCTAGATCACCTCATACTTTCTCAAACTAATGTGTGACGGTCTTTTATACTGATTACACACAGGTTAAAAAATCAAAATTAATTTCACAATGGCAATACTCATGGCAGAAAGCACTGACAAGATTGAGCCTGACATTAAGCACTGGTAGTCTAGTCAACATAGGAACAGAAAAGAGGAAGTTGTTCGTTCTAGGCTCTGCTTAAGTCGCAGTCATCTTACACATTTACAGGGGCTGATGACCCACCTATGTGTGGGAAATGCAACACTAATCTTGCCATTAGTGATATTCTGGTGGAGTGCAAGCACTTCACATAAGAGAGAAATTACATTTTTACTTATCTGGCCGAGCCCTATACACTCAACCAGATATTATCAGACTCAGACAGATTGCATGAGTTTTTGGATTTTTAAAAAACATTAATTTATTTATTCAAAGACATTTGTAACCTTATAAAATATGTACTGCATTGTAAATACTAAACTTTGTATATACATTTTATTTGCTCATTTATGTTCTCATAACTTTGTACATATATTTTACACTATTTTATCTCCTTGTAACTATTTATTTACCTACCAACACCATGTTTACTGCTGTAACCCATGTCCTGGCAGTATTACCTTTGCTGTCCTTGCATCATAAAATCCCAAATCAATCAATCAGTCAACATATTTAAAAATGTTAAGTGCTCAGGTTCATTCTTATCCTTGTAATACAAGGTGTGATTCCTGTCTAACCAATCATGAAACAAGAGATATGGAAATAGAGATAGGTATCATGTTTTGAATATTTAATCTTACATGTTTTAGGACTTCTTTATCTATTAATTTTATTTAAGAGTGCTCTGGAGTGCATTTGGAAGAACTGCATGACATGAGGAATTTTTATATAGGCTTTTTAATTGGTTTTTCCTCATAGAAAGTAAGCTTATTTTCTCACTGAACAAAATCATGCAGAGAATGTGTGATTTTGTTTTAATTTATGATTTTTAATCATTTATTACTAATCTTTATTTTTATTATTTTAATATCTAATTTTTATATTAATATCATGTACATGTGAAACTAAGAATTCACTTAATTTTTCCTTGACAACTCGGCATTGTTGTGCTATAGGTTTTGTACCTTTCATGTGTGGAGTTGATATAAAAAAATAAAAATTAGGTTAGGCTCATTTTTAAGAGCAGCTGTGGATTCCAAAAAAAAAGTCTCATTGTAAACAGGAAAGACTTTTTTATGGCTTATCCAGTATAAATCACAAATAATAAATTCAAGAAAAAATGCAACTAGTTTCTGGCAATTTATTATATACATCTTCAGGGAAAAATTTATAAATTTGAAAAAAGCTTGTATTAACAGTGACTTCTAAAGTAACAACTGTCATGCATAGAAACTTAAAACTAGATGGTGAGCATCGTGTTGAGCTGTTGACATGATAAGTCATGATAAACTAGTTAATTAAACAATTTTTTCTTGATGATGCATATCATAAAGGCCCATAATGGATAACTTGCATCACAGAGGTTTCAATTCAGTGAAAGACTTTTTTGCATGCTCTGACAAAGCATAGTATTCCCCCCCCCCATTTAATTCTTTGAGTAATACCAGCCTAATTAGCCGAGTTGTTAGCATATCTGCTCATCAGCCAAAAAGGCTGTGGGTTCAAATCCTGCCGTGAGCATGGATGTTTGTGATTGTCTGTGAAAATACTATTGGTGGTGGTGGGCGGTAGATGGCTTTGGTGTAGATGATGATAGTAGTTGCAGTTTGTTGTAGTTGGTGATAGGTGCCCTCCTTCAATGACCCCTTGGGACTCCCTTTAGGTGCCACGTAATAATAATAATGTCCATAGCATCCATAATAATTAAAATTGCTCCTTGTGATTTTAAGGAGTAATTCTGCTTCTCAAACCTGATTCTAAGACTTTGTCTTATCATTTTCTTCCTCTTTGTTGTGTGTATTAAAGTTTTATATTATACGAAGGTGGTCTGAAAAGTTCTCAGCCTTGACCATAGATAGCAACACTATCGGCAAGACTTTTTTCTAAGTTGGTACATCTGTCATAAGCATCCATGTGAAACTGCAAGTCATTCTATCAAGTAGTTTGTTTTATACAACTGTTTGAAGCAAGTGTTGTCTGTATTTCTTGAAATGGATAAAATTGAGTATCGTGCGGTTATAAAATTCTTCGTTCATTCAAAGTTCATAAAAGTTTATGGGCACTCTTCTCCTTCGTTTTCGACAATTCACAAATCGGCTGCCGAGGTTAAATGTGGCCGTACTAGCCTTGAAGATGATCCATATGAAGGATGTCCAAAAAGTGTAACAACACTAGAAATTATTGATCAAGTGCACGATATGGTATTGGATGACTGGCGAGTCAAAGTACGTGAAATTGCTGAGACTATAGGCATTTTAAAAGAACGTGTAGGATATATTTTACATTAAGAATTCAAATGAAAAAGCTTTGCGCGAGATGAGTGCCATGCTTGCTCACAGCAGATCAAAAACACACTCACATGAAAATCTCTGAACAGTGCTTGGAACATTTTAACAAGAATAAAACTGATTTTGTGCATCGATTTATTACTATGGATGAGACTTGGATTCACCATTACACGCCAGAATCCAAACAGCAGTCAAAACAGTGGACAGAAGCTGGTTGTTCAGCGCCAAAGAAGACAAAGTCAGTTCCATCAGCAGGAAAGGTCATGGCATCGGTGTTTTGGGATGCTAAAGACATTTTGTTTATTAATTACCTTGAAAAGGATAAAACAATAACTGGAGAATATTATTCTGATCTTTTAACCAGGCTAGACAAATAAATTCATGAGAAAAGACCTGGTTTGCAGAAGAAAAAATCATCTTTGATCAGGACAATGCACCTGCCCACAAAGTTATTTTGGTAATGTTTGGAATTGTTGAAACATCCACCCTATTCCCCAGAGTAGCTCCCTCTGACTTCTATCTCTTTCCAAAACTAAAACTCTTCATCGCCGGTCAGTGTTTTTCTTCGAATCAAGAGGTGATTGCAGCTGTAGAGGTGTATTTTGCAGATCTTACTGAGAACCACTACGAAGACAGGATAATGGTGCTGGAGCATCGCTGGAACAAATGTATTAGTCTTAAGGGAGATTATGTTGAAAAATAAAAATAATTTTGAAGTTATAAATTCGCTTTTTCATTGTTAGGTCGAGAACTTTTCAGACCACCCTCATATGTTTGATGATGCCTTGTGATAGCAACAAATTATATGATAAACTCATTTAATTCCATTCTTCTGTACTGTGCTTCATTACAATTAAGCTTTCAAATTGAGCTTTAATAGATCACCTAAGTCTATCCATTCTATGAATGACCATTTGTTCTCTTTCCTTCTACCACATGTTGAAACGTGTCCTCATTTTTAACTGTTTACCAGACTTTATATCTCACATTCCCTTAATCTATCCTTGCAATCAGTAATATCTTTATATCAGTCCTAACCATAACTCTTCATTATTATTTGTCAACATTACAGTACATCAGACCTCCACTTTATGACCACTCACTTTACAGCCCCCACTCCAATTTATGACTGGTATTAAATTCTGTTATGACTATATGAAATGCATGGATGCAGAGGCAAACTTATCAAAATGGTAACTGTTCTAAATGTACGGCTGATAATAGCTGACATGTGCATCCTGAAGGATATTTTTTAACTTTCAGTAATGGATGAGTGGAATGTACATCACTTCACATCTGCAGAGAGCAATTATTCTATGACTTGCAGTTGTAGTGAATTATTGTAATTTGCCTCAGTCTTCATTTATGATACAGTGCATATTTGTGCCCTAATAAATGCCCAGGAAGAGGAAGGTCCTAACTTGTTACATTACAAAGACTTAGATTAGAAGCTTTTGAAAAAAATTGTCTCCGTTCCAAGAAATTTGATGATGAACCATATTTTGAATGGAGCTTGAAGATCTTTGCCATTATCAGGAGTGCTTTGTCATACTACAGGGAAATTTATTGAGTTCGAAAGAAACTGCGTCATTTTATTTTATTTTAAGCTCTGAAGCAGTAAATCATTTTTAACATTTTCACTTTTGCTTAATTAAATAAATGTGTTTCTTTATCATTTTATTATTTAAGTATCATATTTTAGTTTGGTAGTCATTTTGTTGTGGTATTTTATTGTTCAAACAGCATTTCCAGAAGTGAAACCTCAGTTCATGATACTAAGTCTATAAAAAATTACAGTTTGATTTTCAGTGTTCACTTAACTATTGTTTCCCAGAACCAATGAGATCTTAAAAGGCAGTATGTTCAATACAAATGCAAAGCCTAAAGACTAGTTCATTATTTTTTTCTTCTCATAAAAAAAAAAAAGAAGTTAAATTAGGTCTCACTGTATGTGGCTTATTATTACTATAATTACTTCTTAGAATGATTGAGTGATGAAAATTTCATAACACAAAAAATGAAATGAAATAAAAATTGTCATTACTACCAGCTCTATTTCCCCTCCACAGGCGTACAAATGATTTTATTCTTTGACTTAACTGTTTATCTACCCACACTAAGTGCATGATTGTTCAGATTCTGAATTCATATCTGACAAGTGATGTACATTTTAGCATTCATATATAAAATGTAATTTGTTGAGTAGTTAGTCAAAGGATGTTGCCATATGCTATGGCTTTTTATTCTCTTCTCAGCCATGTGATGTTTTGAATGATACTCCTTATGTTTTCATATAATAGATAAGACAGTTTTTCTGGCCTATTTTTAATATGTTTTTTTACCTAGGAGTTTTTTTTGAAAATGTTTCTTATTTAATTATTATTTACTTACTCAATTAGGAAAAAAAAGAAAAGGTAGAAGAACTATTTGAAGAGGAAGAGGAAGAAGAAGAAGAAGAAGCATCATCAGATGATGGTAGAATTTATTCCAAACGTTCCAAGCGAACAAGAAAAACTGTTAATTATCAGTTTAAAGAGTTTGATGAATTGATAGCTTCTGCAATTCAAGAAGATATTTTAGAGGAGAGTGTAATTGGTATGTAAATCAGTTTTTATATCAGTGGAAGCATATATTCATATTACTTTTCTTGTTCTGTGGGATTTTAATAATTGATTGAGTAGAACTCTTTCCTTAAAAATATGCATTTCTAAAATACAACTTACATGTATTCTTGAAAAAATATCTGATGAAAACTTATCTAAAAAATATATGATGAAATGGAAAGTGATCACCATTTAGTTTTAAGCAGATAAAAGTTAATATCATATTGAAAAGAAAGTTATGTATGTTTTGGAAATAATCATTCAAACAGCTTTCAGAGGTGAACTGTAGACTCATGTATACAAATATTATTCAAGAAAAAAAAAAAGGTTTGAAAAAAAACAATCAAACCTGCAGATAGAATATAACAGTCTGTGCAACAATCTATGGCAGTACTAAATGCAAAACATATAAGTTATAGCAGGGGTAAACTTCATGAAAAAATGGAAAAATGATTATCATTATGGTTGGATGACTTGAATCAGAAAAACATTTCTTTGACGCACTGTTATAACTGAGAAAGCAAAAACAATTTTTGAGGATCTTAAAAAGACAGAGGTGAAGAAACATTTTTACCTTGGTTCATGAGATTTAAGTCTCGAAGGTGCCATAGTGTCAAATTATGTAGTGAGGCGGCAAGTGCAGATGTTGCAGTAGTGGCTGCTTTTCCTAAAGAATTTCAAGACTGTGTAGAACAAGGAAGTTATCCTCCTCATCTCATTTTTAATGTTGATGAGACTGGGCTCTACTGGAAAAAATTGCCATCACGCACCTTCATTTCCTGTGAAGAACGTTCCGCTCCAGGTTTTAAAGCTGCAAAAGATAGACGTACGCTTTTGTTGGGTGCAAATGTTTCCAGAACTTTGAAGCTTAAACCTATGTTGGTGTACCATTCACAGACACTGCGTGCCTTCAAGGATCTAAAAGCCATGCTGCCAGTCTATTGGAAATGGAACAAGAAAGCTTGAGTTACACAAGATGTTTTTATAAATTGGTACACAAATTATTTTTGTCATACCGTGCTTCGCTTCTGTAAAGAAAATGATTTGCCAGCCAAGGCATTGCTTCTCTTGGATAATGTCTGTGGACATTCTCAAAACCTTGCTGAAGTAAGAACACCATTGGATATCAAGGTTGTTTACATGCCTCCAAACTCAACATCGCTTTTGCATCTGATGGATCAGGGGATTATATCAATCTTCAGAGCCTATTACCTCCATATAACATTTATGGAAATGGTAAGAGTCTTGGACAGTTCAGAAAAAACTATTAAAGACTATTGGCAGTCATTCGATATTTTGAAAGGCATTAACAACATCAAGGCTGCTTCAAACGAAGTGTCAGCAAAGTGTTTAAAAGGAGCATGGCGTTAACTTCTTCCAGCATTTATGCACAACTTCGAGAAATTAGAGCAAGAGGAGAATATTATTGAAGATGTAACCAAGCTTGTGCGAGAGGTGGGATTGGACTATATTACAGCTGAAGATGTGACAGACTTCTGTCACATCTTCAGCTGTGACATTCTGTCACATAAACTGCTTTCCAATGAAGACTTAAAAGAATTAGCCGAAAAATTAAGTCAACATCCAAAGAGGAGGAGAAAGAAAACGCAGAAGGTCCTCTTCGTTTCTTTATGATAAGAGATAAAAACGTTCGATTTACAGCATATCCTTGCAAGCATAGAGACATTGCCTAACCGGACTTGATGCAATGGATAAGTAAGGCCAACATTTTTTTGGATAACTTGTCCTTGAGTAATGTTATGACTTCGTCTATTGAGATATTAGTGAACAAGGAAATTATGTCGAAGCTAGCCATGATTTCATCTTCATTAACTGTCACATCCTTAATGTATGAAACAAAGTCCACTGTGTTATTGATAAAGGATGAGGACTTGCCTGAAAAACATTTGAGGTATTTTGCCTCGAAAAAATGTTGGCCTTACTGACCCATTGCATTGAGTACGGTTACTTTAGATTCCAAGATACTATTTACAAGCAGATTCATGGTCTTGCGATGGGTAATCCTTTATCCCCTGTTCTGGCAAATATTTACTTGGAGGATTTTGAAGCCAAGGCTATCTCTTCATTTGCTTTAACACCTAAAGTTTGGAAACATTATGTGGATGACGTTTTCCTCATTTGGAGCCATGGACATGATTCCCTGGAACATCTCAGTAGTCGACATCCAAGTATAAAGTTCACAGCAGAGCTTGAAACTGATGGTTCCCTGCCTTTCCTGGATGTGAAACTGACCCATCTTCTGGAAACTTAAAATTTCGATGTATAGAAAGCCTACACATACTAACAGATATCCTCATAGTCAATCCCATCACTTCCCTCCCCAAAAACTTGGAATAATTTCTACCTTGGGACATAGAGCTCGCTCTCTTCATGATGACCCAAATGAACTCCAAAAAGAAATCAACTATCTCAAAACTACTTTTGTACTTAATGGATATTCTAAAAGAATTATTGAAAAATTCCTTCTTAATCCTCCTAGTCATCACACAGAAGAAATAAATACATTTAAAGGCAATATATCTATTCCTTATATAAGTTCAGTTTCACAAAAATTAGCCAAGGTTCTAAAAAAATACAATATCAGAACTTTGTTCACTCCACTTCCAAAAATCCGTTCCTTAATAAGCCACCCAAAACCATGTCATCATCATCTTAAATTTCCTGTCATGTACAAAATTTGGTGTGATTGTGATATTTCTTATTTTGGCCAGACAGACAAATCTATTGAATTACGCATGGAGGTACACATGAGGGACATTGCTTACAAGAGACAGCGAGCCAGTGCCTTAACAAGCCATATCCTTTTCTTGGCTAATCCTAATGATGAAACTCCAAGTCATACAGTCCGCTGGGACAGATCTATTAACATCTTTCATTGCCATGATGAATTGGAGAGAAAAATCATAGAATCTAGGGAAATCATTCTCAACCCTGAACATCTAAATAATAACTTGAGCTACAACCTCCCAGATAGTCATTCAGCTGTGATCATGTATTGGCATTCACGTGATGCTGCAAGCACGTGCTCGCTTAACAATGCAACAAACGAAAGAACAGCTTTAAATACAACTACAACGTTTTCATACTAATTATTATTGTTATTTGACACCTCCAGGGAATCCAAAGACTCATCGAGGGAGAGTGTGCCAACAGCATCAAACAATTGATCCCCTTCCAACTACTAACTGCGCTCAGTTATGTATAGAGACTCTCTATGTTGTTCATAGTTTTTTTAAATTTCAGTGTTTAGTGTTTTTTCTTTTATAATGTCACCTGATGAAGGCTGTTATAAGCCGAAACTAGTCGTGTTTTACTATTACCCCCCACCCCTTTTACCTAACTCTCGGTTTAAGTCATTCAACTCTTTTCACATTATGTATTTCAACCGAGTCAATAATTCATCATATATATATATATATATATATATATAAAAACTGAATGTTAGAATTAGGATTTTTCCTATTTTGTATAGGTAGGATTTGTGAAAAAAAAAAAGTCTAATAAAAATTGCAAAATAGAAACTTGGACAAAAACAAGTTTGGTTCAAGCCAATTAGAGATTTTGTCAGGATCAGATTTTTTACTTTTAAGATACATTATCAAGAAATTATGGGAATATAGAAAGAAGATATAAGTGGATTGATGCATTCATGACAAATAACAGACTAATATGGAAGAAAATTGTTAATAGGTAGCTAGTAGTGATGCAAATGTGGTGTAGTGCTAACACAGGATCTTTTACATCTCATGAGGGTATGTATGCATAAGGAATGGGATGATGAAGATGATGATAACGACAGTTTTCATATTTGCTTGCTATGAAACTACTTGGAAAGGATAGTCACAGAGACATCTTCATTGAGAATATAGTATAAAACTTGTAACACACAAAGGCAACATAAAATTATGAGCAAAAAACTAGAGTCCTAACTAGGTGGGGAACAGAGGGTGGTCCCACCTAGTTAGGATGAGGTCCTCTGGAGGTCTTGGTTGTAAACTGGGATCTTGGAAGATTAATGTTTCCCATATATTGGGAAGTTTTACATTCATATTTATTCAGATTAGGCCTGTTTTTGAGAGCAGTTACAGAGTTAACTTGTCATCAATTAATAGACTGCTTTCAGGGCTCTAAGTCTCAGCCACAATTTTGCTATAACACCAAAACAAGGATCAATATTAGAACCAATGTTTAACATTGAACACTGCATCCACAACCTAGCTATAGAAATAGATAACAACAATAGGTGTGACATTGCCTCCCAAAAGTTCTATCAAAAATATTTGTCAGCCAAGAGGGTACAAAAGAAACATAATAATACACTGGTTTCCATAAATTAAAGAACAAAGAGAAAAATCACAATAACATAAAAACTGTATGATTAATTTTTATGCAATTCAGTGAAAAGCAGTATGACATGAGATGTGAAAGAAACATCCACAAAATTGTAAATAAATAGTTTAATTCACTAACAAATGGGTACATAAACATAATAGTCAAGAACAAGAGGTTATTGTCAAAGTGGCTCAATAAGGAATGTAGTCATCCCTCACAGTAATACTGCACTCAAGACGATGTTTCATACTGTTTATAATGATGTCCAGGAGCTCATTTGGTAATATATATATATATATATATATATATATATATATATATACATATATATATATATACATATCATTCCTATAATCCTGAAGGTTTGGGGGAGGAGGATTGAGAACAGCCACATCTGCCTAGAGTATCCCAGACATGCTCAGTAGGATTATGATCAGAAGACCTGGCTGGCTGGTTCATTAGCACGATATTCTCTTCTTGAACATATCAGTCCAAGCTTTTCTCAATGTGGATGAGCATTATCATCTTATAGGATAAATGACTTCCTTATCTCACCTGCATATAGACAAACATAGGGATCTCATCTGTATAAGTTGCAGCATTCGTGGTTTTGCGAAGAAGCACATACAAGTTGGTGCATACATCCAATGAACATAATGCCCCACTACCACCATAAGTGTTTGTTTCACAGATATCAGAGGGATGATAACATTTCGCTTTTTTATTTATTTATTTTTTTTATTTTTAGATTGGAGAACTCCTGGCATCACTTTATAGAGTAAATCAGGGCTTGTCTATAAACAGGACCCAACCCCTATTGGTCTTGGATCCATTTGATGTGAAGCCTGGTCCATTTCAAACTCTCTCTCTCTCTCTCTTCTGTGGCATGGGGATAGTGACATGTAGACTACCAGACACCTAGCATATGCTCCACCTTTGTGAAGCTATCTATGCACAATGGAAGCAGATACCAATGTTCCTGTAGCTGATGCAAGGTCAGATCACAGCTAATTTGAAGTTACACTTTTGTTTTTGCAAGCAAATCATCAGAAATATTAGTTACCCGTTGCAGTTGTAGTCCATGGCCTTCCATCCATCCATCCATCAATGGCTCTAACAAGCACTTAAGCGCCCACGGCCTTCCAAGTATCCTTGAATTTCCTAACCGCAATACGAGGATAAGGCGGTTACCCCTATGCCTCTAAGTATTTTTGTCTCTAAATTATGTGTTCTACTGGCTTGTTTGTCTGTTCCAGAGGGATGAAAAATCCGAGTTTCCAGGATAAAAAACCCTCTGCCTCCATATGAGACTGGCTAACTCGCCTTTAGTTGAAAAAGACCAGATAAAGGTTCCTCACGTTATGGACATGAAAAAAACTTCTGTTGAAAATCTGATTGTAAATAATACTGATATCTTGGTCAGTTTTGATATCATTTCACTGTTTATCAACATTCCTTTGAATGACACCTTAAACCTTTAAAAATATTTTTCCTCCTAAGATTGCAGATCTCTTTTCCTCTGCCATCTATTCTGGCTTGAAAGAACAAAATTTACAAACAGATGGTTTCCCCCCTCCATCTTCCCCCACCAATTTTTCATGGAAGATTTTGAAAAATATACTCTTGACTCCGCCTCTCTCAAATCTTCTATCTAGCTAGAAATGTAGATGATGTGGTCTCTCTTTGGCTTCATGGACCAAACACATTAGACTCTTTCCTCTATCAACTTAATAGTCAACATCCAAGAATCCAATTTATGATGGAAATGGAACGGTAATGATTGTCTAGCTTTCCTAGACACCTTAGTAATAATACAGCTTCCTAAGCATTACCTCTTTTCTTTCACTATATACAGGAAACCCATTCACACAGACATACATTCACAAATTTTCACATCCCCCCCCCCACACTCACCAATATGGTATAATGAAAACTAATCGGTAAAGCCCTCATTGTGACAAAGATTGTTCCAATGAGGGCTTTGTTCAGCAACAGAACTCAGCCATATATATTCTTTCTTTTAAGCTCACTCAGCAGTTGGCATTCATAGCGAAGAATTTATGGAGACAAAAACACACATGTTGGGGTAATTATTTTACTTATAATTAAGAAAATAACACTCACCGTTTCGACCTCTGTATCGAGGTCATCATCAGGAAAACATATGCACAGGATATGACACCACAAGTAAGACATCTAAATGCTTTGTTAATCATTTACCCTAGCCTGCTGTGGTGGAAAAAGAAATAAATAAACAAAATAAAATATATACAAAAATATAAATTAATTTACGAAATAAAATAATTTTTTATACATATCAGCATAATAATATATAGATGATAGGGGGAAAATCTCTAAATAAAAATAAAGTTTTATGATGGATGGATGGTGAGTCAATTGTTGTTTAATGTAGCAATCAGAATGACTGCCTCTCTCAATCTGAGATATGGGAAACCCTTATTCTAATCACACATCACTATTTTTTTTTTTTCTAAATAACTAATGGTTAATTAATATTGCAATATACCATTACGTTGTTTTATGTATAACATCATGCAGCTCTTACTTTTTCAAATCAATTCATTCTTCCCATTCTATTTTGTAAATTAAAGATACCAAGAAATTATATACGTGGTTTAATCCTTTATCCAAGTGTAAGCAAATAAAGTTTGTGCCTGAAGTATTCTCAGGATTGGGGTAACTCGTATAAGGAAGCTAAGACTTCACATCACTTGCCCTAGTATCCCATAATGCAAAGCGCATCTCCTTGAGGGCATGTATACTGCAGTGCATTATGAGAAGGGTCACTACCCAGACCAGTTTTGACCTTTTTTGAGGTATCTTCAGTGGGAGCCAGACCCAGAGGTGATACTAATGGTGAAGTAATGTAGAAGTCAAATTTTCATATACAAGTTGCCAAAAGGTGATACCTTATTATTAAATTACTCTAGATTAGAGAAAGTTGTTAGAAGTGTTTTTACTTGGCTATACTATAAATTAAAGATACCAAGTATATAATTACTTGGTTTAATCCTTTATCCAAGTGTAAGCAAACAAAGTTTGCGCCTGAAGTATTTTCAGGACTGGGGCAACTCATATATAGAAGCTAAAGAATTCACATCTCTTCCCTTAGTATCCCATAATGCAAAGCACATATCCTTATGGGTGTATTATTATTATTATTATTACCACGGGCTACTCCAGGAGTCCTTAGACTCATCGAGGGAGGCACTAAACATCATGTTCACGCAGCTGTTCAACATTCTCACAGTATCTATCATACCTTGCCTTGAACTCGCTCACTGTCATAGCACCCACAACAGACTCTGGCAGCTTATTCCACTCATTTACCACTCTAAAAGTAAAGAACCCAGCTCTAACACCCCTGCTAACCACGCTCTTGCCCAGCTTCCATGGGTGTCCCCTAGTTCTCCCACCACCAGTCCTGATCTCAAAAATATCATCTGAATTAATCCTATAGAATCCTTTTAGCAATTTGAATGTCTCAATCATGTCTCCCCTTTTCCGCCTATCAACTAGTTTCTGCAACCCACAAATCTTCAACCTGTTCTCATATGGTTCATTCCATAGACCTGCTATCATCTTAGTCACTGGGCACAGTAGTCGAGATGAGGTCTTATCAGGGCTCGGTACAGAGGTACAATAACTTGTTTTTCTCTGCTCGTCAAGGTATTTTTCAACAACCAAGTGAGTTGATGAGCTGATTTAGCTACTTTCGCAATGTGCCCCCTAAACTTCATCTCCCTATCCACCAACACTCCCAAGTCCCTGGCCTCATCAATCTCTTGGAGTACAGTTCCACCAGTGTGGTATACTGCTGCTAATCTTTTCACTCCGAAATGCATAACCTTACATTTTGTCACCTTAAATTGACATCCATTCTCCTTAGTCCAGAACTCCAATCTATCTAAGTCATCTTGCAAGACTTTGACATCTTCTGCATTCACTATCGCCCTACCCAACTTTGCATCATCAGCGAACAAATGAACTGTCCCACTTAGACCCTTCCCTATTTCGTTAATGAACAGATTAAACAGCAGTGGTCCAAGAACAGAACCCTGTGGCACACCACTAGTCACAGGCCGTTTTTTGGACTCTACTCCTGAATAAACTACTCTTTGATATCTCTCCATCAACCACCCAGCTATCCATCTCACCAACCCTATATCCATTCCTATATGTTGTAGTTTACGGATTAGAATTCCATGTGGTATCCTGTCAAACGCCTTTGCCAGGTCCAGCAGTATCACTGTAAACCCATTTCCCTTATCCAGTTCAGCCGTCACCTTGTTATAAAACTTGAGCAAGTTACTGAGGCATGATCTACCCTTCACAAAGCCATGCTGTCCTCTGTACAGTATCTCATTTTCATCAATCCATTCCTGTATTTTTCCCTTGACTACTTTCTCCAAGACCTTGACAACGACTCCTGATATGCTGATCGGTCAGTAATTTGCAACCATAGTCTTGGATCCTCCTTTATGCAGTGAAACTATTTTCCCCTCTTTCCACGCCTTCGGGACTAAGCCAGACCTGAGACTCAGATTAAACAACATGGTCAAGGGCACTGATAATTCATTAGCCGCTTCATGCAAGACCTGTGCCGGTATACCATCCAATCCCACAGATGTATTCACATTAAGGTTCTGTAATAGACTTTTCACCTCCACTTCATTCATCACAATTCCCATATAAACTAATGGTTCGTTCATTTTTTCAACGTCACCACCTGGATGATATACTTTTGCAAAGTGCGCGCTCAGTAACTCCACTATATCGACTGGTTCAGTGAACTCTTTACCATCGTCATTCCTTAAAATCATTTTGCCATGTACAGTTTTTTTCTTGCTTGCAGCATATTGAAAGAACTGTTTGGAATTCTCTTTTGCTTGCATAGCTAGTTTCCTTTCATAATCGGCTTTTGCTGTTTTTACCACACTCATTACCCTTCTGGCCTGTGCTTTATACCGTTCGTGTGCCTGCAGGTCACCCCTTTCTTTAAATTCCCTCCATAGTTGTTTCTTTTTTTGCAGCTCAAGCTTAATGGTGTTATTCATCCATTTAACCCCTCCTTGTTTCACTATTCGGACCTTAGGTATACAATCAGCCATAACCTCCTGTAAATGCTCTTTGATCACTTCCCATGCTCTATCGACGTCCAGCCCTTGCAGTTGTACATGCCATGGCACCGATCCAAGCAATCTCCTAAGCTTGTCATACTTGCCAGCACGGTAATTCCACATATACCCTGTCTTAATCACAAATTTCACACCTTTAGCCACCTCCCAGGTCAAGACCTTATGATCACTTTCACCAATAGGTGGCAACATGGTCATATTCATTACAGTCAAATTCTCAGATACTATTACCAGGTCAAGCACTCTCACACCCCTAGTATTTTCAATTACATGCTGTTTCAGATAGTTATCCCTTAATAATTGAATAAAATCCATTTCCTTCCTCACATGTGTCCTCTCCTCCTTCCAATCAATGTTACCATAGTTGAAATCCCCCATAATAATTACCCTCCTTCCACTCATTTCATCAATTTGTTTATGCATACCATCTCCACCATCTATTCCATCACCTGGTCTGTAGCAGCACCCAACTGTATATTTTATTCTGCCAGTATCAATCTCACACCAAATAGCCTCAAATGAGCTCCTTTCACTATCCTGCAATACAACTTCAATTCTCCTTGGCTGCAGTTCATCAGCTATCATCAATAACACCCCTCCCCCAATTTTATTCTCTCTGTCCCTCCTAAACATACTATAACCTACACATTCTATCCCACTAACTATATCATCTTCCGTCAGCCATGTTTCACTAATGCCAATAACCTGTGGCCAGGAAGAGCCAATCAAGGCCAAAAATTCTTCCTTCCTGTTCCTAATACTCCTGGCATTAGTATACATGAATTGCAGTGTTCCCTTTGTCCCACCCCTATCTTGATGCGTTATTCTAAATATCCCATTCCCATTTTTTGTCCTTATTGCTGGCTCAGGTACATTATACACATTTTCACACTCAACCGTCCCACTGATGTCTGGACATCCACTCCCCCTCCCCTCCTTGGTAGTTCTAGTTTCCCTGGTTCTGCACATCCATTTTCACTTCATTCAGCAACACTTTTTCCAGTCTCCGCACACCAAGTCCATTCAAATGCAGGCCATCCATCTTGTATAAGTCCTTTCGCCCATCAAACTCATTCCACACCACACCGTCCGCATAATATCATTTGCGATTATGGCCCTCCTTCTAAACTCCTCTCTGTCATACCGCGGTAACAGACTCACCATTCTAACTCTGTCACTCTTTTCTTTCGCTACCTTTAACAATACTTTCAAGTCCTCTCTCATAAAAAATTTATCACCTTTCAATTCATTCGTACCAGCCACAATTGTTATTTCTTTCACCCTCTGATTTTGCACTCTAATGCTCTCACTTACATCCTTAAATTTCGCACCCGGTAAGTACGATTTAGTTACACTCCCATCTATTACTCCTCTTAATAACGAGTCACCATACAACACTCTCTCCTTCATTTCGGAAACTCGCCCACGCTGTTTATTTACGTTAGCCGAATCACTCTGGAAAGAGTTTTGCAGGTGCTCTAATTGCCGCTGCGCATCTTGTATCACTGCGTGCAGCCTAGCGATCTCACTTCCTACAAATAATTCCTCATTTTTTTTATCATTCAAACCATTTTCTCTTTCTGTATAATTGCTCTCGCTCTTTCTTAGATCACCGCTCACATTGCCATCTTGTACACCGCAATTCCCTATCAATCCACTATTTTCACTCGCATTCTGGCTTTCTTCAACCATAACTGTCTCACAACCTGACACATACTTCGACTCCTCACTTTGCATACACTTTCTACACATTCTCCCACCACTATCACTTTCAATCCATACTCCAGCCTCATTCGGGAATGCATACATTCCACATATAATGCTATGCATTATGGGAAGGGTCACTACTTAGACCGGTTTCGACCTTTATTGAGGTCTTTTCAATGGGAGCCAGATCCAGAGGTGATACTAAGGTTGAAGTAATGCAGAAGTCATATTTTCATATACGAGTTGCCAAAAGGTGTCACACACCTAATCCAGAGTTATTTAAAAAGGAATTCTACCGTCAATCCAAAACTTGCTATCAACACCGTAATCAACCTTTCTTCAGTCACCCTGAAGCACTCTACACGCTTTCACGTGGCCATAACTTTGCCATTGCTCCCAGAAAAATACCTAGCGAGGATATTATGATCCAGATTGAACGCGGAATCCGCCACCTTCCACATCAAATCGCCAACAGTGTAAGACTAGATGTAGCTTGTGTCCTCTCCAAAGCAAGGCCACCAAAAACCAACATATCCAACAAGGAATTTAAAGCTCTACAGGAAATGAGGAATAATAAAGAATTAGTTATCACCAAAGCGGATAAGGGAAATGCAACTGTAGTACTTAACCAAAAGGACTACAAAGGTAAGCTTAATGCTCTTCTATTAGATCGGGCTACTTACCTCCCTATCAAATACAATCCCACCAACTCACAAATTAGAAAACTTCACAGAATCCTTAAGAAGGTCACTTCTTGGCCTGTAGAAGTTACCAACAGATTAAAGCCGTTTAACTCTATACCCCCCCAGTAGTTCGGACTCCCATAAATACATAAAAAAAAATGTGCCATTACATCCCATAGTGGATGGCATTGATTTCCCCACATACAAATTAGCTAAACATTTGGCCAGAGAGCTCACACACTATACTGGCAACACACCATCACACATAAAAAAACTCAGCCCACTTCAAAGCCAGCATAGAAAACCTTACACTCCAACATACTGACATAATGGTCAGCTTTGACATCTCCTCCTTATTCACAAACGTCCCACTCAAGGAAACTTTAGAGCTAATCCAGGCTAAATTTTCTCCCGATATCTCAGCCCTATTTCAGTTCACAATGAACTGAGGCTATTTCGTTTAGGCAGGGAAAATTCTACAAACAAATAGAGGGGACAGCCATGGGTTCACCACTCTCCCCACCCTTGGCCAATTTCTTTATGGAGACCTTTGAAGAAAAAGCCTTAGCCTCTTCCCCACAAAAACCAACCATATGGCTTCACTTCATTGATGATGTGTTCGCTATCTGGCCACATGGCTCTGAAACACTCCTCTCCTTCTTAATACACTTAAACAACAGTTCCAGAATCAAGTTCACCCTGGAAAAAGAGGAAAACAACAGCCTCCCTTTCCTAGACACACCAGTCATCTGCCAGCCTGATGGAACCTTGGTTTTCTCAGTTTATAGAAAACCCACCCATACAGGCAGATACATTCACCAACAATCCCCCCCCCCCCCTCACAACAATATGGAGTGGTGAAAACACTATACAACAGGGCTAAACTAATCTGTTCTAATGACATGGCCCTAAACACTGAACTAAATCACATTCTCAACACTTTCTCAGCCAATGGCTACCACCCAAAAAAAAAAAATCCAAAAAATATTAAAACCTACAAACCACAGCCCCACCTCCACAACAAAGATTACTCTAAATCCATCACCATTCCCTACATCCGAGGCACCTCGGAAAAAATTACCAGAATTTTAAAAAAACATGACCTCGCCTCCTGTTACAGGCCTTACAGAAAATTGCCATCCCTTATCTGCTCCACCAAAGACCAATCACTACCCCTAGACCTACCTGGTGTATACCAGGTCCCTTGCAGTTGTAAACTGTCTTACTTTGACCAAACAGGCAGGACAGCGAATATCAGAATTTCTGAACACAAGGACTACATCCAGTTCCACAAGTACAGCCATTCTGGTCTTGCAGACCATGCTCTGGATACATGCCACAGAATATGGTGGAAGAAAGCTACAGTAATACACCGTAGCAAATTCAAATTCGAAAGACTATTATGGAATCAGCCTCAGCCCTAAGAAACTCTCCAAACCTCAACAAATTTGGTTGTATGCGACTGCCCCAAATTTGGGAGGCATACATCAGCAGCCCAACAGCCAAGAACACCTACTAGAGGGCACCATCAGAACAATAGCTTCATCTCTTCATTCTCATTTACTGTGTTGTAGTGCCTGCGTGCACTTGCCTTTTTGTAAGTTCCTTTTGAAAATGGCAACGTGACGTTGCCGAAATATAGGAAATATTTATTAAAGTGTAATTTAATTTATATTTGGATCTACGTTGTTCAATTCCTTAAGTGATTTAGAAATGCATAACCAACGTATAAGCCTGTCTTCGAGAATCTAATCCAGAGTAATTTAATAATAAGGTGATGATGGGACCATGGGCACAAATTAGTCTCATTATCCAGTTCCCTTTTTCTGTTTTGGTTACCAGTTTCGACCTTTATTGAGGTCTTTTCGATGGGGGCCAGATCCAGAGGTGATACTGAGGTTGAAATAATGCAGGTCATATTTTCATATACGAGTTGCCAAAAGGTGTCACACCTAATCCAGAGTAATTTAATAATAAGGTGATGATGGGACCATAGGCACAAATTAGTCTCATTATCCAGTTCCCAATTCTGATATTTGTCGACATTACTCTATTTGAGACTGCCTGCCATTCAAGATCAGCCTCATATTTAGTGTTGAATACTATGGCTACTCCTGCTTTTCCTTGATTGTCATTGCCTGAATATTATTATTATTATTATTACGAGGGTGGTCTGAAAAGTTCGCGGCCTTGACCATAGATGGCTACACTATTGTGGAGATATTTTTTTCTAAGTTGGTACATCTTGAATAAGCATCCATGTAAAATTGCAAGATATTCTATCAAGTAGTTTGTTTTATACAACTGTCTGAAGCAAAAATGTTGTCTGTATCCCTTGAAATGGATAAAATTGAGTATCGTGCAGTGATAAAATTCTTTGTAAAAGAAGGTTTAACGATGTAAAATCTTGTATAGAAAGAATTTTGTATAAAATTCTTATATACCGATTTTACTTAAGAAAGAAAGTCACTGAGAAATACTTGTAATTAAGTTAATAAATTTTCATGAATGTTTTATGTGATCTGGAAAATTATCAGAATGAATTGTTAAATTATTTAACCACCAATATGCAATGTGTAAAAAAAATTTGAATTAATTGCTAAGTTATTTGACCGCCAATAGTGTGCAAACAAAGAGATAGCCCAGACAGAATTAGAATGTAGGCCTGAGGCTATCGCCAGGCGCGAAGGTCAGTGAGCTACGGAGTTTTCCTGTTGTGACTCTGTGATTTTTGTGTGTGTGTGGGGGAGGGGGGGGGGGTACCCCTGGTAGAATATCCAGGGAACTCGATCTAAAGAAGTTCCAAGGCCGTCAAGGCAGAATAAAAAGGAGAGGGGTGCTCTGCTCCTGGCGCCTTTTAGGGTTCTTTTGTGTCTCGCAGTTCCCGACTTGTTCCAGTGTCACGTTGAAGAAGGTTCCTGTATCCAGCCATTTCCAAGGGTGGATATTCCTCTAGCAGTGTTTCGACGGTGATAAGTGATATGTAACAGTGGCATCGGCCTGTTCCAGAAAGTCCCGTCGCGAAGTTCCTTAAGCGATCCCCCAGGAATGCTGTATCATGATTGCCATGGAATAATGTCTGTTTTCAGCTCTAACGGGCAAGAAGGATATATTCGTGATCTCTAGGATTGTGAATTCTGAGCTGGCTGAGAATTGTATCAAGTAAGATTTAAGTAGAACTGTTATGGATTGTGAACCTTAGAGCAGGGAATGTTGATTTATAGTTGCTATCATAATGTTAAGTTGTGAAGTCAAAAACCGTACCTCTTAAATATTGTGAAATAATTATCTAAGGAATTCTAAGCAATTGTTAATGTTAAAAGGTCATTGTTAAGAGTTAATGTTTGAAATGAGATCAAATGTGAACTTAAGCATAATTCTGATATTGATCTAAGTTAAATTGAGTTAAAGTGTGTATTAAATTAACTACGTGTCTGATGTATATGTGAACGTAAATAATTGTCATTGTCTCTAAGCTAAAGGCTAGAAGTGCTGATTTAAGTAATTTGAGAACTAGACACATGCTTTGCTTTTTTACTTGACAGAATTGATAAGAGCCTGATAAAAATTTGATGTGTGAAATCTTTTCTTTTTTTAAACTGTAATTACATGTCTAGTATGAATAAATTGTTTTGTTTGTTAAATAACTTGCCTAATCTCGACTTACCAATGCACTTCTCATAAAAAGATAGAATCTGTGTGACCTTAAGAGTAAAAGTAGCCATGACTGACAATAGTAGATTTCAATGTTTGCTTGACTTAGAGATAAATATTAGAGATATTTCCTGTTGTGCTGAACGTTTTTGCATTTATTGGAAGATATAGAATTCCTCTAAGTGATCTCTGATGGCGCAGTTGAAAATTCAAATAAATTTTCAGAGATCAGTGTGAGAGAAAGCTAGCTGGTTGGACAAAGGAATTAGCTCCAGCCAGAGGCAATTCCTAAATTGTAAATTATGTACACATGAAGTAGCATAGTCACGACCTTGAGAAGGTGGGGAATTAAATTGATAGACTGAAAGGATTAAAGGTATTAGACTATTTCAAGCACTTGGAGTATGACTGTTTAAGATAAAAGAAATATTGAGATATAATAAAGCATGTTCAACAGATACGAAAATAATTAAAGAAATATATATAAAAATATCTTCAATATTACAACGGCAAAAGAAATTCATTCGAAGTTCAAAAAAGTTTATGGGCACTCTTCTTCATTTTCGTCAATTAAGAAATGGGCTGCCTAATTTAAACATGGCCATACCAGCCTTGAAGATGATCCATGTAAAGGACATCCAAAAAGTGTAGCAACATCAGAAATCATTGATCAAGTGCATGATATGGTATTGGATGACCAGCGAGTCAAAGTACGTGAAATTGCTGAGACTATAAGCATTTCAAAAGAACGTGTAGGATATATTTTGCATGAAGAATTGCAAATGAAAAAGGCTTTGCACAAGATGGGTGGCAAGCTTGCTCACAGCAGATTAAAAAAATGCACTCGCATGAAAAACTGAATAGTGCTTGGAACGTTTTAACAAGAATAAAACTGATTTTGTGCATTGATTTATTACTATGGATGAGACTTGGATTCACCATTAAACACTAGAATCCAAACAGCAGTCAAAACAGTGGACAGAAGCTGGTTATTCAGGCGCTAAAGTCAATTCCATCAGCAAGAAAAGCATCGGTTTTTGGGATGCTAAAGGCATTTTGTTTATTAATTATCTTGAAAAAGGTAAAACAACCGGGGAATATTATTCCGATCTTTTAACCAGGCTAGACGAAAAAATTCGTGAGAAAAGACTTTGTTTCAGAAGAAAAAATCATTTTTCATCAGTACAATGCACCTGTGGGCAGGTGCATTGTTGTTTGGAATTGTTGGAACATCCACCCTATTCCCAAGATTAGTTCCCTTTGACTTCTATCTCTTTCAGCATTTTTCTTCCAATCAAGAGGTGATTGCAGCTGTAGAGGGTTATTTTGCAGATCTTACTGAGAACCACTACAAGAACGGAATAATGGCACTGGAGCATCGCTGGAATAAATGTATTAGTCTTAAGGGAGATTATGTTGAAAAATAAAAATAATTTTGAAGTTATAAATTCGTTTTTTCATTGTTAGGCTGAGAACTTTCCAGATCACCCTCATATATGATATGCATAGGTACTATGTTTTTTCAGCCTAGCTTGAAACCTGTATAGACATCTTTCATATTCGCAGCATTATCATAGCTTTGCTCTGCACATTTTTATCTCCAAAGATAATTCTAATTTTTTTAATACTACATCTTCTAAATATAAGGAATTGCGTTGTGTAATACTGATGAACCCGATAAATGTTTCTCTAATGTCAGAATTTGTGGTAACGTGCCTAAATATAATTGCTAGTTGATCATTATGGGCAATGTCTGCCATTGAATAGAGTATTATTGCAAAATAAGCAGCTTCCTTAATTTCTGATATGAATATTTCTCTTGTTTTATTTGCTATTAAAGCTATGAATTCATCACAAGTGTGGTAAGAAAGATAATTTGATCTGCCAGAACCACAGTTGGCATACATTTTCATGCAATGTTTAAAAAAAAAGCATCAAATTCACTTAAATAATATAAACACGATAAATAATTTCTGCAAGAATCAGAAAAAATATTATTTGTATTGCCTCTAAAAGCCCTAGTTTAATCAGTAACGTAATGGTAGCTATTATTCTTTTTAAAACCTCTCTCCAATATTTTTCTTCAGATTGTATTCGTTTCATCAATTCAGAATCAATTTGACTATTTACAGAACCTGATTTACTTTTGCGATATATGCACATCACTCTTATATGCTCGTGATCACTTAAGATTTGTGTTATGCCAGCTTGGTTGGCCGAGTGGTTAGCATATCCGCTCTCCAGCCAAAAGTCTACGAGTTCGAATCCCACCTTGGGCATGGATGTTTGTGATTGTCTGTGAAAGTACTAGTGGTGGTAGTCGGCGATAGATGGCGTTGTTGCTGGTGGAGTAGTGGGATAAAGTTTTAGAGTAGATGCCTTCCTTCGATGAGTCTTTGGACTCCCTGGAGGTGTGATGTAATAATAATATTTCTCCAGTCATTAAAACCCTTCATTAAGCTATTATTTGACTTAGAAAACAATTTACAAAGCAGTAAATTGCTTTGCTGGTTTCTGAAAAAAATAGCCACTCGTTTCTCCTTTATTCCATTCGCCTTTTTATAGTAAAAATGTGATTCATTTACATTTCTAACATATATTCTATTGTGTTCTGTGTATTCTTTTTTTTTTTAATTTTCAATTTGACCAACATTCTGAGGCATATTTATTTAAATATGCTCGATAAATTGTTCATTAATACTAATTGGCCGCACTGCTATATCCGTAAGATAAGAGATAGGTTGCTTGCTGAATTGAAACACGCCATATAATGCGTGTGTGAGTTCACCTGCCAGCTCAAATGCAAACAAGCAGCAATAAAATTCAACCAAGGGTTGAAACTTTGTGTGAGTTGAGTCCATCGGTAATGAGAAGTTTCATCAGAACGATAAACTACATCCCATCATGAATTTGTTAAAACTAAGAAATATATAGTGAATGTTGTTATGACAGTTTCATATGTTATGGAATTTGGTTGAAGAGAAATAGCATTTCAACTCAACAATTGTCGGTTGCCTTTGTCTTTGGGTCATGTGATCTTTTGTTAATACTGCACCAATCATATGCATGTCTTCATAGCTGCTCTCGTGTAAACCAAAATTTACACATTAGCTGATTTTTTTTTTTTTTTTTTGTCATAGATGACAAAAAAAATCAGCTAATGCCTTTTTATTCCTGAATGGGGAGTAGGCGAGGCCGTTTTAGCCCTATCTAACTTTTGGAGACAGTGGGCAGTTCAATCTCCACTGGTAGCCAGTCAGAGATAGCTGCCCAAGACTGTCACTAATTAAGCAACCTGCAGTGAAGATACGGCACAACATGTGCTGTCATCTCATGGTCCCTAATCCTAACAGAATATTTTTAATGTCTGAAATAGTATGGGTTTCACAGTCGATTTTCTTGAGTTTACGTGACAAAAACCCAAGTTTCTGGGAGAAAATTTATATTTATATATATATATAAATAAATATAGATAAAATAAAATATTATTTATAAAATATTATAAATAAATATATATATTATAAATGAATTAAGTTACATTAATTTCCTATTAATTTTCCCCTATTAAAAATTGCCCAGCACGTCAGCAAACTCGATTGGTAAATTTTTTGCGCTCGCACATAAAAAGGTTCACCACTATATCCTTTAGAGTCCCCCATAGGTAGAAGTCCAAGGGTGTTAAATCAGGAGAACGTGGAGGAAACTCAACTGCACCTCTTCATCCTATCCATTGTTCCTGCAAGCTCTCATTGAGGTACTTGCGTCTTGGTGGTAGTGTGGTGGTGTACCATCTTGTTGGAAGAGAAATTGATCATTCCCATAAAGTGCATGAACCCGTGGCAGGTAAAATGGATGTGCTTAGCATGTCTAGGTACACTTGACCAGTAACAGTACCTTCAAAGAAGAACTTTAACAACATTCTCAAATTTAAAATACCACTTTAAAATGGTCTTGCGTTCCTCGAACGACAATCATGCCTCGGCCATTTTGTTTGACTGTCCTACTGGTCATGTGTTGATGCTAGTATTCATATGAGTAACAACATCTTTTGAGAGAACTTCATACTATACATTGCTACCATAATTCGATCTAACTTTGAAAAAAGTCATAGATGACAAGTGTGTATAGATTTTTTTGACGGACTCGGTACACTTGTATACTACTTTCCAAATACTTGCCTAATAACGGTAACTAAATTATCAGTTGTTACCCATGCATACAAATGACACTAAATCTCCCTACTGGCTGAGGTGGATGAAATAGCCAGACCACCGCAGCATTTTTCGTGGATCAAAACTTCATCGGCATTCTACCTTTTATCATGCAATTTCCTCCCTCTGCAATTATAGAGCCATTTTGGCTCTATAGCAGCAGAGGGGCGATTTTAGAACCATTAACAGATTAAATGTGGTGGAATGACCTTTGTGTCACTTGTCTTTATATGTACTGTGTTACTTGGAATTTCCTTTACCATCCTATGATATTTGACCCTTTTTTTTGCTGCACAATTTATTTATTGTCTTTTCCCCAAAAAAAATCGAATTTCACATGTGCGAAAATAATCAACCCGGAAATGACCAGAGATCAGCCTTTGCAATGAGTCTATTTAGTAATAGTAAATTTGCTGTCTTTTATTCTTCAAATCAGTGCAACAAACAAGGCAACTTTATGTTCTTTCACTTTACTGACAATATAGAAGATTTTTTTTTTTCACGAATTTTCAAATGTTTGTTCAAATGTAAGGTTTTAAAATATGGCCCCATAGAGAGTGAGGTCCCAGCTTTCACCTTATGGTAAATGCTGCCCTGGACATAGTGTGGGTGATGTGTGGTCTCCCTCGATGAATCCTGGTTTAATCATTAGAACACTTTTGTCATTTTAGGCTTGTCAGTCTATCACAACCCCACTTTCAATGGTCTGTATATCTTATCCATTTGAATTCATAACCATATCTTTCTCAAAATAAAAGAGGGGGTGGAGGAACTAGCCTCATTATGATATCATGTTTTCAAGACTTATTCTTCTGAAATGAAAGCGATCTTTTACAAGAACTTGATCTCATTGCAGCTGACCAATCACACAGTGGTCACAATCTCAGAATGATTCATTTAATCTTTCATAACTATATTCTCAATCCCAGGCTACCTGTAGATATCATTTATATTGATATCTCATTTCAGACGAACTGCATAAACAGATGTGTAAGATACTAGGATTTAAGTTTTGTACTTCCTTTCTACTAGTATCAAAAAAGCTATCTGCACCTTCTTTTTTTTCCGGGTTTATTGGGTTAGGTTGTTTGAATTCGACAGTAGCATCTAAGAGTATGAGGACAGTATGTTAATTATGTGCCTTCTTCTGGCAAGTTTGCTTGTTCTGCAAGAGAAAAAATTCTAGTCTCTTCCATGAGACTGACTAACTCATTTTTAGTTGAAAAGTTCTTATAAAGGTTCTGTGCATTCTATGCAGAATTTGAGCCGCATCATTGCCCTAAAGTATAAATTCCAATCATACCACATCCTGGGATCTATCAGTTGCGATGTTAGTAACTTTGTGCAGACTGTCAGATCTAGTTGTTACAACATCTCATCCACTAGTCAGAATCAAATGGGACCACATGATGGTTCTTTACGATTTACAAATATGAATGTCTTGTTAGAGTAGCCCTGGTAAAGACTATCCTAATTTAAATAAAAATGACTATGTCTATTTTCCGTATGTATGTGTGGTGTCTTGTTCAAGGCTCAATAATCTGTATTCTGTACTTCATCATCCACATCTTTTCACACAAGTATTTCCATTTCAAGCATCTTGTATTGTTGAGATGTAAATGAAATAACATTAGTCGAAGTTTTTATTGCTCTGAATTTAGTTTTCAATAATGGCAACTTATACTGCCAGTTCCAATGAGTTGGGGACTGGCATATTGATAAGTTCTTTATGATATTGGTTTATAAACAATAAACCACATTGTTTTGTGGAGTTGCAGTCCTGACTATTTACCTTCAGATTTTTTTATTTGATACACTCAGAGTGAGCAGAAATAGAATATCAGGAACTGTGTCTGTGCAATAGATAAACTTGCTCTTTACAGAGTTGCATAAAACACAATAAAATATTCTAATCCATGATATATGTAGAATTTTCAATCAAAAATAAAAAATATGATGTAAAATTACTGACATTGAGTTTTATTAGGCTGTAATAAAATCCAATGTCAGCATATTTTATATGCTAACCCATGTTTTGCAATATCAAAATAAACATTTCTGAATGATTCAATAGTAGTTTTGAAAATGCATTTTAATAGGATATAATTCTGCATATTATAAACATATAATCCTTATATTAGTTATATATTTATTGGATCTGTTTTCTCCTTACACAGAGAGTAGTTTTTTGCTTCCAGTGTAATTCATGATTTTCAAAGAACTGTCAGCTGCTTTATCTCAGTTTTCTCATCATTGAAGTTTAATAATAAACAAGCAGCAGTGAAATTTAAGTTTGTTACATACAAGAAATGTTTTCGTATTAAGCAAACTTGAACTGGAAATTAAATTGTTTATTCACAATTTGACGTGAAAGAGTTTTGAAGAGTAGTCATCCAGGAATAAGTAATAACATTAACTAGCATATGAGAATTAATTTCATTGAAGCAAAGAAGTGGGTGTGCATGCAAATTTCCTTAAATAATAAGCCATATGGCATATAGCTACTAATTTGAGAACTCACTTTTTTATTATTTTTATTATTGTGTGACATCTCCAAGGAGTCAAAGGACTCATCACAGGAGGGCACTCTACCCTATTCCACTACACACATCTCATCATCTCTGCTACTTAATTCTTTAACTACACACAATGGCATCTACCACCCACCAACAACAACAGTAGTATTTTTGTCTCTAAATTGTGTATGTTCTCGTGGCCAATTTAATCTGTATGCAGGAGGAAAAAACCCTGTTACCTCCATATTGTAATATTGTGAGTACTCTGTTCTTTGTATATCTTATATCTTATCTTCTTATCTCTGCTTATATGTTTCTTCATCTTAATATTCGTTTTCTATTATTTCCCTTCTTTCTTGTTCTACCTTAAGTATAATTTTTCTTGCCTGGGATCTCCAGATATTTATTTGATTGAAGACTGCGCCTCTGAAATTCTCCTATAGGCAAAAGAAAGTTTTTATACCCTAGTAGATCAATTAATCACTTATATCCTATTTTAGCCAAAGTTTGCAGTCATGGCAAAATTTACTCATAAATCACTACTAATCATTGGGGTTCCGCTATCAGGTCCGAAATAGTCATTTTTGGATCAGTGCATTGCAAAAAGATTGAAATCAGACAACTGTTTTTATCAACAATAACAACAAGTTTAATTTCTGATCACATAATTATACATATCACTTGAAATCACAAGATTTATTTATGAAAAGTAATTCTTAGTTTTTCTCAATCACTCAACTTGGTTTCTATTGAATTCTCTCACACTTACTTAGTTAGACCTTCAACAAGTATACTTTATATTACAAGTATTGTGCCTATAACATGAAATCGTTAGTTGAGCTTGACATTCCTAATTTAGCATCAATCAAAATACAACATACATGTTTACAAATATATCTCTCAGAATCTCATTCCTTTCAAACACTTAATCACAATCCAATTTCTCACACTTACTTAGTTAGACCTTCAACAAGCATACTTTATATTACAAATATCAGCAAGTTCTACCTATAACATGAAATCATTAGTTGCGCTTGACATTCCTAATTTAGTATCTATCGAAATACAACATGCATGTTTACAAATATATCTCTCAGAATCTCATTCCCTTCAAATACTTAAACACAATCCAATTTCTCACACTTACTTACTTAGTTAGGCCTTCAACAAGCATACTTTATATTACAAATATCAGCAAGTTATACCTATAACATGAAATCATTAGTTGCGCTTGACATTCCCAATTTAGTATCTATCGAAATACAACATGCATGTTTACAAATATATCTCTCAGAATCTCATTCCCTTCAAATACTTAAACACAATCCAATTTCTCACACTTACTTAGTTAGACCTTCAGCAAGTTATACCTATAACATGAAATCATTAGTTGCGCTTGACATTCCTAATTTAGCATCAACAAAATACAACATGCATGTATGCGATTATATCTCTCAGAATCTCATTCGTTTCAAAATCATAATCTAGGCAATTATATTTATACAATCCACCTCATTGAGTTTCAATCATTCCAATGATACGATAGCAGGAACATACTCTATCACAATATTCAATTATAAGTACACACATAATCAATTAAAGAAATTTCAGTAGCTCAATCTCTTCTCCAAGGGAAATTAACTGCACTCATGCTTCACTCATTTGCGACTACACACTTCTTCTTCTTCTTCTTTCAATCTGCCTTATCCCATGTTAAACGGGGTTGGCGCACCAATCTTTAACCTTCCTCTTCCAAGTTCTCCGGTCCAGAGCATCCTTCGGACTCCATCCTTTCTCCCTAAGATCCTCT
Organism: Typopeltis vanoorti; assembly: GCF_054136105.1. Taxonomy (NCBI): domain Eukaryota; kingdom Metazoa; phylum Arthropoda; class Arachnida; order Uropygi; family Thelyphonidae; genus Typopeltis; species Typopeltis vanoorti. Next base: position 36,891,984 of record NC_143572.1, on the reverse strand, counting down.
GTCATCTTATCCCTCCACCTGAGCTTGGGCCTGCCTCTTTTCCTCCTTCCCTCCAACTCCATATACTCCACTCGTTTACCAACATACTCCTCACCCTTCCTCTCAACATGTCCAAACCACCTCAGCCTACTTTCTTGTATCTTCTTGCCAATTGGTCCCACCTTAACCGTCCCTCTGATGTAGTCATTCCTTATCCTGTCCTTCTTTGTCACACCACTCATCCATCTCAACATCTGCATCTCCGCTACCTCCATCTTCCTCTCCTGTGCCTTGGTTATAGGCCACGTCTCTGCACCATGGAGCATCGCCAGCCTCACCACCATCTTATAGAGCTTTCCTTTCCTCTTACAACTCACTCTCTTGTCGCACAGAACCCCGCTCATCTTCCTCCAATTCATCCAACCGCATGTTATTCGGTGCTGTATTTCCTCATCCAGGTCACCATTCCTCTCGACAACCGACCCAAGGTACTTGAATTTCTTCCCTGAAATTAGCCTTTCACCCTGGAGTCGTATGACGATATCCTCGTCACTCCCCGTTGACATATATTCAGTCTTCACCCGGTTAATTCTCATGCCACTCTTCTCCAATGCCTTTCTCCACTCTTCCAGGGTATTTTCAAGCTTCTCTCGGGATGATTCGCATAGAACAATGTCATCGGCAAATAGCATGCTCCATGGTGCCTCCTTCTTGACATCCTCCACTAGTACATCCATGACCAGGTCAAAGAGGTAGGGGCTCAGAGCTGACCCTTGGTGTAGCCCTACGACAATAGGGAACCCTTCTGTCATGCTGACACTAGACCTGACCTGAGTTTCTGTTCCCTCATACATCTCCTTCACCAACCTCACGTACTTCTCCGACACTCCCTTCTTCCTCATACACCTCCATACCTCCTGCCTGGCCACTCTGTTGTATGTCATTTGCGACTACACACATTATCTCTAAATACTATCTCTTTAAACTAGACAATTTAACAGTGTGATAGGGAATTCTTTCTTAGTTCATAAACAGTAAATGAACATGTAGACTCGCATGGCTCTCTTCCTATCTTGCATGTGTAATTCAATTGTAAGTACACCTATAATTCATTAAAGAAATTTTAACAGCTCAATATTTTCTTCCAGGGAAATTAACTGCGCTCATGCTTCATTCATTAGCGATTACCCACATTTACTCTAAATACTATCTCTTTAAACTAGACAGTTTAACAGTGCGATAGGAAATTCTTTCTTACTTCATAAACAATAAATGAATATGTAGATTCACATGGGTCTCTTCCTATCTTGTATGTGTCTTCCATCCTTCTTTCCTTATTCCGGCGCTTGAGTGGGGGTTTCTCTCCTCCGTTCCGTGTTTTGGAATTCTCCTCAAAGTGACATCGATATGACTATGAATAGTCATAGAAGCATGCGGGATATAGGGTAGGCATACCGGTGTCTTGAACTGCACGGTGAAGGATTTCTGCATAGGTCTAGTCGCACTTATTCGACTACAGAACCTTTACGGCAAGATTTCTCCTTAACTATCGCCTCCAGATATCTTCGGCTGTGACTGGAACGACATCGGTGGATGGGTTTCTCCACCCTCCCCTCCGGAACTTACACCTCTCTGGTTCCTCAATCTCTCGTGGATGGTTCACTCAGGATGAAGAAAAGGAAGCTCTTCACATCTCCAAACCAACCCTTTTATACACCAGAGTCCCTGCACCTTTGATTAAGTTTTTGGGACCCCTAGCATCCCCGTGCGAGTCTTGCTAGTAATTTGGAGAACCCTGTATAATGTTTCTCAAAAATTCACCGCAATCTTACTTCCTCCCTTTACTGCCTTAATCTTGCCTACAGGCCTTTCTTTTTGATTTGCGACGGGTCTTGTAAACAATCTTCAAAAGACATGCTGAATTTCAGGCGATGCTCTTGGTTTCAGTACTGCTATATCCCTTTGTAAACAATGAGCGAGTTAATTCCCTTTGTGCATATTTTGCTCTTTATACAGATGGCTTTACATAGAGAACTAAAATATACATTTGTACAAGAAAATTCAGGTGAATTCCTACAGTAAGAAGTAGATGTTTTTAGATAATTTATTTTAGCAACATCAAAATTTTACAATATGAGATTGGCTAACTCACCTTCACTTGAAAAAAGCCCATATAAAGACTCCTCTCATGAAATTGAAAATTGAACTCGGGAGTCTTTTCCAGTCGAAGGATGCAATGTCCTATAATTCTTCCAATTGCACTACAGGAATTTATGTAACCAGCAAATAGTTATGAAAATTTTAAGATAACTATGTATTAAGTTTAGTTATTCTTTATTTAAACAGAACATTATAAATATTTAATCACATTTTATTCCAGATTAAATCATTGGATTTATATTAGCAAAATTTCTTCTGCAATTTTTGAACTAATAAAATTGTCATTTAGTATTAAAATTTGAACAAAATGGTTAATTTCAAACTCAGAGATTTCTCACTGCAGAAATGTTTCTTGTTCACTTTTTAAGTAATGTAAACATTTGGAGATTTTGCCAGTTTGAAGCAGCATTTTATCATTATTAAGTTTTTATTTTACTTTGATATTTATTTAAATCTCATTGTTCTTTTTATATGCTAAATATTTGAGAACAAACTCAGATATTTTATCATGGCCTTTTATTTATATTTATATATATATTTTTTTCATTTCAATTAATCATGGATAATTTTAGGTGGCAGGGGTAAAGATATGTCCAATATCACAAATTTTGAAAGAACAGAACGGAAAAAGAAACGGCACAGGCGCTTAAATGATTTAGACAGCACTGAAGAAGAAGAAGAAGATAGTGATGATGAATATAAAGGATCAAGGTTAATATTACTTTTAAAATATTACTTATTAATTTTTGTCTATTATCTCATATTTTTATTGCAAATTAGTTTTATGAACTATTACAGTAACATATGTTAATTGAAACCTTCATTTTTGGTCTTACTAATAGCTAACCTTGGTTAAGATAAAAATCTTACCTTTTTCTTGTCATCATTCCCCTACATGTGGGGCACATGTTCATGGTGGAGGGATCCTCTCATTGATGGTACTCACCCTTTTCATTCTTTGTCTTTTTCTGTACTTTCTTTGCTCTACTTCTGAGTTTTTTTTTATTATCTTCCAGATTACTATGATCACTTGGATCCATTGCCACGTTTGCCATGTGATGGATCCTGTGGACATCTGGAAAGGGGATTCCTAATAGCCTTGCACTTCTTTAGCAAGGCAGGCAATCCTGAATGGCCTAACAGGATTTCTAGGATAGCGGGCTTGCTTACAAGGATCAACAATCATTGCTTGCCAGATAGTAGACATCCATGTGTTGCTTTATGGTGATTGGAGAGCTCAGCAGCAGAATTCGTCCTTTTTAAAAATGGGTCCTTCACCTTCAAGTTTAACAGTTCTTTTAACAAGTCTCATCCCAGTTGTTGGTTTAAAATAAAAAATAATTTTAAAAAATTTCCATCTTTCCTCGTTATTAATTCAATAGGTCAACATCCGATTCAGAATGTCACCTTTCTTTATCCTGAAAAGTTTTGAAGTGCTGGCAGTTCCTAAAATCTGTTAAGAACTGCCCCTCAGGAGACATTTTTGGAAACATTCAGAACATTAATTGGGGAATTGAATTACAGCAACTCCACAAAATGCAACTTTTCTCAAGGAGTAATATTACAGTTTAATCTCCTTGATGTTCTTGATGAAGAGATTTGCTCCATAAAAGATTGAGGAACAACAGCCACATAAGAGTACTCATATGAATGATATTCTGACCAGAAATACCATCCTTAATATTATTGAACATCACAACATCCCCAACATGAGTAAAATCAGAGTATCTTAATTGTCCTGTTGGTCTCTATATTCTGAATTCTTTGTGCCTTTAAATGTCAGAAATATGGTCATGCTCAAACTTTCCCAACTCTGACTCCCATCAGCTCAAAGGTGGCCTCCATGCATAAATCTGCTCTGATGTATCCAAAGAGTATCCAACTTAGAATCTCCTGATTTTGACCTCTTTGGTTTAGAATCTCTCTCTCTACCCCATGCTATCTAATTAGTTTGCCATCTCTGCTGTTCTTGTAATGCAGCAATCATTTTGTACCTTTTGATTTCCTTTCTTTAAATGTAGATTTTCCTCAATTTAACTTTCCTGACTGTGAAGTCATCTTCCTTGATGACTTTAATGTTCACAGCACTAACTGGTTTCCCTCTCCAACTGCACATGAGGCAGGTAGAGATGTTGAGATATTTGCTATCACCAGCAACCTTACACAAATCATTTGCATGCTTATGATGAATACTAGAAACCTCTGCCACTTTCCAAATACATGGACCTCTCCCTTACTAGTGATCCTTCAAGTACACTATGAATGCTGTTTATCCTTTAGATAACTCAGACCATAACCCAGTGCTAATATCTCCTCCCCATGGAGTAACATACACATACCCACTTCCATCCAATTGTTGCATGGCACTATAAAAATGGCAAATGGGATGATTGCAATTGCTGCGCCTCATTCCCTTGGTTGGGATACTGTTTCCAACCTTCTAACCCAAATATATGTACTGAATGGGTCACTGAAATAATCCATATTGGTATGAAAGCATTATTCTCCATTCTGCTCTGCATTACTGGCTGTTGACCAAGCCTTGTTTGTCAACAGATGCACCAATGTTGTACAAATGAAAAATCAAACATACCATAACTGGTCTCCCCAGTCAAAATCTTCCCTTACCCAAATGCAGTCACATAAATGCACTAATTATGAGGGAGGACAACATTCAACTTGCTCTGAGCATGCCAACAGTGGAAGGATGAAAAGAAGATTCAAAAGATTAAGACTGAGCAGAACATACTGTTTTTGGATGCAAGAGGAGGTATACCAAGTTTTGACAGAAACTGCAACAATTCATGCAACATTATAGGAAGTTATGTATGTTTTGTAGTTCTATCCAAATTCCAGATTTTGTGAGAATTTGCTTTTATCAGTTTTGGATTTTTCTTTTTTAGGGTGGACATCCTCTGTTCATCTCTTCCTTCTCAGAAAAAATATATTTAAGATGACAGTGTTGATGTCACATTGCAGTTACCACCCCTCTTGCTTTACTGGGGATTTAAATGGACACAGCATTCTGTGGGGGTAGTGCCCGCACAAACATCAGAGGAGGAGTCGTTAAGTGTATGCTTGAAAACAGTAATCTCTCCTTTTTGAACACAAGAAACAACACCTTCAATATGTGTACCCAAAGCTTTGCTGCAATCAACTTACTATCCCTTTTTCCACTATTTAAGTGGGAAACTAATGACAATTTGGAATCAATCACCTTCTTGTGATATCCACTTTTCAGCCATGCATTACATCACAGTGGAAAATTGAGCAAGCTGACTGCTCCACCTTTTCCTCATTAGCAGAATTCTTTTCTATTTCTATGGCGGTCATCTCATCTATTATCGATGTAGTGAATCGTGTAACAGGCTGTTATACAAGCTGTTACAACTACAATTACTAAAGCACTAGTCGGTTTCCATGCATTTCTGAGCCATGTTGTCAGAATGACTATTGCACAGCAACCAGGGAAGCTCAGAAGAAAGCACGGGGGGGGGGGGGGTATCTTCTGCAGATACCCCACAACAACAAACCTCATTGCTTTCAAATGTGCTTGAGAAAGACAAATCTGTCATCAGTGCCAAAAAGAATCTTGAATCCAGTACATTATTCCATTATGAGAGCAGCCAACAGTAAAGAAGTCTGGGACAAAATGAAAGACAGATACACTACCCACCTGTTCCCCTTCCTAGAACATAATGGTTGTACAGTTCCCAACCCAACAGCAATTGCTAACACACTCTGGAAGATTTTTGCTAACACATCAGCAGCATCTTTCTATCACCATGAATTCCTTGTTTGAAAAATGCCAAGCAGAAAAATAAGAAATTCTGTTTTCTTCAAATGGCACCGAAGAATATATAAGGCCATTCGAGAAAGAAGAAATAAGTTTTAAATGGCACGCAACTGCTGTTGGACCAGACGACATCTACTGAAATGGTAAAACATCTTTTGCTATCATCATCTGTGGGTCAACTATTGCACCTTTTCAACATAATTTTCTGTGAGAACATGTTTTCAGATCTTTGACTAAAGGCTTATTAATATGTTAATAAGAGCCCTAGAAATAAGACAGAAAACAAAAGTCACTGACTTCATAAGAACAGCAAAATACCTAAAAAGGAAATAGACAGGACACTTCATGAGAAAAAAGATGATACATGGGATAAACTCACCGCTTACTAAACCTAGAGAGGGAAAGAGAAGTAGAGGTCAGATGGAGAGATGAACTTACTCTAACAGCAGGACCAACCTGGTCGAGAACAGCCCAAAATAAAGTTGAATGGAATAACATGGGGGAGGCCTTTGCCCAGCAGTGGGATTCTACAGGCTGACAACAACAATTATTAATATTGCCTTTCCTAAACCAAGAAAGGAACAAAATGACTCATAAACTATTAACCAGTTTCTCTGACCAGCTGCTTGTGCAAGAGTCATCTTTTATGGTTTCTGGAGAGAAACAGCCTTTTTTTCAGGACACAATCAGGCTTCTGTAAATATCATTCAACAACCAATCACCTAGTTCTACTGGAAATGCCCATTACAGATGCCTTCCTAAAGTGTGAGCACTTAGTATCAGTCTTCTTTGATTTGGAAAAAGCATATTACACTGCTTGGAGATTTGGAATACTGAAAGACCTAATGTTGAAAGAATTTGATTCTGTAATGTTTACCTACTCTCCTACAGTAAAGCAGTGAATTTTGTTATAGTGTCTGCAACTGTTACAACTGCAATACCAAAATTATTGAGTGGGACTAAACTATAGTGGAATTGTGGATGTATAGCAACCAAGAAGGCTCAAAACAAAGCTTGGGACATCTTTCAGACACTTTGTCTCAAGAAATTTAATTGCCTTTCTTGTGAGCAAACACAATACATCTACTGTAAGAACCAAAAGGAATCTGGGATCCAATTTACATCTTTGAGAATCAAATCAGCCAACACCAAAGTAGGCTGGGATAAGATCTAGAAAATGAAATGCAAGTATAACACCTAACTTACTATCTCTCCCGGAATACAATTATGGGTCAGGATTATTCAATTTCTGTTCTTAAAACATTTACAGACCTTCCTTTTGAAGAGAGTTGTGTCAAAACATTGGCAACAGTTCCTAAACTCAGAAAAACAGATTGAAAATTTTGAGTAGCTCCTCTTACTATTGACCAAATCTTCTCTTGCAAAATTCAATTAAAGCCAAGCTAGAACAGATTCACTATCAGTTCTTAGGTGAAAAATCACTCGCCACTGATACCAGCCAGCTCTGTATCCACATCGCGTCAATGGCATATGACTCAGTCGAGACCAAGAACAAAATTTATAACATTATCCTCAACTTTCACACCGAAGTTAAAATACACTGAAGGACAACATCACCAAACGAATGGCAAAATCTACTTTTGACTGCAGAAAAATCATCAGAAACCACCACTTCGGACCTACAAACAAAAAAAAGGACGGGATGACTTTTCCATGACTGGTGAAAGTAACCCATGACATGCCAGCATATGCATCAGAACTAATGGTGGTTGTGTGAACAACCTCAAAGTCAGTTCTACCAATCACATATATAAGCCAGGACTGACCTTATCTTTACCTTGTGTGAACAAGGCTGACAATTTCACAAACAACTGGAAGAAAAACAAAGAGAAACATTGTACATCAACCACAAAAAAGGAATAGTGCAAAAATCAAGCAGTGTTAACAGCCAACTTGAAAAACAAGGTACAAGTACTGCATAGGGAATGTGTATGACCCATGTGGTCAACAAAAAAAATCCCAGAGATTTTCAGATCCAATTTACAAATATACGAATATACATGGTCTCTGCTCCAATCTCAACAGTGCCCACTTCCATCTCCAGTTTGCAAAACCTCACCTGCTTTTCCTAACAGAATTTCAGACACTCAAAGCCCTATTCTTCTGAATTTCGCTAAATACACTAAGATTCCTTTTGGCCCACTGGCAGTGTTTGTGCTTACATTTGCTCTGAAATACCATGCTAGAGAGCATCATTATTATTATACAGGCATCTTCATAGAGTCCAAAGATTCATCACTGGAGACCCAGACCATCCACGGACTCTGTCATATCTCTTCTTGAACCCATTAACTGACAAAGTGCTAACAACTGTCAGGCAACCCATTCCATTCATTCACAACTCTCTAAGAAAAAAATCAAGTCCTCACACCCCCTACTGACTTTTACTCAAATTCCAGGGGTGACCTCTTGTTCTGTCTCCTCTAGCCAAGTGTTGAAACATTTCCTCTGCATCAATCCTAAAAAGCCATTTAAGTAACTTAAATGCTTTCATCATATCCCCTCTTTTTCACTATCAACCAACTTCTGCTGTCCACAGACCACTCACCATCTGGTTACTCGCTTCTGAATCCTCTCCACAACTTCCTTATCCCCCCCCCCCCCCAAGAAACCCAGGAGACTAGACATAAGCACAGAAATGTGGACATATCAAGGCCTTATAAAGAGGAAAGCAACTTCCTTATCTCTACTAGTTGTGTGTTCTTCAACAGGCAAGATATCTTATGAGCTACCTTAGCAATATGTCCTCTCAACTTCAACTCTCTTTCTCTCTCTCTCTCTCTCGCTCTCTCTCTCTCTCTCTCTCACCACTCCTAAATCCCTAGTTTCATCTATTTCCTGGAGTACTGTTCTATCAATGTCATACATAGGTTGTATACTGTTTATCCCAAATTGTATAACTTTACATTTCTCGTATGATTCTGTTACACATTTCTCAACCCTGCTTTATCTTTTTTTTTTTTTTTCCTCTACTTAATTTAAACTTTGTGAACCGTCATAAATGGTCGACTGCCTTAACTATCAACTACCATTACAAGGGTGGTCTGAAAAGTTCTTGGCCTTGACCATACATGGCAACACTATTGGCAAGATTTTTTTTTTCCTAAGTTATTATTATTATTATTGTTCCGGGAAACTCCAAGGAGTCAACAGACTCATCGAGGGAGGCCCTAACATCATGTCAAGAACAACTATTCAACATTCACACAGTATCTATCATACCTTGCCTTGAACTCATTCACGGTCGTAGCACCCACAACAGACTCTGGAAGCTTATTCCACTCATTTACCACTCTCCAAGTAAAGAACCTAGCTCTAACACCCTTGTCAACCACGCTCTTGCCCAGCTTCCATGCATGGCCCCTAGTCCTCCCACCACCAGTCATATTTTCAAAAATATCTTCTGGATCAATCTTATAAAAACCCTTCAGTAATTTGAATGTCTCAATCATATCACCCCTCCTTCGCCTATCGTCCAATTTCTGCAACCCACAAATCTTCAACCTATTCTCATAAGGTTCATTCCACAGACCTGCTATCATCTTGGTCACTCGTCTCTGGACCCTCTCCACTTCCTCCCCATCACAAAGAAACCCTGGTGCCCATAGCTGGGCACAGAAGTCCAGATGGGGTCTTATCAAGGCTCGATACAGAGGAACAACAACTTGTTCGTCTCTGCATGTTAAAGTAAAAAGGAAAAGTTGGTACATCTTTCATAAGCATCCGTGAAATTGCAAGTCATTCTATCAAGTAGTTTGTTTTATACAGCTGTCTGAAGCAAAAGTGTTGTCTGTATCCCTTGAAATGGATAAAATTGAGTATCATGCAGTTATAAAATTCTTTGTAAAAGATGGTTTAATGGCAAAAGAAATTCATTAGAAGTTCATAAAAGTTTATCGGCACTCTTATTCTTCGTTTTCGACAATTAAGAAATGGGCTGCTGAGTTTAATTTTGGCCATACCAGCCTTGGAGATGATCCACATAAAGGAGGTCCAAAAAGTGTAACAACACCAGAAATTATTGATCAAGTGCACGATATGGTCTGGATGACTGGCGAGTCAAAGTGCATGAAATTGCTGAGACTACAGGCATTTCAAAAGAACGTGTGGGATATATTTTGCATGAAGAATTGCAAATGAAAAAGCTTTGCGCAAGATGGGTACCATGCTTGCACACAGCAGATCAAAAATGCACTCGCATGTAAATTTTGAACAGTGCTTGGAGCATTTTAACAAGAATAAAACTGATTTTGTGTCGATTTATTACTATGGATGAGACTTGGATTCACCATTACACACCAGAATCCAAACAGCAGTTAAAACTGGATAGAAGCTGGTTGTTCAGCACCAAAGAAGACAAAGTAGGTTCCATCAGCAGAAAAGGTCAAGGCATCAGTGTTTTGGGATGCATTTTGTTTATTAATTATCATGAAAAGTGTAAAACAATAACCAGGGAATATTATTCTGATCTTTTAACCAGACTAGACAAAAAAATTCATGAGAAAAGACCTGGTTTGCAGAAGAAAAAATCATTTTTCATCAGGACAACGCACCTGCATACAGAGGTGTTTTGGCATTGGGAAAATTAAAGGATCTGCACTATGAATTGTTGGAACATCCACCCTATTCTCCAGATTTCGCTCCCTCTGACTTTTATCTGTTCCCAAAACTAAAACTCTTCCTCAGTGGTCAGCGTTTTTCTTCCAATCAAGAGGTGATTGCAGCTGTAGAGGGTTATTTTGCAGATCTTACTGAGAACCACTACAAGAACGGAATAATGGCACTGGAGCATCACTGGAATAAATGTATTAGTCGTCAGGGAGATTATGTTGAAGAATAAAAATAATTTTGAAATTATAAATTCGTGTTTTCATTGCTAGCTGAGAACTTTTCAGACCACCCTCATATTTCTTTCTACTAGATCTTATGTTCTCATGCTGTATAGTCCAACAAATTTATTTTTTTTTATGAATGCTCCAGTTAGACTATGTATTGAGTGTAAGATTATAAGATTTTAAACTAAAGACCAAGCAGATATTGTAAGCATTCCCTGCTTTTGTTAATCTCTACCTTTAATTAGTTGTGGCTTGATTATTGATGACTTAAACTTTATCTTATGCAGGTTCAAAATTATCAGGATAGTGCTTGACAGAATCAGTCCAATGTGTTGTTTATAAACCATTTAATTAAATCAAAAAAGAATATCCATGTTAACATACACACACAATTGCACTACCAGCCTTTGTCAATTTCAATTCTTCCTGATTCAGACTTAGTTTCTTCCCTTAAAGTTAAATCGCAATCTAGAATATCCTGCTAGTCATACATACACTAACTGGAAATAAAGCATACCTTAGGCAAGATTAATTCAATATTAAATTACATTATCCAGTTCAGTACTCTTACAATAATTAATTATACACAGTTGAGATTAAGACACACCTTTAGTGAGCTTATTTTAATTGTTAACGTACACACTCTTATTGTACCCATAATAAACAGGATTAAAATCTTATAATCTCGCACTCAATACATAATCTAACTGGAGCAGTCACAAAACAAATAAATTTCTGAGCAAGAACATACACACTTGATGTATGTTCTTACTCAGAAATATCACATATGTATGTACTTACAATTCTCATTCAGCACTGCCTTTTACATGAATCTTTTGTTCACATGAAAGTGCTCCTTTTTATCTTTCTTTCCTTCAACTGGCTTGTTCTTGATTTCCTGCCAAATTTCTTCTTTGTCTGAGTCTTCAGTTATTCTATGCCCTTTAGGATCCTTCACATAGCAATGTGCAACTCTTTCCTAGTGAGATGTCCTGACAATCAACACAATACTTTTCATGGTGGCAGACCCATGTAATAACTTAACCAGATAAGAGAATCCTCAGACCTATGATGCTTTTCTTTTGATTACTGATGGACCTCATGTTGTGTCAGACCCAGGCAAGAGAAGTTTGAGAAACCTAAGACAAAGTTCTTCTCGACGTTTCACCTTATAAAGGCTCAGACTTCTGTAGTATGCATGTTGCATCTCTTGAAACTTCCATGTATGGTCATTTATGGACATCCGAACATGATGATGTCATACTTCACGTGTCTTTTGAAATTACCATATATATATACATGGGTTAACAGCATTACATAATGACGTCATATACCACATTATTTTAACAAAGACTTGTGGTTAAGTTATTACACAGACAAAATTAACATTTCTCCAAGTGCAATCTCCTTAGAAAAACATAATAAAGTTACAATGTAACATATCATGAGAGATTTTGCATCCCCATATTAAACTGACACCCATATTTTTTGTCTATTTAAATTATTATCCTGCAAGCTCTCTACATCATCATAATTAATTAACCATTACTCTACCTAATTTTGCATCATTGGCAAACAACTGCTAATTTGTACATAAATGATATAGGAAATAACCTTTCAGGTTATTTCCTATATCATTTATGTACAATTAAACAGTAGTGGTCCTAGCACCGAACTTTGCAGCACACCACTAGTCACCAGCTTTTGTCTGGATTGTGCTCCTCCATATATCACTTTTTGATATCTGTCCAGCAGCCACCCTCTTATCCACATAACCAGGATCATATCTATCCCCATTTGTTCTAATTTGTGCAACAGAGTTCCATGCAGTACTCTGTCAAATGCCTTTGTAAAATCATTGTGTAGCCATTTCCCTTTATACAACTTAGCTATTATAAATTTTTTTTTTTTTTTTTTTTAAAAAAAAAAAAAAAGGTTTTTTTTAAAAGCAATGTTGCCCTTCATAGATTATCATATTCTCATCCACCCATTCATGAATTCTCTTTTCGACCAATTTTTCCATTACTTTCATCACTGCTCCTGAGATTCTGATTGGTCTCTAATTTGCTGCTGCAGCCTTAGAACCTCCCTTATGCAAGGGAATTATTTTGCCATCTTTCCACTCCCTTGGAACGCTACCATAGCTGACTTAAATTAAATAGCCAGTTCCCTTACACATTCCTGCAAAATGCAAGCCGATATCCCATCTGATCCCCAGCTGTATTTACATTGAGATTCTGCAATATCCTAAGAACCTCCAGTTCAGTTTCAATGATATACTCTTGCAAAATGGTCACTCAGTAACTCAACTGTTTTATTTGTTTCTGTCACCTGGTTACCATCAGCACTTATTAAGGTTACCCTTCCATAGGCATTCTTCCTCTTTTGCCACATAGCGATAGAACTCTTTGGGATTTCCTTTTGCCTACTAGGCTAGATTCTTCTCATAATCTGATTTTGCCTTCCACCATACTGGTCACCTTACTGCCTGACCCCCTGTACTGTTCATGACTCTGGTCACATTTCTCCTTATATATCCTCCACAGCATTTTTTTTTCTGATGCTCATGCTTAATAATATTACTCATCCATGTAACTTCTACCTGATTAACCTTCCTTACCTTAGGTATACAATTTAATATACCTCCCTCTAGATACCCTCAACTATCTCCCATTCACTATCAACATTCTTCCCTTGTAGGGTTTTATGCAGTGGCACAGCTTCAAGCTTCCTACAAAGCTTGTCATAATCACCTGCCTTGTGGTTCCATATATATCACATTCTTGACAGAATGCTACTCAATTTTTTACAATCTCCCAAGTAACAACTGAATGTTCACTTTTCCCATTCGAAGGAAATGTAGCTACCTTAGTTATGGATAGCTCTTCTGATCCCATGACCAGGTCCAGTAGTCTTGTACCTCGAGTCCCCTCCATCACATGCTGCCTGAAGTAATTATCTCTCAATTGGTGTATAAATTCCATTTCCTTAGTGCGTGTGATCTCTCATCCTTCCAATCTGTAGCTCCATAGTTGAAGTCCTATGTAATAATCACTCAACTTGCTCTCATTATACTAATTTGCTGATACTGTCTTCCAGATTATCCCTGGACCCCCCCCCCGGGCCTATTTCACATTTTCAGACTGTTTCAAATGAACAACCCATCTCGCCTGTCTCATATTCTTTTTGGATGCAATTCATCTGCTGTCATCAACAGTACCCCTCCCCCATATCCTGTCTTTCCTGAAAATATTAAACCCTACACATTCTATCCCCGTAACTACATCTGCAGTTAGCCAACTCTCACTAATGCCTATGACTTTTGGCAAGGTTGCACTGACAAATGCCAAAAACTTCTCCCTCTTGTTCCTGATACTTCTGGTATTAATATACAGAAACTGCAGCATCCCTTTAGGCTCACGACAACCTTTACTTCCTGAATTGACTATCTTATTCAATATTGTAATTCAGTGTTGGTCCTTCTCACTCACCTCACGAATACTTTCACACATATTTACATGCATCCACCCTAATTGCTTAAGTTTTCCTGAATTTGCAGTTCAGCATGCTTAGTGAACAAAGCTCTCTCCAGGTGCCTAACTAAAACCATTTAGATGCAGTCTGTCAGCATTATACAAATACTTCTTTCCATCAAACACAAGCCATAGCTCCACAAACTCTACACAGTCTTACCATAAATACTGTTACAACTTCCTCACACCCCCTCTGCTCACAAATCGTGCAAGCCTGGTTCTGTTAATGGCACTGTACACAGCTAATATTTGCATGTTTATCGATAGAGAGAGAGAGTTGTTGAGTTGTTTAGCTGTACTGGTTAACATTCAGTGGGGAGATTATGAGAACCGTGTAGCTGTAATAGCACTTTACAAGGTTGGAATTCAGTTACCTGTTATTTTCAACTTGCTAAAAACACTTGATCATTAGGATGTTTGTGTATCAGACTGTTAACCATTATGATATAGAAGATATATCTGACTGCCAAAGAACAGGTCGACCACTCTGAATTATGCTGAACCAGCTTATGAGGACTGTGAAGGCATGCCTCCACCGTAATCCTGTGAGAACGCAGTGTGGTCACACTGTGTTCAAGTGATGTCGTGAGAGATGAGCGTTTCACAGAGAACAATGCCACGTGTAATAACTGATATCCTGGGGGTGAGAGCCTATCGTCATCCTATTTGGACACTTTCTAACATCACAACTTATGTGATAGAGGATGACAAAATCAAAGGCACTTCTCTGGTGTTACATGAGCAACAGGCACAGAGATATCCTCTTCACAGATAAGAAGAGTTGTTTAACTGCTAAAACAATCAGGTATATGCCCCAGATGGCCACACAGCACATGCGATTGTACCCAGGATTCAGAACATCACCCCATGTCATTGATAGTTTGGTGGGGGGGATGACCTATGGTAGGCAGTTGACCTTCCAACAGAACTCAGCTCCTGCACATAAGGCAGGCACCACACACAGTGGTTGGAGGTGAATGTGCCTGACCACATATCACCATCTGATAGGCTATCCGGAAGTCCAAATTTGAATCCATTGGATTTCAAAATTGTGGTTGGGACTTGAGAGATTAGCCTGCAACGAACGACACTCCAGCATCGCCAACCTGAAGGTGAATTTAGAGTGAGCAGTGGCATCATTTCTTTTGGATGTTTGATATGAGGACACATTTCAATGGCAGCATTAATATGTCCTCACAGACTTTGGGTGCCTGAAGGCAAAAGGGAGACATTTCAAGTATTGAGTACTGCTATATGCACATTGTATTTACTAATACTATGATTTACTAATAGATTAAAAGTACATGTGCTGTTCAAGTTTGTAACAGTATTTATAGTTGACTAGGTACATCATTCCTTCTTCACAACCTGTGTATTGAGTTGTTTGCTTTCATTGCCCTACTCCTGAATTCACCCCTATCATAGCATGGCAGGAGACTTACAATCTTCACCTTCTCGCTTTTCATTTTTTGCTTCATCTAACAACTCCTTCATATCCTCCCTCATAGAATACTTCTCACCTCTCAGATCACTAGTGCTAACCAAGACAGTTCTGTTGCCTTTCCTTTTTGCACCAGGGAAACATGATTTTGTTATACTTTCTTTAAGTTCTCTTCTGTCATAAAGTCACCTGTACATAATTTTCTCCTTACCTTATTTTTCTCATTTGTTGATGTGATCTCTCTTTTTACCACTGCTAATCTCTTGCCACTTCTGCAACTTTTTCCTGTGAAGGATGTAATCTATTTCCTTATTTAGGTATATTTCATGCAACTGTATTTTCCCTACCACATATTGAATATTAATTTCAACGTTTTCCACCAATAATATCTACTCTGCTAACATTCACTTCATTCTCACCACCTAACTGGCACTCACTGTCGAAATACTTAATACACACTTGTTCAACTGTTTCACTCTCTTTCCATAAATCTTTTAATTTTTGCAATGAATACATCTCGCACATGCACTGTACAAAATCATGGAAATTCAAATCACCCAACAATGTCGTCTTTGCTGTCATTATTCTACCATGCATTGGCACCATACCAAGAATATCATACTTAATTGTCCTCCAAATCAATCTGTTAGCTGTCAAGACTCCGACATTATCAGATATTATATTTCTGTCTTCTAAGGCACTATTTACTGTATCTATCCAATTATATCTTGATCTTTCTCTGGGTCTTTTTCTGCTAACCTGGCAGAGAAACACGTTTTGCTAATCTTTCCTCTTCCATTCTGTTTAAGTGACCATACCACCTGAGATTAGCGCTGCTAACGCATTCCTGGATGCTAACAATGTTAAGTTCTTTCCTAATATCCTCATTTTTTAATATGATATTGCCACTAATGCCATCAGGGCTCTCATATCTGTGTTCTCTAGTCTTTGGTCAAGTGTTTTATTTCTAACCCATCTCTCAGATGCATAAAGTAAAATTGGTTTGAACACTGTCTTGTATACAGCTAATTTAGTGTTTTGACTAACTTCTCTCTTGAAAGTTTATTTTTTCACTTGGTTAGAGTATAATAAAATTAGTTTAATCCTTTATCCAAGTGTGAGCAAACAAAGTTTGCGCCTGAAGTATCTTCAGGACTAGGGTAAAGTGATACAACACCAGGGCAACTCGTTGCAAAGGTGGAGAAAGCTACCAACAAACTCAGTATCTCCTATAATGCAAAACACATCTCCTTGCGGATATGTCTAATGTTATGCATTAAAGGAAGGGCCACTACCCAGACTAGTTTCGACCTTTATTGAGGTCTCTTCAGTGGGAGCCAGGCCCTAGTGGAAATACCAAGCAGAAGCATTAGCAGGTCATCTCTACCTATAGGAGTTGCCAAATGGTGTGCCACCCTTTTTTAATAAATTACTCTGGATTTAGAGAAAGATGTTGAAAGTTTATTTTTTCACTTGGTTAGAGTATAATAAAATTAGTTTAATCCTTTATCCAAGTGTGAGCAAACAAAGTTTGCGCCTGAAGTATCTTCAGGACTTGTATCACTTTACCCTAGTCCTGAAGATACTTCAGGCGCAAACTTTGTTTGCTCACACTTGGATAAAGGATTAAACTAATTTTATTATACTCTAACCAAGTGAAAAAATAAACTTTCAACATCTTTCTCTAAATCCAGAGTAATTTATTAAAAAAGGGTGGCACACCATTTGGCAACTCCTATAGGTAGAGATGACCTGCTAATGCTTCTGCTTGGTATTTCCACTAGGGCCTGGCTCTCACTGAAGAGACCTCAATAAAGGTCGAAACTAGTCTGGGTAGTGGCCCTTCCTTTAATGCATAACATTAGACATATCCGCAAGGAGATGTGTTTTGCATTATAGGAGATACTGAGTTAGGAGTGTTGGTAGCTTTCTCCGCCTTTGCAACGAGTTGCCCTGGTGTTGTATCACTTTACCCTAGTCCTGAAGATACTTCAGGCGCAAACTTTGTTTGCTCACACTTGGATAAAGGATTAAACTAATTTTATTAACTTCTCTCTTATTCCATATAAATTTATTCAGTTGACTTCCTACATACCAGTTTTATTGATTCTGTTGTCTATTTCCATATTTAATTTACCATTTTCACTAAAAATCATGCCTAAGTAGCTGAAATGTTTTACTTGTTCTATAGGTTCTCCATTCGCAATGCAGTTGATATTTTCAGTGCTTCTGCCTATTTTCATTGTCTTTGTCTTATTATTATTATTCAGTTTAGTTAAAGAATTCCGGAGACTTGCACTAGATGTGTTTAGGAGTACAACATCATCTGCATAAAGCAGAGAACTAAGTTGGACATTTTAATATCTTAATATCAGACCTAATGCCACTTTCTTTCATAATGTGATTCATATAAATGATGAATAAGAGTGGAGATACTGTTCATCCTTGTCTAACCCCTGATTTTACATCAAACCATCTTCCTGTATTTCCTTCAATTATAACTGCTGACTGACAGCTTAAATATAGACTATGTATTGCTATAATGTTCCATTCACCATATAATCGCAGTGTTTTGAAAAGCTTTTCTTGGAGCACCTTGTCGTATGCCTTTTCCAGATCTACAAAACTTAAGTACAGATCCTAGTCATATTCCCACGATTTCTCAAGTTTGTCTTAAAGTGAAAATCTGATATTGACAACCCTCTATTTGGCCTGAATCTGGTTTGTTTTTCTCCAAGTTTCTCTTCCACAATCTTTCTCAACCTCTTTTCAGTCATGCCTGCATAAATCTTACCTGGAACAGTTAGTAGAGAAATTACTCTGTGATTTTCATTCAGCTTTATTCCTTTTTTTTTTTTTAGAGATGGGTACTGTGAGAGCTTTATTCCAATATCATTATTGGAATAGCGCTCTCATTCCCATATCATTAGGAACTCGACCTTCTGATTTATTCAGTGTAGGCACTGCAAAACATTTACACCTTTATATTTGAGCAATTCTGGTCAGATATCATCTACTCCAGCTGCCTTTCCACATTTCAAGTTTTTGATGGCTTTTTATATCTCAAGTATCGATATGTACTCCTCTTTGCATTTCTCTTGAACATTTTCTAGTATGGTTCTGTCACTGCTTGGTTTGTTTAACAGTCTTTCAGTGATTCATGCCCTGCATAAATCTTACCTAGAACACTTAGTAGAGAAATGACTCTGTGATTTTCACATTCAGCTTTATTTCTTTTTTTATTTCTTTTTTTTTTTTTTTTAGAGAGGCGTACTATGAGAGCTTTATTCCAATATCATTATTGGAATAGAGCTCTCATTTCCATATCATTCGGAATTCGACATCATTAGGAATTATGATTATAATTGTGTTGTAAGCCAGCCTGGTTGGCTGAGTTGTGGTGGTGAGCAGTAGATGGTGTTGGTGCAGATAATACAGTTTTCTGTAGTTTGTGGATTGAGTGGTGGAGTTGGAGAGTAGGTGCCCTCCCTCGATGAGTCTTTGGACTCCCTGGAGGTGTCATAATAATAAAAAGTAATTACTCCAGACTTCTAGGATATCCTTATCTTTAGTTTCATGTCACCTTTATCATCTTTGATTCCTTTTATAATACTCTTTCCTCCATTTCTAAGCTTCTTCAATAGCCTCCAGAACATTTTGCCACCTTCCTGATATTTATTTTCTATATTCTTACCTAAGTCTTCCCATGACTTTTGTTTAGCTACTTTTACACATAGCTTAGCTTGCTTGCATTTTTCTCTGTATTCTTTTAGGGGCATCTGCTGGCTTATTTGCTAGGAACTTTTGGTATGCTTTCTTATTTTCCAAGACTGTTTCTTTAACTTCTTGTGTTCATCATGATGTTCTTATTTTTCTATCCTTGCAGACATCTTCATCACACATACCTCCCTAGTTGAATCAATCAGTGTCTTCTTCAGAGTTTTCCAATAAGACTCCACGGTTTGGTTCTTGTTTCCAAACTGCAGCAGATTTTTTCAATTATGTTTTCATTGTTGAGTCTTCAATTTACCTGTAAAAACTGCTCAACATTAATTCTTTTTAAAACTTTCTTACATACTGTTCTTTTCAGCATGATATCCATTTTTATTCTGCTCAGTACTAAGTAATGGTTACTTCCAATTTCAAATCCTCTTTATACTCTTGTATTCTGAACCAGATTTATGATATCACTGTCAACAATGACACAATCAATGAGGGTTTCTTATTTCTTGTCTTCTCTCCATGTGAACTTGTGCACATCTTTATGTTGAAACATGGTGTTAGTAATGACTAGTCCATCTCCTGAGAAGAAGTCCAGTAAATACTTACCATTATTATTAGCTTTGCCCGTTTCTCCAAATTTTCCCAAAATGTTTCTATATGCCTGGTTAAATTCATTTCCTACTCTGCTGTTCAGGTCTCCAACAAGGACTACTTTTTCCATTTTCTTTATGTCAGTTGCCTGTTCTAATTGACTCAAAAAAAAATTCCTCTACTTCTTTATTAGAAGAACCTTCTTTGGGACCATAGGCACAAATAAGTTTCAATGTCCATTTCCCCATTTTGAAGTTTACCACATAATTCTCCTTGATACTGCCTTCCAATTAAGAAGTTTATCTTCATGTTTGGTATTGAATGCTATTGCTACTCCTTCCTTTCCTTGATCATTATTGCCTGAAAATGACATCCTGTACTTATTATTTGGTAACATCTCACCTGTTTTTATCTTTGTCTCTGTAATGCCAATTATGTGCACGTGGTACTTTCCAATTCTTCTGCTTGTTTGACTTCCTTGCCATTAATACTCCTTATATTGATACTTCCTATCATCATCATTTCTTCTGATGTTGGGTTTATTCTTCTTCTTCTAGATGATGAGTTGGAGTTTGTCCAGGAAAGAAAAGTACTTCTTTCAGAGTATCAGTAGTCATGTTATTATAAATTTCAAATTGACTGTAACTACAGGGTGTCCCAAAATTCATGCAAGAAGTAATTTTGATAGAAAACACAGGTTTTTAATTAAAAATTGTAATTTCTTATTGATTCATAAAGTATACATTATAGGGTTATGCATGGAATGGCATATCGGGTAAATGGCCTCTACGGCCTTGCTAGCACATACGCACTCTTTTGTCAAAATTTTCCATGACCGTTTTGCATAAAAATGGCTGAATTTCGTTGATACAGCGCTCAATTTCCTCCTTCAAGGTGTGGGTGGTCGTGGGCTTGTTGGCATAAACCTTAGACTTCAAAAAACCCCAAAGTAAAAAGTCCAACGGTGTTAAGTCACATGATCTGGGCGGCCAATTCTGATCACCAAAACGGGAAATTACACGACCAGGAAATGACTCATGCAATAATTGAATTGTTTCTCGGGCTGTATGGCATGTGGCACCGTCTTGTTGAAACCACATATCGTCCACATCCATATCTTGCAATTTAGGCACAAAAAACTGGATTATCATGTCGCGATAGTGAGCACCATTAACTGTTATTGCCTTACCAGCTGCATTTTCGAAGAAGAATGGACCGATGATGCCTCCAGCCCAAAATCCACACCAAACAGTGACACGTTGTGGATGCATTTGTTTCTCAACAATCACTCGTGGATTTTCTGAACCCCAAATGCGACAATTTTTTCGATTAAGGAAGCCATCAAGATGAAAATGAGCCTCATCGCTGAAGATGATTTTGTTTGAAAAATAAGCATCCACTTGTTGTTGTTGTTGTTCCATAATCCATTCAACGAACTCTCTTCGCTGTGTGTGGTCATTTTTAATAACCTTGAACTGTCAGCTATCACGCTGTCTTTTTTTTCTCGTTGGCAACACTTTACTACACAAATGGCACTAAGCGTGAATTTTGGGACACCCTGTAAATGCTTAGGTGATATTGGTTAAAAATAATTGAATGAGTGAAAAAATAAACGCCATCTTACAGTCACTAGAAACAAACAACAAATTAAATAATTGATTGGTTAGAAATAATTGAATAATTTTATTTAGTTGTGGATGTTCATGAAACATAGCGTCAGATATTTATGTAAATAAATAGTTATTTATGAGAAAAAAAAAAAAAACAGGATGTTTTTTCAAAAAAAAAAAATGCCTATTTTGTGGTGTGTTGTACAGAAACAGCTTATGTTTCACTAAAAACCTCTGGCTGTGCAATGGTCAAGTAATCATTCACATTTAAACTTTCTTCATGGTTTGATTTCACAATCATTTTCACTGTATATTAACATTCTTGATAATGGTTACATTTTTTTTTTTTTTTTTTTTTTTTTTTTTTTCAGTGGTTCGGAAACTGAGATCACTCCATCTATACCTAGTGATAATGGGAATGATACTGGTTCAGGTAGTTGGAAAGGAAGGAGGAGGAGTTACCATTCTTCACGTTCCAGCCGAAGAGGTACTAGAAAAAGACATTATGAATCTGGTAAGTGGTATATTGTTATTTTTATAGTTAAACCTGCCAAATGCTCCTCTATTTTCTAAGCAAAGACAGAATCATTTGCATACAGTGACTGCTTTATCAGTTTTACCAAATAAAATCTTTGTACAACAGATATTCGAGTGTCAACTATTATGATTTATTAGTTATCCAAACTAAAAAAGAATAACAATTTTATCAGAAATGATAGTTTCATTATTAGTTTCCGAAAGCATCACTTCTATTGATGTTTTAGCATTCCCCCCACACACACACAAGTGCCCATTCTTGTGTTCATCTAAAAAAAAAAAAAAAAAAAAAATGTATAATTTATATTACAAGGTAGGTTCCAAAAGTTTCCGGCCTGACATATAAAATTCATGTCAATTTTAAAACTCTGTGTATGACAGATAGCACCATCTATGGTGAGGTTAGTGTAACAACTCTCTACCTGTATCATTTAGTTGGAGGTACTCGTTTGACTAACACATGGCACATTAAGTGGCATGCTAAAAATTGATTACCGTGCTGCGAAGCTTTTCACCAAAGAAGGACTTTCTCCAAGTCCTTCTTTGGTGTTATCAAACAGTGATGGGATGGTGTTTGTGGGAAAGCTTCTCCTTCATATTCCACTATGAAGGAATGGATTATACAATTTTACCCTGGAAAAGAGAGAGAGTATTGTAGTAAAGGGAGATTATGTTGAAAAGTGATACAGTTGTTTTCTTTCTAATACCTCTAAAAGTTAGTCAGGCCAGAAACTTTTGGAACTACCCTTGTATATTTCTTTAAGTGTGTTTTTTGTTCAAAACATGTGAAGATTGATGTAATTTTTTTTTTATTATTATTAATTCATTTGGTCTTTTGATATGTTATAATATTTGATTTTTACTTGGAGTAACAGTGTTTTAATTTGTAAAAAAAAAAATAGCTTTCATTTTTAAATTATATTTAAGTGTGTGTGTGTTACCAAATAAAGTATATAATTCAATCATTTTATAGAATAATTACAGGATTAAAGTATATAGTTATAATATATATAAAAAAATATTGGTTGGCAAAATGTTGCAAATGGTCCATTGAATGCAAATGAATAACATAATAATAAAAATAATATGTCAATGTAAATCATGTGAAAAGAAGCAGGCATTTGTTAATTTATTTTTCCATGATGAACTGTAATGGCATTCAAATTACAAACATTTACACATCAACATTTTGTAGTGTGACATCTTTGCTTACATATACATTTCACAAAACCCTGACCTGTATCATTTAATTGTGCTATACCATTCAAAGAGGCACCTTTTTTCTGGTGGTACTTCATAAGCAACAAGTTTTTCACCACAAACACCAGATTGTGACCTTATGCATAATTCCATTATAATTCCATTTCTGGTGTTCGATTTATAAAAATCATCCTCAGCTTTTTCAAGTACAATAGTTGTAGTTGTTGTAGAAATTTTGAAATTTGTTTCTTAATGGTTTATTTAATCCTGAAAATTATTTTCATTTCAAATGCTTTTCAAAGCTTTACTTCTTGAATTTTTATACTCACAGTTTTAAAATAGTAGGGTTAACTTTAGTGCAATGCCAAACATTGTTTCATAGGGAATCCTTTTAATTCCTGAGAAGTAGGATTTGTTTTTCATAAAATGGATGAATGACAGTACCTTACTCCATTTACTTGCAGTATATTTTCAGTATCCTGAATTGCTCTTTTCATGTTACACTGATTTTGGCAGTTCTTTGGTTTTCGTGTATAGTTTTCCAATCTAGTCACATATCTTGCAAATTTTCTATTATTTAATTTGAAACTTTACTACCATTGTCAGACTGCAGAATTCTGGACACTCCAAATACTAAAAACATACCATCATGTGCAGCTTCTTCTGCCCATTTAGTTTCTAATGGTTTAATATTACACATTTCATTAAATTGTGATACATCATTATAAACATGTTAATGTGATTGAAAAAGCTATTAAATCTACTTAACGATGACTGTTAATTCAGATAATAGCATTGGCTTTACAACCAAACTTTTTTTTTCTCACTTTTCTTTTGCCTGTGTTATATTTTTATGATGCTTATTTGATTCAATCATTGTATCTCTGCTTCAATGAAGAACTGATAAATGGGTGTCATATAAAACTCTTGAAATAAATTTTCTTTAGTGATGATGATAATATATAATAATATATATTATTATCTGAATCTTTCATTGGAATAGTTAGTTTTTCTCTCCCTTGAACCATGAAAATGCTATAATGTTGTTGTAATTAGTAATCATGATTTTTGTAACCTTTTTTTGTAGTCTGATATTTCTGTGGTTTAATAGCGGTTTGATAAGATGCCAAAGTGACCAAAAATTTACTATTAAAAAAAATTAATAATAAATAAATCTCGACTAGTTTCCTAAGCCATCGAACTTATGTCACCAGGAGAAAAGATCTTGTATTAACTGATTAAAAAAAACTGAAAGTACAATCATATATAAGAATTACATTGTATGTATTAGACTGTTGAAATTGGGTTTTTTTTTTAATGTAATTATACTTTCTAGTATTTTAATCTGTTAATATAAGGCCTTTTTCCTGATGATGTAAGTCCCATGGCTTATAAAATTAATCGAGTTTATTATTTTTTTTGTTTCTTTATTTAAATAAACCTAATACTCTTTGCTAAATATATGGTCACTATACCAATATCTTAATGAACAGGGAGAATCTTTTCAGTACTTTTTTTTTTTTTTTTTTACTTTATTAAAATAATTATTGTATGCCCACAGTTCAGGGCTGGCAGATTGCTAAGAATAGTCAATTCATGCTGAAGGGGAGAAAGAAATAAAGGATGTATGAATTGGTCACCAACACGCAAAATCATGTGCTTTATACATAAAATTTTCCAACTGTCATACAAGCAAAATAGAACCATTTTAAAAACTACAATGTTCATAAAAAACTAAAATGTTCATCTTGAACATTGCAGAAAAGTTAATTTTCTGACACATAATAATAAACAACT
The DNA here is from genome assembly GCF_054136105.1 of Typopeltis vanoorti. NCBI lineage: Eukaryota > Metazoa > Arthropoda > Arachnida > Uropygi > Thelyphonidae > Typopeltis > Typopeltis vanoorti. The sequence continues at coordinate 36,866,761 of NC_143572.1, read as the reverse complement.
CATTCCACAAGACGGATTGATTACCCTATTATCAGAATGGATTCTCCTTCTTCTGACATGCAAAAGTGTCAAAGGGTCTTACATCTGTGGGCATACAGTATTGCACATCTAGATATCTTGACACTATCAAATAATCAACAAGGCTCAACTAATATCAGTAATGACAGTACAAATATAGCATGAAATCATTAACCACCTTCCAGAGCTTGACACACACACACACACACACACACACACTATCATTAGTGCTTGTCCAAGAATAAATATGTTTTGCATACTCTACCTAATTAAACTGTATAATAAAATGTATTTGTTAAATGTTTTAATTAAATGCCCCGTGAATGCCCTTTGCATTGCAGTAGAACATTCCTGTTACGTTGGAACCTCTCGATTAAAGCAATGATGATGCTATTGCTTGGGGCATACTTACAGATATGATGAACAACCTGCTTACAAACATGCCATAGCTTGGACCATTTGTTCTACCAACTCCATATAAACAAAAGTAATGCTCAAAAATCTTCTGTTAAATGTAATAGAAGAGCACGTGTAGAGTCTATGCCATTACATTTAACAGAAGATTTTTGAGCATTACTTTTGTTTATATGTCGAAGTTCAGTAGTTTTTTGTTTTTTTTTTCATCATACCATAGAATAGAAACAGGACAGAACAGTTGATTTCAAAAAAAGAAAAAAGAAATCTAAACATTCTCTCATCAGAATTTATGAAAGTTTCAAGATGCATCATTAATGCATATCTCTCCATCAGTTTGACAGAATCAGTGGACCAGCAAACTTTTTAAACTCCATCTTGATAAGACTGCATCCAATGTAAAAACTCAGAGGATGTTGTGTTATCAGTGTCTCTGTTGAGAAAACACTGAACAGCTTAAACCACAGGTATAAACAACTAGCATTTGTAGAAGGAAGGTAGATGCTCCCTTTACAGATACTAGTTCTCTTCTACATTGCATAATATCTTACCTTGCCATGGAATCTCTTTTTAAACCTCTTTGTCTCTTTATTGAAAAGATCCAAAATCTGAAGTGCCAATTGATTTGACATACTTATGATTTCAATATATTATGTCAGGAACATCTTGTAATATTGGAATGGTAGACAGGCCCTTTCTAGACTTGGTAGAATTTCTGAACACCCACAGTTCATCTGTTTAAATCACACCAAATGAGATATATACTTCCTTTATAGACTTGAATTACAAAGATCAGTGAGTGATTAATGTTCTCATTTTTTAGCAAAGCAAAAAATGTGAATGTTACAAATTAGCAATATTTAAAATGTAAAAGAGTGTTATTGCAGTGTAGAATCCACTGCAGTAACACTCCCATTCTTAATACAGTTAATTTCCATAACGGTGTAGGGATCACTGGAACAGTTAGTTGTTGGAATTAGTTTGTTATAGTTCAATTTCCTTTATATGTGCTTCTAAATCCCTATAAGCACATATAAAGGAAATTGAACTATAACAAACTAATTCCAACAACTAACTGTTCCAGTGATCCCTACACCGTTATGGAAATTAACTGTATTAAGAATGGGAGTGTTACTGCAGTGGATTCTACACTGCAATAACACTCTTTTACATTTTAAATATTGCTAATTTGTAACATTCACATTTTTTGCTTTGCTAAAAAATGAGAACATTAATCACTCACTGATCTTTGTAATTCAAGTCTATAAAGGAAGTATATATCTCATTTGGTGTGATTTAAACAGATGAACTGTGGGTGTTCAGAAATTCTACCAAGTCTAGAAAGGGCCTGTCTACCATTCCAATATTACAAGATGTTCCTGACATAATATATTGAAATCATAAGTATGTCAAATCAATTGGCACTTCAGATTTTGGATCTTTTCAATAAAGAGACAAAGAGGTTTAAAAAGAGATTCCATGGCAAGGTAAGATATTATGCAATGTAGAAGAGAACTAGTATCTGTAAAGGGAGCATCTACCTTCCTTCTACAAATGCTAGTTGTTTATACCTGTGGTTTAAGCTGTTCAGTGTTTTCTCAACAGAGACACTGATAACACTTGAAACAGTTCTTTGTTGATTAAGAAAAAATACTATTAATGCTGGATAGTTTTAATGTAGCTATTAACTAGGAGAATAAAACAGCCAGAAATTAAGTAGTATTTTGTTTAATTAATTTGTTAAAGCAATATGTGCATGTTGCTTTAAGCAACATGCAACATGGAATTACTGTATTAGGAAGGAACATAGTACAGTAATTCCACGCCTTACAATAATCTGCTCATACAACAATTTTCAGTTATAACCAATGCTCATTTATATGTTTGCTCATACAGTGGTTTTAGAGACATGACACTGCAGTGAATCAACCAGTGCTCAGTTTTCATGGACTGTTTGTTTATGATGTCATTGCTCACTGCATCTCTCTCTCTCTCTCCATGTTTCACTGTGAACTATAAGCTGTTTATAACTTCTAGCATTGTTAATAATGATAGATAAAAATCAAGTGAAAGTACTGTTGCTTCCAGTGCACTGAAAGGATTAAATGTTGTGACAGTGGTATCTCAAACACTGAGATATGCAAGTTCTCAGTGAAGTGAAAAGTACTACACCAGTTAATACTACAGTTATCTGTATCTAGCTTCATTTGTGAAAATTATTCTGAATTTTTCGTTTGTATAACTGACATAATTAGAATCTTTATTTATGCACATGCTATATATGACTATTTAAAAATGTTATTAAACCATTACATGTATCTTCAAGTTGGGGGGGGGGGGATATATGCTGTATGCCTGTGGTCTGCAACCTAATACATCATATAACTGAGATTGTCAAAGGACAATAACATCTTGACTTTAATAATAAGATTAGGGTTGAGAATGGATCATATAAACAATATTTTTTTATATCTTTAACTATATTTTATATTGTGTGGAAGTGATTATTTAACCTTTTAAGGTTAATGATTCTTATTTTTAGAGGGACCTGTGGCATAGTATAATTATTAAAAACAACACGTAAGTCCACAGTAATAACTTTAATTAATAAATAAGGTAGATATTTCGTACTAAAAATAATAGTACATCTTCAGTGTTACAAACAGATAGGAATAGAATACAAGTAACGAATATTCGGTTGATCCACTGAATATTCGTTACTTGTATTCTATTCCTATCTGTTTGTAACACTGAAGATGTACTATTATTTTTAGTACGAAATATCTACCTTATTTATTAATTAAAGTTATTACTGTGGACTGGCGTGTTGTTTTTAATAATAACCTTTTAAGGGATTTAAAAGCAATGTGAATAAGAAAGCAAAACAGATGGAATTTTAAAAGATCTCATTTTGATGGCCTCATGAGAAGAACTTATAGGCATAAGTTGAGAGTTAAAATTGAAATAAAGGATTACTAATAATAAATCGGATGTATTTAAGGATGCTTTGCATAATATACTATTTAAGTTTAATTCTGATAATTAAATTAAAAACAAGACTGTGCTTTGGAATTTCCCGTTCTGGTGTTTAGATTTTTAGTGGATTCTAAGAGAATCAGTTTTATTTAGAGAAAGTTCTTTGAGTACGTGAGAAGAGGAGGTAGATTGTATTATAATACATTTGAGTTACACTGAGTGATTCATTTCAAAGTCAGTACTTTGCAGAATATACAGACATATGAGATTACATCATCACACCCTGGCACGTTTGTTCCATTCTCCAGCAAGATGGTTTCCTATAGTGTTAATGGAACTTGTGACATAGCAATCAAGAGCAAAATACATTAGGCACAGCAGTACTTAACTTGACTGAAAATTAACAAACAAATATTTTGTACCAAAACTAACAGACCACCATTAATGTTGGGGGAGTTTCAAGGAAGATTCAACAATTGGTGAACATTTAACACCAAAGGCCACATTCTAGATTAATCATATCAAACAGATATTTAATCATTTCATTAATTTACATTGGATAAGAATCTCCCAGCCTTTTGGGTTAAAGAGACATTCTTTCTGATTTAAATTCAGACAGTGTAATAGGATTGCTGAACTTTTTTTTTTTTTAAGGTGTTCATGTATAAAGAAGGTAAGAATTGTTCCAGAGAATACTGTGTTTGCTCTCAATACAATGTTTTGTGAGACCCGACTTTCGAAGTTCAACATATGATACTGTGTCCAATAATCCTTTTTTTTTTTTTTTTCATGGAACAGCCTGTCTACCCAAATTATGTTAGATTACATTCATAAGGAATACGGTAAACATCAGACGGTGAAAGTTTATCTTTTATAATTAATAAGAGATTGGAAATTTTGTTGATTATGTGGATATCAGTTGTAATTTCTTCAAGATTCTTCCAGTAGTTTTGAAAATACATGGGATTAGAATCCTGCATTCTATTGCAGTATGCACATGCATAGACTTGTAAGTCTGTCATCCATTGAATGCGACAAGTTGTAGCCACTTAATTCCATTAATGTTTTGATTGTGAAAAGCTCCTCTTGCAAGGATGAAGAAGAACAACAACAAAAACAGCAAAATCTATGTGCTCTATTTGTTCTTATTTGGTATTGGCAATGCCTATCTGTTTGAAATATCTAGCTCAAATCCCATTTAGGGAGCAAAGAACCTTTATTAAGGATTTTCAGCTGACGATGAGTTAGGTAATTGGCCAGAAAAATACACACAATTAACAGACATAATACACTAGCCCATAATCTGAGTTGCTGTGGTCATAATCCTAAATAAAAACAGCAACTCTGTAAAATATGATGCACAGAACTATAAGGTATATGTCTGTCACTGACTTAGTGATTTATTTCTTGATATCTATATATTAAGAAATAAATCACTAAGTCATTGTCAGACATGTACCTTATAGTTCTGTGCATCATACCTCACAAAAAATTGGAGTTAACAAATCTATATTTAACAGAGCTCCTGTTGTTCATATTTTGGATTGCACTCACAGCATCTAAGATTATAGGCTAGTGTATTATGTCTTAATTATGTGTATTCTTCTGGCCAAAAACAGAATAACTTCCTTGGTGAAGTTATAAATGGGGACACTCATTTTGGGAGGCTCCTCGTTTATATGATCTCCCAGAAATACATAAAGAAAGCTGCCCTGTCAGATCCATTGACTTTCCTCCATATAGAGTGGCTATGTTTTATTCCCTCTGTTAAACACACATGCTAGATGACCACTTTGGATCATTTATCTAGAATTCTACATATTTTCTAGAAAAGAAATATATTTTCTTACAAGCATTTAATTTTTTGGTTAGATTTGATGTCTCTCTGTTCATTAACATCCTATTGACTAGAAGGCAAGCATGCCTTCTATGAGATTTCCCTCCAGATGTTGAGGATATTGATGAGGATATCATCATCAATTTCCTGATATGTACCCTTCAAGGGGTTTTCAGGCTATTATGACAGCACTACATGATTAACTTTACATTTACATTAATTGTCTTATCTAACATTTTGTTCTTCTAAGATACTTCTGACTGAATTAATCCACCTAGACCCTGGTCTTCCTCTGGGTCTCTTTCCTGACATCTTGGCAACAAACACCTGTTCACTAATCTTTCCTCTCCCATTATGTTTAAGTGGCCTTATCACTTTAGATTAGCCCTGCTCACACATTATTGAATGCAAACAGTCATGTTCCTTCCTGATGTCTTCATTTTTAACATGATTCTGCCATTGATACCATCTGTTCAGGCCCCTAATTTTTCTAAGCATTCTCATCTCTTATTCAGCTGGCTCCTCACCATACCAGCTGTACTTATTCTGTTGTCTATTTCCAGATTTAACTTGCAATCCTCACTAAAAATACTGCCTAAATAACTGAAATATTTTACTTGTTCTGTAGGCTGTCCATTCAGAATGCAGCTGAAAAGTTCTATGTTCCTGCCTATTTTCATAGCTTTAGTCTTTTTTTTGCTGATTTTCATGCCAAATTTGATATTGCTGCTATTCAATTTAGAGAATCCTGGAGACTTGCACTGGATGTGTTTAGAAGTACATCATCATCCATAAAGCAAAGAACTAAGTTTTATATCTCCAAATTTGATATTAGATATAATGCTATTTACTTTCATAATGTGCATCCTTGTCTCGTGCACATGATTTTACATCAAACCATCTTCCTGTATTTTCTTCCTTTCTAACTTCTGACCTACAACTTAAATATAGACAATGTATTGCTCTGTATAATGTTCCATTTACCCCATATTATTGTAATGTTTCAAAAACTTTTCCCTGGGCACCTTCATATGACAAGGTGCCTTTTCATATGCCTTTTCCAGATCTCCAAAACTTGTCATAAAGTAAATATTGATCCTGACAGTCTTTATTTGGCCCGAATCCACGTTGTTCTTCTCCCTAAAACACGTCTTAATGTGTGTGTACAAGGTGCTCACAATCAAGTACTTAGGGAAGAAGTTCACAATTGTAACAGACAAAAGAACTAATAACCTATTGTGGCACCATCTAGGGTGAAATAAAAAGAAATTTGTCATACTTAAGTTAAAGGTCTTCTTGAAATGAATGTCTCCCAATTTTTTTTGTAATTAATGTAGCCTACTTGTTGAGTGTCCAGGGAGTACTTCATTCCTGCTGCTGCTGCCGACTCCAAAAATAGTGTCTCACAACCACTTGTAATGATTTCTCAACAGCACTTAAGCTTTTTTTCCGTTTAATCCTGTTAAATGGAAGATGGAGGAGATCCAAAGCATCCTATTATAGACTGACAGATCTGTCTGTCTTGTTTAGGAGGTTTGAGGCACTTTTCTTTCTTTCTTCTTTTTAAATTTTGATTACTTTCATCATATTTTTGTTGCAGTATTGTCACAGATAAGTGCAAGTGTATTCTATAATTAATTTTTCAATAACTAAGAAATCTAAAGGAAGTTTTAAACCTGATGTGACTCTTGGAATTTATCAGCTGACCTCAATCAGGGCTGCATCTGGTTGACAGCATAATTGCGTTCCAATTGTTTGCATTAAAAGTTTAATTTCAAATAGTTCTAATCATGTGGTCAAAACTCTGTACTAATTTTCATCCATCTCTTTAAACTTTTTTTATGATCTAAAATTTAAATTTCGTAATTTTCGTATATGTATTAGATTCATATAACTGAAAAACTTATTTAATAATTTTGAAATTTTATTTTATCTTTATAATATATTATGGTATGAATGTTAATAAAACACCTTTATAAAGGTGTTGTGACAAAACTCAGGTATAGATCTGCTGCACAAACTGAATAAGAATTCGGAAATATCAGCACAGGTGCCAAAAAATGTTCAGCTGAAGTGGCTATATAATTTGAGTCTCACAACAGGAAAGATTCTGCAGGAGTGGAAAGAATGTATGGTAATCCCAATGCACATGGGTGGCACAAAGACATCCAAGTATCGACCTATCAGTATCTCTGGAGTGGTGGTGAAGATTTTGGAAAAGTTGATTAGGGCTTGCATGCAGAAATGGGTTGACAAAGAAACTATACTTTGCAATGAACAGCATAGGTTTACAAAGGGAAGGTCATGGTTGAGCAACTTGCTCACATTCTATAATAATGTTACCATTCAGTTGGACAAGGGAAATGGATACACCATGATACGTCTGGATTTTGCTAAGGCTATTGACAGAATACAGCATGACAGAGACTGTTGCATAAATTGGAGAATGTGGGTTTGGATTATACAATGTTAGCATGATGGATAAGAGGATGGCTGACTGACAAATATCAAATAGTGGTATACGGGGGGGGGGGGGGGGTGAGTCTGCAATATCCTTGGTCTATTGTTAGTCTATGCATTAATGACATTGGGAATGATTTGACATTCAACATACGAGGGTGGTTTTGAAAAGTTCTCGGCCTAACAATGAAAAAATGAATTTATAATTTCAAAATTATTTTTCAGCATAATCTCCCTTAAGACTAATATATTCATTCCAGCGATGCTCCAGCATCATTATCCCATCCCTGTAGTGGTTCTCAATAAGATCTGCAAAATACCCCTCTACAATCACCTCTTGATTCAAAGAAAAAATGCTGACCAGCGAGGAAGAGTTTTAGTTTTGGGAAGAGATAGAAGTCAGAGGGAGCCAAATCTGGGGAATAGGGTGGATGTTCCAACAATTCATAGTGCAGATCCCTTAATTTTCCCATTGCCAAAACACCTTTGTGGGCAAGTGCATTGTCCTGATGTAAGGTGACTTTTTCCTTCTGCAAACCGGGTCTTTTCTCACGAATTTTTTCGTCTAGTATTGATTAAAAGATCTGAATAATATTCCCCGGTTATTGTTTTACCGTTTTCAAGATAATTGATAAATAAAATGCCTTTAGCATCCCAAAACACCTTTCTTGCTGATGGAACCGACTTTGTCTTGTTTGACGCTGAAGAAACGGTTTTATGTCCACTGTTTTGACTGCTGTTTGGATTCTGGTGTGTAATGGTGAATCCAAGTCTCATCCATAGTAATAAATCGATGCAAAAAAATCAGTTTTATTCTTGTTAAAACACTTCAAGCACTGTTCAGAGATTTTCATGCGAGTGCATTTTTAATCTGTTGTGAGCAAGCGTGGCACCCATCTTGCGCAAAGTTTTTTCATTTGCAATTCTTCATGCAAAATATACCCTACAAGGTTTTTTGAAATGCCTATAGTCTTAGTAATTTCACGCACTTTGACTCGCTGGTCATCCAATACCATATCGTGCTCGTGATCAATGATTTCTGATGCTGTTACACTTTTTGGATGTCCTTCACGTGGATCATCTTCAAGGCTAGTATGGCCACGTTTAAACTTGGTAGCCCATTTGTTAATTGTCAAAAATGAAGGAGAAGAGTGCCCATTAACTTTTATAAACTTCGAATGAATTTCTTTTGGCTTTACCTTCTTTTACAAAGAATTTTATAACCGCACGATACTCAATTTTATCCATTTCAAGGGATACAGACAACACTTTTGCTTCAGACAGCTGTATAAAACAAACTATTGATAGAATGATTTGCAATTTCACATGGATGCTTATGACAGATGTACCAACTAGAAAAAAAAACCTTGCTGATAGTGTTATCATCTGTGGTTGAGACCGAAAACTTCTCATACAGCTATTTGCTACTATGCAGTACTTGGCAGATTGATTTGAATAGGCTAGAATTGTGGGCATGTGAAAATAGCTGTCGGTTCAGTGTCAACAAATGTAAAATCATGCACTTTGGTGTGATTAGATATCCATTGTCGAAAATGCATTTTGTATTGGCAGGATTATGCTAGAAAAAAAAACACTAATCTGACTAGGAATCTTGGCGTTTTAGTAGATAGGAAATTGAAGTTCAACAGCCATATAGCAAGATTGCAAATACAACTCAGAGGATAATTGAAATGCTGAAACACACCTTGTCATTTTGCCTCTTAAAAAAAATAAAATAAAAATTCAAAGCTGCTTTTCTTCAGTGTTGAGCAAGTGCTGAAAAACCAAATGGTCAGGCATCTGTTACTGTCTTCCATGCATCATCAAGGAAGAAGTTCCATAAGATTTCAGCTTCCTCCTACTATGAGCAGTGCCTCAATGGCTTAGTTGCTAAAAGTCGTGCTTGTTTACTGCAGAGGCTATGAGTTCAAATCTAATGTTTTCAAACATGGATGTTAGTAAAGCCTCCTGGATTTTATATCTCCTTGAGTTTATAAGGTTTGTCTTTTTCTGGATTGCATTCACTGTTAGGCAATTGAAAATATGCAGCTGGTGCATTTCAATAATAATATTAAAACATGAGGATCATGGGAAAACCATTATTACAGCATCGACTGTCTTTTCACTGGATTGTGCTTGCAAACAAGTTAAGGTTTTCACTACAGATTGTTGGTTTGTGCATTTTTGCAACATCTTGACCCAGAATTAATACTAGAATAAAAACAATAAAATCTAGTTTCACAAAAAAAAGCATTTCTACCCTACAAATGCTAACTACAAGATAAGTGCCCCAGTGCAATATTTATCCATGACACTCTGGTCTTTCACCGCTTAGGATGGTGACTGTAGACTAAGAGAATGGAACTGTTCATGGCTTGATTATGAATCTCAGGTCTATGCCTCTGCAAGAGACAGTACACTTTGATGGTTGGATTGCATTCACTGTTAGGCAATTGGAAATATGCAGCTGGTGCATTTCAAATCACCTGTTCCTATTCTTTATGTTGAAGCAAAAATGAATCACTGCTCCCATTTTGATGACAACAGCTGTCTTTGCAATACATAGTTAAAATCCCTCCAAAGATCATCTCACATGGACTAGTTAGTTTTATGTTCATTGGGAAAACCTGCCCAAATCAATAAACGATATATTGCAATAAAAGAATTATTGCATGCGTTAGACATCAGGACAATGCTGCATACAATCCACAACATGTATTTCTGCTTTGGCACAGCTTCATCCCATCACCTGTTTAGAGAAACACACTCTTTCTTCGACAGCTCTTTAAAACATAGCATGCCTTGATTTTCTAAATGGCTTTACACACAGTTTGAAATCAGAGATTTCTGTAGGATCTTCTGCTCTCTTTCCAGATAGCATTATCTAACCAGATCTGCTGGAATGTCATAACTGTACTCTTGGGCTGCATGCTCTAGAGCTTGCATTACAATATTAATGCTACCTAAGATGCATTATATATATGGATTCTCTTTGTTCACTACAGGCACTTAGTCTGGTATACCACCCATATCCAGTTTTCTCTCAGATCCAACATGTGTTACATGAAATAAAGAAACTTCACTTAGACATTCACTTATGTTAGATCCCAAGCTGTCTTTTGATCAAGGGAAATGAGGCTGCAGATACTGCAATTAAATCATCTTGTCCCCTATAAGTCTTCATTTGTCCACTGTTATATTGATATTACAAGAAAGTCATGAAACAATCTCCTGTGGACGAGATCGAGAAGCATCGGAACAGGTGCAGAGGAATTGAGGTGCCGTGTGAAGGTCATCGAGGGAGTATATAGTTTTTGCTGACACAAAAACGAGCCTTTTGGTTTTTGCCTTGGATCTGTTCCAGTCGTTCCCGGAGAAAGGAAGTTCCAGTGAGGTCGGGGTGAGATGAATGAGAGCAGCTATGCGGCCAAGTAGAATGCCAACGTGCATATAGGTCTTGGCATAGCAGAAGGTCAGCTTATGCTGAGAAGAAAATGCAGAACCTCGTGGACCAACATCGGTAGCAGTGCTTCGTGAACATCGTAGGCAACGAATCGTGATTGTATTCGCATATCTACCTTCCAGAAGCAAGAACCTAAGGAATGTATCAGCCAGGTAACCTCGTCAAAAAGGGACCAGATGAAGAAAATGCGAGCCGTATGATTCCAATTGATGATCGCAAGTATAAGCCAGTGAGATCCCGACAGCTCGGAAAATTAAGAACCTTTTTCAGAATTTTGTGTACAAAGAAAGTTAGAATTTGGCGGTAAAAGGGACTAATTAGAATTGTGATTTATGAAGTGTTGTAGGACTTTAGAAGTTGAACCATGAATGGGGAATGATTGATATGAGTCAGAAAACTTGGAATAGTGCAGGCGTGAAAATATTTTAGTTTGTCATTGTCTGATAGTTCTTGAACCATTAATTATGTGAAAATAATCTAGGAGTGTTAAGTAATTAGTAGGACATCCATTTTAATTGTATTAGATAACATTTCATGTTGTAAGGGAAACTGGAATGGCCATGTTACGTCATCTTATTTTACCATTCATACCAACAGTAGTAAAGTTAGTGTCTATGAAGATAATTGTAACTTGCCTTATTAGTAATGAATACATTTTTTCTTGTCAACCAAATAACTTGAATGATATATTCACGTAAACACAAAAAAGATATTTATTTAACCAAATATTTCAGTCTGGAAATAGCAGACCATCTTCAGTGGTATTACAATAAAAGAATAAATAAATAAATACAAGCTAGAATAATAACAATAGATCGTTAAAAATAGAACATGTTGCGTGATGTTATATCACTAAGTATGAAACGGAATATTTTGAAGTAGAGACATGATTGAAAGAAAAAAAAAAATTAATGAGTAATCTTGATTAGACTTTCCCAGATTTTTGATATAGATATACAGTCATTACGATTCAGGTTGGGACGATGGAGCAAGGCCTCCACGCTTTCCTTGAACAAACGTTAGAACCTATAATAGGATCTATGTAAGAGGCGAGTCCTGGACCAAAAGATGCTGTGGTCAGTTTCAATCCCGTGTTGAGCCAATCCAGACTTTTCAGGTTTGTTGTGAAGAATGGAGGATTGATGTTCTTGGATTCTTTTTTCAAGAGAATGTCGACACGGGATTGAAACTGACCACAGCATCTTTTGGTCCAGGACTCACCTTTTACATAGATCCCGTTATAAGTTCGAATGTTTGTTCAAGGAAAGCATGGAGGCCTTGCTCCATCGTCCCAACCTAAATCGTAATAACTGTATATCTATATCAAAAATCTGGGAAAGTCTAATCAAGATTACTTATTAATTTTTTTTTCAATCATGTCTCTGCTTCAAAATATTCCGTTTCATACTTAGTGATATAACATCACGCGACGTGTTCTATTTTTAACGATCTATTGTTAATATTCTAGCTTGTTTTTTTTGTTTTTGTTTTTTTTAACTGTTCTTGTAATACCATTGAAGATGGTCTGCTATTTCCAGACCAAAATATTTGGTTAAATAAATATCTTTCTTGTGTTTACGTGAATATATCATTCAATCTTATGTCACAAGTATCCTTAAAACAGCAAACCAAATAACTTGCCTGATCACTAATCTCAATGCACCACTCATAAAGAGAACCTATGCGTAAAATTATTGGGGATAGTCACAACTGCAGTGCAAAATAAGAATATAGTAGATTATTGTGTTTGGAAATAGAGAAGGAAAGGATACAGGATATTGTGCCATACTAGGTGTTTGCGCTTAGATAAAGAAATTTCTCTTATCTATAGAATTTTGGTGGTGCAGCGTAAACAAACAAATTTTCCGAAATTTGAAACAAGGTTTACACTGGCATTCAAACAAAGAAATTGGCTCTAGCCAGAGGCATTTCCTTTGTCTATCAAGTTTTGCATGCGTGGGCAGTATACTTATAGTGGCCAAGGGTTAGAGGTAATAATAAGGGTAGAGTCTGTAAGAATTGTATAGGACAAAATTTTAGAGTTGAGGAAATAACAAGTAAAGAATAAAAATAATACACCATAGGCCAAGATTTATGGAAAGGATATAAGATCATAGAGGAGTAGACACAATCAACAAATAAATTTATACTCATTATACATATATAATTAGTCGGAACACTAAATTAGCTGTACTACAAGACAGTGTTCAAACCAGTTTTAACTTATGGATCTGAGAGCTGGGTCAGAAGTAAAACACTTGACCAAAGACTAGAGACCGCAGATATGAGAGTCCTGAGAAAGATTAGGGACATGAACAGATGGCATCAGTGGCAATAGCATATTAAAAAATGAGGATATTAGGAAAGAACTTGACATTGTCAGCATCCAGGAATGCATTAGCAATGCTAATCTCATGTGGTATGGTCACTTAAATAGAATGGGAGAGGAAAGATTAGTAAAACAAGTGCTCTCTGCCAGGTTGGCAGGAAAAGACCCAGAGGAAGACCAAGATATAGGTGGATTGATACAGTAAAAAGTGCCTTACAAGACAGAAATATAAGATCTGATAATATTGGAGACTTTACAGGTAACAGACTGGTTTGGAGGAAAATTGTAGATGGAAAGTTAGTAATGATGTAAATTTTTCATGTAGTATATACCGGGAATTTGATGATGATCGTAAAAAAAAAAAAAAAAAAAAAAAAAAATTGCATTACAGATTAAATTACAATTCCTCTGATTTGGTGTTCTATACTTTATCTGCCTATACATAATTTTTTTTCTTTTTAAGTATTCATTCATTTATGTTTTACTCTTCCATTTGCTTTTGTCACTTGGCACATCATGTGATCCATAAAAAAATTGCCTTGTTAAAGGATTCTAAATATGCTAAAAGATTTTCAACAAAAATATTGCGGTTTCTTCGTTTTCAGAAGGCTGTCTGGGCTGAAGGGATGGAAATGACAGAATGTGACCAATTTTTACCATCTTGTCCTACTGAATTAAGGTTTCAGATGATAATTGGTCAATCATGAGCTTCATATGCCTAGAAAGGACCAAAGAAGATTAAATGTATTTTAGGATGGTGCCATGGGGCCAAATAGCAAACACATTTACATAGCACACTGAGACTACAATGTTGAGCATAGTTGACTGCATTGTTCTCTAAATGTTCTTATAGAAATTGTCTTATGGAAGGGGACCCATCTAGTTATTTGTACATTTTCTTTTTTAAATAATATAACTTGCATGTTCTGTGAATTTGAATGTTGAATATTTCAAAAATGTCAAGAGGGAAGTGGGACTTGATCAAATCAAGGGTCTCTGTTAGTGGTTCATTAGTAAAAAAAGAGAAAAGAAAGAAAAGAGATATAATATCAAAGATAATCAAGATGTCTGAATGTTTGAAGATATGTTTTTAATATAGTTTTAAAATAAACAGAATACTTCATAAAGGAAGGCAATGCATTTTTTAATTTTTTTTTTTTTGATAACTTTATTAATCTATTATGTTCTGCACAGATAAACATTATTAGTATTGAATAACGTAACAAAAAATTTAATTAAGATTAAAAGCAACTTATAATTACAGTAATTTGCAGTTCTGGTAATTGAAAGGTTGTTGTTTGCAAGTTTACAGAAATTTGTCTGTTTTTCTATGAGAGACTTTAACATGCCAAAAAAAAATCAAAATGCATTTCTTTTTTTTTTTTAAATTGTATTTCCCTATAAGGCCAAAGATGATGCTATATAAATTGAGTTTCTTAATACTTTACTAGAGCAAGCAGTTAAACCACTCAGTGATAATTTTGGATTTATTTTTGTTTGGCATTTCAAACTTAAAGACTGCTTTTATAGTTATGACTTTCAGAACAAGATGATGGAAAAAATAGTGACATAAATGGTTTAAATATGGATGAATAACGCCATTAAACTTGAGTTGCAAAAAAAAAAACTGTGGGACTTGGTCAGCTTTTTCCTTAAATTCCTTCCACAGTTGGAACTTGATCAAATCCCTTGATTTGATCAAGTTCCAACTGTGGAAGGAATTTAAGGAAAAAGGTGACCTGCAGGCACATGAACAGTATAAAGTGCAGCCAGAAGGGTAACGAGCGTGGTAAGAAAAGCAAAAGCGGATTATTAAAGGAAATTAGCCATGCAAGCTAAAGAGAATCCTAAATAGTTCTTTCAATATGCTGTTTCAATAGTAAAAGAAAAATGTACACGGCAGAATGATTTTAAGGAATGCTGATGGTATGGAGGTCGCTGAATCAGTCGATATAGTGGAATTACTGAGTGAGCACTTTGCAAGAGTATATCATCCAGGTGGTGACATTGAAGGAATGAAGGAACCATTAGTTTATATGGGAATTGTGGTGAATGAAGTGGAGGTGAATAGTCTATTACAGAACTTTAATGTGAATTCATCTGTGGGATTGGAAAGAATTGTCAGTGCCCTTGACCATATTGTTTAATCTGAGTCTCGGGTCTGGTTTAGTCCCGAAGGGGTGGAAAGAGGGGAAAATAGTTCCACTGCATAAAGGAGGATCCAAGACTACTGTTGCAAATTACCGACCGTTCAGCATATCAGGAGTCGTTGTCAAGGTCTTAGAGAAAGTAGTCAAGGGAAAAATACAGGAATGAATTGATGAAAATGAGATATTGTATGGGGGACAGCATGGTTTTGATCATGCCTCAGTAACTTGCTCAGGTTTTATAACACAGTGATACTGCTGGACCTGGCTAAGGCCTTTGACAGGATACCACATGGAATTCTAATCCGTAAACTGCAACATATGGGAATGGATATAGGGTTGGTGAGATGGATAGGAGGGTGGTTAATGGAGAGATACCAGAGAGTAGTTTACTCAGCAGTAGAGTCCAAAAGATGGCTTGTGACTAGTGGTGTGCCGCAGGGTTCTGTTCTGGGACCACTACTTTTCAATTTGTTCATTAACGATATAAGAAAGGATCTGAGAGGAAGTGTTCACTTGTTTGCTGATGATGCAAAGTTGGGTAGGGCAATAATGAATGCAGAAGATGTCAAAATTTTGCAGGATGATTTGGATAGATTGGAGGTCTGGGCTAAGGAGAATGGATGTCAATTTAATGTGACAAAATATAAGGTTATGCATTTTGGGGTGAAAAGATTAGCAGCAGTATACCACATTGGTGGAACTGTACTCCAGGAGATTGATGAGGCCAGGGACTTGGGAGTGTTGGTGGATAGGGAGTTAAACTTTAGGGGGAACATTGCAAAAGTGGTTAAATCAGCTCATCAAATCACTTGGATGCTGAAAAATACTTTGACGAGCAGAGAAAGCAAGTTATTGTTCCTCTGTATCGAGTCTTGATAAGACCCCATCTCGACTACTGTGCCCAGATCTGGTCACCTAGGTTTCTTCTTGATGGGGAGGAGGTTGAGAGGATCCAGAGGCAAGTGACTAAGATGATAGCAGGTCTATGGAATGAACCTTATGAAAACAGGTTGAAGATTTGTGGGTTGCAGAAATTGGTTGATAGGTGGGAAAGGGGAGATATGATTGAGACATTCAAATTGCTAGAGGGTTTCTATAGGATTAATTCAAATGATATTTTTGAGAACAGGACTGGTGGTGGGAGGACTAGGGGACATCCGTGGAAGCTGGGCAAGAGTGTGGTTAGTAAGAGCCAGGTTTTTTACTTTTAGAGTGGTGAACGAGTGGAATAAGCTGTCAGAGTCCGTTGTGGGTGCTATGACAGTAAATGAGTTCAAGGGAAAGTATGATAGATACTGTGTGAATGTCGAATAGTTGTGATGAACATGATGTTTAGGGCCTCCCTCGATGAGGCTAAGGACTCCTTGGAGTCGCCCGTAATAATAATAATTTGATAATGCTATCTATGCTATCTAAAATCCTAACTAGGAATTAGTTAGGATAATTTCTAGTTATCACAAAAATAATAGAAATGACAAGTAATTGCAAACTATTGTATTTTAGTAAAATTGTTGACTTTATATATATATATATATATATATATATATATATATATATTTGTTCATGCCTTTGCATACATTGATTTTAAGTTTTAGATTCAAGACTCATTGATGATTCCTCTTCAGTTGGATGAAATTTTTTATAAAATTTCATTAACAGAAATCCTAAATTCGGTATTTAGGATTTCTGTTAAAATTTTGAATCATTTCAATTTTTGACTTCAGTTTAACTATTTTAATTACAAAATTATCTCTGCAGCACAATTGTTGTGATAAGTATTATTGCTATACACAAATATCATTACAAAATGAACCATTTTACAATTGCCTATAATTGTTTCCTTCCTCATTATATCATGTAATTGGTTACAAGGAGCTGCAAAATACAGTTTGTGTGGTGCTAAAGAACCAAAGAGTGAGTATTAAATGCACTTACCAAGTAGTTCAACATAAATGAAATGGACTATGAAAGACAAATATCAAAATTACTAACGATGAGGCACGATGTGTCTCATTGTTGGTAAACTTGATATATTGTACTTATATAATGTGATATGTGTGTCACTTGTGTAATTATTCTGAAGAGAAATTCTTTCTTTAATTCACAGATCTGACATGTATTTATTGCATTGTGACTTACAATGCAATAAATTGAAGAAGAAGCTAATCACAGAATTAGCAAAAGTGATGGATACATTATACATTAAAAACCATCCACATAAATAATTATTTATTTATGTGGGAAGTGCTGTGAAATTATTCATTCCATGCAGGATGATTTTAGAATGATTGAAAATAGTTATTTGTCATCTTTTCTCTGAGATAGATAGCAGAATTTAAGGACTTAACTCTAAATGTTCTTGGAATCTTATCAGATTGGCATTGCAAGATTTCTGAAATGAATAAAGGTACAGAATATAGTGTCATCAGTAATATTATAAATAGGATTTGTATTCAGTGAAAGATCACTGATGTAGATTGTCAATGAAATAACAAAATTTTGAGATAGTACTCTAGTTTTAATAGAAAAGTTGGTGGATCAGAAGCCATCCAGCCTCACATTGTGAATGGAAAGTTAATATACATTTACACAGAATCAGAGTTTGCATGAGTTGTATGCAGACAATAAGATGTCTGGGAAATATCAAGAGAAACAATCTGTTTTTTAAATACTTTTCTGTAACATTTATTCAGAGGTTGATGATATGATTTAAACAAAAAATTATTCTCTGTGGAATGGCTGGTAGAATCCATACCAACATTTTTTGATTAGCCACCTTCTAGACACTGTAGAATTCAGATTTTGGTGGATTTCTCCATTATTTTGTAAAAGGCTGAGATAAAATGAATGGGTCAGTAGTTGGATGGTAGATTGGTTTTTCATTTCATTTTGGATAGACTGATAGGGGCTAATTCCATAATACATGATGCATTGCCACTAAAAGTTGTAAAATTACTGAAGGGGTTATTAGTGAGAAAAAGATCATCACCACAGAAATTCTGGTGGCTGCATAGCATTTGGATAAGATAGTTGTTAATAGCAGTTATTGCTACATATCTTCTAGCTGTCAAGAATGAATTTAGTGTTGAAGTTTCTTTGATGCAAGAGTGGTTATAAACACAAATCCTTTAAGATGAAAAGCATCATGAAAAGTAGTTATAAAATGTGATATTGTTCTTTGGTTGTTTGGAGCGAAGTTAAATAGCTATATTTCAATTATAGAAAATAATAATGAACTTTGTTATGCTTAAAATTTAGAATGGGATATTTTAGTAAAATGAATTTTAGTATTTGGTGGTTTCTTTTAATTGGAAATTAGAATTGTGAATCTGAAGATCAGAACCACATGGAGGATGAAGAAACATTTTTTCAAGGTTCTCTGCATAGCCGATGAGAACTCAGCAATCTTCACAAACATACTTTAGCATGCCCCCTCATCCCATTAAATGATGGCAAGATTATTCACCAGCTAACCCTGAAACTTAATATATTACCTAATATATAAAGTAATGACTTAGTGCACTGGCTGCTGATCTGCAAAACTGTTTACTGTTGCATTGATTTGAGGGACACTTTGACAGGTCTCATAGGATGTCTTCTTCTTCTTTGGTGCATCAATCTGTATATTGGTTAGTTATAGCAGCACTTCATAACATCCTGTCTTGTGACCTCATATTTATCTCTTCATAACTCTTAGCACTGGTTAGCATTATTATGTTATTTATATATGAAATCCTTGGTCTGCCTCGTGGCCTCTTTGCTTCTACAGTCCCCCATGCCTCAGATGGTGTCCAATTAGGCTTTTTCTTCTCTTATTGATGTGGTTTATTAGTGACTGCTCTTCATGAACTATATTTAGAACTTCTTCATTACTTAAGTATAAAGAGCTAATAAGCTTCATTTCGGCAATGAAAACATTACTTAAATTAAGGGGATATTAAATCCCACATAGTTTTAAAACCGAATAAGAAACTCAAAGATTGGAATCAGAGAGTTTCTTGCCGAATATAGTAAACTATAAAGTATCAGCGACAGTAGCGTTAGCCAATGCAAGTGATCCTAGTACGTAGTACAATACCGGACGACTCGTTGCAAAGGTGGGGGGAAGTTCAGATCGCTATTCTTAGGTATTTTCCATAATGTAAAAACACATTTCCTAGGAAATGTATGCTGTTATTACATTATGGAGGGAGGTCACTACCCAGACCGATTTCAGCCTTTTTTGAGGCTTCATCAGTGAGTAGCTAGACCTAATACCAAAGTGTATAGCGAAAAGAATTATATACTCTGCGAACGAGTTTTCCAAACAGTCCGGTATTGTACTACGTACTAGGATCACTTGCATTGGCTAACGCTAGTGTCGCCGATACTTTATAGTTTACTATATTCGGCAAGAAACTCTCTGATTCCAATCTTTGAGTTTCTTATTCGGTTTTAAAACTATGTGGGATTTAATATCCCCTTAATTTAAATAATTCTTCATTACTTTTTCTTTCTGTCCAACTAATTTTCATCATCTTTCTCCAGCACCAAAGTTCAAATGCTTCCAACTTTTTCATGTCTTGTTTTGTTAGCATTCAGGCCTCACAACCATATAATGCAGTGCTCCATATGTATGCTTTCACTAGCGTTTTTTTGAGCTGGGTACTAAGTCCTTTACTGGTAAAAATGTTTCTTCTGTCATAGAATGCTTTTTGGCCAAGATTAATATCTGATTGGTTTCTCCCATCTTCTGTGATAAAACTTCCAAGATATTTAAAAGAGTATACCTGTTGTATTAGGTTATTATTTATTTCCAGGTTTATTTTCATTGGATTTGCTTTACTTGTAATTAATAGTTTTGTTTTCTTATAATTAATTTTTAGGTTGTACTGTGTGAAAATATCTTCCATCTTTGTCAGGGTGGATTTCAGTTTATCTTCGCTATCAGCTATAACTGCTATATCATCCGCAAACTGTAGCCAGTTAATATCAGTTCTATTTATCTTAATTCCTGTTTCTATTAGTTCTTTCAATTTATTTATTGCATCTTCAATGTAGAGATTAAATAGTATGGGTGAAAGAGAGCACCCCTGTCTTACACCTCTATGTATTCTTGCTATTGAGGTTTTTGTTTTATTGCTGGCTGTTTCTATTAGGGTTCTTGGTGCTTGTAAAGATTAAATATGAGTCTTTTATCTCTCCAATCTACCTTTATTATTTTTAGGAGGTGAAACATTTGGTTCCATTCAATACTTTCGAAGGGCTTTCTCCAAGTCAAGAAAGCCTATCAGAGTATTTTGATTCTTCTCAAATCTTCTTTCAATAACTGTTCTTAGAGCTAGGATTGCTTCTCTTGTCACCTGCTTTTTCCTGAATCCAAACTGGTCATTGCCAATATACTCTTCAGCCTTCTTTGTTAGTCTTTTTTGTATAATTTTTAGTAGTATTTTCAATGCATGTGATATTAAGCTTATTGTTCAATGATTTTCACATTTGTTTGCTTTATTTACTTTAGGAATGGGTATGATAGAGCATTGTGTAATCTTTGGGAATAATCCCTGTTTCATATATATTCTTTATGATCTTGAAAATGTATGACTTAGTTATGTTTCCTGAATATTTTATTAATTCTGAGGGGATGTTATCAACGCCTGGCGCCTTGTTGGCCGACAATTCATTTAGTGCCCATTCAAATTCAGCTTTTAATACAGTTGGACCAATTTCTTCCAAATCAAGTCTTGTTTCATCTTTTATATAGCCTTGGTGTCTTGATCTTTTCCACTATATAGATCTTCTAAGTACTCCTTCCATCTTTCCGAAATTTCTTCTTTATCTATAAGTACATTCCCCTGTTTATTTTTGATAATTGTAATTCTTGTCTTATTTTGCTGGCTTATTCCTTTTATAATGTTATAGTCTTTGTTAGATCTTTCTTTACATTTCTCTCTATACCATTGTTCTTTTGCTTCTTTACACTTTCTATTTATCATATTTTTTATATGTTTATATTTGTCTTTGCTTTCTTCATTTAGGGAGGTTTTGTATTTTCTTCTTTCATCTAGAATGTCCTGGGTGATCCATGGCTTTTTTATTTGCTTGTTCCTTAATCCTATGCAGTCATTATCAGCCTTGATGTTTGTATCCTTCAAGTGAGTCCATTTTTCCTCTATGTTTTTCTTTTCCCTATCTCCAGTTTTAATGC
Source organism: Typopeltis vanoorti (assembly GCF_054136105.1). NCBI lineage: Eukaryota > Metazoa > Arthropoda > Arachnida > Uropygi > Thelyphonidae > Typopeltis > Typopeltis vanoorti. The sequence goes on along the minus strand of NC_143572.1, from coordinate 36,844,930 downwards.
TTTCATCAGTTTGTTGTTTATAGTTTCTATGGTTTTCCTCTGTTTTTAGGTTATTTATGTTCCATTTGAGCCTTCCTTGGTGGTGACAACTTTTTAAATTTCAGATTGCATTTCAATAAAACCAAATTGTGGTCAACATCAGCTCCTGGTAACTTTTGCATGATTTTACTTGATATTTTAAAATCTATTTCTTGTCATAATATAATCTACTTGGTACCTTCCTATATCCCCTGGCATTTTCTAAGTATTCCTTCTTCTTTTTGGTACCTTATACCAGGTATTAGTAATGATCAGATTGAATTGGTGGCAAAACTCCAAAAGTCTATCTGCTCTTTAATTTTGGCATCCAAGTTCATACTTTCTCATCTCTCTACCATCTTTGCCTTCATCAATGATTGCAGTCCAATCTTCCTTTTTGGTGAGTTTGATTAGATTCTCAATATCTACATATACCCTCTCAACCTCATCATCACTGTGGTTGCTAGTAGGCATTTAAGCTTGTACTATTATAATATTTGTTGGTTTTGCTTCTAGTTTTACCGTTATCAATCTGCTACTACATTTTACTGAGTTGATTACTCTTCTTCCCCATTCCTTATTGATAACCACCACGACTCCATTTTTTGCCGTCTCATCACTTGTATAAATGATGCTGTAATCACCACTCCAAAAGTCTCCAGTTCCATTCCATCTCATTTCACTAATTCCCAATATGGCTATTTTTAATCTATCCATTTCTCTCTTCAAATTTTCCAATTTGTAGGAGGATTCTCACATTCCACGTTCCAATGGATGTATAAGGATTTTGCTGGTTTACGACCTGGGAAGCCTTGCTTAAAAGAAGAAAAGTATTGAGCCATCATGCACTTTACTATCTTTTAGAATGTCCATCCACACTGTTATCTTACTAGGGAAAAATAGAACAAGGTCGTATCCCATTGCCTTCCTTGTTCAGCAATAGCCTTCTAAAGAGGCTCAGTGTACTAGCCATTTCTCATTCTTCATGATTGTCTGCCTACCACAATATCCTTTACACTGTTGTCACTTATGGTGGTCTTCCGCTGATCAGGATGAAAGTTGTTGCTGCCCCAACTTCCAGCAGGCTGCAACTTATTGAATGGTGGTTGCATCTCACCATGTTGCATCCCCATCATTGGAAATGTGTGGCTTTTTATAGAGGTAGCCATGCCATTGTCTATCTCACCACTTCCTGTTGGTAGATGCTGTCCCATTGTCCACAACTGCTTATTCACAGGTTTCCTTGTTTATTCGCAGCTAACCTCTGTATCCAGAGGCATTCCCCTGTCCGCAGCCTGGGGATGTGCTTGGCAGCATGAGACCCATGCCCCAAGCTCATATATTCCCATGCTTTCTCGACTGTTTGTCGTAAAGTGAAGATCTGATCCTGACAGCCTCTATTTGGCCTGAATCCAGCTTGTTCTTCACCAAGCTTTTCTTCCACAATTCTTCTTAACTGTTTCTCAAGTATACTTGCATACATCTTGCCAGGAACACTCAGTAGGGAAATACCTCTGTAATTCTCACATTCAGTTTTACTTCCCTTTTTTATATCTGGGTACTATGAGAGCTCTTCTCCAGTCATCGGGAATTCATCCCTCTGTCCAGGCTTTCTGAACTATGCAGTGCAGCCACTGTAAGACCCTTATACCACCATACTTCAGCATTTCTGGTCAAATATCATCTACTCCTGCTGCCTTTCCACATTTCAAGCCTTTGATGGTTTTTTTCTACTTCAAGTATGGATATGTATTCCTGACTGCATGCCTGGAATACATATAACTGATGTTTTCAGTTATATGTATAGTCAGTGTTTTTTACCACTGTGCTGTCATCACTGCTTGTGTCATTTAGCAGTTTTTCAAAGTAATTACTTCATATCTTTTTCTTCCATTTTCATGTCACCTTTATCATCTCTAACTCCTTTCAGAGCACTCTTTCCTCCATTCTTCTTCTTCAACAACCTCCAGAATATTTTGCCACCTTCTTGATATTTATTTTCTATATTCTTGCCAAAGTCCTCCCATGACTTTTGTTTAGCTAGTTTTACACACTGTTTAGCTTTCTTACATTTGTCTCTGGATTCTCTAAGAGCACAAGCTGACTTATTTGCCAGGAACTTTTGATATGCTTTCTTCTTTTCCTTCACTGCCTCTTTAACTTCCTGTGTCCACCATGGAGTTCTAATTTTTCTATCCTTGCAGACAACTTCACCACATGCCTCTCTGGCTGAATCAATCAATGTTTTCTTCAGGGCTTGCCACTGAATCTCCAAGGTTTGGTTAATGTTCACAAACTCTTTCATTTCTTCTTGAATAATGTTTGTGTATTTTAGTGGCCAATTCACATCTGAGAGCTACTGAACTTTTATTCATTTTCAAACTTTCTTACATGTTCTTCTTTTCAATATGAAATTCAATTTTATCCTGTTCAAGACTAAATAGTGATCACTTCCAATTTCAAATCCTCTGTATACACTCTGGTGTCCTGCACCAGGGAGAAAACATCACTATCAACAATAACATAGTCAATGAGACTTTTCTTATTCCTTGCCTCTTCTCTCCATGTGAATTTGTGCACATTTTTATGTTGGAACATGGTGTTAATAATAACCAGTCCATGTCCTGGGCAGTAATCCAACAGATAATTGTCATTATTATTAACTTTGCTCTTTTCTCCAAATTTTCCCAAAATATTTCTGTATGTCTCGCAATCGTTTCCTACTCTGCTATTTAGATCCCCAACAAGGACCAACTTTTCCTATTTCATTGTGTCAGTTGCTTTTTCTGCTGCCTCAAAAAATTCCTCCACTTCTACCTTAGTAGAACCTTCTGTGGGACCATAGGCACAAATAAGTCTCATTGTCCAGTTCCCCGTTCTCGTATTTGCCCACATTACTCTACTTGAGACTGACTGCCATTCAAGAAGATTAGCCTTGTATTTTATGTTGAATACTATGGCTACTCCTTCTTTTCCTTGATTGTCATTGCCTGAATATAACATTTTGTATTTATTGCTCAGAAAGAACTCACCAGTTTTTGTGTTTTTTGTTTCAGTCACCCCTATTATGTCGATCTCTGGTACTTATCTAATTCCTCAGCTAGCTCCATTTCTTTGCCATTCAGGCTTCCTATATTGATAGTACCGATCTTTAACTCTGGTGATGTTGAGTTGGGGTGTGTTTTCAGATTTGTTCCAGTAGCTGACTTTTTGCTGTTCGCCCTGGTTCCCTGTCGAAAACAACGGGGGCCTTATTTAACCGGGCAAAGCCCCAGCCGGCATGAAATTTTGTAATGTTGTATTATCTTTTTTTTTTTTTTTTTTTTTTTTGGGTTTAACCAATAAGAATACAATTTGGTCGTCCAAATCCGAAATTGCCAGCCCATCCTCGTTTGTTCAGTATCCAAGTAGATACCCAACAGGGTGCACCACGAGAAGGTGAGGATTGGACATTAGGTCAGAAGCCCTGGTCGATTCTCCGCATTCCTTTAAAGGCTATGTGGAGGTCTCCTCTCAGTTATACAGCTGTGACCATTAAGCACCCCTTCAGCATTCCAATATGTTCTAATGCTTTTATGGAATAGAAAGTATGGGGGGATTAAGAATGAGAATGACAGATTATTTAGTAACGGATTAAGTGAGTGTGTGCATAGAATAAATGGTGCAAAAATACATATGGAGATAGCTGAGCGATATGCAAAAGAATGTGAGAGAAGATCAGGGACAAAAACAAGCATCAACAAAAACAAGTCGGTGGGGGTAAAAGATGTCGAGTTAAAAAGGAGCAAAAAGATATTTTGCTGTATGGGGATTCTATAATTAAGGATGTAAAGGATGATAGAGTAATTAAAGCGTGTTATCCAGGGTCAAAGATTAAGGATATAACTGAGGCTGTGAAATTGCAGAAAGATAGAGTGAGTGAGATTATTGTAGTTATAGGGACGAATGATCTAAGTAGCAAAAGATTTTCTGTGAGACAGGATTTGAAGGATTTAATGATAGCAATGAATGCAAAGAGCAAGAGTGGAAAGATCATGAGTGTGCTACCAAGATTTGATAGTGATGAATTAAACAGAAGAGCAATTAGAGTAAATTGAATGTTGTCAAGATTGTGTAAAAGCTTTTGCAAAGAAATGAAACTGAATATTCATTTTATGAATGTCTGGGATGAGTTTGATAAAAGGAAGGAGTATTTTAAGACAGATGGTTTGCACTTAAATGGATTGGGTGCTTGGCATTTAGAACATTTATTGATAAAGGATAGAGTAAATGGTCAAAAACATGGAAATGGGATTTGCTAGGGAGGCAGACGATAGAGTAAGCTGTAAATAGTACTAAGGTCATTAATTGCTATGAATTTGGGATTAATTGTTCGCAGAAAATTAACAGTATACAGAGTGGGCTAATTCACACACAGGGAGATTATGGGAGGAAGGGAGTATTGCAGTTTATGTATACTAATGCTCGAAGTATTCAGAATAAGTGCAAAGAATTTTTGTCATTACTTAGTGCAACTTGGCCAAAAATTATAGGAATTAGTGAGACTTGGTTAACTACGAATGATATAGTTATAGGGATTGAATATAAGGAGTACAGTATTTTCAGGCAGGACAGAGATGGCAGAATGGGTGGGGGGGTTTACTAATGATAGACGAAACATTAAAACCAAAAAAGGTAGAAGTGCCTCAAGGTGACAGGTATGTAGAGGGCAGTTCATTCGAGGCTGTTTGGTGTGAGATAGAGATCAACAAGGCGAAATATGTAATCAGTTGTTGCTATAATCCAAGGGGTATAAAGGAGAATGTAGATAGTATGTGTTGGCAAATTAGCACGATGAGTGAAGGTTGAGTTATTATTATGGGGGATTTTAACTTTGGGGACATAGATTGGGAAAAGGAATGGTCACAAGGAACAAAGGAAATGGAGTTTATACAGTTAAGTGATAACTACCTGAGACAGCATGTAATGGAAGAGACAAGAGATTCTATAGTGTTAGATCTGGTCATAGCATCGGAGAACATATCAATAAATAATTTAGTTACACTGTCTCCACTTGGGGAAAGTGATCAGGTGGTGTTGACCTGGGAGATTGTAAGATGTGCTGAATATTCTGTTAAGAAGGGGTATATGTGGAATTACAAGGCTGGTGATTATGACAAGCTGATAAGTCAGCTTTCAGCAGTGCTATGGCATGAGAATTTGAAGGGGAGAGATGTTGATGGTGCGTGGGAGATTGTCAAGGAGTATTTAAAGAAAACTGTATCAGATTGTATTCCCAGAGTCAGAAGGAGAAATCAAGTAGGAGTAAGATGGATGAATAATATTATTAAGCAGGAGTTGCAGATAAAGAAAAGGTTATGGTGGAAGTATAAAGAAAAAGGAGATGAGCATTCCCATGAGCAGTACAAGACGCAGGCAAAGAGAGTAACCTGTATGGTAAGGAAAGCAAAAGCTAATTATGAGTGAAAGCTAGCTGATGAATCCAAAAGAAACCCTAAGGTGTTCTTTTGTTATGTGGCAAGTAAAAGGAAGAATAACCATGGAAAGATTACTTTAAAAAGTGTTGATGGTAGGGAAATTACAGAAGCAAATCAAATAGTTGAGTTGCTTAGGGATCATTTTGCAAAAGTGTACCATCTTGGTTGTAATAGTGCAGTGTCAAATGTGTCATTGACTGATGAGAGTCTAGAGATAGATGAAATAGAGGTGCTTAATATATTACAGAACCTTAATGCTAACACTGCGATTGGGTTAGATGGCATATTGGCCCATGTGTTACGAGAATGTGCAACTGAATTAGCATCCCCTCTAACCAGGCTGTTTAATTTAATCCTCATTTCTGGTAAAGTACCAATAGAGTGGAAAGAGGAGAAAATAATTCCACTGCACAAGGGAGGCTCCAAGACTGAGGTTGCAAATTATAGACCAATCAATATATCTGGAGTGGTGGTTATGGTTTTGGAGAAATTGGTAAAAAAATTAGAATTCAGGATTGGGTGGACAGCAATATGATACTTTATAAGGGTAACATGGTTTTGTGAAAGATAGGTCTTGCCTCAGTAACTTGCTTACTTTTTATAATAAAGTAACAGTAGAGTTGGATAAAGGAAATCCTTACTCAGTGATACTGCTGAACTTTGCAGAGGCATTTGACTAGATTCCACACGGAACTCTGTTGCATAAATTAGAGCAAATGGGTATGGATCCGAAGCTGGTGATTTGGATTAGAGGATGGCTGGTGGATAGATATCAAAGAGTGGTTTACAGAGGAGCTAAGTCCAGGAGAAGGCGAGTGACTAGTGGTGTACCTCAAGGTTCAGTGCTTGGTCCTCTATTGTTTAATTTGTACATCAATGATATTGGGAATACTTTGAAATGAAATATCCACTTGTTTGCTAATGATGCAAAATTAGAAAGAGCGATAGTCAATTCAGATGTAGATATCTTGCAGGATGACTTAAATAGGCTGACGATATGGACTAAGGTAAATGGCTGTCAGTTTAACGTGGCCAAGTGTAAGGTGATGCACTTCAGGAGGATGAGATCACATGCTGTTTACTATATTAATGGAACTGAACTGCAAGAAGTTGACGAGGCAAGGGACTTCAGAGTTATTGTGGACAGAGAACTTAAGTTTAAAGGGTATATTGCAAAGATTGCCAAAACATCACATCAAATTACATGGTTGTTGAAGAATACACTAACAAGCAGGGATAATGAAGTTATTCTTCCACTTTATAATGCATTAATAAGACCACATTTGGATTATTGTGCACAGATCTGGTCACCTGGATTTCTTAGTGATGAAGAAATGGTGGAGAGGATTCAGAGGTGAGTTACAAAGATCATTGCAGGTCTGTGGGATGTTCCCTACGAGGATAGAATGAAGATCTGTGGGCTCCAAAAACTAGCTGATAGACGTAGGAGAGGAGATATGATAGAAGCATATAAATTATTAAAAGGATTTTACAGGATTGATATTGATGACATTTTTAAGACCAGTGCAGGAAGAGAGAGAACGAGGGGCCATCCCTGGATATCTGGAGTATACACACATATATATACAGAGACAAGCTAATTACATTTCAAGCAGTATGCTATGGAGACAATGATTTGATCAACAGTTATTCCACTGGCATGACCTCTAGTGAAAATAGAATATTAAAAAAAATTAAATAAATAAAAAATAGAAAAAATACAAAAATAAATAAATTAATTAATTATTTAATTAAAAACTACATCAAAACTAACTATATTCTATAATTGGACCAATATAGTTGGTCCAACTATAGAATATAAGATAACATCAGAGAAACATTCTTTTGTATAGATAGTTTTCTTACTTGTTACTGTAAGAAAACTATCTATGTGAAAGAATGTTTCTCTGATGTTATCTTAAATAGAATATAGCTTTGATGTAGTTTTTAATTAAGTAATTAATTTATTTATTTGTATTTTTTATTTTATTTATTTAATTTTTTTTTTTTTATATATATATTCTCTTTTCACTAGAGGTCATGCCAGTAGAATAACTGTTGATCAAATCAGTAGTAGTCTCTTTAGCATACTGTGTGAAATGTAATTCAGCTTGTCTCTGTATATATGCATATACTCCAGATTATGACCTTAATATGAAGGTCGAAACGTCGGGAAATTAAAATAGTTATTTCGGTTAGAGTCCGTAATTTGTCTAAAATGACTGCCCATTTATGCACAGTTTTATGAAAAGTCCTAAAAAAAGATATATAACAAAGTAACATTTATTGGACAACAAAATAACTTCTAAAAGTAGATTATGTTTAATAATTTATAGAGTGTACTCTCCATGTTATCCTGATTGACTGCAACTGAACAATATCAGTGCACTTCATATAGTCAATCCTTTATCTTCATTCCTTTCCTTCATGAAGGTAGAGTGGCAGTCAAGAAATAAAATCCCTGGCATCCTCAGAGATATTGATAGGACTTGAAAAGTGTGCTCTCCATGTGAAGTGAGAATTTTTAGTTGACAAGTAAAAAAAAAATCAGAAGAGGAGATTCTGTTTAATCATCAGTTTTATTTACATAACGATTTTTTTTATGTTATAAATAGTTTTTTATGTTTACCTTATTTATAGCATCTATTGAGGAATGCTGGTCATTACAAATGTTTGTTTTGTTTAATTGTTTTCTGGAATATGTCATAGATGAAGCTCTTCATGAATATGATACTGGAATAGTAGTTGGCAGATTAAGAATAAATAACTTATGTTTTACAGACAATATCAATCTTCTGGCAGAAAGTGAAGAAGAATTACAAGAGATAACCAGCCACGTTTTTGGAAAACATTAAAAAAATATGGATGATACATAAACCTACAAAAAACAAAAATAATGATAACCTCAAAATCAGACATTGAATTCTTAAAGATACAAATTGGCAATAAACAAATTGAGAATGTAAACAAGTTCACTTATCTAGGAAGCACGTTGATTCAAGATGGTCGCTCAAAAATTGACATTAAATACCAAATTGCTAAGGTAACTGTGGCCCTACAGAAGTTAAAACCATTGTGGGGAGATAACAGAATAGCAATCAATCAGACTAAGACTAATTGACACCTTGGTGAATTCTATCCTCTTGTATGGTTGTGAGGCCTGGACTTTATTGAGGGAAGATGAGAGGAGACTGCTGTATTTTGAAATGAAAACTTACAGAATACTTTTGAGAATTCCCTATACCGTTCACGAAACCAATGAAAATGTCCAAAAACTGATTGATTCAATAGACGGGAGAAAAAGGGAAAACATTCTGACAGTCATCAGAAGAAGACAGATGAAATGGTTTGGACATGTGGAGAGGACTAATAGCATTCCAAAGCAAGCACTAGAAGGAATCATTCCAGGATCAAGGGTTAGGGGCCCGACCTCGATTAAAATAGACTGATAACATTAAAAAATGGAGAAATTCCTCCCTTTCTCAACTGACATCAAGAACAAGAGACTGAGATGATTGGAGAAGGCTAACAAAGAATATCATCTACCAGCCATTTGTGACCCGGTGGTCCATTTAGGACCAATGGTGAGATGAAGAAGAAGAATGGAATATGTATTTTTGGCAAAAATATTTCACCCTCACCACGAACACACACCAATGATTAAAGTTTCATATCTCACAGAAATGATGCACACATGCATAAAATTTATCTGTAGAAACACTGCTCAACGAGAAGTGTTGGATTCACTTGTTACATGCAATGACAAGTGCAAACGAAGATCGGCGAGTCTCAAGTGTGTAAATTTACATATTCTTGAATATGTAAATTTACTTATTAATAATTTGGTTACTGATTAGGGAAAAAAAATGAATTGTTTTTCTTATTTTGTATATGCAACATTCCCACTTAAAATTTTCACCGGCCGCCACTAAAAGGAACCATCCAGTATGGCACGATGAATTTCATTCGCTTTTTAGATGTTATCTGCACAAAATTTCTGAAACAATTTGAACAGTTTTGTGGATTTTCATTGTTTACCACTGTTCTTCTCACCATGTGCTTTCTTTAATATCATTCCTAGATTTCCATCAAGACAACCAGCTATTTGCTGCCTTAAAATCTTTATGATCAAGTTTTTTTAGCTAATTTCTCTGACTCACCTTGTCACTGTTGGACAACTGACACACACACACATACACTCACCTCATCCATTTACAATAGAGAACCATTGGTTGAGGCCCTCCTTAGCATCTGGATCCTCATGCTTCCATTTATGGGATGTTCCCTGTTACTCTTTGAAGTTTATCTTACTGTTGTACTACACTGTAGATTTCAGCACTCCAGTTATCTTTGCCAGAATATCATAACTGTGTTAGGTGTTTGGCTTTTGATTTGGTCAAGGAAGGTAGTTTTTTTAGCATGTGTCAAATTTCTCAGTGACTTGGTTGGAGTCTGAAATACAATAGAAACAAATATTGATATCTTATGCTGTTTGATACATTACTCCATAAGTCAGTCCACATATCTGTAATGCTCAGAAGCATGCCATGTAACAGTCACTGTAGGTAGATTGATTATACTATGTGAATACCCACAGGCACTGTTGAGTGATCCAGTTATCACTGACTCTGTGTTATGGCACCATCCTGGACACTGCTACTCTAGCAGTCAGTCTGCTAGAGTGATGTCGTTATTTTCATGGCTGAAGTTTGTTCCAGTTAAACATTTGTCCCAATTAATTGATAGCTTAGTTAACCAGAATCTTCCATAAGTGTGTTGTTGTTGTTGCATACTTGCTTTACAAGAGAATATATTACTAGCTTTATATATATATACAGCATTTAATGTGCTATTTTTTTTTAAAAAAAACTGCAAGATGATGATTGGGAAAGTGAAGGCAGTGAAGCTTATCGCCATTCAACCAGGCAAGCTGCAAAAAAGAATATCAGCTATAAGGAGATATCAACAGATGATGAAGATGAGTGGGATAAAAAACAACAGTAAGTATGAAATGACTTTAATTTTTAAATCATATGTATAATTGATATTAAAAAGTTATGCTTTGACTCATAAGATTTGATATTCATAAGTAGGATTAAAAATCCTGGCTACATATGTTTTCTTTTTAATAGGGTGTTTTTCTTTATTGTCAATAATGGTGCTGCATGTTTTTCCCTGAGAAATATCACATAAAGCAACCCTACTTTGTTTTTTACTAGCCACAAGTGCTTTGAAACATTTGCCTCATCTGTCATGGTTGCTGTGCTGGTTATCATCACTGTTTTTGGCATATATCCTATGAGGGAGATGTTATGACAATCTAATACAATTATTATTTATTGACACTAGTTTCCAATCAGTAACTTACTTAAAAAGTAGTCAACATTTCAGGACTTTAATTTGATCAACTCACATTTATATATATATATATCACCCCATTTGCAAGAAGTCTCAAGAATGCTATGTGAGCAAATGATTAAAGAGAATAAAGGAATAAATGCATTTAACAGAGCACTTAGGGGATGTATTCATTGAGAGAAATGGTTTTTTTTTTTTTTTTTTTTTTTTTTTTTTTTTTTTTTTTTTTTTATGTCGAGTCCATACACGAGTGGTGTTGGTTGATCAGCCTACAGTACATTAGTACCATATATGGATAGTGGGTTGGGAAAGGAGGAACTTGTTTACATTTAATTTAAAAGACTGTCTATTGTATTCTCGAGGTGCACTGTGAAGGAATGTTGAGTGGCAGCTGCACATGTTCCAACGAGCTTAGTAATAAGTTTGGGAATTATTGATGCTATTTCAGATTAACATTTCCCATGAAATTATTTGTAGAATACACATAGTGCAGAAACCAAACGTTTGTGTGAAAGTGGAGGGAGTGAGTTGGTAAGAGATGGGTCATTAATAAGTCTAATTGCTCTCCTCTGTATTGAGTCAAGCATTTTGAGAGAGCTTTTAAGGGCCCCACCCCATATGTGAAAGCAGTATTCAATAGCTGGGTGGATTTGCAATTTGTATAAAGTTAACAGCTGTTCGGGGTGAAGTAACGTCTTGAACAAAAGAGAAATCTTTTTTTTTTTGTTTGTTTGTTTGTTTGTTTTTTGTTTGAGCTAAGGATGCAATGTTTTGATGTGTTTATGCCAGGAGAGGCTTGATATCAGGATAATTCCAAGAAGAGAAATCTCATCTTGTCTGGAAATTTGGGTGTTGTCAAAAGTAATACTGGGAAAAAATGGTTCTATTTTGTGAGAAATAAGACAGAACTGGGTTTTATTAGCATTGAAATTGACAAGGTTATCTGAACCCCCATTGGAGAATGGCTTGGAGGTCAGAATTGAGGACAGTGATGGTTGATGTTCTGTAAGTTGAGATGAGTTGTGTAGAGTAAGGATTGTCAAATGAAAAGGAGGAGGAGTGCAATGTGCTGTCATCTGCAGAACTGTGTATTGGGTTGGAGGTCAACTGAAGAAGGTCATTGATATAAAGCAGGAAGATGGTTGATGAGAGTACAGAACCTTGTGGAACCCTGGCATTAGTTGAGTGGTGACAGGATAAGGAACCATCCACCATCACACATAGTGTGCGTCCAGACAGATAACTGGCATTCCAACTGCAGAAGTCCTGAGACAGACAAAACGATGGAAGTTCGTTTAGTAAGCCATTGTGCCAGACCAAGTCAAAAGCTTTGGAGATATCAAATGCAACTACTTGAGTTTCACCAAACTTCTCCATGGCATTGGTCCAGAGATGGTTGACATATGTGATCAGACCTCCTGTTGATTGGCAGTAATGGAATCCATACTGGTGGTTATTAGATGGGTGCCTTCATGGTAGTGTAGGAATTGGGAATTGATGGTTTTCTCTATAACTTTAGACAGGACTAAGGTGAGTGAGGTAGGGCGGTAAGGTAGACGGCAGTGATTTGTTGCCCTTCTTGGGGATGGGTTGAATATAGGCCAATTTCCATACTGTGGGATAGATAATACCAGTGGAATAAGAGAGTATATATACAGGCAACATAGGATAGAAGTCAGTTCTGGTGCGCAAACCTTACCTGTGAAAACTATCAATGGAAACATTGATAGTTTTCTTGCATCTATCTTGGGCTTGAGTATAAGCACTAAAGGAGGATGGAGTTCTTGATGTGAGCCAGTTATGGTATGCTTGATTTTTCATTTGTACAGCCTTGGCACATCATTTGGGACAACCAGGGTTTAGTTAGGTAACTGCAGTTCAGTATAGTGTGGAGAATGAATGTTTCCAAAGTAATCCTGTGAGGATTACTTTGGTGATACGCTTAGTGCATATGTTTAGGTTGGAAGATGACCGGAAGCAATAGTCCAACCATGGAAATGAGGCATAGAAGTTATGGAAGCTGTCCCACTTGGCACTGTTATAATGCCAAACTACTCTTGTATGGGAGTCGCTGTGTAAGCATTGTTGCATGAGGGAGGAGATGAGCACTAGAATTACCTATGGGGACCACTACATTCACTGTGTATTTGGAAGAGTCGTTGGTGAGGAAGAGATCTAGGATGTTCGGGTTATCTGGTATTCTGGTTGACATGTGAACAAGTTGTGCAAGGTTGTTAGTGATAGGTAGACTGTTCCAAAGGACAGAGGTATGTGGATGGAAGTTAGTTCAGTAAATTTGAGGCTAAACTGTATGATGTGGATGTTGACCAGCAGCTGCTGGTGTTTTTACAGAGTTGTGATGGTGTCAGTTCAATGGAGCAGCAACCATGAAAACCTATAAATATAGAAGTATGCCTATAGAAAATACATAATATAGAAGCAGATCGTCTGTGGTAAGATAATTGGAGGGAGTAAGGGGATTGTCTGTTATTATTACTATTACTATTATTACGGGCGACTCCAGGGAGGCTCTAAACATCATGTCCACACAACTATTCGATATTCTCACAGTATCTATCATACCTTGCCTTGAACTCATTCACTGTCATAGCACACACAACAGACACTGGCAGCTTATTCCACTCATTTACCACTCTAAAAGTAAAGAACCCAGCTCTAATACTACCCTTGTTAACCACACGCTTCCCCAGCTTCCATAGATGTCCTCTAGTTCTCCCACTGCCAGTCCTGATCTCAAAAATATCATCTGAATTAATCCTATAGAAACCCTTCAGCAATTTGAATGTCTCAATCATACCCCCCTTTTCTGCCTATCAACCAATTTCTGCAACCCACAAATCTTCAACCTGTTTTCATAAGGTTCATTCCATAGACCTGCTATCATCTTAGTCACTTGCCTCTGGATCCTCTCAACCTCCTCCCCATCAAGAAGAAACCTAGGTGACCAGATCTGGGCACAGTAGTCGAGATGGGGTCTTATCAAGACTCGATACAGAGGAACAATAACTTGCTTTCTCTGCTCGTCAAAGTATTTTTCAGCATCCAAGTGATTTGATGAGCTGATTTAACCACTTTTGCAATGTTCCCCCTAAAGTTTAACTCCCTATCCACCAACACTCCCAAGTCCCTGGCCTCATCAATCTCCTGGAGTACAGTTCCACCAATGTGGTATACTGCTGCTAATCTTTTCACCCCAAAATGCATAACCTTATATTTTGTCACATTAAATTGACATCCATTCTCCTTAGCCCAGACCTCCAATCTATCCAAATCATCCTGCAAAATTTTGACATCTTCTGCATTCATTATTGCCCTACCCAACTTTGCATCATCGGCAAACAAGTGAACACTTCCTCTCAGATCCTTTCCTATATCGTTAATGAACAAATTGAAAAGTAGTGGTCCCAGAACAGAACCCTGCGGCACACCACTAGTTACAAGCCATCTTTTGGACTCTACTGCTGAGTAAACTACTCTCTGGTATCTCTCCATTAACCACCCTCCTATCCATCTCACCAACCCTATATCCATTCCCATATGTTGCAGTTTACGGATTAGAATTTCATGTGGTATCCTGTCAAATATATGCAAATTGTTTCCTCAATAATTCTTTTCTTGTTGGGGGGGGGGGATTATCAGTTATGCAAATAGTTCTCTTCTAGACTCACTCAGTCATTCTGAGAGATTGCTGGAATGGATTTGGATTTATATAGTATTTGGAGTTGAAGCAGAAAGAGAAATAGAGAATGTTTAGAACGAATGAATACTAAGCTTTTTTTGGAGGCTGAAGAGAATGCTAGAATGGTCTAGATGCAAATGTCAACACAAGAAGAGAGAACCAATCTTGGTTGTCCAATGCAATGTTATTAAAAGTGAGAGTGGGTGAGGCATTGTCTTCCTTTTTGAAATTAAGACAGGATTTAATGCTACCAAAATGTGTTTGGTAGCATTATAATTCACTAAATTATCTTCATCCCACATGAGACTGTCTAAAAGATCTGGTGTTTAAGGCATTGGCCATAGTCATCATTGATACAGAGGAACAATAACTTGCTTTCTCTGCTCGTCAAAGTATTCTTCAGCATCCAAGATTTTGTAAATGATAAAGAGCAATGGAGTGTTCTGGTGTACATAAGTTACCTTCATAATTCTGCTACTATATGTTCTTTCTTCTGGTTATCAGTTAATATCATCTTTGTTGTAGGTATTTATCAGAACTTTCCAGGCTGCCCCCCCCCCTCCATGTACTTTTATGTATACTTGTCTTTGTTATTTAAATTTTATTAAAAGTTATTTAAACATTTAAATTCTTATTTTTGCACATTTTCTGTTATTCCTGAGCTAATGATTTCCTAAATGCATTTAAAATTCATCACTTGTGTTGTTATGTTTGGTTTACACGTGATTGATTGCCTAATATTAATATTTCCATATATTTTTGGAAAATCGATGAGGCTTTGGACTCCTTGGAGGTGTCACATAATAATAATAATCTGGTGGAAATGAAATACTTCATAATCTTTTCTGCACCTCTTTGTAGTAGTGAAAAGAGTGAATAGATATGGGCAAAGCATGTTATCAAGACATATATATTACTATGTCTTGCTAATGCAGAGGAAATTGAGAAACTAGGTTAGTGTCCAACCCTGTCTCAAGATGTAAAATTGTCTTGTTTCATGGACATGGAAAGAATGAAGATTGCAACCAAACTAAAATGTATAGCTTATTCCATAGATGGCGAACCTATGGCGCGTCAACAATTTACAGGTGATATCCTTTTATACACTTATAAATTATTCAACCTTTTTTTTTTTAATTATAATATGTACAAGTTAAATTTTGTTTTACACCAGAGAGCAGCTATGAAGATGTGTATATGATTGGTGCAGTATTAGCAAAAGGTCACACAATCCAAAGACAAACTACAATTTTATTACTGCTTGTTTGCATTTAAGCTGGCACAGGAACTCAAACATGCATTATATGGCATATTTCAATTTGTGGTAGAATTTTATTTGAAGTTAGCCTTTGTGATCTGTCATAATGACATTGAGAATTTCAAATGCAATAAAACAAATACTTATTCATGTAATTGAAAAATTGGACAAGAGTTTTCAGTTAGATACTGTGTTTCCTGTGCAACATATGGTTTTGCTTGAGTCTATACATCATAGTTTCTGTGAGAGGGGACGTGATTGATTAGTTTGCGCCATTTTTATTCCAGCTGTCTCTGATTGCACTATTTCTTGAGAAATATATTACACAGACTGCAAAAGCCTCCATACCTTAATCAGGGATACAATAAAACTACTTGTTTTTCTTGCATCTGCAGTATAATGGCTGTTGTGGAGGGCATGTTGTTAACCACAGGGAGCAAGTTAATATCGGCTCGACATGAACATCTTTAAACATTTTTTGTGTGGGAGGCATATGCGACACTTTTTAATGTCTTTTTTCGTAAAGTAAAATCAGGGATGCCAGTTATACGTGAGGGCGAGTTATTTTCGAGTAAATATGGTAAGCGTTTCGTCGACAAGTTGACATCCTTCTGCTGCTTTCCTTGCTCAGCTAACTTCGATGGTGAGTTACAATGCATAAATACTTTTCTTACTACTGTTTTTTTTTTTTTTCAAACCAACATAATGAAAATCAGTTTAATAATACAATAATCAATTTTACACTGAATAACATTACAAATTTATATATAAATAAATATTATGAATAAAATAAAATATTATTTATAAATGTATAAATAAATAAGATAATTGATTAGGTTAGATTAATTTTCTATTAATTTTTCTCCTATTAAAAACTGCCCGGCACGTCAGCAACTCGGTTGGTAAATTTTTGGCGCACGCACATAAAAAGGTTCGCCACTGGCCTATTTGAGGTTCACTACTGGAAATACAGTTCATGTTTTCTTGTATGTGTACATGTCTCATCTTTTTTTTTTTTTTTTTTTTTTTTAATATTGCAATTCATCAAATTTGTCACAACGGAAATGGCTGCATGATGATTTTTCTGGATTTTGCGAAGGCATTTGACAGAATACCACATGGAACTCTGTTACACAGATTAGAACAAATGAGGATGGATATGACACTGGTTAAGTGGATGAGGGTGCTTGCTGCACAGATATCAAAAAGTGGTATATGGAGGGGCAGAATCGAGGCAAAAAACAGGTGACTAATGGCTTACAAGGTTCAGTGCTGGGACCATCATCAAATCCTGACAAATACCCTCAAGGGGGTGTACAGGATATGATAGTACTACATGAAACATACATCATTACTTACTTCCTGTCTACAATTTTCCTCCAAATCAATCTGTTACCTGTCAAGACTCCAACATTATCAGATATTATATTTCTAGCTTCTAAGGCACTTTTTTTTGTATCAATCCACCTATATCTTGATCTTTCTCTGGATCTTTTTCCTGGCAGAGAATGCTTGTTTTGCTAATCTATTCTCCATTTTATTTAAGTGACCATACCACCTGAGATTAGCTCTGCTAACACACTCCTGGATGCTAACAATGTCAAGTTCTTTTCTAATATCCTCATCTGGTTTTCAGAAGGATGAAGAGATGTTGGAAAGGGTCCAAAGGCGACTGACTAAGGTAGTTTCTGACCTCTGGAATGTCGAGTATGAGGAAAGATTGAAAAGATGTAATTTGCAGAGTCTAGTGGAGAGAAGGAAGAGGGGAGATATGATAGAGCCCTACAAGTTGGTAAGATGTTGTTATAGGATCAATGGTGGAGAAGTTCTACAGAGAATAGTGGGAGATCAGGGGAGAACCAGAGGTCATCCCTGGAAACTGTATAAAGAGGGTGTGAGTAGGGGAGTGAGAGGCAGGTTTTTTCGTGCGGAGTTGTGAGTGATTGGAATGCCTTGCCTGAGAGTGTGGTGTCTGCAAGTAGTTTGAATGTGTTTAAGACACGGTATGATGAGATGTGTGTGAGATAAAAGGACCTCCTAGATGAGTCTTTGACTCCATGAGGTCTTGTTTAATAATAATAATATCATCTACTCCAGCTGACTTTCCACATTTCAGGCTTTTAATGGCTTTTTCTACTTCAAGTATGGATATGTATTCCTGACTGCGTTCCTGTTGGGAGTTTTTTACTACTGCACTGATACTGCTTGTTTCATTTAGCAATCTTTCAAAGTTATGGGAGATACTAAGTCAAGGAGTGATGAGAGCTTGGTCCACCCTTTATCACAAGTTGCCTCAGTCTTGAAGATACTTCAGGCACAAACTTTGTTTGCTTACACTTGGATAAAGGATGGACCAAGCTCTCATCACTCCTTGACTTAGTATCTCCCATAATGCAAAGCACATGTCCTTGCAGACATGTATAAGGCTATGCATTAAGGGAAGAGCCACTACCCAGACCAGTTTTGACTTTTATTGAGGTCTCGTCAGTGGGAGCCAGACCCAGAGGTGGTGATACTAAAGTGGAAGCAATGGAGAAGTCATATTTACCTATACGAGTTGCTAAAAGGTGTCTCACCTTATTATCAATCCTTTATCCAAGTGTAAGCAAACTTTGTTTGCTTATCCAAGTGTAAGCAAACAAAGTTTGCTTACACTTGGATAAAGGATTAAGCTAAATTTATTATAGTCTAACCAAGTGGGAAAAACTTCCAACATCTTTCTTCTTTTCCTTCACTGCTTCTTTAACTTTCTGTGTCCACCATCGAGTTCTGATTTTTTAAATCCTTGCAGATAACCTCACCACAAACCTTTCTGGCTGAATCAGTCAGTATTTTCTTCAGGGCTTGCCACTGAATCGCCAAGGTTTGGTTCCTGTTCTCAAACTCTCATTTTTTCTTGAATAATGTTTGTGTGTTTTAGTCTACAGGTATCATCTCAGAGCTACTCAACTTTTATTCGCTTTAAAACTTTCTTACATGTTCTTCTTTTCAATATGAAATTAAATTTTATCCTACTCAAGACTAAATGGTGATCACTTCCAATTTCAAATCCTCTATACACTCTAGGGTCCTGCACCATGGAGAAAACATCACTATCAACAATAGCATATCCAATGAGACTTTTTTATTCCTTGCCTCTTCTCTCCATGTGAAATTCTGCACAATTTTATGTTCGAACATTGTGTTAGTAACCAGTCCATGTCCTGAGCAGAAATCCAACAGGTATTTGCCATTATTATTAGCCTTGCTCTTTTCTCCGAATTTTCCCAAAATATTTTTGCATGTCTGACAGTCATTTCCTACTCTGCTATTTAGATCCCCAACAAGGACCAATTTTTCATTGTGTCAGTTGCTTTCTCTAAAGCCTTAAAAAAATTCCTCCACTTCTACCTTAGTAGAGCCTTCTGTGGGACCATAGGCACAAATAAATCTCATTTCCATTTTGATATTTGCCGACATCACTCTTGTTACATGTGTTTTTTATGTATTCTTTGGTATTATCTTCTGTACATGTGAGGTATCTGAATTTTTGTTCTGTAATTATCCTTAAATTATAATTTGTAATTGTAATCTTTAGTTGTAATGGAAACACTACTTGTACCTCTCTTTGTATGCCTATTCAGTACTTAATCTCCTTTCTGCTCTATGGCCGTCATTTAATTTGATCATGTGTGTGAATTAGATTAAAAATATTTTGTTCCAACTCTAGTTTGCAGTCGTGGTCTCTGTTAAACAATTAAATTCCGCTCAGGTTCTAATTAATAAGTGGTGCTTTGGATTCATTTATCAGACAACTAGTTAGGTAAAATTTCAAAGGTTCATTTAATAAACTCATGCAATACACTTTCACCAAATATACACTAAGCTAAGATAATCACCTTCTTAAGTTACAGAACTTAATATAACAAACTGTAATTTATATAGCTGAATCTTGTCATAAGACACTGCTATCAAATCAATTAATTGTCCCTTTGTATTCTTTGATCTACAATTCCCTCCAGGCATTAATTTAATTAACTTCGTGTACGATTATACTATAACATACTATACATAATCGACATTCACAATACATTAGACTATGCTCCTGGAGCTGTAACACTTTGCTATTAGACTAAATACTCAAGTCCTGCCTCTTACATAATATGAGCTCTACTAATGAATGTTCCTGTTCACTATTATACAATAATTCTTTCTTCTACAACAAAAGAGACTAAAGTTTGTACGTTACCGGATCTTTAAGACTTCTTCAGGTCTGTCCCTCAATCTTCAATCCCCTTATAGCTTACTTATTCTTTGTCCTGAAGGCCGTCTCACCTTGGCCTGGTTTGGAGCTTGCTGTCGTGATTTATCCTCTCTGATGTGGACGAGAAACGGCTCTGCTTAAGTTGGTCCACGTGGTCTAGTATGACGGTCAGCTAGCGTAGATTTCCTCTGTACGTTGACGAAATGTCCACACCTGGCCCACTACTTTGCTGCTTATCTCCATCAAGACATCATTCCGTTGGCCGGATTCACCTACACATCTCAGGGAACAACTCGAGTGATGGGTGGCGCAGATGCTGAACAGGAGAGCATGAGGAAAAGCTGGAATCCAAGAGGAAAAAAAAAAAAAAAAAGTCCCTCGAACTGGGGGAGCCAAGCCTTTTTATATATTGCACCTTTAGCGGCACACCTTTTCACCCGTCACCATTCTTCTGCACGCAGTTCTGTTCTTCTCTCTTAGTGTCTTCTGGGAAGCTCGTGCATGCACCGTGCTCCATGTGTACATGACTGCCATAGGCTCCGCTGCTAAACCGAGTGTCTCACTCGCGTACTTTGAACTCATAATTTTATACGTTAACATATATATCACAAATTATTCTTCCCTTGTTATATATACAAAGACAGGTGATATTCCTTTACAAAGAATCATTCAATGTCAAGATACAATATCTTTAAGGCTTTCTAGTAATTTACAATTCTACTTATATACAAGTATATCCTTGTTGGTGCGTTAAAGCTTGTCAAATACCAAATGAAATATTTCTTAGTGAAATCTCTTCATTCAAGATTTAACACTCTACTTAATATCGCCTGCCATTCCGGAAGATTAGACTCGTATTTAGTGTTGAATACTATGGCTACTCGTCTTTTCCTTGATTATCATTGCCTGAATATAAATTTTTTTATTTATTGCGCTGGAAAGATCTTAAAAGTTTTTGTGTTTTTTGTTTCAGTCACCCCTATTATGTCGATCTGGTACTTATCCAATTCCTCAGCTAGCTCAATTTCTTTGCCATTCAGGCTTCTTATGTTGATAGTACTGATCTTGAACTCTGGTGATGTTGAGTTGGGATGTGTTTCAGGATTTGTTCCAGTAGCTGACTTTTCACTGTTCACCCTGGTTCTCTGGTGAAACAATGGAAGTCTTGTTTAACCAGGGACGTCCCAGTTGGCATGAAATTTGTCATGTTGTACCATCATTTTATATTGTTGTGGTTTAAACCAGTAAGAATAGAATTTGGTTTGGCTAAATCCCAAATTGCCAGACCCTCCTCGTTCATTCAGTATCCAGGTAGATACCTAACAGTGTGCACCACGAGAAGGTGAGGATTGGATATTAGGTCAGAAGCCCTAGTCATTTTTTTACTTTCCTTTAAAGGCTATGTGATGGTCTCCTCTCAGTGGTGCTGGGACCATTGCTGTTTAATTTGTAACTAAATGATATATAGTTAATAACCTGAAAGGAAATATTCAGTTGTTTGCCGATGATGCAAAATTAGGTAGAGTAATGGTTAATCAAGGCGACGATGTGGAGAGCTTGCAAGACTTTAAATAGGCTGTCAGTATGGTCAAAAGATAATGGGTTTCAGTTTAATGTGAAGAAATGTAAAGTTATGCATTTGGGGATAAATAGATTGCAAGCCATGTATCACATTGATGACACTGTACTCCGGGAAATAGATAAAGCTAGAGATTTATGGGATGGTGGTAGACAAAGAGTTAAAGTGTAGAGATCGTATTGCTAAAGTAGAGATTACTTGGCTATTGAATAACACATTATCAAGTAGAGATAAGGAAGTTGTTATTCCTCTTTATAACGCCTTGGCATGCTCACATCTGGATTACTGTGCTCAAGTCTATTTCCATGGGTTTCTTGGGGATGAGAAAGTGGTGGAGAGGATTCAGACGTCGGTGAGTAGCCTGTGGAATATTCCCTGTGAAGATAGGTTGAACGTGTGTGTATTGCAGAACTTGGTTGATAAGAGAAAAAGAGGGAATATGACAGAAACATTTAAGTTGCTTAAAGGGATAGATAGATAGATGCAGGGGAAATGTTTCAGCATTTGGCTAGAGGCACCAGAAGAAGGGGTCATCCTTGGAAGTTGTATAAAGGTGTGATTAGTAGGGGTTTGAGTACTAGATTTTTTTGTTTTTTTTTAAATGCTTGTAGGGTTGTGAATGAGTAGAATGATTTGCCAGAGTAAGTTGTGAATTCTTTGTCTGTTAATGGGTTGAAGTAGAGGTATGATAGATTTGGTCTTCTGCAATGAGTCTTCAGACTCCATGGAGGTGCCCATATAATAATAAGAATACGTGTACTAGTTCATATAACAATGAGTCTTCACAATACTGTACAATATATGATATACTGTATAGTATATCATATATACTCTTCATCGTATATAGAGTATATCATATATACTCAAAAGAATAAGTCTTCATGCACATGCATGAAGACTTATTCTTTTGAACTAAATGCTCTTTGATCTTGTCTCTGCATTGAATGTATTGGCCTCATTGGAATTAAAAGATATAACTGCTTTCAGCTGATTTTACAGTTTAGACAATGGGAAGTTGTTGTTATTGCTACAATAACCATCGCATATCTTTTGATGAATTTGTCAATTCTTAATACTTATCTTGCTTATATTTTACTCATCCACAATTTGATTTCACTAAATATGCTAACCTTCAGGCTAAAGGAAGCCATGATGTGGCGCATTGTATGTTTTGTGTCATTATTAGTGCTGCTGAAAGGCAAGTCAATTTTCATATTTTAGCTAATAATATTAGGTTAACTCATTATAGTTTTTGTTTTATACTGGTGTATGATTGACTGTGCTATGAAGTTTGTAAGTAAATCTTGTAAATTCCAATCACTCAGTAATGACATCTTTGCTGCCATTGTTCTACTATGCATTGGCACCATACTGACAATATTTTATTTCAACAAGAAATATGATATTGTATAGTGCAGTGTGTGAGACAGAGAGGTGTGTTCATCCAAAATTTTATGGTGATTTATGGAAGGAAAGAGAAACTAGTGAGCAAATATGTTTTGAGAGTGAGTCCCAATTATGATTATTATTATGTTACACCTCCGATGAGTCTTTGCACTCCCTGGAGGTGTAACATAATATTATTATGTTACACCTCCAGAGAGTCCAAAGACTCATCGAGGGAGATTGTGTCAACAGCATCGAATGATTGAACCCTTCCAACTACTAACCATGCTCAAAGTTGCTTAACTTTTTTTTTTTTAATGAGACATTAGTAGCAGAGGCTCTACCAATCGACCAATCTTTTGCTGGCAGGTAGTGAGAACAAAACAAATGTTAGTTGAGTAGACAGTATCGATGGTAGAATGGAAAATGTTAATGTTAGAATTAATGTTGAACGTGTGACGATGGAAATATAGGAGAACAAAATAAACCTAAATAAGGAAATAGTCTGCTTTCGTGTTATTCTTCACAGGACAAAACACAAAATCAGAAAGTTACAGAAACTATAAGAGATTAGCAGGGCTGAGAGGAGAAAAAATCAGGTGGTCCAAGGTAAGAATCGAGATCACATGAACAAATGAAAAAAAGAAGCTAAGGAAACAGTTATGTATGGAGACTATATGATCAGAGGAGTGCTTAACGAAAGTATAACCTTTAAGATCATTGTTTACACTAATGATCTGAGAGGTGAGAAGTATTCTATGAGGGAGGATGTGGAGTTGTTTGATGAAGCAAAAGAGTGAGGAGGTGAGATTGTCAGTCTCTTGCCATACTATGATAGATGCAAACTGTGGAGAAAGGTATTGATAGCAAATGAATCAGTATGCAGGTTGTGCAGAAAGAATGTTGTAGGATTTGTGGACCTATAGTCTGATTTTGATGGAAAGAAGTTTTTGAATAATGCTGCATCTAAATGGTTTTAGTGTTAGGTATCTAGAAAGAGCTTTGTTCACCAAGTGTGCTGAACTGCAATTTCAGGAAAACAGTTAGGGCAGATGCAGGCAAATGTTTGTGTGAAGGTACCCATGAGGTGAATGAGTGAGAAGGACCAACAAGTGTGGAACCTAGTCTCTCAAGCAACAATATTGAATGGGATAGTCAGTTCAGGAAGTAAAGGTGGTTGTGAGCCTAAAGGGATGCTGCGGTTAGTTTCTGCTATAGGCTGGGGATGGGATTCCTGGAGTGAAATGGATGGCATTCTTCAACAAATCAGGAACAAGAGGGATTTCTTCAGGGAAAATAGGATGGAGGAGAGGGGTACTGCTGACGATAGCAGTTGAATTGTAGCCAAAAAGAATAGGAGATAGGTGAGAGAGTGGCTAATCATTTGAAGTAGTCTGGTGTGAGATTGAGGCCAATAAGACAAAATATACAGTTAGTTTCTGCTATAGGCTGGGGATGGGATTCCTGGAGTGAAATGGATGGCATTCTTCAACAAATCAGTACAATGAGTGTAGGTTGGATGATTATTATAGGGGACTTCGACTATGGAGATATAGATTGAAAGGAAGAAATATCACATGGCAGGAAGGAAATGCAATTTTTACACCTACTGAGAGTTAATTACTTGATACAGCATGTGATGGAGGGAGAATGGTGTGTAAGAGTATTGTGCCTGGTCATAGGATCAGAATAGCTATACATAACCAAGGTGGCTACATTGCCTCCGATTGAGGAAAGTGAACATGCAGTCTTGACTTGGGAGATTGCAAAGCATGAGGAATATTCTGTTAAGAAGGGTTATATATGTAACTACAAGGGGAGATGATTATGACAAGCTTAGGATAAAGCTTGAAGTTGTGCCATCGCATAAAGCCATGCAAAGGAAGGATGTTAGCAGTACATGGGAGATAGTTTAGGGGCATCTAGAGCAAGCAGTATTAAATTTTATACCTAAGGTAAACAGGATAAATCAGGTAGGAGTTAGATGGATGATTAGTATCATTAAGCATGAACTGCAAAAAAAATAAATTATTGTGGAGAGTATATAAGGAGAAAGGCAGAATCAGAAATTACGAATTTCTGATACAGGCAGAATTACGAAAACTAGCTGAGCAGGCCAAAGGAAATCTCAAAGAGTTCTTTCATTAGGTGGCAAGTAAGAGGAAGAATGACTGTGGAAGATTAACCTTAATGAGTGATGATGGTCACGAGGTGAAAGAAGCAGATAAAATAGTTCAGTTAGTGAGTGACCACTTTGCAAGGGTGTATCATCCAAGTGAGGTTACTGCTTGGTGAATTGGAGAGTCTTATGATTTTGCAGAATCTTTGTGCAAATAAGCTGTGGGATTAGATGGGATGTCAGCTCACTTTTTGCAGAAATGTGCAAGGGAACATGGTAATTCCTCCTACCAAGCTCTTTAATTTAAGTCTCAGTTCTGGTAGAACCAGGGAGTGGAAGAAGCCAAAATAAGAAATAAGGAAGGTTGTATAGTTAAGTAAAAAAACTAAAGACCAAGTTGTATCTCAGGAATGGTGGTAAAAGTACAGACATACCCCGACTTATGCGAATCCGGAGTTACACGGTTTCTTTTATGTACGTATTCCCTTTCTGCTTCACCACTAGTCATATGTTTCCGGTGCCGGCCGCATTCACCAGTGTCGCACATGCTGTGAACAAGCACTTAACGTGTTTCGCGCATTCTCCATTCATAGACGATTTTTATAGTCTACAAACCTTGCGATTGCTTAATGTTATGTTCTTGATACAAATTGTATCACATAAAAAATAATGATGTCGTCCAAATGAAGCAAGTCTGATTCTGATATAGCTAGCAAGAAAAGAAAAACATCGACTTTAGAAACAAAACTCAACATTATTAAGGATTTTGAAGGCAGAATGAAAATTTGTGAGCTAGCAAAGAAGTTCGGTCTACACGAATCCACAGTAAGAACAATCATAAAAGAAAGGTTTACAGATTTTGGAGGACATAGATTCTAACGGGGAACGAATTGTAGCCACAAGGCAAGGAATAAAATAATCATTGGCTTGCTATGAAGAAATTTTGCGTGACAAGAAAAAGACATTATACTGTCAGACGAATCTATTAGATTTTATGAAACAATCGACATAGAAATAACTTTTTTTTTTTTTTTTTAATGTACAAAAAACTACAATTATGATTATATTTCTTAAAAAAAAAAATAGATGTTTTTGTAAACCTTTGGTCTCCCAATTAACTAATATTTTGTATGTTTGTATATATAAATTACATGCAAAATTATACCTCGAGTTACGCGAAATTGACTTATGTGCTTTTTGTAGGTCCCACCTACCACGTAACTTCGGGGTATGACTGTACTGGAAAAATTGACCAAAATTAGAATTCAAGAATGAATGGACAAGAACATGTCTAATAATCACCAAGTAGGTGACTAGTTGGTTATTCCTTAGTAATTTACTAAGGAATGACAGGATACTACATGGAACTCTGTTACACAAATTAGAACAAATGGGGATGAATATGACACTGGTTATGTAGATAAGAAGGTGGCCGCTGGACAGATATAAAAAAAAAGGTGGCATACATAGAAGCAGAATCCAGGTAAAAGCAGGTGACTAGTGATATTCTACAAGGTTCCATGCTAGGACCATTACTGTTTGACCTGTACATAAGTGATATAGGTGATAATCTGAAAGAAAATATTTAGTCGTTTGCTGATGATGCAAAATTAGGTAAAGTAATGGTTAATCATAGTAATATGGAGAGCTTGCAGGATAAGTTAAATAGGCTATCAGTATAGCAAAAAATATGGGTGTCAGTTTAACATGGAGAAATATTAAGTTATGCATTTTGGGGTAAATCGATTACAAGCAGTATATCACATTAATGGAACTTTACTCCAGGAAATAGATGAAGCTTGGGATTTAAGGATGTTATTAGATAGAGAGAGTTGAAGTTTAGAGACCATATTGCTAAGGTAGGTCATAAGATATCTTGGCTATTGATGAACACACTAGCAAGTTTTGGTTTGGTTTGGTTTATAGTTTATTTGGCACAAAAATGGCAAAGGTCA
The DNA here is from genome assembly GCF_054136105.1 of Typopeltis vanoorti. Taxonomy (NCBI): domain Eukaryota; kingdom Metazoa; phylum Arthropoda; class Arachnida; order Uropygi; family Thelyphonidae; genus Typopeltis; species Typopeltis vanoorti. Next base: position 36,817,837 of record NC_143572.1, on the reverse strand, counting down.
TACTGTGCCATACTAAAGGTTACAACTGTACATAAGAAGTTAAAGAAAATTGTAAACATATGCCTGTACAAAAATTAAGTTCCACAAAGCAGCATCTGAAAATAAACAGAATTGATGCAGAGAGCACAGCAACACACATGGTCAGAGTTTATTACAGTAGTACAGAAATAGTTAACAATACAAGTTAATAAACAAAATGCATATACAAAACACCAAGCCATGGAATGCAATATCTACATACAGATAAAATTATAACAGATGCTATTACAGCAGTACAAAAATAGGGGAAAAGGAATTATTATACATTATGCATGCATAAAAATTAAATTTAGCAATGTGGTATCTACATATAAATAAAATTACTAGAAGGTTTAACAAATATACAAGGTGTCCTACAACAATACATAGTTGAAAAATAAACTAGTAAGTAAAATATATGCACAAAAGTTAAGATAAGCAATGATGTATCTACATATAAACAAAATTACTGCAGAGATTTCAGCAGGACATAAATAGACAACTGTACAAATGCATGTACAAAATCAAGCCAAGGAATTCAGTATCTACATATAGATAAGATTACAACAAATGTTATTACAGTATAAATAGTCAAAAAGGAATTGTTATACAGCATGTATATGCATAAAAATTAAGTTTAGCAATGTGGTATTTACATATTATAAAATTTACAACAGAGTTATACAAGATCAAGGGCTACGGCAATACATAATTGGTCAAAATTTAAACTAATGAATAATATATGTACAAAAGTTAAACAATGCAGTATTTACATAAAAACAAAATTACAGTCAAATGTGTTTGTACAAATTAATTCTTTGTAAAAAATTAAAAACATCAAGCACTCTGCCTGTCTGCTAGCATCTGCCTGGGTGTATGGCTTGGTGAGATAGGTAAAAATTTCATTCCTCTTTTATGTAAAGTGCTGCCACTCCATCAGAATATGACAAATAGTGAGATGTGTATTGCATTTTTCACATATGGGAGGGTCATCAGCCCTCAGTAAATAAGAATGCGTAAGATGACTGTGATCTATGCAGAGCCTAGCAAGAACAACTTCCTCCCTTCTCTTTATATGTTGACTAGAATGCCAATGCTTAATTTCAGGTTTAATGTCATATGCTTTGTTTATCAATGCTTCCTGCCATGATGACTCCAATTGAGCATTTAGCTTTGATCTTCTAAGCTGTCAGTAGTCTGTATATGGTATTGTCAAACAGTATGTGGAGAAAGATGTTGAAAATTTATTTATCACTAGGTTAGACTATAATAGATTTAGTTTAATCCTTTATCCCAGTGAGAGCAAACAAAGTTTGCGCCTGAAAATATCTTCAGGACTAAATATAGTGTTGTACTATCTTATCCAGTAAGTAGTGCAACACCAAGGCAACTCGTGGCAAAGGTGGAGCAAGCTACCAGGCACTTCTAACCCAGTATCTCCCATAATGCAAAACACATTTCCTATGTGGATATGTATACTGTTATGCATTAAAGGGATTGGCCATCTACCCAGACTAGTTTCGACCTTTATTGAGGTCTCTTCAGTGGGAGACAGGCCCAGAGCTGGAGATACCAGGCAGAAGCAGTAGCTTCTGTTGTTGCCTTGGTGTTGCACTACTTACTGGATAAGATAGTACAACACTATATTTAGTCCTGAAGATATTTTCAGGTGCAAACTTTGTTTGCTCTCACTGGGATAAAGGATTAAACTAAATCTATTATAGTCTAACCTAGTGATAAATAAATTTTCAACATCTTTCTCTAAATCCAGAGTAAAATTTTTAAAAAAGGTGATAAACCTTTTGGCAACTCCCATAGGCACAGATGACTTGCTACTGCTTCTGCCTGGTATCTCCAGCTCTGGGCCTGGCTCCCACTGAAGAGACCTCAATAAAGGTCGAAACTAGTCTGGGTAGATGGCCAATCCCTTTAATGCATAACAGTATACATATCCACATAGGAAATGTGTTTTGCATTATGGGAGATACTGGGTTAGAAGTGCCTGGTAGCTTGCTCCACCTTTGCCACGAGTTGCCTTGGTGTTGCACTACTTACTGGATAAGATAGTACAACACTATATTTAGTCCTGAAGATATTTTCAGGCGCAAACTTTGTTTGCTCTCACTGGGATAAAGGATTAAACTAAATCTATTATAGTATGTGGAGAAAGTATAAGCTGATTTTAGCAGCTGCATCTGCAGCCTCATTTCCCTTAATTCCAACATGGCTGGGAATCCAACACAACTGAACATCAAAATTAAGCGTTTTCATTTTGTGAAACAGGTGTATCACCTCATAAAGTACTGGATGTGGATTATACATAGGAGAGGAGATAGCCTGTGAAGAACTCAATGAGTTTGTATAAATTATACACTTTTGGTAGAAGTTTTCTTTTATGTGCACAAGTGCAAGCTGAATGGCATGTAACTCTGCTGTATAATTACTGTAGTCTGGTGGGATCTGGTTGAAGATAATAATGTCAGGGAACACAACAGCACAACCAATAGGTATTAGTTCTTGAACCATCAGTATAGATGAGCAAGAAATCAGCATGTGCTGCTCTGTGTACATTAAACAATTGCAAGTAGACATGATGGAGTATGAAACTTCTGTAGCTTACAAAGTGAGAGTTTTCAGGATGGAGTACAAACCTGACATGCAAGGATGCTGTTATGTTTAGTGTAAGCAATGTTGTCAACATTCATACCAATAGCTTGCACAGTCTCTTTTGCAAGCATACCATTATATGTGGCTGATTATGTGTCAAAATGACATATAGCAGTTTGAAGTGTGTGATATTGAGCTTCCCAATGCAGAGAAAAGACACTAGTCCATGTAGAATGATCTGGGAGAGACTTTATCTTTAGGACATAATTAAGAGAGAAATGTTTCCGTCAAAGTGATAGAGCCAGTTCATTTGCTTCAACATAAATACGTTGAGTGGGTGATGTTTGAAAGGCACCAGTAAAAATCTGTATACCCTGATAATGGATGGAATCCAACCATCGCAGGTTACTCTGTCTTGCAGAACCATAGACTTGAAACCCATAATCCAGCTTTGAACATATAAGTGCACAATAAAGATGGAGCAATGAAGCTCGATCAGCACCCTACTCAGTAGAGGATAGAGTGTGAAGGATCTTCAAAGCTCTCTTGCACTTTTCTCTTTGATGAATGTGTGCTAGAAATATGTTTTCTGTCAGAGATGAGTCCCAATAACTTGGTTTCTGTAGCTGCTGTGGTGCAGTGTGTCCCATTCTTAATTCAGGATCTGGGTGATGAGTGCATTTTCGGCAGAAGTGTACACAGACACTTTTTTCTGTTGAAAATCTAAATCCATTACTAAGAGCCCACAGGGAAATATGATCAATTGCTTGCTGAAGTTGTCTTTCAATTACCCTCATGTTACGAGAATGACAGTAAATTATGAATTCATCAATATATAGAACATTGTCTACAGTGGGAGGAAGCTGTTCAGCGATTGAGTTAATTTTAATAGCAAAAAGGGTCACACTTAAGACAGAGCCTTGGGGGAACCATCTCGACCTTAATGATATGGTCGAGATGGCATACTTTCCACTCTAACTTGGAAAGTTCACCTGGACAGAAAGTTTTTAATAAATACAGGAAGGTGTTCTTTGAGACCTAGGTTATAGAGGTCTTTTAATATGCCATATGCATCTTTTATACAAGTTTCTAAACGAACCAAATGGTCTAAAATTGAACGATGTCTACAGAACCCACATTGTGTATTGTAGAAAAAAATGCTGCTTTCTAAATATCAGAGAAGCCTTTCATTAGCCATTTTCTCTAGTATCTTACAAAGACAGCTGGCCAGAGCAATGGGTCGATAATTATTTGCTTGCGTTAGATCTTTTCCTGGTTTTAGAATAGCAATGACAATTTGGAAACTCTTCCTCTGCAAGTATTCTATTGTATAATAAAAGGAGTTCCATAGAAGATGATGGTAAATGTTTTATTTCATAATGGATGTCATCAGGCCCTACCGCACTAGGGGGAGATAGTAGGAGAGCTCTTTTTAGTTCCTCCTTAACAAATGGCTGATTGTATGGCTCAAGAAGGTTCGTAGTAAAATTTAGTCTTTGTTTCAGTTGCTGCTCTTTCAGTATTAAAAATTCAGGAGGATATGAAGCTATTCCTGAGATTCTGGCAAAATTTTCTCCCAAAATGTCTGCAGTAGCTTTGAAATCAGCAATAACGCTTCCATTATGACTAAGGTAGACAAACAGTGTGTAATATATCTGCTTTTCATTTTCTGGATTTCATCCCATACAATTTTTGGACTGGTCATTTGATTAATCGATGTAGTAAATTGGATCCATGATTGTTTTTGACTCTGACGTCTCACATAACATGCTTGGACTCAAGCACGCTTGAAAGCTATTAAGTTTGATGTGGTGGGGTATCTACTAAATATATCCCATGCTCTGTGTTGATCTTTTTTGGCTGTCTGACATTCTGGGTTCAAGGCTTTGGATAGAATGGAAACCAAGATGATGTTTTCAGGATGGAGGCTGTTGCTGCCTGGACAATGCACTCTGTTATATACTTTACCACTTCATCGATAGGTGTTTAACTGAGTGTATCAGCATTAAATTTTGCAAGATGAGAAAAAATGACCCAGTCAGTCTGATTCATTTTCCATATAGGTATTTCTTTGGGTGAACATGATTCCTGTGAGGACATTGTGCAAAGAACAGGAAAGTGATCGCTTCCATATATGTCTCTTCAACGTCCCGTGTGAGCAGTGGAAGAATGGAAGAGGAGCAGATTGTAAGATCAATTGCAGAATATGAATGGGTAGGCATATGGAAGAAAGTATTGAGTTTATTATTTAAAAGGGAGAGGTTATTATTATCAAGGATTCTTTCAATGATTCAACCTCATCTATTAGTGTTGGCACTACAGCACAGAGTATTGTGACCATTAAAGTCACCCATCAAAATTATGGGTTCGGACAGTTGCAAGATAAGATTATCAAGATCAATTTCATTTAACTCGGCACTTGGTGGTAAATAAATTGAACGTACTGTAATAAAAAAAATTCCATGGAGAGCTGAATTGCTACTGCTTCCAGAGCAGTATTAAGTTTGACATGATGGAAAGGAATATGACTGCCCCCTAGGATAGCTACATCTCCATGAGCAGGAGCACCTCCAGTTCTGTCCTTACGTACAACAATGAAATTCCTAAATGTAGGATCGTCATTGGTACATTTCCTGTAGACAGAAACAGAAAGGTTTGTGTTTCTGCAACAACATCTTGATATCATTGATATTTTGTCGAAAACCATGACAGTTCGATTGTAAAAATGTTCCTATTGTTTTGGTTTTATAGACTTGTCTGGTTTACGGGAGGTTGAGGGCTTACCTTTGTCAGATTTATATTTATCAATTTGGGGGAAATATGGAGACAGCCAGTGTCCATCTCTTCCTCAGATAGAGTATTCAATACATCTGATGTGTTAGGATCAGTTGGTAAGTTTAGTTTACTTTCAGTGGGTAACAAAGTATCCATTTTTTTTTGTGGGAGAGTGGTGGTTTATCTTTGAGTGATATCATTGCCATAATTTTTTTGACAAGTGGGACCATTTTTGGAGTTGTCTCTGGAGTAAGGCCATAGGTCATGTGATTAATGTGCTCAACAGAGAGGCACTCACAATCATAAGATGCAGGTATGGTGGAACAGACATATAGGTTTGAGTTGCTGTTGGCACATTTTTAATTGTTACCTTCTCAGCATAAGAGGATCTCAGAGAATGTGTGATGGTGGCTAGCTTTCTTTTTGCATCTGATATGTTATGTTTTGCTCTGTTTTAATTTTTTGTATTTCTTTTTCATCTTTCCACTTCTGACATGCACCAGAGTAAGCTGGATGATCTCCCTGACAGTTGATACATTTAGCTTTTTTTTGCACAGCAAGATTTGTTATCATGTTCTTTACTACCACATCGGGCACAGGTAGTAGAACCATGACAGGCAATTTGGGCATGTCCATATCTCTGACATTTAAAGCATCTCTACTTAGGGATGTAAATTCTAACAGGATAGCTGAGATACCCTGCTTTTACAGATGTTGGAGGCTTAAGTGTATCAAAAGTAAGGAAAATGTTCTTGATTGAAACTAGGTTACCATCCCTACATATCAGGATGCACCTCACACCAGTCACCCCTTGCTCTGAACATATCTTTTCATCAGGAACATCAAGGAGATTCCATTCTGATATCACTCTTCTACTGGAATCGAGTATTTTATGAGGTGTTATTGTGATATGTATTCCACCCATTGTCGTTGCTGTCCGGAGTTTCTCGGAATGTTGCTGACACAGTGTTTCTACAAGGATATCACCAGGACGCAATTTCTTAACAGTTTTGAGAGGTCCTACCAGTCCTTCTAAAACCTTTTGAATAAAGAAGGGTGACATTTTCCCTATTGGTTTTTCACCTGTTGCATGAATAATTATAAATGTTGATACATTTATACTAGTATCATATATCTTTTCTTTCTTATTTCTGTTTCGATATGCTGTATCTATGCTATCAGTACTTGGTTGTGACTTGGTTAGGGGCTCTGAAATATTTGAGGATGAAGGATTAATGCTTAAGGAGTTTTTTTGGTTCGGCGTCAGAGCTCCCCACCCACCATGTAGGTCGCACATGTACGTCCACTGACTGGCAAGCAAAAACTGCACTCGGGAGTGGAACGCCAGGAATCCTGACCCTGGACCATAGGGTGAGAGACTTACTGCAACCCCCGTTGACCCTTGCAGGGAAGCCCACTAGCCGATTGATTCTGGCTGGGCCATACAGGACTGGCCATCTTACCGAAGAGGGGCCAAAATAGTGCAGGACGGGTTGCACCGCACGGCAAACACGGTGCAGGGCATTGATCCCAGTGATGGTGACCTTTACACAGTCACAAACTTATAGGAATGTTATAACAGAAACATGGATCAAAAGGCAGAACTGAGAATAGTGGTAAGTACTTGTAGTATTTCTTCTCAGAATTTGCTAATTGTTGCTAACATAAAGACATGCTTAAATTTAGATGTAGAGGACTTGCAAGAAGTAATAAAATTATTATTTAAAAAATAACATAAAGATTTTTTACGTTATTTTTTGATAGCGATATCTGAAGATCTCGGTATGAGAAATTGCATAGGTTTGTAATTGATATACAATTGTATACAAAAGACTTAAATTGCAAAGGGATCACCTTTTGAACAAAATAAAAATGTGTATCACACTAAAAAGAAGTATATGAAACTTTAAAAAAAAGTCAGAGGTGAATGTTTTCATATATGAAGAGTAAACTCAAATATACAGTGAAAGAATCTGAAAACATGGATTGACTCAACCATGAATGCATGTTGCAAAGTTATGTAGAAAGGCTCAGGTGTTGGTAATTATTTATATTAACTTTATAGTATCGACTCACAACAAGAGACAAGAACAAAATAAATATAATATAGATAATTGAGTTCACTTGCATAATTCCAATCAAACCAACCAATTTAATACGCTACTGATATCCTCCTGGATTTCAAGCTAGCATTCACAGAAACAGTAGGCTCTACAATCGAGTGATTTCTGGAAATAATTCAGATTGTAATGAAAAACAAACTGATTTCCTATATTATAAGGCCTTCTAGGGCTAGTTGGTCTGCAGCCAATTGGATTGAATGCAGTCTTTAATTCAGTCTACTAAATTTTAAGTAAATTAATATAGAACTTCCAGAACCTCAACAAGGCTTTATTGATGATGCTGACTCTAAAAATAATATTCCACTCATGTAATGACAACTGTGTAGCACTGCACACACCTGCATGTGAAAAGGAATGTCCAGTGCATAATCTGATGGTCCTGATTTGCTTTAATGATGAGGTATATAGCTCTCTATACACTCCTGGATATGTTTTAGTATGGAGTATTTAGTATTTGTCCTTAAGGTTGTTAAATTGATTTGCAGTTTGAAGTGATGTGAAGATTATCATTATGGAACACTTTGACTGTCTTTTCAGACAGTCAAAGTGCTCATAATGATACATCCCTGATATAGGGAAAAGGAATGGCAGAACATATAGTTTTTTATCTACTTCATGTTTATTGCTAATGGCTAAAGGAGTATAATATAGATAATTGAGTTCACTTGCATAATTCCATCAAACGAACCTCAAAACAGTTGATGCAAGGATGTTGATAGATTGTATATTATGTCTATACTATCAAGTTCTCTGGCCAGTTTGCCCATGTTGCATTTTGAAAAACCCAAGGTTTCAGGAAGAAAAACCATGCCATTTCCATTATGAGAATGGCTAAGGTAAATTAATTAGAGACAGAGTCTCCATAGTTCAGTTGTATAGACAAATCCAGTGTTCAAATCTCATCTTGGATTAGAAGAATTTTATCATAGAATTTTCAATCAGATAGTGAGTTAGCCATTCTCATATTAAGGTAGGGAGAGGTTCTCCCAGAAACTTGGGTTGTTCATACCTCAAAACAGGCACACCAACACTGTGACCACATACATATCTACAGACACGATATACTAACTGTAAGATGGAAGAAATTAGAGCCTCACCATCTTATCTTTCTACTGTACATTGTGGATCTCAGGTAGAGATCCATAATAGTCAACCTCCGTTATGAGAATAATGGATTGAGATGACATTGGACAGGACAGGACTGTATAGACTGTCTTATATCTGTTATAAAATGGTAGGTTGTCTTTCATTGCATTTATATGGATCACATTATAAAGGAATCATCATCAAATTCCTGACATGTACCCTCAAGGGGGTGTACAGGATATTATGATAATACTACATGAAGAACTTACATCATTACTAACTTCCACTCAATCTGTTATCTGCCAAGACTCCAACATTATCAGATCTTATATTTCTGTCTTCTAAGGCACTTTTTACTGTATTGATTCACCTATATCTTGGTCTTCCTCTGGATCTTTTTCCTGTCAACCTGGCAGATAACACTTGTTTTGCTAAACCTTTTCTCTCCCATTCTGTTTAAGTGACCATACCACCTGAGATTAGCTTTGCCAACATATTTTACCTGTAACTATATCCTCTTCCATCAGCAGTCTCATTCAGCTTGACAAAATTTCATTCCTATGATATTAACTAACCAATGCACAAAACTCCTTACTTTTATTCTGAAATGCTTCTGGCATTAGTATGCATGAATTTCAATATCTCTTAGAGCTCATGGATGCCTTGTATCTTTTAACCCGGCTTTAGTAAGGTGGGGTATCACAGTTATTTCTTTCTATATCTTTGTGTCTGTGACACCCCACTTTACTAACTCCGGTTTAATGTTATTGTCTTGTCCTTTGAGGAGTCTTAGATATTTCCATGTGCTCTTTGAACTGCTTTGTTTGTAGAGAGTTGCTGTTCAGAGTCTTGCTATCATGGTGGAGGTCTTTCTGTCAACATTCATTTCAGGAATTTGGTGTTGTATCCCTGATTTTAGTGGAATTAATTTAGATTTTGCTAGTTTGTTAGCATCACAAGAGTTATCGTGTCAGTTTCTTGGTTGTGTTCTCTGGCCTCTTTTGCTAATTTATGAACTGCTTCATTATAATCAATGTCTGCATGAACAAGAATCCATTATAAAATGCTACTTTTTTCCCAAACACTTTAGTTGGTTTAAGAGTTTATGGATATCTTGGTGAGTTTGGTATTGCTATTTTTGATTGCCTCCATAAAAGTTATGATCTTGAGTCGCTATAAATTATAATTCCCTCAGATTGTTGATATGATAATAATTTTAAGTAGGTTTCAAGCGCTTTATTTACTGCATAGAGTTTGCTCTTGGTAAAATTGGAAGTAATTCTCCCAGATCGAACTTTTATTGATGGCTTTCGGAAGTAGAAGGATAGCAACAGCATCCCTATTAATCATATTGGTGTCTGATGATCCATCGGTATAACAAGTAGCTTGTTTGGAGGATGAAAGGAGGTCAACAGTATTTAGGCCTTTTTCTTTGAGCGTTTTTTTTTTTACAGAGTTCGGTAAGGTTTAGATTTATGGAGGTATTTGAAGGTAAAGATTTTGAAAATAGAGGTTCTTTGCTTATGTGGGCATTTAGATAATCAAGACCTATTTCCTTCCTGATAATTTCCTAACTTCCTGAAGACCTATTTCCTTCCTTTCCATCGTATTGTAAAGTTGATGATCTGTGAAGTCTGCTTTTTGATTCCAATGTTCGTAAGTTTTTAGAGAGAGATGATCACTTTGGTAGCTTCTGATATTATTAATGAATTTTATGGTGGCAAATTTTCGTCTGTTCTGCAGCAGTTCAAGTCCATATTCCTGTTGCGCTCTAATTTTGTTAGTGGATGAGACTGCACCAATGATAATCTTGGACGCTTTTGCTTGTACTTTGTCTAATTTTTCTTTTATCGATGAAGCAGAAGGTAACCAAATAGGTGCTGCATATTCTATTATTGCCTTATTAGTGTAGTATAAGTAGTTTTAAGAATTTTTGGCTTTGCGCCCCAGTTTGTTCCGCAACATATTTCAATATATTGTGGAACAAGCTGGGGTGCAAAGCCTTTTCAATATATTTAGTTTTTTTGAGAGCCCTGTTGGAAGTGTCAGAAATATCTTGAGCAAAACATAATTCCTCATTGAGCGTAATACCAAAGTATTTTGGATTTGTGACTTTTTCAGTTAACCTGTTGTTGATCGTGACTTTGAGATTGTAGGAATGTCTATTTTCCTGTGTACTAAAGGTGCTTAGTTTTGTTTTATGTGGGTTGATTTTGAGTTTAAGTTCATCTGACCATTTTTCTAATCCTCTCATGGATTTCTTTAGAATCTCTTCCAATTCTTTATTTTGTCATTAGTGTGCCAGATGGCTATATCATCTTCATAGCAAGCTACTTTTGGATCTTCTGTAAGGTAAGGATGAATGTTATTGATGTATAAAAGGAATAGTAAGGGACTGTGTACTGAGCCCTGGGAGAACATTAGCCCAGGTTCTCCACTCTCTGGATACTGGATATTGATTCTAACTGATTTTTCTTCCTCTCATGAAGTCAGCGATCCAGATTAAGGCATTTCCTCTAATTCCGATATTATGTACTATTTGTATTAATTTTTAATATGATTTTTAATAATCCAAACACGATCAAAAGCAGCGGTCATATCAAGGAATATGACAGTTGTCTTTTTTGTTGTTTTTTCCTGAAATGAGTCTATTATTGTTTGGCAGAAATAGAATGATTGATCTGTCGTTCAATGATGGGCTCTATAGGCAGTTTGATAAAAATTAAATTTCTAATTTTTTTCTGAACCAGTACATGAGTCGGGAGTGTATGATTCTTTTAGTAATTTAACAGAGTATACTAGTTAATGGGATAGGTGTATAGCTTTGACATTCTGCAGCATTTTTGTCAGGTTTTAGGATAGGTACATGAATTGATTTTTTTCCATTCTTTTGGTAGTTTGCCTATTCATCAAGACGTATTAAGAATGTCTAGAAGTTATTCTTTGGTGTTTTTGCCAAGATGTTTGACCATATGACCAAAGATAAGATCATTACCAGGAGATTTATTAGGAGATTTCTCAACTGACGAATGTAGTTCACTTAGCATAAGTTCTTCAGAAAAGATATCATTAGATTGGTGTGTTCTTGCTTGTTTTAGTATCTCACTTGTGAGTTTATTGAGGGTCTTGTCCTCTCCATTATACTGAAGTTTGGAGTTTGAATAATATTTTTGCCAGTGTGTTTGCCATTTCTTGATCTGTTATAGCTTTTTTCCCAGCATTTATTATGAAGTTTGTTTTCTGTTAGTCTTTGATGTTGTTGTCCAGGATTCTAATAATGTTCCAGTGTTGGCTGTCTTTTCTTGGATCCAGGTTACTGCAAAGCTCTGCCCATTTCTCTTGCTTGCACTTCCAAATTTCCCGCTCTATTTTGTGTGATATATCTGTTAATTTCTTTCTAAATTCATCAGTTTTATTAATTCTAAATTGTTCGTTGATATTATCTCTTACCATAATCATTTCAAGTTTAGTGTTGTTATTATGGATCTGTGGTCACTACTGATGGCGTTTCCCAAAATTTTCCATTGTGCCCTTGATGCAAAGTTATAATTAATAGCTGTGATGTCGATAGCAGTTTCAGTTCCTGTAGTTTTAGAGAGATAAGTACTTTGTCCTTATCTGTAATTATTAATTGTTGTGAGTTCCAAATCTGTAAAGAGGTCTTCCAATTGTTGACCTTTATGATCTAAATCGGGAGAGCCCGATATTGGTGCAAAGTTATAATTAATAGCTGTGATGTCGATAGCAGTTTCAGTTCCTGTAGTTTTAGAGAGATAAGTACTTTGTCCTTATCTGTAATTATTAATTGTTGTGAGTTCCAAATCTGTAAAGAGGTCTTCCAATTGTTGACCTTTATGATCTAAATCGGGAGAGCCCGATATTGGGCTTTGTGCATTTAGGTCACCAATTATGATGTCTCTGCCCATATTTGTGTTATCAGGGTCGTAGACATTTGCAATTGAGATAGAATGGTTTGGTAGGTGTATTTCAACAGCTTGAGCTTCCGTTGAACTGCTATTATTTAAATATTTATTTAGAGTAATTTCTTTGAATTTGATTTCTGCGGTCTTCAAAAGGATAGTAAGCCCATCACTGGTTCTTCCCTCTCTGTCTTTCCTAAGAATTGTGTATCCTTTGCTGAATTTCAGATTTTTGTTTAGTTTTGTTTCTTGTAGACAAGCAATATGGATATTGTTTTCAGAAAGTATGTATTTAAGTTCATTTTTCTCTGAGTACCATTGATATTGAGTTGCAAAATATTAATATGAGTCCTCATAGCATATTTTTCATCAGGAGTCTGGACTGCTGTCTCAGACGTGTTGGCTGCACAGGACGTGGTAACATTGGTTGGTTTCTTCCTGTGACTCTTCATTGGAAAATTGAATGCCGTTGGCATGTTAGTCACCTTGAGATCAGACCATAAGAAATTTAGTTAAAAGCTTGGTAATGGTGATATTACCATGTGGATGCTGCGAAGAATTATGAGAATATCATGGAAAGAAAAAAAGAAGTAGTACTAGAGATGGCAGGCGTCAACAGGAGCCTGATGAAAGAAATTAAAAAGAGAAAAGTCGGATATTTTGGACATATTCTGAGACATAACTGCCTGCGAAGGACACTTCTCGAAGGAACTTTTGAGGGAAAGAGAGGAAGATAAAGACTGGAGTGCATGAAAAATATAGAAGACTGGACCTATCTCTCATATGAGAAATGCAGCAGAGAGGTGCAGAATAGGACATGGTGGAGACACATGGTAGTCAATCTCCTGGAGGGAGAAGACACCTAACAGGAATGGTGATATTATAAGGATATTCTGAAACTTGAAAATTAATTATGATTGCAAAACAAAAGAGTGGCAAAATATCCAGAAGAAATTAAGTTTTTTTTTCCTTCAAGGAAATCCTAGTTTGAAGGACTTAACAAATAAACTTGCTAGTGGTGAGTAGATTTTGCCAGCTGCCAAGTGGCTGCAGATGGGACAAAATAGAATATTTTTTATTTAATAAAAAATAACTTTCTAAACACAATCTGTTTTAGCTGTCAAACAACACTGAAGATATAATATGTAATATTTATATTATGCTTATTCTTCAGTGTTTTTCGGGCATTCTAGTATTCTAGTAAAGAAATTAATTTAACAAATTATATTTTCCAAAAAAAAAAAAAAATCAGTATTGTTTTAACTGTTTTCCCTATTTTTATTATTATTGACTTCTTCTTGGAATGATCGTAGAGTGAGTTCATAAAGTGATAATAGCACCACTAATCACTTTGTGAACTCCTACTGATTTATTAGGACATATCATGAAAAATCTAGGGGTGGGGGGAAGAGTCTTTGGTGAGTACATTTTTTTTTTTTTTTTCATGGCAAATAAAATTTTACATAATTTGTTGTGCCCTGTTAATTTGAAGCATATTGATGTTAGCTTAATTCTTGTGGCTGGTGTTAGATGCAATACTTTTATCATGTGTGGTTCCTTTATTTACTTAGGCGCTATACTTTATTGAGAATTTATTTTAATATTTAATGTATCACATTATGCTTCTGAGAATGTGAGGAACCTTTATAATGGATTTTCAGCTGAAGGTGAGTTAGACAGTCTTTTACAGAAGTTTTGCCAGACTTTGCAAAGACTGAATTTCCAGTAGGAAATTCACTCTTGCAAAATATACATAATATACTGACCTCATAGCTTTAGTTGCTTTAGTCATATTTCCAGTCATACCTTTTGTTCTGAATTGCATATTTAACATTTTAAGAAGTTGGAAAGTAGTCACGAGGCTATCCTTAATGTATGATTCACATATTGATTCTGGATAGTGTGTGCTTGGTAATATAGACTTATTTAAGGCATATAATTAGCACTTATTATCATCCTCACAAACGTATGCTTTTATCAAGATGCTTTCTTGACTGTTAGCCTGAGAAAGTTGTAAAAAAGTATGATGGCCTGTAATTCTACTGAACTTAAAATTAAATGTATTTACATTGTAAATCATATTTCTCAGTTATGGACGGCAGAACATCTTTAATTTGGAGGATTCAAATTGTATTTCATTGCTCATTGAGCAGTCTTTATTTGATTAATGAATTTTTGAATTTGAATTAAAGCATATAATGAATTTTATTTTTGAATTATTAATTATTTATTTCTTCTGTTTTACATGTTGTTGTGTAGTTGCTTTCTAAAATAAATTTCTGTATTTTAGATTGAAACGAAAGCAAAAATCTGACTCTGAAGATAGCGAACATCGCTGGAGAGTAAAAAAAGTAAAGAGAATGCCAAGAGTTCATCGATGGAAATCATCAGAATCAGAAGAGAATGAAAGTGAAAATGAAGAGGAAGAGGAGGAGGAGGAAGAAACAGATGATACAGATGGTAGTAGTAAATCTGAACCAGTAAAGAATATTAAACCAGAAAAGCAGATTAAGCATAGGAGATTAATAATTAAAAGTGAGGATGAAGAGGATGAAGGTAGAACTGAATCTGATGATGATCCAAAACACAAGTCTAGAAAATTTGGTTACAATGCTATTGGTTCTGATGATGATGATGATGGAGATGATGAAGAAGAGGAAGAAGCACCAACAAAAGAGCAGAAAACTCTTGAGAGTGATGAGGAAAGCACATCAGAGTCTTCCAGAGATATACCAAAAAAATCTGATCTTGTAAGTGATAAACCTCCAAACAAAAATGTAGTACATTCAGATACCAGAAGTGCAAATATTAGTGTGAAAATACCACCAGTTGATCACTTCAGCAAGTCTGAAGTTGTTGATAGATTAGAAAAAAGCAAATTGCCACTCATTTGTGCTACTGAAACATCTGCATCTGTGAAGAGTAATTCTTTCCA
This sequence comes from Typopeltis vanoorti, assembly GCF_054136105.1. NCBI lineage: Eukaryota > Metazoa > Arthropoda > Arachnida > Uropygi > Thelyphonidae > Typopeltis > Typopeltis vanoorti. The sequence continues at coordinate 36,802,373 of NC_143572.1, read as the reverse complement.
GATAATGCAGAAAACTCAGGGATCGTCAGTCTTGGTGAAACAGAATTCTCAGGAATTGCTAGATATTTCCACTGAAAATCATACTAAACTTGAAGGACAAGGCATAGAGGAATCCAAGAAGTTTAATGTATCTGTTGCCCGAGAGGTTGAAGAGGAAGATACAGCATTATCTTTTGAAAATAACCAGCAGACCAAAACCCTACCTAGTGAACAAACAGAATTGAAGTATTGTCCTCCTAAAAATCATTCCACGACTTATTTTCAAAGTGAACCTACTGAAAGGGATTATGGTGATCCATATCCTGAATGTCTAACCCCACTAGAGGCATATCCATCTAGGCCTAGTCCTTTAAGGCCATCTCTGGTTGAGGCTTATCCACATACTTCCAGCCCTGCAAAACTTACACCTTTAGACACTTATTCTAAATCTCCTAGTCCTGCTGGTTTAATTCGTTTAGGATCTTATTCACACTCTAGTCCATATGAAAAGCCATCCTCCTATTCTCAAGAATCTTCAGTTTCTCAGGCTTCAAATCGAGATTATACACCTCCCAATTCTATTTCTGGAGATCGATATCAACCACAAGGAAGATATATTCAAGGTGAATATCAACAACCCTCGGGTTATGCTAGGACTTCTGAACGATCACCACAACCTTCTTCTAGTCCTTATGCAGAAGACTCACCAATGAGCAACCAGCCGCACTCTCCTCCACCTCCTCCACCACAGAGACTCTATAGGCAGTATCCTGAATCATATTCTGGGCAATGCTCTCCTGAATATTATAATCAAGAATATTATTCTCCACAATCAGAGCATGGAGGTCCACCACCACAACAGCCACCCCCACCACCTCCACCCCCTCCACCACCACCTCCTCCTCCACCATCATCAACTTCCTATTCTTCTAATTATTCCCCTCAACAAGAACTTCCTTATTCTTATTATAATCACTCTAGCCAACAGTCAAATGGTGGGTTCACAATTGATAGTTTATTACGATCTCGTAATCCAGAGGCAGATGATGATGAATTAACTGGAGTAACAGACATTGTTTCATATATAACACAAGAGTGAAAAAAAAGCTACTTTGTGAATTCATTCTGTGTTCATACACCCATACAAAAGTATATGAATATAAGAATGTAATTTTTAAAAATACCTTATACATTTTTAAAAATATACCTTACCACAGATGGTGAAAAAAAAAAGAAAAAAGACTTTTTAAAAAGTTTCATAAGCCTTGAAGATATGCTTCCTATCACTGATTATTCAGTGCACAAAATAATAAAACTACAGAAATGAACGTCATTATTATATAAAAAGTTGCATGTGTTTTATATTGCCATCATTCATCATGTTAAGAAGTGGACCATTATCAACTTAGTTTAGTGGAGGAGAGGAAGCATGTGTGTTTGTTGGGGGGGGGAGGGGTACGTGTTCTTCTGCATCTCCGTGTACAGATTCTTAGAGGGAGAAAGAAAGAAGAGAAGAAAAAAGAAAAACAGCAGGGGAACCGTGCAGTGGTGCTTTGTGCAGAAATGTATGTCACTGTTATATATTTGTAAACAAGTGTTCAAAAGCATATATTCTGTGTCTGTTATTGAATGTTAATGGTTTCTTTTTAATTGAAACACTGTATTACTTTCAGAGAAATTAATACCAAGGAAAGGTTGCATGTGTGCACGTACACACACATATAACCATATATTTAATGGCAAACATAAATTCCGGCATTTTTGTTGCATTTCAAGACATTTCCATAGAAATTTACTAAAACAGGTAGTAATATCTATTTTGAGAAACTGTGTGCATGTTTCCATGCAGGAATAGTAGAAGTCTGCATTTTGTTAATAAAAATTATTCATGGCTTCCCAGTAAGGTAGTTATATAACTTATACTTTCTTGTGAAACAACCAATTTTTTTTTAAAAAAAATCATTGAACAAAAGAAAGCAGATATAAAAAATATAGTGTTGTGCAATTAATATATATATATATATATATATATATATATATATATATTACAAGTCAATTCTAAAATATGATTACATCATATTTTAGAACTGGTAAATGCTTTTAAAATAGTTAAACCCTCAGATAATACCATCAGCTCTCCCTATAGCAAACACTGCTGTAGTGAACTCATTAACTGCAACAATCCCATAGTCAGTGCTAATTTGTTATAGCAAACCTTCCTATAATAAACTATTCCGTTGGTTCCTGTGAGTTTTGCTGTGGTGAGAGTTGAGTGTAGATTACAGATGTGGGATTTGCTTAGGCATATTGCAGTATGATCACAAGTAGCTGGGCAAATGAACACATAAGGGGAGAAATTTTACAAAAAAAAATAATAGATAAATTTATACATGCATGCATACACACACGCACACACACACATCCATCCATATCTATGTTTTCAGAACAGTTGCATGGAAGTTTTCTTTTTGGAAAAAATCCCAACTTTGTAAAAATCAGCAGGCAGCTGATCTTAAGCCTTAGCCATCATGAACAGTTAAAAGGTTGCATCTGCCAATGATTTGTAAGCTTATGGATAATGACTATATTGACAACTGCTCGATCTCATTTTCTTAACCCTAACTGTTATTACTGTCTGAAATTGTGGTTTCTACTGTCAGTTTTTCCCAAGTTGTGAGATTAAAACTTAGTTTCCAGAAGAGAAACAGTACCTGATTTCCAAAGATTGATTGACTTGAGAACTTGTTGGGAAAAGGTCTAGCAAAATTCTTCTAGTTAGCAACTAGAATCAAATCTGTCACAGTCTTTCTTCTACAAATCTAGAATCATGGAACTTACCACTATGTCTATATTTGCACTTATTAGAATAACATCTCAGTTTGTAACTTTATCTTCTATAACTCTTACCAATACTATAGAAAGTTGTCTTTCTTGTATTTTTCTGTGTGACATTGCTATTGCCACTTGACATCTACCTGTTTGGTTTCTCAAACAAGTAAATGGAGTGTTTTTTTATTTGTTTCTCTTTGAAGTGAATTTTTTCATACCCACTCTTTTGTCAAAATGTAGATACTGGAATTTTTCACCTATAGTTTTAACAAAGTATTTTAATAATATATTTTAAAATAGCTTCATTTTATTCGTATGTTTTATCAAACAACATTTGTCATCACATCAAATCTTTCCTCCTGTAGTCAAAACTTGACTTTGATTTTTCATTGCCTACTGCACTTTGTGAACTTACTAGTGTTCTTCTGATAGAAACTCCTTGTGTTATGTTACCTCTCGTCAATATATATAATTTTTTGTTTAAAAAAAAACTTGATTTCATAACACTAACAAGGTTATCACAACCATGCCGCCATTTCATTATTTAAAAATAAATGTTGTAAAGAACTTGATGATTAAAATTTAACTAGCCTGTGAGTTATTACAATGGGGGGGGGGGGGGGATAAAAATAAATTTTTCTATGTGTGTGGTGTATGTAAAAGCAGTGCTGAGATACTAATAACTCCAAAATTGAAATATAATTGCAAACCCAAAGCTTAACCTAACATTTGTGGTTATATCATAATATGCCTGGGTGAATTTCAATGTAAGCATATTTCAGAATTGCATCTAGCCAACTGTTGTCACTTCATATACAGTTTTTAATCTTTTCATCATTTCAAATATAGTTAACTTATGTTCAGATTTTTAAAAATATAGTGTAAGTTATAAAACATATCATGGTTTATAAATAGTGCTTTTTTAAATTCCTTACTAATTGTTTGTATGTGTATATATATATATTTATATTTAAAAAATTTCTGTTTTCTCATGAAATTTTCCCTAATTTCCACAAAATTAGTAAATAATTTTCAATGATAAGTTGAAAATAGCCTACAGATTTTTTGAGTAGCAGTTACTGTACTTATTTAGCAATCCCGTTAAAGTAATTCGCCATTAAATGACAAGCAAATCATCACAATACAGTAATCCAGTAGTAATGATACTTTAGGAATATTGCTGTTAGTCTATAGTGACTTTTACTTCCATGTAACATTACATAAACACTTCTTGAAATTTCCTTTGTGTCAGAGCAATTTTGAAATAGTTTTGCACTAATTCAACTGTCATACTTACCACATTGAGTCCTTCATGATGTTTTTCTTGTAAACTCAAAAGTGTTGTGTCGAAAAATAAATTTTGATATGTATCTGAACAAGAACAATCTGTTATGTCATTTGAAAGAATAAAAATCACTTCTTTCAGGGTCATCTAAAAACTCTTTCAAAAAGTAAGTATAGCAGGGCTTTCTCATACAAAAATAATAATAAATTAAAATCCAGAACTTTTTTAGTTGTGCTTAATATTTATCATTTTTATTTGCAATTGGATGTGGTATTCAAGTAGGTAAAGTGCATACATATATAATACTGATACTAGTTAGAGATATGTCTCAGTAGTTCCTGTCAAGTATATAATTCCTTTGTAAGGGCAGGACTACCTTTCTCTTAAATTATTAGGCCTTTTGTTTAATGGATTGGAGAGAGAAAGTGTACATGCAAAAGCAACTCTAAATACTCAGATTTGAGTTGACTTTCCATTTTAATTTGTTTATATTATTTTATTTGCTTTTATCTTTAATTGAAAAGAAAAGTTGATCAGTTTTTTTTTTTTTCCTTTTGTCTACCCATCTGTTCCAATATTAAATAAGCTCTTGTTTGTTGATAATCTTTTAACCTCTTATTTTAGCTATATTATTTTAGTGATATACCTAATCTGTTCTTAGATAGGTTTGATGGAGATAATTCGTAGTAGAGGTTCGGTGTAGTGGTTGAGACAGTTGCAAGTGTCCTCCCGCAATGTGTCTTCGGACTCCTTGGAGGTATCAGGAATAATAATAATAATAACAACTTATGTAACCTTGCATATAAAAAGAACCTAGAAAATTCTTTATATCAAACAGGATTTGAACTTTTTCCAAATAAAGTAATATGTAATAAAATCATTGAGGCAAATTTGCATTGCAATGGCTTCCACCATACATTGTTTGGTCAAGTTTAATAAGCATGGTAGACTCAATTATTTGTTATTTAAATAGGGAAAACCTTAGGTAATTTTACATGAAATATTTATCTGCTTTTAATCACTAAATCATACTTTATATAACTTGACTGCTTTGGTCTTTCTAGTTCAGGATATCTAGGTAGTATTCTAATAAGGAAAGAGAAGACCTAGAATTAAAATTTAATAATAATAATAAATTAGACACTGAAATTAAACACTCTATCTCCCTCCAGGCTGAAATGTCTTATGGGCATAGAATTTGCTTTAAAAGAGTTAAATGGCAAGTTTTAAACATAGAAGCCTTTCTTTTAAGTTTTCTTCGTTTTGCCTTCATATTAAGTTAAGCAATTTGTCTCCATAGTTTTATCTGTTCATATATATGTTTTCTGGCTAGTTTACTCACTTTGCAGTAGATGTGGTTGGAACCTAAATTTGCAGAAAAATACTCTACCATTTCGACATGAGGATGACTAGCTTCAGTTGATCAAAAGTCTATATCAATGTTCCTTTATATCCCTGGATAGGATACAAATTCAGGTTTTCATCCAAAGTACATGATATTCTGACTGGGTGACTGAAATAATTAAAAATTAACCTAAAAAACAACATTATTAGAAATCGCTGTTGTTAATATTGCCATTTGGCCCTCGTGAACAAATTCTTTATGAAAAATTCCATCAATGTCACACAAAATAATTAGCATTGTTTAAGCTCAAGGTTTTGGGGATAGAACCTTTTGCTCTCTTGGAGATGAGCATTCATCATTCCAAGCTTCACTATTTTGTTTCTGGGTCATATTGGAAAGACTACAATTCATCACCAGTGTCACAATTCTTCCTAAAATGGTACAATTTGGTAATCTATTTCAACAAAATTTTCACAAAAAGAAACACAATGCTCTCTCTGCTCAGGAGTCAAAGAATAATACAAATTACAAAGAAATCTTTCTTTTCCCTAAATTTTCCAAAACTCTGAGGGATGCTTCCTATCGAGTATTTAATTTCTCTGGAGTCATCTGAGCAGTGATTTGATGATCACTATTGACGAGCTCACAAACTTTTCCACATTTTCATGTTGAAGGCCTTTCTTGGTCTGAACCATGATGAGCCTTCCTAGTCATGGATCATCTTCTATTGAATACCTACCAACTCAAAATCATTGCAGACCACTCAGAAACTCATGAATATGATAGGCAGTCATTCTGCTACATCATTTTAAATGTTTCTGAAACAGATTTTCTCAGTTTAAAATAAAAAAAATTCTCACCACTTGCATTTAATTTTCAAATTTTTGATAGAAGTATCAAACGTCGTCTCACTCAAAGAGTATCCATGCAAGAACTAATGAAGTTATCACAGAGCATGTGCGCTGATTGGAAAGAGCACAATCTAGCAGTTAAAATGATATACTACTTTGTCCAATCCTATTTATAGTATGCCCATAAAACATCTAGTTACTTAACAGGTACACTGTGTGTACTTCTATATAGAATCGATACAAAATTAATAACGGAAAAAACTCACGTACAAAGATTATTTAATAGTATAATTTTTGCCTGTGTGTCACAGGCATCTTCAGTACATATTAAGCTCAAATTAAAACAATAACTGATAATTCCAAAAAAGCGCCACCCAAGTAGTTAGGTGGTGCTTTTTGGAATATTTTAGAATTTTAAAAAAAGTTTTTCTAAACTGGTGATTAGTAATGACAAATCAAAGAAATTGTTCATGGATTTGTCCTTACCTTTGAGTTAACTTTTGCATATTCTCAAGTTCATTTTTAATTCACTGAATTTATTTTCATTATAATGGAATTTCATTGGTGAATAATTGTTATAAATGACACAAGTTAAATAGTACATGTGACCTTATTTTCAGAAAGCCAGTTTCTAGTATTTTACAAACTCTTTATGAGGGAGTAGGTAATTTTTGTTTGTATGTCTTCTGCTTTCATAAAATCTACTGCAATGCTTCATACATACTTCTAGAATTAACCGAAAAGACCATTTTCATTTAATTTCTGATATTAAGACCATGTTTTTAAACATGAAACAGATATATCAAAATAAATATAACCCAATAAATTGTGTAAGTCATCAGTCTTGGATATTCATTGCTATTGCCGCATTTACTATGTAAGCCAGACAGGTTGGTCGGGAGAGATATGCATGTTCAAACATGTAAAAGATGCCTTCCACATAACAAATCAAGGCCACCAAGTAGTTTGAAAAGAAACAGAAATGCCGTATGTTGATCATAACTGCTTTAGAAGAAAATTTAGATACCTTAGAAATTTCCCATATCCCCACGCAATGTAACAAAATCCAAGGTTTAATTTAACTATACCAAGTTTGGCTGCATTATCAAAAATCTAACAATGGCAAAACTGGAATATGCCTTGAGTTATGCCACAGAATGTGACAGCAACAGTGCATTGTTCCAATGCTTGCATATTAGTTAATATTTGTTTGTTTTTGTCACTTTGTTTATATGATTCAGAACATCTGCTGTATATAGTTAATTTTTCAACTTTTTTTTTTTACACAAGTCTTGTATCCCACATGATGTAAGTCTGATGACTTACAAAACTTGTCAGATTATATTGTTTATTTTAATAAATCTATTTTATGTTTAGAAATATGTGGTCTTTGAAATTAAATGAAAGTTTGCTAAACCACAGAAATCATTGTGTTCAGAAAAGATTTTTTTTCTTTCCTGATATTATATATAAATATTTTTTATTTATTTTATTTTTATAGATATATATATTTATGTATTTTTTGATAATACCGTATATATAAGTAAATATTTATTGGGCACCTTAAATATCTCTTTTGTCCTGTTAATTCTTGATGCCTAAAAGTGCATCCAGAAAGAAACTGCATTCAAAATGCTAATACTTTGCTTTTTTAGGGTGGGGGGGGGGCACCTTCTTATGAAATAATTAATCCAATTCACTCTCTTTTTCTATCTTTCCTTTAGGATTATTGCAGAGCTTACTTTTTTTTGGTATTGTTTTCTGATTATTACATGCTGTAACCCAGGAAAGTCAATTCATTTCTTATGTACTTTCATGAAAAATGAGAGCTTTATATCACGATATTATTATCATCATCCAGGCCTCCATGGAGTTCAAAAGACTCATCGTGGGAGGTCATTTTTAAGACACACAAAGTTTATCATACCACTCATACTCGAACTCATTGACCGTTTCCGCTCCAACTACTCTCTCAGGCAATGCATTCCAATGTTCAGCCACCCTCCACACAAAGACACTCCTCACCCTCTTGCGCACGGCCTCCTTTCGTAACTTCCAGATATGGTCCCTTGTCATCACTCTTTCCCGCGTTCCACCAGGTGAAAGAACTCTCCAATGTCTACCCTGTAACTGCTTCTCAACAGTTTCTCAAAAGTCTCGATCATATCACCTCTCCTTCTTCTATCCACCAAACTCTGCATTCCACATTCCCTCAGTCGATCCTCATAACTCGTATTGTATAGTCCTGAAACCATCTTTATTATCTGCCTCTGTACCCTTTTCACAGTCAATTTATCCCCTTCAAAATCCTGGGGACCAAATCTGAGAAGAATAGTCTAAGTGTGATCTGATCAGGGTCTTATACAACGGAATGATAACTCTTTTATCTCTGCAGGTCAGCGTCCTTCTCAGTATTGTAGCAATCCTCTGAGTTACCCCACCTTTGCAATATGCTCCCTGAATTTCAGTTTTCTGTCAGTTGTCTCCCCCTACCTCCTCCAGTACAGATCCACCCATCGATGGATCCCAAACCTCAAGACTTTACATTTTGCTGCATTGAACCAACACTCCCCATTCATTTTCCCATCTGTCTAGTTTATTCAAATCCTCTTGCTGCGCTGCCACATCTGCACTGTTACTGATAACCCTGCACATCATCCACAAACAACTGAATGTCCCCTTGCAATCCATTGACAATATCATTGATATAAAGTGGTAATTAGTTTACGGAATTAACAACACATATAAAGTATATTAATTAAAAGTAACTTTAATGAATAACTTCTATATTTCGGCAATGACGTTGCCATCTTCAGGAACATAAAGATATGGTATGTGCATGCAGGCACTAACAAAAGCAAATGAGGAAGAAAGCAAGAAACTAATATTGTTCCTAATGGTGCCCTCTGGCAGGCTAATTTGGTTGTCTTGGCAGTTGGGCTGAAGTTCTCATAATGTAAGTCTCCCAAATTTGGGGTAGTTTCATGCACCCAAATTTGTTGAGGTTAGGAACGTTTTTTAGAGCTGCTGATGATTCCTTGAATAATCTTTCGTATTTAAACTTGCTGCAGTGTATTATTTTTGTTTTCTTCCAATGAATTCTATGGTGGGTATCTAAGGCATGGTCTGCCAGCCCAGAGCAGCTGTACTGGTGAAACCGGATGTAGTCTTTGTGTTCTGAAATCCTGATATTTGTTGTTCTGCCTGTTTGGCCAAAGTAGGACAATTTGCAGCTGCAAGGGACCTGGTATACACCAGGTAGGTCTAGGGGAAGTGGTTGGTCTTTGGTAGAGCGGATAAGGGATGCCAACTTTATATATGGTCTGCAACAAGAAGTAAGGTCATATTTTATGAGGATATTGGTTATTTTCTCAGAGGTGCCCTGTATGTAGGGGATGGTGATAGATTTCGTGTAATCTTTATTGTGGAGGGGGGGGGTTGTGGTTTACTGGTTTTAGTATTTTTTGGATTTTTTTGGGGTTATAGCCATTGGCTAAGAAAGTGTTGAGGATGTGGTTTAGTTCAGTAGTTAGGGCCTTGTTATCTGAGGTGCCCTGCATGTATCTGCCAGTATGGGTGGGTATCTGCCCACTGGCAGATACATTCACCAGCAATCCCCCCCCCTCACAACAACTATTGGGTTATAAAAACGCTATATAACAGGGCAAAATTAATCTGCTCAGATGACAATGCCCTAACTAATAATACACCGCAGCAAGTTTAAATACGAAAGATTATTCAAGGAATCATCAGCAGCTCTAAAAAACGTTCCTAACCTCAACAAATTTGGGTGCATTAAACTACCCCAAATTTGGGAGACTTAACATTATGAGAACTTCAGCCCAACTGCCAAGACAACCAAATTAGCCTGCCAGAGGGCACCATTAGGAACAATATCAGTTTCTTGCTTTCTTCCTCATTTGCTTTTTGTTAGTGCCTGCGTGCACATACCATATCTTTATGTTCCTGAAGATGGCAACGTGATGTTGCCGAAATATAGAAGTTATTCGTTAAAGTTACCTTTAATTGATATACTTTATATGCATTGTTAATTCCGTAAACCAATTACCAGTTATGTATGACCAACATATAAGCCTTACTATTGAACAATACAGGTCCCAGTACTGAGCCCTGTGGAACCCCATTTGTAACCTTCTGCTTCCTTGATATTGCCCCACCATACACAACTCTCTGATCCTATCAGTCAGCCAATCCTGAATCAATTTGACTAACCCAACATTTAAACCCATGTGCTGCAACTTAATTATCAGCTTATCATGTGGCACCCTGTCAAATGCCTTTGCAAAATCCCAAAAAATGGCAGTATATGCCTTTCCCTCATTAACTGCTCTTGTCACTTTATTATAAAAGACAATCATATTACTAAAGCAAGAGCACCCCCCTAACAAATCCGTGTTGATTCTCACATATAACATTACCCTCATCTGCCCAACGCTGTATATAGTCCCTCACTAATTTCTCCAAGACCTTAACAACTACTGATGACACACAAACAGGCCTATAATTAGACACTTCCAGTCTGCTACCACCCTTATGCAGCGGCACTATCTTAGCTTCCTTCCATTCCATGGGTACCTTTCCTGCAGCCAGACTTTTATTGAAAAGCCAGCTCAACGGATCTGTCAGTTCTTTAGCATATTCTCTCAAAACCCATGGTGAAATACCATCCAGTCCAACAGCTTTACTGGTATCCAGAGTACTCAGTATTTGGAACACACTCTCCTCTAAACCCTGAACCTGCCCTATCCCTCTAGTATTAAAGTCTCCCCCAGGATGAAATACTCCAATAAAGTGCTCATTGAACAACTCCACTATGTCCTCTGCATCAGTTACTCTATTCCCATTTTTATCTCGCAATGTAATTCTTCCACAGTCGTTTCTCTGCCTACTGGCCACATAGCTAAAAAATTCCCTAGGATTTCTTTGGATCTTAGTGCCAATCTCTTCTCATATTCTAGTTTTGCTTCCTCACCATTTTGGTCACTCTCCTGGCCTGTGTCTTATATTCTTCGTGTATCTGTCCTCCACCCCTTTCCTTATATCTCTTTTTCAACTGCAATTAATGTTTGATATCATTTGTCATCCACTTTACACCAAATTGTGTCCGCTTCTTCACGTGGAAGAGAGACATCAGGATGTTTATATATATATATATATATACATACATACACATACATGCAAAGAGTGGAAGTAATGCCATTCTGAAAATTGAAAGGTCAGATAAAATGAGATTTCTGTAATCATCAAAATACCTTAACAAAAACTTTACACTAAACCGATCATTTTGTTGTTTTATTATTATTTTATGTCATACCTCCAAAGAAAGATTCTAGGAATCCATTGTGGGAACATCCTGTCCAACTATATATACTACTTAATCCTCCATCTTCAGAGTATGCCACTATCCACCATGTCCATGCTATATGATCTGCCACCCACTAATGATATGCTTGTTAATTTGTGTATTGTGTGACTGAATAATACTTCTGGAATTCAATAAGAAAATCACATCAGTTAAATAGCAAAAAGAGTGGAAGTAATGGACATTTATTTAGAGTCTACCTGTGACCTAATTTTATTCATTAATGGTGAAGTTAAAAACAAATTTTATATTTACATTATAAAACTATTTAAAAAAATAATTTTTAATATTTTCAAGTAGAATTCAGCTCACTGGTCAGCTTTAATCAGTTTTATAATTTTGAGTTTCTTAAATCTTCTGAATCTGTTTTAAATTAAAATATGTTCGGGAATAAGATTTTTTTTATGTAATGAATGAAAGGATGGTATAAGAGCAAATATAGATGAGATAATTACTTACTAAATTTTGATTCTGTTAAAGTAAGATTCAAAATTGCCATAGAATACCTTTCTTTGTATACCAGGATTTCAGTGGTAGTCTGGACATTGCAATCATTAACCAGCCAAGAAGAAAATTTTTATAATGTTAACATTTCACCATATTGGCATGTTCTGCAGCAGAATTTAATCATTCTAAGTAGGCTTTGTATTTTAACAAAAACAAAAAATATTGAACATATTATAGGATATGTTTTTATGTTCAGTTTACCTTGCATTGGCCAAATAGCAGAGGAATTTAGCATAGCATTTTCTTCTTTGCATAATGTGGTAAATACATTATGTATATTTTCCTACTGCATGAGTTACCGTGCTTAATAAAAAGCCATTTGGTGTATGTTAGCCATTTAGTCTGTTTTATTCAATTTCTGATTTCTTGACGAATCTCATGTTGCTGCTATCTAGATTTGAACAAAAAAATTCCTTTGATTTTAATTACTTCGTAACTTATTGCACTCATGTTGCTTTGTTGGTGGTCTCTTGGAACAAAAAGTTTTATTTTACTGAATAAACATTATGATGGAACAAAAATAGAACAATGTGAGCTCATCATTTCTTTATATAAACCGCTGCTCACGCCCATAAATTGCTATTCAAAAGGCAGCAATTTCAACAAGATAAGATGATACAGCCTCATCGGCTTTTTGGCTGACAGCAGAGTGTCTAAGAATTCATATTATGCTTTTTTGGATATAAATAAATAAATTAGGAGGGAAAAGGAAGATGAGAACTGATTTATACTTTTCTATTCTTTCTATTCTGAACTATTCTTTCCTTTATAGGGAAGTAATTTAAACCCTATCTAACTTCTGGAGACTGAATGGGCATTTCAATTTCCACTGATATAGATTTCTGTAATATTTACAGATCTTAAGTCACTTTGATATGTCTATTCTTTCTTTCACTATGCGTTATTCCCGCTTCCTATGCAGGGTCTGCGTGTTACTTAGATGCGACTTCTTGTTAGTACCACTTCCAACTGAACTGTCACCTAGTCTGCCGCTGGGGGGGGATATGTTTTTGGCTGTAGAAGCGCATGTTCATGGGGCCAGTTTGCCTACTTGCAGCGTGAAAAAAACGGCAGATAAACTGGCGGGAAAAAAAACCCACTGCCCACGCTCAAGACCAGCTAACTTGGCTATGCCTGTGAAAGATCCTCAAGTTCCTCATGTCTTCGACAGGAATCGAACCTGGGACACTCCTTCCCCAGGCATATGGTTGCGAAGTGCAAAGCCACTATGCTAACCATGCGGACTTTGATTATGTCTATTCTGGAGTATATTAAAATAAATTTCATCAGAATTTTATTTCTCAAGTCATTGAATGGCATAAAACAAAAACAAATGTGGTTATTTAAAACATTTATAATCATTATTTCAGATATTGACTGGATCTTTAGAGGGCATTTAAGGTTCATGGTGATTTTATCTCCATAAGAAAAAAGTGTGTGTATATATACACACACACACAGCCAGATCTTACTATCCCATAACTACCTGCTGATAAAATAAATTATCTTTGTTAGATATATGTAGAAGATATGGTTACATAAAAAATAATAAAAAGGGGAAGGCAGAAAACAAAAAAAGAGTTTGCCCCCCCCCCACGATGTCTTATAGGTTTGCTATGTGTTTATATATATATATTTATTTATTTATTTTGTAAAAATATTTGGAAATATTACTTATGGCCATATCTTACAAACTGGAAACAAATGCTGAAAAAGTACCATCTCATTTAATTCAACAATTGTTAAATTGAAGTTATTAGAGAAACCACATAAAAAAGTTTGACTTTGTATAATAATTAGTATTTTTATCTTCATGTTTTGAATCCCACCCTCAAAAGGTTGTAAATTCCTTGTACATTAGTAGTACCATGGATAAGTTAAGAATGCTACCTAAAGACATTCATAAATATCTCACTACAGTGTGATGTGCTATTTACCCAACCAGGATGGCATATAGCTGAATCATTAAAAAAACTAGGTGCCTACATGTAGTGCCCCATCTTAGCTAAGTTTCAGAATAAGTCTGAACTAAGTTTTAGATTAGTATTCAGTGAGCAATAGTAATTTGAATTTACATTCAAAATACATATATACACTGAGTTGGTGGGTGTAACTATCTACTATGAATAGTGCCCTCTCAGAACAGCCTCAGTTGAATATACACATACATTTCTGTGGGAAGTTTTTGGTATTGAGACCACATTGTAATATAAATAAGGAGTTTAATAAAAATAAACAATTAAAACTCAACAAGTTTCATAATTCATCATCATCAGGGGTAGTGGTACATAAATGTTTTACACAACAAAAGCATAATAACAATTGATTATACATATTAGATGTTTTTGATAACTACACAACTCTTAAATATAATTGATAAACCAGAATACAAATGATACATTCGTTACTGTATGCGTGTTGGAACATTGTTAGTCGTTGCTATCACGTTCTGTGGTATCATGCATGCTATATCCTAGGTCTATGGTAGTTAAATTTTTGATGAAAGTAGGCCATACTTGATGTAAAATTAAGCCTTGATTTTTATTGCATTCTGTAGCAAACCTAAGCGGTTGTGAGGCTTCTTTAAATTTTCTTGTGAAACAGTTATTATCCATATATGACATTTTTGTTTGTTGCCAGAGTACTTGATGGCCAGTAGTGGTTGTGTGGAATGCCTGATTTATGCTCTTTTTTTTAAAATCTGTTACATGTTCAGACATGTGGATCTCTCCCAACCTCCCTGTCTAGCCTACATAACAAACACAGAACATTCCAAAAGTAGACATCATAGAGCAAATTGAAAAAAGGCATCCACAATCTTCCTAGAGATTCGGCAGATCTGATCTGCATACAAACTTCAGCCTTATTACTAAAATGTAAATTACCACGTAGAAACTTACCTAAATTGGAATTCATTCAAGAATTAAGACAAGATAAAAACATAGTAATAGTCAAAGCAGATAAAGAAAATACAACAGTAGTTATGAATTCAGACAAATATACAAGGAAAATGAACAGCCTATTAGAAGATTCCAATACCTATTCATCCTTAGACAGGAATCCCACTTGGCGCACATAAAATAAAACCAATGACTTGATCAAAAAGTTACCTAGTTGGTCAGAAGAACTAAAGAAATCTTTATCATCAAAACATCCATTGGTCCCAAGAATTTATGGCACACCAAAAATACACAAAAAGGATATTCTCTTACAGCCAGTTGTAGATGAGAGAGATTCTTCGACTTGAAACTTAGTGAAATATCTGTCAAACCTGATAGGAAAAACAGAATCATTTGTAAAGAATAGTTTACATTTCATTGAAAGGTAAAAGATATAAATATAGAACCTTCAGACATCTTAGCAAGTTTCAATGTAGTCAGTCTCTTCACCAATGTACCCATAAAGGACACAGTCGATCTACTTGTAAATCTTTTCCAACCAATCACTGTAGGACTATTCAAACACTTCATGGAAAACACAAACACTTTTGTATTTCAAGACAAATATTGGGAACAAAAAGAACGACCTGCAATGGGTCCCCCCCCCTTTCTCCAGCCTTAGCCAACCTGTTTATGGAAAATTTCAAAATTAATTCATTAAAAACCTATCAGAAGAAACCAAAAATTTGGTTATGTTATGTCGATGATATTTTCATCATTTAGCCAGGAATGGTGTATGAGCTGGTTGCTTTCATAGATTATCTCAAAATTTGCATTCCAATATAAAATTCACTCTTGAACTAGAACAGCACAAAAAATTATCTTTCCTTGATATCCTTGTCAAAATAAACAAAGAGGAAAAAAGGTTATCCTTCTCTGTATACAGAAACCTACCACAATGAGAAGATTTTTAAATGCCACTTCACACCATTTATTGCAAAAGATAGGCATAATTAAAACTTTATGAGACAGGGCATACAGTATATCAAGCGCATCGATTAAAAGGAAGGAAGAACTGCACTACCTGAAACATAACCTCGCAAATTGTTTTGAATCCAAAACGATCAGAAGAATTCTTAATACATCTCCTTCAACTCCCTTACTTAAAAAAGATTTCAAGAATGCAATCACACTGCCTGATATCAGAAGTGTCACAAAGTGGCTGTGTTATTCTGCAAGTACAACACATAAAAGTGGCTTTTTTACCTTTACAAAAAATATCAAGATTCCCACCAAAAGCTCCACATCACCCTATGAAAAAAATCTTACAACAAACGAAACTTTTCAGGTTTTAATTGCGTATTTTTAATAAACCCCTTATTTATATTACAGTGTGGACTCAACATCGAAAACTTCCCACAGAGCCTCAATTGAAATTTGAGATATTGGACTGTAGCATTATTCCTATTGCACAGAATTAGTTTCAGTTTTCTGCTCAAATGGATTGAGGTTCGGTGATTGAGCAAGCTAGAGATACAGAATATTATCCTTCTGAAAATAACCATTACTAGATAGATAAATTGTAAGCATGAGAAGCAAAGTGATGCATCTGTGTCATTTGAATGTTTTTCCACTAGTATCTGGGAACTTATATATATGAAATACATATATATATGTATTTCAAGAAAACACTCCCCCACTCTCCATTATATCACCATCGTCATGCTATTGTTTCTGTACTCTGGCCCTGTGTTTAGTTTTATATGAAATGTCTGAAATCAGATTCATCAGCCCAAGCTACTTTTTTTTAACCACTTCTCCTCAAATGTCTAGTCAGTGTTCTTTTACCCATAGCTGCATAGCTTTATCTAATACACAGTGAATTTGTCTGTTATATTCTGTCTGTAACAGGATTCAATGCACTGTGTTCTTATAGGTGTTGCACTACCATTTGAATGAGACTGGCCAGTCTATTAGGCTACACAGTTCTTGAAGTCCTCTCCTGGTCCCCCCCCCCTCACATGTCAAAGCTATCTCACTCATAGGGTTGCAATTGACCAGATGTTTTCTAATAGTTGGATCCACTATTATTTTAATCTACAAGTTCATTTGAGATTCTGTTGTGTGTAAACAGCCTATCAGCAGTTTCTTTCCATGATGCTTGTAACAGCATGTTTTATGCTATATGTTGTGTTTTTTGCTCATTATTTTAAATTACACATACACAGTCCTTCTGTCTGTCTTATACATCCTGGAACATCCTGAAAAACCAGTAGATTCCATCAATGACATGCCTTATATTTACAGTTGAATATTACAGTTATTTTGAAAAAGAGACCTAGAATATAGATTATCATGCAAACCTGTCATTCATTCTGTTGATATATATCACTATATTTCAAAACTGTTCCTCTCCTAACTGTAAGAATTTCATGTGATAAAAGAATAAACAAAACATATAACATTATTACCATTACATTCAGATTCTTATTTTTTAATTTAATTGCTTCTACTGTTCAGAAAAGCAATTGGAAGTCAGTGATGTTCATACTGGTAGTTCTTATTTGTGGTTTTTTCCAAATCTATTTGCTCATCCAAGTCAATATTTACAGTTTTGCTGACTATTGTAAATTTAGCTTTGCAACCTATTTACAGTATAAGTTTGTAACCTACTAAAAATTTGAATCAAATTGTGACGCCGATGTTTTGAATGCATTTAGGTGGTAAATGATTTTTTTCATTGCCTGGCGTGAGACCACTATCCTGCATTGATCTCTAGAGAAGGATTTCTAGATAACTTATTCCCATGATAAAAGTTTAATGGAGTGAAACAGCACTAGGAAATGATTAAAAGAAGTATTTAATGCTTCTAATATTTCATCTCAGGACAATGTCTCTGTAACTGAGATGAATATTGGAAGTATGAAATACTTCTTTTAATCATTTCCTAGTGCTGTTTCACTTCATTCAACTTTTATCATGAGTTTTTAAGCCTGAACACATGGATTACCTATTTCTTATTTCACTATGGGTGGACTAAGGGATAGTTAATCCAGAAATTCTTCAATCCTATCTGCCTATTGTTTGGATAAGATCAATATAATAAAAAAGTTAATTTTCTCATGAAACTTCAGAAAGTCAACTGTAGTAAATCATCATGATGTGTATCTCATTTAAGCAGAAAGTAACTAACTTTGAACCTCAAAGTTATTCTTTTCTAAAATTTAACAAGAAATTTCATACCAACAGTTCTCAGACTGGGTATAGAAAGTTCATCATTGTGTTCAAATTGAGCCAATGTAATAAGGCTTCAGAACTATTTAAATTATTATTAATATAGAACTTTAATAAAGATGCTTCAATGCAATAATTTAAAATCAGTCCAATGGATCCTTTGGCTGGGTACTAATTGGACTTATGTGGTTTTGTAAGTTGAACATAGTCATGATGTCCAGTGATCCACTTCCTTACTGAACAGCCAGCTGGACCAAAGTAATATAAACTGCATGAGCATAGTACCTGATAAACATCAGGTACTATGCTCATGTAGATAGATAGATAGATACAAGGGGACATATCTACCTGATAAACATCGGGTAGATACAAGTTTGTCTTTAAGTGGGATGTAATAAGCAGATTTTTGTCGATTGGTTTAAAATGTGATTGTTAGCTGGATCTTGGGAATTCTGGTGATGGGTAATAATTATTTTTTGAATTATTTTAGGATTGTGACTGTTTAAAATGTTAAAATTTCTCACTGAAGTGCTGTGAGCTCTTGTTAGTAGAGTCTTGATCACTCCATAATTTTGGGAAGGATGATACACACACACACACACACACACACATATATATATATATATATATATATATGTGTGTGTATGTGTATATATATATATATATATATATATATATGCATAAATAATTATTTCTTCATGAAATCAATTTTAACACAGGGGATATTTAAATCCAAAACAAAGTGTTTTTAAATTGCTATCATAGAGCCATTGAAAAAAATAACTGACACTCTTTCACCTAAAATCCTCCAAATCAGTATGAAATACATATAATCCCCATTTCCTTTGTGAAAGTCCAGATGTGAAAACCCTATACATCACCAGAATTCTTGGTAAGTTCCAGCTAAATGCTACTTGTTAACCAGCTAACAAATTCTGTCACTTATTTTCCTTAAATACAGACTTGTTCTATCTCTACTTGTTCACACTGGCTGTTCAGCAAAGAAGTGGACTCTGTTATCAAGACTATACTCCACTTATAGATCCACATAAATCCAATTTGGCTGAACATGGAGATGACACAAGGCATAGGATCCTTTGAACCACTTTTGGATTATTGCATTGAGGCATCTTCAGATATGAATATTTAATCTGGTTTCCAGTGAACACGCTGTGGGTTCAAATCCTTCTGTGGGCTTTGTGTTTGTTTTATCTTTATCTATATTTATCTTTAGGTGGGAGATGAATTGCATCACCCAGTATAAGACCACTGCTCTATTTATTGGAGATTTGAAGTAGCTTGAAAAACAGTGTAACCTCTGGAGTAGGCTTTTCAAATTATATTTTTAAAAAATAAAGAAGGTTATAAATAAACAAAAAAAATTCCTTACCTCACCCACAGTGTTAATGTGCTTATAGACTTACAACCTTTTGTGGTGGAGTCATATAAAAAAAAAATAAATAAATAAAAAATTGCAGTGCTGTAAGAATGCTTACTGTTCTTAATGGTAATTATGAAACCATAAAGATCTTATAGTATTGGCAGGTGTTTCTGTTAATGCATTCAGTGAGGATTTTGAAACCAGTATGCAATTAGTTCTCATATTTCTCCTGTCTATTTTTATCTCCTTTTTATAAGAACAGATCATTGCAGTTTCAAAATTTTCACTAGTTTGCTTCAAAAATGTTAGAAAATTATAAAGTGCACATAATTAAGAGTAAAATTAAAACATTCTAATATTGTAATAACTGCTAAAATTAACCACAAATTTCACACAGCTTGATTTATGTGGTTCGCAACTTTGTTTGGTTATTTACTTAGTACTTGTATTTTTTTTTTTAAATTTCAAACTGATTTGAAATATATTTAATGAAGAAAGTTATTCTTCATTCATATTTTACTTTGAAGTTATTTATTAAACTTTCCTAGCATTTTCCTTTGTCCATACATATGAAAGTCATACTTTAGGAATAAAAATATTCAACAAAATATTTAATAGATTTTAACTCTTAACTAGGTGTTGTATAAAATTCTCTAATTTGCATAAAATAATAATAGTACATAACAAAATATAACGTTAACAATATGTAATACACACACACACACGTCTGGGTGCTTGTCATTAGTAAAATGTAAAACAGCTACTATAAAACCCCTCTGATTTGCAAACAGTAAACATCTCTAATAGAAATAAAGGATGTTATCAACCCATCCTTATTTGATAGCCATACAAATTAGAAACTTAGTTTTGAAAGTACAGACCAGAGAGCTTATGAGAATATAACCCTCAGTATAGTTGCCTAGGCTTACCCTACTTAAAAAGACACAAGCTCTGCCCAGGAGCCCATATATTTATTTTATTATTATATGACACTTCCAGGGAGGGCATCTACTCTACAGCTCATTTTAACTGCAGCCACGCCAATGCCATCTACTTCCCACCACCACAACTAGTATTTCCGCAGACAATCACAAACATCCGTGCCCACAATGGGATTCAAACCTGCAGCCTTTTGGCTGGAGAGTGGATATGCTAACCACTCAGCCAACCAGGCTGGCAAATTTACCTTTTATTAGTGCTTTTGATTAAAGTTTCACTAGGCCTGAAAGCTGTTTCAAACTGTTAGTTCTCATCAAAGATCAAACAGAAACCTTATTGGATTTATAATATCCCCATTTTTTAGGATTTTACATCAGAATGAAGCCACAAAGGTTCTTCAGTGTTATAAACAACTCTGTAATGTGTCAGAATGTACTAGCATAACACGGTCTTCAAAAGCATACTTAATACTGAGGTTGAAAGGATAATTAAGAGATCTCTAGCATTTTATATACAATAACCTGTTTGCCACTATTTTTTCACATTTTAATTTTCCCATTCATAACTTAATGTAACAATATTACAACACCAAACAAAAGTAAATTATAAAAGGATGTTCATTAACTGGTTTATATTTCGCTGTGTTTCAAAACAGCATCTTCAGAGCAAAACAACATGTTACAGTTTACATGTGACAATGAGTAAGTGAAGCAGTTCAAATTGTAACGGACAAAAGATCTGAAGTCCTAATTTTGCACCCTCTAATGTTGAATAAAAGAAGTATTACAGTTGAGTTTAAAATGAGAATCTCCCAAATTCTTGGCAGATTTATGCAACCACACTTATTAAGGTTAGGCGAATGCTTTACAGCCATGGCTGATTCTAAAAATATTCTTTCTTACCTCTAACAACTTCTATATAGCACATTGGTTTTCTTCCATCTAATTCTGTGTGAAGAGATATCCAAACATGGTCTGCCAGTCCTGACTTGCCATAATTATGGCATTATGTTATTAAACAACCTAGCATCTTTGTCCATACAATATGTTTGCCCATCCCATTAAAGCCAGACCTTACTTGCCATGATGCCATAATTATGATATCATAGCAAGTTAGCACTTTGGAAACCACTTCACACAGGATTAGATGGAAGAAAACTAATGTGCTATACAGAAGTTGTTAGAGGTCAGAAAGAATATTTTTAGAATCAACAGTGGCTGTGAAGCATTCTCCTTACCTTAACAACTGTGGTTTCATTAATCTGCAAAGAATTTGGGATAGAGTAAAATCTTCTCTAATCAGTTATAATTTACCATAAATACAAAAAATTCATTTAAAAAAGCAGTAAATTAGTTTTTTTCTTCATATCAAAAAATTTTGTTTGCCCTGTCTGTTTAGGTATTGTGCTGCATTTCCACTTCCACTCTGCCCTGCCTCCTCTTCCCCCCCCCACATCTTTAATTTAAATCTTAGTACACTTAACTTAGATCCAAAAATTGTAAATAGGAAATAATTTACAGAGTTCAGATCATCTATATTATTGTTGTGGTAGAAAAATGTGCTGATTGCTTGTAATATACAATGACTAAATACAGAATGACACTACTTTAAAGCAAAAAAGTATTTATTAAAATAATTTACCAGAGGAAATGCTACAGTAAGGAATTATATGGTAGACATCAATATTTTAATAATTAATTAATGAGAATTGAACTATAAGAATCAATTATAATTAAGCAGTAAATGGGTAGCCAAAACCATTACCAAAGCATATAGTATAATTCCTTTTCCTTATTGTATATAGTATATTTTGAAGGACTGTACAAGGTTTGTGAAGCAGTCTCTTAGATTAGAAATGGCTATGTGAATGATTTGTGTTTTTTTCACATTAGTTTTACAGTCTACAATTTTTCTTCTATTTATTCTTTTATTATTCCATCCTTCTGTTTTTATAGAGCAGAGATCTCTTAATGCCATAGGCTTCAATCCTGATTTTCTTGAAGGAAGTAGAGTGCATAATACTTCATAGAGGCTTAGACATTCGACATAGTTGGGATGCATGGGCATTGTTGTTTGGAAGGAGAGAGAGTATAGAACTTTCTTAATCATTTTAAGAAACTTACAATTTATACACCTTTACCCAGACAATTTTCTTGGGTGAGCTTAATTTACCTTACATGTATATATATGATACACAGAAAATGTTATGGATAAGTCTCAATGACCTGTAATTAAGATATCTGTTAAAGATAATTTCTTGTCAGTTTCCTTTTGAATGGTGAAAGGAACTTTTAGTATCCTTAATCCTGGTAATCATTCTTAGATGTTGAATGTTGACAAATTCCTTTGTTATTCTTTCATATAGTAATGCATTTAACATATTGCTATATGGGCAAATAACTTAAAGAAATTCCAGCTCCAAGTGTTTAAGTGGCCTGTAGAGATTAGCCTGGTTTTTAATTTCTCCATAGGTAGAGAAATGGATGTGTCCCATGATGGTGATATGCATGATACAGGAAGAGAGTGCCCATTTAATAATCTCATTGTGTATCCTCTAATGAAATGTTTATGAAGAGAGAAGCAATGTCCAAGATCAGGTCATTATTATTATTCAGGCCTCTGTGGAGTCAGAAAACTCATCATTGGAGGTCCTTCCTAGGAAACAAAGTCTATCATACCACTCCTTGACTCATTGACAGTTCTTGCTCTCACCACTCTATCAAGCAATGAATTCCACGGTTCAATGACCCTCTTGCTCACAGCTTCCTTTCGTAAATTCCAGTGATGGCTCTTGTCATTGCCCCTCACTGTTCCACCAAGCGAAAGAATTCCTCAGTGTCAGCCCTGTAACTACCGCTTGACAGTTTAAAAGTCTTAATCATATCACCTCTCCTTCTATCTATCTATCAAACTTTGCAGTCCACATTCCCTCAGCTGATCCTCATAACTAACATTGTACAGTCCTGAAACCAGCTTTGTTATCTGCCTCTGTATCCTTTCCACAGTTAATTTATCCCTTTCAAATCCTGGGGAGCAAATTTGAGGATAATAGTCTAAGTGTGGTCTGATCAGGGTCTCTATTCATCTTCCAAGTCAAAATCACATAGTCACTCTCTCCAACTGGGAGGGGAGGGCATCTCAGTTATTATCAGCTCTTCTGATGCTGTGACCAAATCCAAAACTCTTGAACCTCTTGTTCCCTCTATTTCATGTTGCCTAAGACATTTGTCCCACAAGAATTCTAGAAATTCCATTCCCTTATTACTACATGCATTTTCCTCTTTCCAATTTGTACTGCTATAGTTAAAATCTCCCATAACAACCATTCTTCTTGCACTTGCCAAGCTCAACTGCTTGAACATCTTCTGCTTCCCACCCTTTGTGCTCCTTGGCATGTATCAACACTCCACTAAATATCCTGTCTTGCTCACCTCTACCTCACACCATATGCTTTCAAAGCCTCCACTCTTAGAGGACATAAGTCAGCACTTATCATAAGCAGTACTCCACCACTGCATTTTCTCTTCCTATCCTGCTGAAAAATGCTGTATTTTGCACTTCTATTTCTGTTGTTATATCATCTTCCATCAACCATGTCTGAGCGATCCCAATAATCTTTGGCCAGGCTGATGCTATCAGCACCACCAATTCATCTCCTTAGGTCATTAAGATGAATTTTTTTTTTTTTTTAATGTGAATCCCATCCACAGAGACTTTTAAACAAGTAAAGGATAAAATAATGAGAAACCATGCCCTATGGACCAAACATGGAACTTTTTCAAGCCACTTCAAGTGCTCCGTCTCTGGTTTAAACAATCCTGGTAATCATTCTTAGCCCTGCCATTTTAGTAATAGTTTTTCATTGTTAATTTTTGGATGTTTTTATTTTTCTACTTGTTATAATATTGCTAGCTTTTCAGTATTTTACATTATTGTCATATTTCCTTTGGTATACATATATATTAGAATGACTACACACACACACACATATATATATATATATATATATATAGTTATTCTAATCTGCATGACACACACAAATAGTGTTGTACATTATTTTATATAAAATAAATATTTTGAATTTATGTGCAGTACAAATCCATGCTAAATCATTCTACATCATCCTTATTGATATGCAAAAAGATCCTAAAGAATCTGAGATGTGCTTTTACCACTATATAGTCATTCTAATCTGCATAACTCACACACAAAAAAAAGGTTTGTACATTATTTTGTATAAAATAAATATTTTGAATTTATGTGCAGTACACATCCATGCAAAATTATTGTACATCATCCTTATTAATATACAAAAAGAATCTGAGATAAGCTTTTACCATTATCTTTGAAAAATGGCTACAAAAACTTTTTTGCAAATGACTTGTGTTTGGTTGCTCTTACAGATAGTAAAACACATGTTATAATAAGGAAGGTCTCAAAATTCTCTACCAAAATATCTACATTTTCTTTCTGTGATGGGGAGTATACGAGGGCCAATTTTTATACACCTATTTACAACCCTATTTTCATCAAAGCATTCTTGAATTTGCATGGATGAAACATGCACAGAGACATCAAATAACTTTTCAGCTAAATTATATATATATAATATCTGCATATGTTTAAAGAACAAAAATAACAAATATAGTCAATTAATACTTTTTTTTAGACTTCTTTAAAAAATTATTTGTAGTCTCCTTTAATCAACTATTTTTTAGTTAATAAATAGAAATTTTGTCAACATGTTTGCATTATGTATAGATGGTGGTTACTGCCATTGTGCAGATGGAGGATTAAATTCTGGAAATGGTGGGTTGTGTGGAATGGAGTGTCCTCCAAGGTGAATCTTTGGACTTATCTGAGGTATTTTGTAGTATAATAATAATTTATTTTTCAGTCCTCAACATTAAAAATTACAAAATGTATATTTAAAAAATTGTATTCCAACTTTTTCAACTTGTAAACAAGTATTATTATTATTATTATTATTATTATTATTATTATTACGGGTATCTCCATGGAGTCAGTAGACTCATCGCGGGAGACCCAAACTAGCAAAACAATATCTGCCATATCTCTTCTTGAATTCATTTACAGACGAAGAGCTCACAACTAAGTCAGGCAATGAATTCCACTCATTCACCACAAACAGGCAAAAAACCTTGTTCTGACACCTTTGTTAACCACACTCTTCTTTAATTTCCAGAGATTACCTCTTGTTCTTCCATCACTATCACACAGCTGAAACATTTCCCCTGCATCAATCCTATAAAAACCTTTTAGTAATTTGAATGTTTCTATCATATCCCCTCTTCTTCGCCTATCAACCAATCTCTGCAATCCACAAGCTCTCAAATTATCAATGTAGGGAGCATTTTTTATATCACTCACCAACTTGGTCACTCTTCTCTGAACCCTCTCCACAGCCTCCTCATCTCCAAGGAATCCAGGTGACCAGACCTGAGCACAGTAATCCAAATGTGGAAGTATCAATGCTTTATAAAGGGGAATAATAACCTCTTTATCTCTGGATGTCAGTGTGTTCCTCAACAACCAAGTAATCCTATGTGCAATCTTGGACACCTTAGCAATGTGTCCTCTGAACTTCATCTCCCTATCTACCAATACCCCTAAGTCCCTAGCCTCATCAATCTCTTGGAGTACCTTTCCATCGATGTAGTACACAGCTGGTAATCTTTTAATCCCAAAATGCATGACTTTACACTTTTCCACATTGAACTGACATCCATTTTCTTTTGCCCATTTTACCAGCTTATTTAAATCCTCCTGCAAACTTTCAACATCAGCTTGATTTTTTATTGCACTACACAACTTTGCATCATCAGCAAACAACTGAATATCTCCCTTTAAGCCGTTTCCTATATCATTTATATACAAATTAAACAACATTGGCCCAAGCACAGAGCCCTGAGGCACACCACTGGTCACCTGCCTCATTCTGGACTCTGCTCCTCCATACACCACCTTATGGTATCTCTCCCTGAGCCATTCTCCTATCCATATCACCAATTTAATATCCATTTCCATCTGCTCCAATTTGCGTAACAGTGTTCTATGGGGTATCCTGTCAAAAGCCTTAGCAAAATCCAGAAGTACCACTGTGTAGCCAGTTCCTTTGTCCAACTCAGATGTTATTCTATTATGAATAGTTAATAGATTGCTAAGGCAGGATCTACCTTTAACAAAACCATGTTGGCCTCTATAGAGTATCATATCCTGATCCACCCATTCTTGAATTTTGTCTTTAACCAACTTTTCCAATACTTTTACCACTACTCCTGAGATGGTGATTGGTCTGTAATTCAATACCGCTGTTTTAGAGCCACCCTTATGCAAAGGAACCACTTTGCCTAACTTCCACTCCCTAGGGACCATACCAGAGTTCAAACTTAAATTAAATATCCAGGTAAGAGGGGTTGACAATTCATTTGCACATTCACGCAACACCCGAGCTGATATTCCATCTAAGCCTACCGCAGTGTTTGCATTCAAGTTTTGCAATATATTTAATACCTCTGATTCTTTAGCTTCAATTCTCACATTAGGTATTGCTATAGGTATAGAGATATCCTCACTTGGGTGATAGAATTTTGAAAAGTGATCACTCAGTAACTCGACTATTACATCTGATTTTGTCACCTCAAATACCATCAGCACCCACTAAGGTTATCCTTCCGAAGTCATTCTTCCTCTTACTTGCCACATAGCGGAAGAACTCTTTGGGATTACCCTTGATCTCTTTGGCTAAGGTCTTCTCATAATCTGATTTAGCTTTTCTTACTATGCTGGTAACCTTCCTAGCTTGAGCCTTGTACTGCTCATGGTTGTCCTGATCGCCTTTCTCCTTGTAAATTCTTCATAACATTTTCTTTTTTTGCAGTTCAAGCTTGATACTACTGCTCATCCATCTAATGCCTGCCTTGTTTGACCTCCTGACCATGGGGACACAATCTGATATTGCTTTCCTCAGATACCCGCTGATTTTATCCCAAGCACTGCTAACATCTTTCCCTTGCAATATGTTCTGCCATGGGATGGCTGCAAGCTCACTCCGAAGCTTGTTATAATTGCCTAACCTGTAGTTCCGTACATACCCCTTCTTAATAGAAAAATCCACAGATTTAATTTGAAGTAAAGTAATAGTAAAAACACAACAGAAACCTGATCTAGTTAAATAATAATAATAAATTAAAATTCCAGCAATTTTTCTGGAATTTTAATTTATTATTATTTAAAGGGCCCTTTAAAAATTATGAACATTAGTTTGTCTAGTGCATAACCTAGCCTAGTAGTAGCATTTAAATCACTTTTCAAGTGAAGGTAATTTCTTAACTAAACCAGCTACAGCAACTACTCATAAGATCATCAAAAATATCTCATTTGTTGCAAGAAAAGGGATTATATTTGCAAAAGATTGTCACTGGAAACCAGATGGCAGGTATATATAGTTTAATACCAAGAGAAGCATAAAATCATGACTGTTCATCTTAAATGGCTGAAATAAATACAAAATTAGTCCTGCAACAATATCTTATTATGTGGAGAGAAAGCAAGATTGCCTCTTGTGAAAGCTGAATTCATAAAAAAGATACATCTAAATGAAAAGGTGGATGGAATGCCATCTGAAATCATTAGTTAATAAAGAACACGTGGTTGGTTTCTCCAGGAGGCTTAACCTAAATGCCGCAATGCCTGTCCTATAGCACCTTAAATTTATTTACAGTTCTTGCACTCATTATACCTTTATGAAGTTTTTAGAGATGACCTCTCATTTTTATCTGTTTCATTCTCCAAAAAATTTCTCCAATATCTGTTTGAAAAAATTCTCTAGAAATCTTGGTATGGCTTATATACATACACATGTCTCAATAATATTACCCCTTCTTTTCCCGGAAGGATCATTTCAGAAGTCCCACACACTGTACTACCCCTGTTGCTAAACCAAATGTTATTTTAACAAAATGCATTTCTAATAAAGACTTAGAAATTCATTTTGATAAATTTTATATAATTTCCATTCTACCTTATCACTAATGCCAGACATTTGTCTTGTATACCTGTCAGCAAACTTTTTTTTTGTTGATGCATTTGATAAGTGGTTCATTTCAGCAGGAATGTTATCATAGTGAAGTTTTTCCCACTGAGTGGTTCTTTGGAACAGATCAGAACTAGAAGGTTCATAATATCAGGACTCTGTGGAGGGGAATGGTCTTGCATCATCATACAAAATGAGGTGATATCTGATCTGAGTCAGATTCTTCCTCCATTTTGAAGCCTTATTTCACAGAAAAGCACACAATGTGTTTTTACTCAGAATATGGCTTACAGCTGACCTGAAGTGTTGGAAACTGTTATTTCATCATAATGAACATACATGAACAACATGCAGATCTTTTGAAATAACCCTCATTTACCAAACTGAAATTTACACTACACCCCAACCCTCTAACTTGACTCTCAACTTACTGAATACTAGAGTAATTTCATGGCTCTGGAATTACTTTAGTTATCTCTCTTTGCATTCTTTCTAGGATTTCCATTCCACAAAATTAGACATCTGACATCCAGATCTGCACAGTAGTTCAGATCCATTCTTATCATTTCCTTATACAAGGGAACAACCACATACTTGTTCCTACTTTTCAGTAATCCTCTAGGTTGTCTTCACCACATCTGCAATGTATCCTCAGAATTTCCATGCTCTGGAAATTCTGAAGGTACACTGCAAATCACTGATGAAAATCAACTATGTTCATTGCCCCTCCATTTTGTGGAGTACACTCACCTTGTTTATATTTACATTGAACTTTTATCCCTACTCATCTGCCCCATATTATGAATTGATTTAAATCTTTCTGCAGGACTACCAGATTTCTGATAACCCTTCCCAGCTTTGCATCATAGTAAACAAACCATTCACAGTATCATTTACATATAGGTTGAACAGCAGTGAACCAAGCATAAAGAGTGCTCTTTGATTGTGCACTTGTCACTTTTCCATTAAGACATTGCTCAACGATACAAAACTTGGATTATGTATCCAGCAGTCACTTTATGTACTCCATAATGATAAAATAACAGAGGGAAAAGTTCAGAAAATTATCTAATAACTACAGTTGGAGTTGTTTCTTCTTCTTCTGAAGCTAGCTAAAAGCAGTTTGGGGAAAATGGAAAAACGAAGAACTTTTTAAATAAAAAATGAGACATTTCATACAGTGATTTGACTGATACAGAAGTAAGTTTTTGCTGAATTTTGGGAGAAGGAGTGCATGCATGCAATCACTCTTCATTACTGTTATATAATAATCAAAATTAATAGGAAATTCAAATATTAAATTTTCCATTTAATATTCATAAACCTTAAACTTGAGTTTAAGACGAAGTATGAACTGCTATTGTGACCTCATAGTGGTCTATACACAAGAATAAAATTTTATTTAAGTACTATAAAATTACTTTAATTAACATACTTATATACTATACACATTCATTCTGAATATATAAGAGAGTGCAAAATGCTCTAGTTTCTAGTTTAAGGTAGTCATTTGTGGTACTTACATTTATGGTTGTGAATGTGGGATGTCACAACTTTTCATCACCAATGTGATAGTCAGTCTCTTAGTTTGTGTGTGTGTGTGTGATTAAATTATATCAAAAACATGTTAGATGATTAAACTGTTTACCTAAACTTGTAATTAGGTAATTACAAGTTTAGGTAAGGCTGAAAGAAAATTGACCTGAGTCAGTTTTATTACTAATCACTGGATATGAAGATTTATTTAGAATATTTGAAGCATAATGTAAACATTTTTAATTTAAAAATAATAAATGCTCTTTGTGTGACAAAATCATTTGATCATATAAAAATTCAACTGTGTGTCTGTGTACACACCTGTTAAATGTGTATGCAAATATTGTAACATATAGACAGCAATGTGGCTTAATTGTTTTATCATAATCCTGTAATTGACCTTCATTTAAAGTTTTTCTTTAACAAATGTGAAACAGACAGAAGAAAATGTTCTGTGCTTTTGTCTCTACACATAATTGTATTTGTATTTCTACTCTCTTTTAATTGTGCTCAGGAAAATGTTTAGATGATCAATGATATGTTTTCTGAATTATGATGAATAGTATTTTTAAAACTGTATCTGAAATGGCATTATAATCAAAAGTAAAAGAGTGTTTTGTCCTAAGTGTTTATTGCATTGTTGCCACTCACTGTGTACAGTAACACACTATTTTACCTAAACTTAATATGCAATTGATATTTTAGTTTACTCTGTATAAATACATAGCAAGCTTCACTTGCAGATTTAATATAAATGCTATTTTTTTTTTCCCTATGATGCCCCCCTGTGTATATGCTATATGGAATACTTTGAAATACTTTATGTTGGGAGTGTCATATCATACCTACTTAAATGTAATGAAGAATTCCCTTTTAATGGTACTACTATTCTTGTATAAATTCAAATCATTAATTGATGACTGTAAAGATTGCTCATTTTCTGTGCTTATATTAGAGAAGATTTAAGTGTTCAGCATATTTATGAATTTCCAAAAAAATACTTGGGAAAACCTGTATCTATATCTTGTCACATAATTTGTTTCATTCATTCATTCATTCATTCATTCATTGTGATATATGCATTCTTGTGAATAATCATGTTTTCATTTTACATTTTTATTTGATTATATTTATGATGGTTGTATAATAGAGGCTTGGAAACAGTAAAAGGGACTGTCAGTGCTTTCTTAAAAATGTCTTGTGCTCTCTTTCATATATTATTGCATTTAATGAAATGCATGTTGTAGTTTACATAATAAATGTGTGGGCGGATTGAAAATATTTGTTTGGGCACACAGATTTTTTTTTTTTTTTCTGCAAAATTTCTTAATTATATTGTGGCTCAAAATATGCTGTATGATTAATTATGATGAAGATAATTCATCATAATTAATCATACAGCATGTGTTATAATATGCAGAGCTTGATAATCAGCAGGTAAACAGATACCACATTGATCATCACTTTAATTATATATATTGGCTTGAAATTTTATTATTATTAATAAAATCTTCATACAGTCATAGGCCCTTAAGGTATCTAACTCAACTGGCAATATATCTATCATATTGAATCTTAAAATTGCTTGTACACTACTAAAGTATATTCATTCACACTATGGCAACATGTGAAATTATTAATGAAATGATGATGTATATATATATATACACACATACACACTCATTCAGAATATACAGAATATTGGATTTTCAGGAATGATAAAGAATTTAATGAATGGGGGGGGGGGGTATTGCTGCTGATAACAGAATTACTAAAAAGGACAAAAGTTTAATTTTTTTTTTTTTTTTTTTTTTATAGTTTATTTGGCACAAAAACAAAAGTTATACTGTGCCATACTAAAGTTTACAACTATACATAAGCAGTTAAAGAAAATTGTAAACAATGTGCCTGTACAAAAATTAAGTTCTATAAAGCAGCATCTACAGATAAACAGAATTGCTGCAGAGGGCACAGCAATGCACAAGGTCAAAGATTACAGTACTACAGAAATAGTCAACAATACAAGTTAATAAACAAAACGCATGTACAAAACACCAAGTCAAGGAATGCAGTAAATAGGCAAAAAGGAATTATTATACAATATGCATGAATAAAAATTAGATTTAGCAATGTGGTATCTACATATAAACAAAATTACTAGAAGGTTTAACAAATATACAAGGTGTCCTACAGCAATACATAATTAGTCGAAAAATAAACTAGTAAATAATATTCATGCACAAAAGTTAAGCAATGCAGTATCTACATATAAACAGAATTACTGCAGAGGTTTCAGCACTACATAAATAGACAACAGTACAAGTTAACAAATGTTATTACAGTAATACATAAAGAGTCAAAAAGGAATTGTTATACAGCATGTATGCATAAAAATAAAGTTTAGCAATGTGGTATTTACATATTAAAAAATTTACAACAGAGTTACACAAATATACAACATGTATTGCCATAGCCCTTGCTGCGGCAATACATAATTGGTCAAAATTGAAACTAATGAATAATATATGTACAAAAGTTAAGCAATGCGGTATTTACATAAAAAAATTACAGTCAAATGTGTTTGTACAAATTAATTCTTTGTAAAAAATTAAAAACATCAAGCAATCTCCCTGAGTGTATATGGCTTGGTGAGATAGGTAAAAATTTCATTCTTCTTTTGTGTAAAGTGCTGCCACTCCACCAGAATATGACAAATAGTGAGATGTGTATTGCATTTTTCACATATGGGTGGGTCATCAGCCCTCAGTAAATAAGAATGTGTGAGATGACTGTGACTATGCGGACCCTAGCATGAACAGCTTCCTCCCTTCTCTTTATACCTTGACTAGAATTCCAATGCTTAATTTCAGGTTTAATGTCATATGCTTTGTTTATCAATGCTTCCTGCCATGATGACTCCAATTGAGCATTTAGCTTTGATCTTCTAAGCTGTCAGTAGTCTGTATATGTTATTGTCAAACAGTACGTGGAGAAAGTATAAGCTGATTTAGCAGCTGCAGCCTCATTTCCCTTAATTTCAACATGGCTGGGATCCAACACAACTGAACATCAAAATTAAGGATTTTTTTTTTTGTACAACACCTCATAAATCAAAATTTTCTCCCAAAATGTTTGCAGTAGCTTTGGGATTAGCAATAACGCTTCCATTATTATCGGCTAAGGTAGACAATGTGTAATATATCTGCCTTTCATTTTCTGGATTTCATCCCATACAATTTTTAGACTGGTCATTTGACTAATTGATGTAGTAAATTGGATCCATGAGTGTTTTTGACTCTGACGTCTCACATAACATGCTTGGACTCAAGCATGCTTGAAAGCTATTAAATTTGATGTGGTGGGGTATCTACTAAATATATCCCATGCTCTGTGTTAATCTTTTTTGGCTGTCTGACATTCTGGGTTCAAGGCTTTGGATAGAATGGAAACCAAGGTGATGTTTTCGGGATGGAGGCTGTTGCTGCCTGGACAATGCACTCTGTTATATACTTTACCACTTCATTGATGGGTGTTTAACTGAGTGTATTAGCATTAAATTTTGCAAGATGAGAAAAAATGTCCCAGTCAGCCTGATTCATTTTCCATGAAGGTATTCGTGTGGTTGAACATGGTTCCTGTGAAGACATTGTGCAAAGAACAGGAAAGTGATTGCTTCCATATATGTCTCTTCAACGTCCCGTGTTAGCATTGCAGATTGTAAGATCAATTGCAGAAAATAAGAACGTGTAGGCATATGGAAGAAAGTATCGAGTTTATTATTTAAAAGGGAGAGGTTATTATTATCAAGGATTCTTTCAATGATTCAACCTCATCTATTAGTGTTGGCACTACAGCACAGAGTATTGTGACCATTAAAGTCACCCATCAAAATTATGGGTTCAGGCAGTTGCAAGATAAGATTATCAAGATCAATTTCATTTAACTCAGCACTTGGTGGTAAATAAATTGAACGTACTGTAATAAAAAAAATTCCATGGAGAGCTGAATCGCTACTGCTTCTAGAGCAGTATTAAGTTTGACATGATGGAAAGGAATATGACTGCCCCCTAGGATAGCTACATCTCCATGAGCAGGAGCACCTCCAGTTCTGTCCTTATGTACAACAATGAAATTCCTAAATGTAGGGTCGTCATTGGTACATTTCCTGTAGACAGAAACAGAAAGGTTTGTGTTTCTGCAACAACATCTTGATATCATTGATATTTTGTCGAAAACCATGACAGTTCGATTGTAAAAATGTTCCTATTGTTTTGGTTTTATAGACTTGTCTGGTTTACGGGAGGTTGAGGGCTTACCTTTGTCAGATTTATATTTATCAATTTGGGGGAAATATGGAGACGGCCAGTGTCCATCTCTTCCTCAGATAGAGTATTCAATACATCTGATGTGTTAGGATCAGTTGGTAAGTTTAGTTTACTTTCAGTGGGTACCAAAGTATCTATTTTTTTTGTGGGAGGATGGTGGTTTATCTTTGAGTGATATCATTGCCATAATTTTTTTGACAAGTGGGTTTTCATCGAGTGGGACCATTTTTGGAGTTGTCTCTGGATAAGTCCATAGGTCATGTGATTGATGCGCTCAACAGAGAAGCACTCACAATCATAAGATGCAGGTATGGTGGAACAGACATACAGGTGTGAGTTGCTGTTGGCACATTTTTAATTGTTACCTTCTCAGCATAATAGGATCTCAGAGAAGGTATGATGGTGGCTAGCTTTCTTTTTTTGCAACCTGATATGTTTTGCTCTGTTTTCATTTTTTGTATTTCTTTTTCATCTTTCCACTTCTGACATGCACGAGAGTTAGCTGGATAATCTCCCTGACGGTTGATACATTTAGCTTTATTTGCAGAGCAAGATTTGTTATCATGTTCTTTACTACCACATCAGGCACAGGTAGTAGAGCCGTGACAGGCAGTTTGGGCATGTCCATATCTCTGTCATTTAAAGCATCTCAGCAGGTTAGGGTTGTAAATTCTAACAGGACAGCTGAGATACTCTGCTTTTACAGATGCTAGTGGCTATGATATATCAAAAGTAAGAAAATGTTCTTGGTTGAAACTAGGTGACCATCACTACGTATCAGGATGCCCCTCACATCAGTCACTCCTTGATCTTTAAGCTCTGAACATATCTCTTCATCAGGAACACCAAGGAGATCCCATTCTGATATCACTCCTCTACAGGAATTGAGTGTTTTATGAGGTGTTACTGTGATTTGTATTTCACCCACTGTCTTTGCTCTCAGTAGTTTTTTAGAATGTTGGTGAGAATGCAATTTCTAAACTTTTTTAGCAGGTCGTGCCAGTCCTAAATCCTTTTGAATAAGAAGGGTGACATTTTTCTATTGGTTTTTCACCTGTTGCATGAATGATTAAAAATGTTAGTACATTTATACTAGTATCATATATATTTTGTTTCTTACTTATATTTCCATATGCTGTATCTAGGATATCAGTACTTGATTGGGACTTTGCTAAGGCCCCTGAAACGTTTGAGGATGAAGGATTCATGCTCAAGGAGTTTTTGGTTCGGCACCAGAGATCCCCTCCCACCATGGAACCACACTCACCAGCAAGCGATGACTGTGCTCAGGAGTGGAATGCCAGGGCTCTCTGAGATGCTATACTGGCACTGCAGCAAGCCTAGGATCCCAATCCTGACCCCCAGACCATGGGATAAGAGACATGGCAACACCTTTTATCCTTGCATGCAAGCCCACTAGCTGATTGATCCTGGCTGGGCCATCCAGGACCGCCCGTCTTGCTGAAACAGGGGCCAAAGTAGTGCAAGACTACCAGGATTCCCCCTTTCTGGATGTCCATGGGTCGCACCACACTGCAAACACAGTGACTGGGCATTGGATCCCAGTGATGTTGGTCTAGCAAAAAAGGATAGTGAAAAGGACTCAGGAGAAGTAGAGCAAAGAAAAAGAGAAAGAATGAAAAGGGACAGTACCATCACTGACAGGTACCCCACATGGAGATGTAATTTTAGGAAGAGGAGGAACTTGTATAACAGCTCATTTGTGAAGCCATATATGGCAAGTCAGACAAAATATGTACTATTTGCCATTATAGGCTTGGTGGTTATGCAAAACGCATATATTGCAAATCATATCAGGAAGCACAGGACTAGGTTTTATTATTATTGAAGACTAGCTATTGGGAGGAAGAAAAGACATAAAGGTCATGGTGGGGACCTAGAGTTTGAGAGTACTACTGGATCGGTATCAGAGAATTTATAGTTAAGTAGCAGGTATGGTCTACGCAAAACTCGCATGCAATCCAACAAATTCCTTTGTAGTCACCCAAAGTTACTGTCTGGCAGTGCTGTAACAAGGGCGTGGCATGGTGTAAAATTTTTTTTTTTTTTACATTTTGCACCCCAAACCTAGTTTGGGATGCAAAATTTTAAAAATAGATACAATATAAAATAGCAGACATATCTATTTTTAAATTTCGGCAATACGCTGCTTTAGACAAATTCTGCAACACTGCAACTCATTTTGATGGGGTTAATAGTAAGTATTTAACATATTGCATTTAGTAAAATTTAACTCTTGTTACATTTAATTTTTTTTTAATTTTTGTCATTTTTGGGTTAGGGGTGCACAAGTTAGACACTTGCCACAGGTGCTTCATATCCTCATTACTGTACTGCTGTCTGGCATGGGTTTACAGCTTTGTTTATCACTTCACAATTGTTCTTTTGAGGATTCACCATTGAATTCTATGACCTCAGTTATTGCCAAGAGGTACTGCAATATGATAAACAATTTTGTCGTGCTATATCTACAACAGCATGGATTCACTCATTTTCATGCAGGATGGAGCCCCTTCATACATTGATTGATCCATTTAGGAGGTTCTTTGAGAAAATTTCATGGAAGCCAGAGTGATCAGCTGTGCATTTCTCACTCCAATGATTCATCTGATCTGATCCCCTGTGACTTCTGGCTCTGGAGATTTCTCAAAGACAGGGTTTATCAGGATCATGCTGAAAGGCAGCATAATTTAGCATGTTTGCGACATCAGTCCCAACCAGTGCATTCTGTGTTATTTATGCTTGTCACTTTTCCCCTTACACACACAAAAAAATTACATCTACATTCGATACATCACACAGTACCCCTAGTGGTGAATTTTAGAACTACCACATGACAAACAATATATTTCTGCAAAGTTTCACGGCATAGTGCTGCACAGGGCCTTAAACAGGAATACTTTAATTTTAATACCCTGTATAATAAATATGGTGGCATAGAATCAAGGAGAAAGGGGGGGGGGAGTATGTGATATGTCCCTAGACTCAGCACTTGGGCTTGTGTAGTTCAATTTGTACATTAATGGTTTGAGAAAGAAATATCTAGCAGTTTGGTGATGTCCAAAATTTGGGAAGGCAACAGTAAGTAAAAATGATGTAAAGATCTTACAGGATGAATTAAATCATTGTCTCCCAAAGTGTGGTGTGTGTACCCCCTAGAGGAACATGAAAACTCTTAGGAGTTATGAGGCTTTTTTTTTTAATTATTTTATATTTTTGTTGTGTCTTTTCAAAAATAAGTGCCAGTCTGGTCTAATATAATATAATTAAAAATGTAAAGTAATTTTTAATCAAAATTTGTCTCTTGGCATGCATAGACTGATTTCTGTAAGGACTGTTCTGGCTGATGTCATGATCATATTCCAAACTTGTTTAAACTGTTTGCATTAAAAGTTTAAATTCAAATAGTTCCATGAGCCATGTGGTAGGAATTCCGCTGATTTTCCGAAGCATTCATATCTCGAATTAGTGGCCCTCGGTGATTGTTTTGCCACCCATGCCTGCACATACTGAGTTTTCTCTTGTGGAATGGATAAAATAATAATAGTCTTCTTGACTTCATCCATGGTTAAAAAGATGTAGAACCAGATTTCACCAAATAAATTCTTCCCAACAGAGATAATTTCATTAAACTTTATTTTGATTATTAAATATTTTAACTTCATAATTTTTTTTTCTACTGTATGTATATTGGATTCATATAAAAAGCTGTATTTAATAATTAAAAACTTGTTTCACGTTTGTAATTTATTATAACGTAAATGCTAAAAAAATAAATTCCTTTTATAATTAATTGTGTTTGAATGAAATATAACTTCCCTAATTGTTTTGCTTGAAAGGTATGTAGGCATTATGGAAATTTTAAAAGGGGATTGAAAGTTTGGTAAACACTGATTTCAATAGAATGGTTATTGTGGAGAAAGGATAATGGTTGTGAATTAGCTCATTGTAGCCAAATGTAAGGTTATACACTCTGGGATGAGCCATAATATTACACTTATGGGACTAAATTGATGAAGGCTGGGGAATTTGGAAATAATAGTGGTCATGAACTAAAGAAGATATATTGTAGATGTAGTAAACTTGGCATAAAGAGTCGCTTGGGTTATAAAAAATATACTGACAAATAGGGCTAAACGGCCTTGCCTACTCCCTATATGGGAATAAAAAGGTGTTAGCTGATTTTTTTTTTTTTTTTTTGATAGGGATAAAGTAAGTTATTGCCCTCTTGTCCCAATTTACAGGACTTTATTATAACTATACTGATTTCCATGAATTAAGAAACAAAAAGAAAAATTACAATAACTCAAAAACTGAAGAATTTTTATGCATTTCAGTGGAAAGCAGTACAATATACGACATGAAAGAAATATCCACAAAAATTTTAATAATTTAATTTATTTTATTTACATTTATAACTCAGTAACAAATGAGGACAATGTCAAAATCAATAGGTCAAAACCTCAATGAGGAATGTGGTCACCTCTCACAATGTTTCACACTCTTTATAATGATTTAAGGCAGTAGCATTGAAAGCAGCAATTCATCTACCTAGAACATCCCAGACATACATAATAATAGGGTCTTCTTGAAGATATTGGTCTGAAAGCTTCAATCAATGAATATGAGTGATTGTCTTGTAAGATATCTCTCCTATTGCACCTGCATAGGATCCAGGACCTCATCTATAATTTGGAGCATTAATGTTTCTTCTAGGAAACAGTGTGTCTGTCCAATGAGATGCCTCCTCAAACCATCACACTATCTCTACCACAAGTGTCCCTCCCTAGTTTTCTTGAAATCAGTGCATGCCTGGTATTCACTTTGTAGAGCAAATAGGGACTCTAAACATTACTGATCCCTATTAGTCTCAGGTCCAGTTGATGCATAGCCAGGCCTACTTCAGACATTCTCTCTGGTAGCATGAGGATAGGGGTGCACAGACTACCAGTCACCTACCATGCAAACCACTTTCATGAAGCCTGTGCACAGTGGAAGCAGATAAATGTTCCTGTAGCCAATTCAAGGTCAGATTGTAGCTGCTTCAGGGTAGCACTCCTGTTTCAGTTAGCAGATAATCAGTGATATTATTACCTACTGTGGTTGCAGCCCTGGTCCTGCCTTTATCTCCTGTTTGTGACTATTGGAATTGGGTCCACAGTCTGTGAACCATGGAAAAATGCCATAGCCAGATCCAACCATCTGACTTTGGCAAGCCTCTAGTTTATGGACTTGCCACCTATATATTCACTGGTTAAATGATAACTTGCAGCCACATCCAAGAATTTTGCTATCACAAAATGTCTTGTTTTCACTCAAGACACAAAATGGGAAACCACTCCAAAACGCCATCTTTTTTGCTGTGATGCATTTGCATAAGAGCCTCTGTAGCTAGTCAATATAGACAAAGCCCTTTGGTTGGAAAGACGGGTTCGAATGGAGAACCATTATCTTATCTCTTTCAACTAAAGGTGAGTTAGCCAATCTCATACAGAGGCAGATGGTTTTTTCTCCTGGAAACTCGGGTTTTTTGGAGAATGAGAAAATGATGGAGACGATTCGATTCAGAAGTACACTGGGTTAAAAAATTTGATTGATAGGTGGAAAAGAGGAGACATGATATAAAATTTTTCAGTGCATGGCAAGAGGCTATGCCTGAAAGTGAGTAGCAGTGTGATTATTTTGCAAGGGGGGGGATAAGGATCGATGTAGGAATCATCACAAGGTATCGTTAGATACCTTGTGATGACTTTTTTTTTCTAGTGTGAATTTGATGCGATGATGGAAGTTGTTGATCTTATCTAAAAATGAGTATAGTTCTTGTTCAAGAACTATACTCATTTCTAAGGAGACATTGTGAACATTGAGTGCTACTATATGCAAGTTATACATGGTGTTCCAAAAGGAGGGGTATACAACTTTTGAATGACAACAGCAGGTAAATAGCGATAAATTAACCATTTTTATTACCATGCATTTATTTATTCGTATGGCACAAATAACAAAGCATGCAGTACAATACACTCATTTTAAAAGCAAATGGAATTAAAAGTCATTTTAAAAACCAATAAAATTAAAGGTTATATCCATATTAGTCAAATAGTTCATAACTTATGGAGTAGCACTTAGAAAGTCCTATTTGTCTCCTGAATATGCTCTAAGATAACATTGGATCACAATATATTCCACGGGTTTTCTTTGAGCTCCACGATCACAATGTGGGGACAATCGTTTATCCCGTTTAAAAGCCAAAAATCAAAGTTGAAGGAATCGACAGCCTTAATTACCACTTAGCCAAGATATTAGCGGCAACCCTCGCACATAGAAAATACACATTTTATAAAAAATTAAAAACAACAGACTCAACTACCAAGATTTATTAGCTTTGACATAACTGCCCGTTTCACTAATATCCCATTCAATGGTACTATTATTCTCCTACAGGACATATTTCCGCTCGATATCACGGCCCTCTTTGCCCACGTACTCCGCTCCGGGTATTTCGTGGGACAAAATAATTTTTACCTACAAAAAGAAGGTACGGCCATGGGCTCACCACTTCCCCCCCCCCCCTCAATAGCTAACTTTTACATGGAAAACTTCGAACAACGAGCTCTAGATTCGGCCAGCCCAAAGTCTGGTTCAGATTATGTCGATATTTTTCCCATTTGTCCCCACGGCCGCGAAACATTAAATACATTTCTTAACCACCTAAACACAAACGTATCCAATTCGCCATTGAAATCGAAAACAACTCTCTTCCTTTTCTAGACACACACGTCTTACCTCAGACTATCTACCGCAAACCTACACACACGATCAATACGTACACAAAAATTCATACTACCACCCAACACAAAAACTAGGAGTCAAGCACCTTCAAACACGAAGCACTATTTGCTCGAATGAATAAGCTCTAAATCAACAATTCGAAATCATTAACCATACATTTGTAAAAAAATGGCCAAATAAAAAAACAGTTCACTAGATCCGCCATAAAAATACCACTAAAAAACAAAAAATATTACAAGAATGCCATAGCCGTACCCTATATTAAGGACATTTCAGAAAAAATAGGACAGTACACAAATACATCAAGATTACCTTCATACCCCAGACAAAATGAAAAAATTTACTCAGTTCTTCCAAAGATCCTCTTCCATACCTAGCCCACTCAGGGTTTACAAAATCCAATGTACGTACATGTAACCTACCCTACATATGGGAAACAGGATGCAGGATCAGAAAAGGAGAA
Organism: Typopeltis vanoorti; assembly: GCF_054136105.1. Classification (NCBI taxonomy): domain Eukaryota; kingdom Metazoa; phylum Arthropoda; class Arachnida; order Uropygi; family Thelyphonidae; genus Typopeltis; species Typopeltis vanoorti. The sequence goes on along the minus strand of NC_143572.1, from coordinate 36,760,568 downwards.
CACAAATGACACATTAAATACCTCCATTATGGTAAAACAGGCCTATCAGACCATGCACTCCAAACATACCATATAAAATTAAAAGAAGCCTATGAAATGTTAAAGCCAAATCGAAAAATCGTAAAAATCCAAACCTGAACAAAAATGACGGATTAATCATTCCAAGAATGTGGAGGACCCATCTACAACACTTATTGCAACCGGGACAAGCCTAGAATAAAATCTCAGTACAAGAGGGCTTTAGAAATGTTTAATGTAGTTCTGTTTTTAATTTTTATATTAGTCAGTTTTTTAAATTTAATTTTTTTCATCTATTTATAATTTTTTTAAATTTAATATTATTAATTTAGAGGCCTGTGTAGCTCAGTGGAAGTGGCTCCTGCGTCCTCTGCGCTTGGTCGCTTGAAGTCAGACTTAAGTTCGAAGTCTAGTCGCCGACTGGAGGAACTTTTTTTTTCCTAAGTCTTTCTTCGACCAATTCCCGAGTTAGTCGATCTCTGGCACGGGCAAGTGGGTTTTCCTCCCGGAAACTCAGATCTTTTATCCCGTAAACTCAAGAAAATCGACCATAGTACCCACATTATTTCAGACAATAAAATATCTTATTAGGGTTAGGTACCAAGAGATGGCAGCACTTGTTTGCCAGCCTCTTCATCGGCGGCTGCTATAATTAGTGATAGACATGGGCCAGCTATCTCTGATTGCTACCGATGGAGATTGAACTGCCCACTCAGGCTCTGAAAGCTAGATAGGGTAAAGGCCTCGCCTACTCCCTATAAAGGGAATAAAAGGCGTTAGCTGATTTTTTTTTATTATTATTAATTTAGTTTTTCCACAAGCGGTCAACAGTTAAATTCATTTTACCTTTCTAAAGGCATGTAGCTTGTATCTCATACGTATGTATTTTCCTGATGATTACCTCCATACAGAGGTTGAACGTCGATTGTTACTTATCTAATATTAAGAAAAGTAATTATTTGAACATGTGTGTTGTGTTTCCATAAATTCTTTATGAAAGTTTTATTGTGCGATATCCCCGTAGAGCAAACATTTAATTAATATTGTTATGTAATCGTTTTGCATTAATTTTTCTCTTGTAATAAAAACAAAATAGCAATTGGAGATTTTCTTATATTTTTCTATTATAATTCATGAGGGGCGATATTTAATTGTTTGCCTCAGGGATCGATCTAATCTAGCGACGACCCTGCATAGACTGCTGTTAGGTCCAGGAAGACAGCTGATGTTTTTTATTGCTTCTGGAATCCAGCTTCTGTATATGATGTTAAAGTGAGCACTTGATCACAACAACCACGTTTTTCTCTAAAACCAGCTTGTTCAATTGGGCCGTGTTGCATGATTAGTATGGACAATCTGTTGTACAGAAGGTGTTCTAACATTTTATAGGTGCAACTCAATAAGGCAATCAATAGGTCTATAACTTTTTGTCTCCTGGAAAGGTTTTCCAGGTTTAAGAATAGCACCTATTTTTGACTTCTTAAACTGGCTAGGTAGTCGGCCAGTCAATAAAATATCGGAAAAGATTTGAGAATGCCATTTTATAGTATTTGGTCCGATAATAATCAGAAATTCAGGATGGATACCATAAAAGCCTAGGGCCTTGCCTGCTTTGACATCGTTTATGACGGTTTTTGTTTCATCTATAGTAAAAATTGAGGCATATTGTGATAAAGCAGGAGCATTTGTTTTTAGTGCTCTACGTTCTTTTTTTAACTTTATAAGTATGTCATGGTCTCTAGGTGCCCTTGACATATTACCATTTGATTGGCTATTTTCTCATGAGATGCCGTTATATTTTTCTTTTATGTACAATAGATTAGTTATAGATAGTTTTTGGAGAAGATTCCAAACTTTTCTAGTTGATCATGTGAAGTCAAGGTTTTCAACCGTATCAATCCATTTTGTTTTTAGGGAGTTAGAAAGTACATATCGTCTTGCTGGTAATAGTTACCGTTCTGTGTTTAGCGAAACAAAACAAAGGTCCGGATTAGACTCCGTTTGTCGTGCTGCTGATCTAAAGGTATTTCTGTCCTTAGCATCAAATACAAGGTGTATATTATTTATTTCTGCCAGTTGAACGAGGGCAGTACCGCAGTCGTTATTACAGTAATTCCATTCTTCATGATGGCTATTAAAATCGCTAATGCATACTGTTGATGTTGATAGATGGGTATCACATCTATAGTCCATGGTGTTAAAGGAGGTTTATAGACATTGACTATTGTTATATTGTCGATTTTCACACTCAAAAGATGGTATCATTATCACATCTCGTTGTTAGGACGAGAACATTTTCTATATCATCCTTAATATATGTTGCAATGCCATATTTCCGATGGTATGTAGCACCAATCCGGGTGTAACCAATTATTTTTCCTTTTCTGTTAAGGCTGTCTTGGTTTTCATCATGCATTTCTTGAAGAAGCAGATTGAAGGAGCACCTTGACATATCTTCAGGCTAAATCCCAATTTTTTGTCAGCATCACCAATTAAATCATAAATGAAATCCGAAAAATCAGTATTGTTTGACTGCATGCCTTAAGGAGAACTAAGTGTTAAAATGGCTGCCGAATAGTTCTAGCTGAAATAACGTTACCTAGGATGCACCACGAGGAAGCGAGCTAGATTAAATCCCTGTTACAGTGCAAATGTAGAGTAACACTTGAAGTTTCAACATAGACAGATAAAGTTCGACGTGAGACGTCCCATCTATAATAAGTTTCTTGCCACATGCAGCAAAGTATGTCTGACATAATTTCAGCAATGGCGGCAGTAATTCTGGAACGAAACTCGTCCAAATTGACTGGTAGTGGTGGTGGTGGTACAAACTCGGTCTTTGCAAAGCCACCAGGAGGTCTGGGGAACGCAGTGGCCATGCTATAGGCACCTCTCTACCAATCAATCTGCCTGGAAAACGGGTGTCAAGGTAATGACACCGGCTGCCTTACTTCTGTCAGGTAATGAGGAGGTGCTCCGTCTTGCTGGAAATGTAAGCGTCTGTCGGTCATCATCGTCTAATTGTGTATTAGGTACCCAAGTTGTATGTCCAGATACACACTACCAATAACGGTAGGCTCCGAGAAAAAAGCAGCGTCCAAAACTTTCTTCTTGTTTATGGCACAAAAAAAACGTTATCCTTTGGTGTGCCGCGAACGTGTTCTACGATGGCGTGTGGATTTTCGCTTCCCACAAATTCTGCAGTTGTGAATGTTTACCTGCCCACTTACGAGAAAAGTGTACTCGTCACTGAAAACGATTGTGTCCAAAAAGTCCTCATCTTTTCTATCCTAGTTTTCTTTCATTTTCTATAATTTCCGTAAAGAAATCCTGGCGTATCTTATTATCGTCTTATTTCAAATGTTGAACGAGGGTTAAGTTGTAGGACATTAAATGTAGAAGCTGTCGCAAAATACGCCACGCAGTCACATGTAGAACTCCAATTTCACAAGACACCTGTTTGGATGATTTTCCAGGGCTTCTCTGGACACTTTCCCGAACTTCTTCCACAACAGCATCGGCAGCACACGGCCTTGCCGTTGACATTGGATCAAGCACAGAACAGCCTGTTAACGCAAAATTCTTGTGCCACCTGTAGATCGTCCCTCCTAGTAGGAGATTCTTTGCCATATTGCATGTGGAAATTCCTCTCAACTTGTGTTACAGATTTCGTTTTCTCAAACCAAAACAAACAAGCTTGCCCTGCACCTTCGAAAATTGCCATTTTCAAATGGTGTGATGTATCACGCCATCTAGTGATATAAAAAAGTAAATCAGCACGCCTTTTATTCCCTAATAGGGAGTAGGCGAGGCCTTTATACCCTATCTAGCTTTTGGAGACTGAGTGGGCAGTTCAATCTCCATTGGTAGCCAATCAGAGATAGCTGGCCCATGTCTATCACTAATTATAGGCGGCGACTGATGAAGAGAACAACAAACAAGTACTGCTATCTCTTGGTGCCTAACCCTAACAGGATATGTTATTGTCTGAAAAATAATGTGGCTACTAGTAATAATGTGGTTACGGGATGAAAAACCGGAGTTTCTGGGAGGAAAAACCTACTTGCATATGCCAGAAGTCGACTAACTTGGGAACTGGCCGAAGATAGGCTTAGAAAAAGTTCTTAGCCTATCTGGACTCCATGGAGATGGAGTCCAGATACTGAAAGAACTCTTTTGGATTATCTCTGGCTCGCTCAGCTAATCTCCTCTTATACCCTGATTTTGCCTTCCTTACCATACCAGTCACCTATCTGGCATGTGTTTTATAATGTTCATCAGTTTGCTGATACCTTTCTCTTTGAATTTCCTCTCATATGCTATTTCCTTCAATTTACTTACTTTTTTAAAACTCCTGCTTAATCTGCAACTCATCCATTTAATTCCCAATATATTACTTCTCTAAACTCTAGGTATGCAGTCTGCTATTCATCCCTTCAAACACCCTTGACTACTTCCCATGCACTAATATCATTCCCTCTGCAGTAGTCCTCCCATTTCCCCACTCCAAGAACGCTTCTAAGTTTTCATAATTACAAGCTCTATAATTCCACATGTAAACCTTCTTTAATGAATGATCTCCCCCCCCCCCTCTCTCTCTCTCTCTCTCCAAATGGCAGCAAAGTAGCCATCTCAGGTATAGACAAATCCTCTGATGTAATCATAAGGTCTGCACTCTCTCGATCTTCTAGTACCTTCTATGGAATGCTACCTTAGATAATTATTCCTTAGTAGCTGCATAGGTTCTCATTTCCTTCAATCTATGTCACCTTTCCTCCTTCCAATCTATATCCTCTAATCGAAGTTCCCCATAATAATTATTGTCATCCACTTATTGAATTTGTTTGCTGAAAGATATTATCCACATCATCCCTGACTATAGCAACAACCGACTAAATATTTGTCTTGCTGGTCTCTAACACCAGATGGCCTTCAAGGCACTGCTTTACATCTTACTGATCTTTTTGAATTTCGACTCTTTTTTGGCTGCAATTCATCTGCTATCGTCAGTAATACCCCCCACCACCACCATCCTGTTTTATTTATCTACACCTGAAAATACTACAGCATTCACATTCTATGCCAATATCATCTTTAACCCTCGGCATGCACGTTGACTGTCATGAACAGTTTCTCATCACTCTTGAGAAGGCTCTCTCTCTCTCTCTCTCTCTCTCTCTCTCTCTGAAAAAAAAAAAAAAAAAGGACACAACAGAGAAAATTAAAGCCTAGGCGATAAAATAAGGGCCAATGAAAATAACAAGTTGTGTAATCTTATCACAACGGCAGTACACGATTCACTAGAAGCAGAAAACAAAACATATAATACCATCCTCAACTTTCCGGAAACAGACGCGACCCTAATGGGTGATATATTGTTAAATTGATGGCGATTAATTAAATCTTAAATCTTTGTCTGCTTTAACTCAATCTGAACTTAAACAGTCGTAACTCAGAGCTCTAAATCCGTTGCTTGATTTAATCTCTTAAATTTCAATCCTCTCTTTCCCTTTTGTCTCAAGGTCACAAATATTATTGTTCATGTGTGCAAAACCTTCAGATCTAAGAAATTGCTTCTGGCTGGAGCCAATCTCTTTGTCTGAACAACTGGCGTTTTTCTAAATTGAAATATGGAAATTTATTTGATTTCTAGCTGCCCCCACCAAAATTCGTGGATAGAAGAAAATCGATATCTTTAGTTTCATCTTCCGTAATATCAAAAAGAGCCTGGTAAATTTTCTTGATATTATTTTTAAGTGGCTTTATTGCTTCTACTCTACTTTCCCACCTAGTAGCAGAAAGTGGTTTCAAATTTAAAACAGGAATGTTTTTTTAATATAGCCCAACGCTTCACAGATATTGAAAAATAATTATATAATTCCTGTATTACTCAAAAAAAAATTACAGTTTCACAGGATATCTTAGCTGCATCATTAACTACCAAATTTAATGAATGAGCAGCACAGGGAATAATAAAAAAGCCCTTGATATTTCAAGGATTTTTTTCTGCAGTCCATTATGTTTGCCTCGCATATTTGAACCGTTATCATAAGCTTGGCCGCATAAATCCGAAATGTTAATATTCAATCATTTTAAATAATTTTTTATAAATTGAAATAGTCCTTTCCCAGTGGTATCTTCTACAGATTGAAAACCCAAAAAATGTTCATGAATTTCTGCTATATTTGTATCTTTATTTTGATTAACAAATCTAATAACAACAGATAATTGTTCTGTGTGGCTTATATCCGGAGTAGTGTCAAGAATTAATGAATAATATTTCGACTCTTTAACCATTTCTAAATTTTTTTGTTTTATAGCTTCAGAAATTATACAGATGATTTCATTTTGTATTTTATCACCTAAATAATGAGCAATGTTCATTTTTTGTGATGTTTGGATGTGATGCAAGTGTTCTGCCATTATCGAATCAAATTTAGCGACAGTTTCTACTAACTTTAAAAAACTGCCGTTATCATTTTCAAAACGTTTTTGTGAAGAAGCTCTAAAAACTATACGCTGTCTTGATACATATTGTATTATGTAGATTAACCTTTCTATAACAGATTGCCAATATTTTTTCTCACTTTCGTATAATCTTTGTTGTGTGCAATCAATAATGCAATTCTTAATCAACGACATTTTAAGTTCGCTGTATTTTGAACAGTTTTTAATGTGCGCGAAACTTGTCTGGTGTATTTTAGTATATGACTCAAATGTTGCTAATCGTTACAACCGTATTCGTTAGTAAGTTGGAAATTTTGACTGCAAAATATTTTGCAATAATAATAGAAAACTGAATTTCGCGATTCTGAATAAACTAAATAACTTCTTAAAAGTTTTTCTCCATTTGCTAAAGTTCGATAATAGTATGAATCGGAAAACCTGCGGCCAGATTCATCTTTGGGAAATTCTTTATTAACTACTTGACGCGGACAATGCTCAACTAAACAATCTCTAACTTTTGTAGTTATATGATTCGGCCAAGTACCTGGATGATTAACATTAAAATTTAAAGTTAAATTTGAAGTTTCGTGTTTCGCTGAATCAGAATCCAATATTTCTTCTGCTGCAACGTCTGTAAACAGTCCAGTTTCATTTTCGCATGTAACATTTGTTTCTTCATAGTGATCTTGCGTCATCTCTTTTTCTGTAGTAGAGCTACACGGAGTACTTGCTTCGTCAGAACTTTCTGTTCTTCGTTTTTTATGTGGTCATGAAGTTAAAAATTTATTCAGCGATCCAGACAGTTTATGTTCCAGTTGTACTCGTTGAAATTGTCTTTTCCTGTTTTGTGCACCAGATAACTTCTTTGGCTTTTTTCCCGACATCTAAAGGTTAAAACACATACTTAGACTTTAAAATAAGAAGAGCGTTAAAAGTTGTCCTCCAAAATAAATAATAATTTCTGAAATTTTCCCTTAAACTTATTTTTTAACCCCTTAACCGACTATTATTTTTAAGGTGAGTGGCCCAAGACTGACAATTTTTTTTTATTATTACAGAATTTGATTTTTCAGATGTTTTGAATAATAAATATGCTTACATTTTAGGTATTTTCTATATTCTATATTGCTCTCTTTTGTGCGTTTTGCAAATCCAGTCTTTAACCAATGATCCATACTTAACAATTTGAAAGCTAAAAAAATTATCTTATTTACTCGATTATAACTCGCACTTTTTTCCCAAAATTAAAGCTAAAAAATCTTGCTGCGAGATATATGTGGGGATTTTTGGAAACTAAAGTTTTCAGGAAAAAAAAAACTGAAAATGATATGACTCACCAAGAAGCTTCTATTCTCCATCACTTCTTCTGTCCTCAAGAGCAGTTTCCTTGTGTGCAATCAAAGTTATCTACCCAAATAGAGTCATCTTCTTTCCCATTATATCAAGCAAAAATTACCAGTAATTTAAGACTTGAGATACGTAATGAACAATCCTTCACAAATTACTAATGAGAAGTGAAAGATATGCCCGATTGTAGGCCAGTATAATAGAGAAAAAGCCACTATTAAGAAGTGCATATGATTGGTGCGGTATTAACAAAAGATCGCGCTATCCAAACAAAACAAGCTGACAATTGAATTGAAATTCTAATTCTCTTAAACCGATTTCCATAATATCTGAAATGCATTCACTATATATTTCTTAGTTTTAACACGTTCATGACGGGGAGGAGGAATTAGTGTCAAGCAAAACCATATGTTGCACCTGCTGTATACAGCAGTTTCTGTTGGAGGGAAGATGTGATTCATTAGTTAGTGTTTATGTTCCCAGTTATTTGTAATTGCACTATTTGTTGAGAAATATATTACACAGTCTGCAAATGATGTCTGTGAACCTTATCCAGTGACATGATAAAACCAATTGGTTTTCGTGTTTCTGCAGTATAATGGCTGTTGGGGATAGCATATTGTTTACTGCAGGGAGCGAATTATCGCTCAAATGTGAAATTCGGGGCGATAGAGACTCGTAATTTGAGTAGGAGAATTCATGCATAATATAATTTAATATATATATATATATATATTTATATATAGACTATAAAAGTTTATGAAATTTACATCTTAAGTATCTAATAAGTGGGTTCTAAAATGTTTAGTTTTAGTATGTATGTACCATACATACTAAAACTAAACGTTTTAGAACCGATCTATGGCCAGTGGCGGCTGTTGACAATAGAAACAGGTGGGGCCAGGGGCCAAAAACCACTTAATTTTTTTATATTTATATAGTGGGTTCTATTTTGATTTATAGTTATTATTTCTATTACAATAATATTTAGTCAGAATTCACTGATGCATTGAGCTATTAATTTTTTAAAATTGTTAGGACAATGAAAGATAAGATGTTCATTTTACCGAGCATTTGAAATTGCACCGCACTGTTTATATGAATTTTACTGGATTCGTGTTTTTGTATTCGCTCAGAAAGATGTTTTAGGTCTTTACAGCCACTAAGTGTCCACAAGCTCTCACCACCAAACAAAACACAATAAAAACGGAACAAAGATTTTTTTTCATCACTCACACTAAGCCATGATTTCTTGTCAAACCAGGTTACATAAAATGTTCTTCTTTTTTTTTTTTTTTTACCATCTTGTTAAGTAATACGAACATCTCTGGGTTGGTATGCGCCAAGTCTTCCAATTCGCCAAGATTTCCAATTTTGTTTCTAGACTTAATAAAGATAAACGTTTTTCCAATCAACTATCAATTTTGTTCATAGTTAAATTGTACTGTTTATGGACGTAATAAAAATTTAAACTTTAAAATAAATTATAATAAAAAAACGACAACAATAATTAAACACACTAAAAACAATAAAACAGATCAACAACGTGAATAAATAATAAGACAATGAAAGAATCGCGCGCTATTTACGTACAAACGCAGTGATTGGGCCAGACTAAACGGTCCCCAAAACAAGCGTTGTGCACCGTAAACAAACACGCTTGCTAGTGTACGTGCTTCACAATCAAAGAATCACGCTATGTACGTACGTGCCAACACAGTGACTGGGCCAGACTAAACTGGCCCGAAGATAAGCGTTGCACCCGGTAAATAAACACGATCGCTAGTGCACGTAATTTTAGTGCTAGTGCACGTAATTACAGTAATTTTTTTATTAAACAATAAAACGTGTTGGTAATAGATCAAAAAATAATAATTGCAAGAAACATATTTTTAAATAAAAAAAATAAACTAACTCGAGAACCGGTCGAAAAAAAGGTTTAGAAAAATTTCCTCTAGTCGCCGACTAGACTCAAAAGTCTAGTCGGCGACTAGAGGAGTCTAGTCTTCCTTCGTGCGGCCAAGCACCGTGGTATGCAAACGCCACATCCACTGAGCTACACAGTCTTTGAAACACATTTTTTAAAACTACAATTATTGGGCTAGTCATACAAATATAGGTAGGGCCCCTATAGACGAGCCTCCCCCGTGTATGGCTATAATTTTTTATTAATAAAATATAATAAGCACATATTTAACTGTCAATGGGAAATGGAGCCTGTTTTATTTAGTAAACTAAACGCTGTATTTTTGTAAAATATCTTGTGGCCGTAATACGACTGAACGAGCGCCCTTATTAAGCAGCGCCATGAGGCAGGCTGCCTCCATGCTACATCCTGTCGACGGTACTGGGCAAAGCATAGCATAAGAATGAATTCACGGTCTCTCTTAAACTAACAATTTCCACTAAAAATATAGTAAACAATCGAAAATATTTATAAAATTTTAGCTGAGTCGATGCTTACTCTGTGAAATAAAATCTGTGGTAATACTGATAACGTTTCACTTCAAACGATATAATTCAAGAATAAGAAAATTTATATCATAATCGTCATCATGTGTATCAAGGATTTAGGTCTAGCATGGCCTGTTCCGGCCTTAGAAGTCATCTTTGAATCGTTTAAGAGGACGTCCTGGTTTTCTTTTTCCTAATGGCTTCTACTTTAAGGCTTGTTTTGCTTATTTTTCTATTTTCATTCTTTGAATGTGTTCCATCCATTTATGTTTATATTTTTTAATTTTTTCTATTACTGGTTCTTGGTTTTATTCTTTCATAATTTCTTCGTTTCTTTTGTGATCAAATAGGGTATGCTTTGCGGTATACTTCTCATAACCTTCTATATACTTCTCATAGAGAAAACTTCTCATAAACTTCATTTCTGCTGTTATTAATCTTTGTTTGTCTTTTTGTTTTATTGTCCAGATTTCGCTTCCATACATTAAGACCGGTAGGGCTAATGTATTGTATACTTTTAGCCGGTTTGTTTTTGAACTAGGTTTGGTTTAAATATAGAGTTAATTACACCTGTTATTTTTAAATCGTAGCTAGTTAAATGAATTCACCTGTTCTAAGATCTTGTTATATATTACTATTTTAGTTCTTGCTGGATCTTGTCCATTAAAGGCCATAGTTTTTGATTTTTCTGTTGATATTATCATACCATAATCTTTGGCTATCTCATTTAAATCTAAAATAGCTTTCTGTAGGTTATCTTCAGAATTTGTAATTATTATTTGGTCGTCTGCAAAAAGGAGAGTGTTTAAGTTCACTGTAGGAGAAAGTTTAATACTTTAATGTAAATTTTTATTCCATTTTGTTATTATTTCATTTAAGTAAATATTAAAAAGATTTGCTGAGAGGGGACATCCCTGTCGGACCCCTTGGTTTATCTCTCTCGTATATGACAGCTCGTGATTTAATCTAATTTGTATTTGATTATTTTCATATATACTTGTGATAGCTTTTAGGATATTATTTGGTATTTATCTTTCTTTTAATATGTTAAATAATATGTTTCTTTTAACTTTGTCAAATGCTTTTTCAAAGTCAATAAATGCAATATGTGTTTCTAAATTGTATTCTCTTTTTTTTCTCTATTATTAATTTTAGGCAAAAGGCCGGGTCTATACATGATCTTCCTTTTCTAAATCCATTCTGTACTTCTAAAATAAAGTTTTCGGAATATTTCATTAGTTTGCTATTTAAGATTTTGCTATATATTTTATAACAGGAATTTAGTATACTGATACCTCTATAGTTTTTAGGGTCATTTCTATTACCTTTTTTAAAGATAGGAATCACAATTGCTTTTTTCCGTTCTATTGTGGGGGGATACCAGTTGAATAAATTTTATTTAAAAATAATAAGAGTATTTCTTTGAATCTTGTTTCTGCGTATTTATATAGTTCTGAACCTAGCTTATCTTCTCCAGGTGATTTTCCGTATCGTGTTTCTTTCAGGCTGATTTCTAATTCTTCTTTAGTTATTTCCTTTTCATTTTCGTTAATTGTTTGCCAGTTGTCTTTTTTAAAATATTTGTTTGTCCACAATTCAGTGTAGTAATTTAGAAATTCTTCTAAAACAAATTTTTTCCATGATTTTCTATGTCTTTTTCTGACTTCTCTTTTAGCTATGGCTCATATTCTTTTATATTCTATTTCATCTTCTAATCTTTTACTGCTTAACCATTTGTGATAGGCTTCTTTTTTCTTTTTGATTATTTCTTTGATTGTATCATCCCAGATCTTCAGTTTTATTCTTTAATTGAATTTTTTGGTTTTCTAAGCTTTCATTTGCTGCTGCATTTAGTATCGTTTTTATATTACGCCATTATATTTCTATTTCTTCATTTTGTTTTATTTTATCTAGATATTGGTTAATTCTTTGTTCATGTAGCCATTGTACATTTGTGTCATTCAATAGTCTAGTTTTATAAACAAATGTTTCAAATTTTCTTTCTGTTCTTGTTACTTGTAGCCATTTAGGTGGTAATCTTAATTTTATTTTAACAAGGAAGTGGTCACTGCTTATTTCATATCCTCTGTGAACTCTAACATCTAGGGAAAATTTTGATGTCTTTTCATTTAATATAAAATAATCTAATATTGATTTCCATCCTCTTGCTGCCCAAGTATATTCATGTATGTCTTTATGTTTATAGAAGGAATTCATTATTTTTAGGTTATTATAAACTACAATGTCGATCAATTTTTTACCATTCCTGTTTAGAGTATGTTCTCCACGTATTGCTATATTATCATTAATTTTCGTGTTTCCATTCTTGCATTTAAGTCTCCTGTTAAATTACGTAATCATTTTTATTTATTTTATTATATATGTTTTGTAGCTGATTATAAAAATCAATATTATCCTGTTCTCTTCCTTCTTCTTGGGCATATAAACCAATTATTGTTAAATAGCCTCTATCTATTTTTATTCTAGCTTCTATTATTCTTTGATTCCATAATTTATAATGTTTTAACTGTTTTGAAAGGGAGTTATGAATCCATATCATAACTCCTGCTTGCTCTTTGGTCTCTGTCAACTCCACTATATATCACATTAAAATTTTCGGTTCTCGTAGTTCCTTTTAATTTCTTTTTTGTTTCAGTGATTACTGCTATTTTTAAATTTCTTTCATTTAATAGTTGGTCTAATTCTATTTCTTTATATGCTATTCCTCTTACATTCCAGTTTGCTATGTGTATTATATTTTGTCGTTTCCATTTTTGTTTTACCTTTTCTATTCCAGGGTTGTTTTCCATAGATTCAATCCGATTATCTTTTTCTGTCAGCTTACAAGTAGAATTATGTTCTCCATGTCAGGGGACTACCCTGACGATGGAATAGTTCAGTGGTAGGGCTGCTACCTTAAGGCTTCTGAACTAGCCTTCTTCCAAATTTAAACCCATAGGAGGAATAGGGTATATTGAAGGGTGAAAGAGTAGATTATAGTAAGGTTTATAGAGAGGGCATAGTTTTAAAGCCAGAAATGAAAAGACCCTATGGCCCTCGAGTACTCTAATAGCATAAGGATTATAAAATAAGAAGAGTTGGCTGATAAGGCCTTATAGGAAAGATTAAAGTGAGTGGATCTTCCTCGAAGTAGAAGAAGAAGAGGATAGATCCAGCTGGCGGTCCATGTGAGTGCCACTTCCCTTACAATCAAGATGATTGCCCCCTTATGGCCCTGCTGGTCCGTGAGTCCTTATTCAGTATATTCGGACCACCCCACCATACACACACACACACACACACACACACACACACACACACACACACACACACACACACACACACACACACACACACACACATGGTGGGCTCCCCTATCCGCCACCCAGGGGGATCCTGTAACTCATAGAGAGAAAATTTATATATTTTTTTATTATTTCCCTTGGTGAAATGGCGCCCCTATCTTCAAGCGCCCTTGTGCGGCGCACAATCTTCACAACGGCACGGCTCGGCCCTGGTTGAAGCTATTGCACATTAACAATTTGGTTATTTCTAGAAACTTCATTACCTCCGTCAGTCTGCCCGACATTACTTTTACTCTGCATTCTTTCTTCATGAGATTTTTCAACTCTATTTTCAAATCTTCGGTTCCCTCTACCAAAACCGTTTATTTCTCATTAGGAACATCTCATTTCTAGAAAAGTCGCATGAGAACTAAGTACGCTGAATTATAAAGAGAAAGACAGTTAAAAGATTGGCAAGAGAAGATGCATGAACAGTACAGTAGAAGAATCACAGAAGATTCACTTTTACGCCACATTGGAAAATTGTATGGGGGGGGGGGGGTTGATCTTGAAGAAGGAAGCAAAAAAAAAAAAAAATTATAAAAATGGTTTGGAGGATAACTGAGGAATTAAAACGTGTCTCTCTTCATTCATGGAGAGAGCACCTTGATGAGATTTTAAATATAGAAAATAGTAGAACTGACATGATAAGAAGTACAATAATAGAGGAATCTCCTATAAAGGATGGATGTAAAATGTTACTCTAGAACCAATATCTAAAGAGCCTCCGTAGCTCAGTCAGTACAGACGAAGCCCTTTGGTCGGAAAGGCCTGGGCTCGATTCCAGTCAGTGATGTGAGGAACCTTTATCTGATCATTTTCGACTAAAGGTGAGTTAGCCGGTCTCATACGGAGGTAGGAGTTTTTGCACCCTGAAATTGGGTTTTTCGTCCCACAGAACAGGCAAACCGGTCCCGTGAGCACACATGGATTACAATCATAAATACGTTCCAGCTACATGCCAGACCTAAGCCCGGATAAAATTGGGGGGGGGGGGGGGGAAGCAATGGTGAACTATTATCTTGTAAAAATTTCACCAGCAATACTTTGACTGAATTAGAAACCTTTATGCAGATATACGTAAACGTCACTTGCGCAGCGTATGTGCAAAACACTTGGTCAGAGGCGTCACTATGTGTTCTAGCCAACTATTTAAGAATACTGCTGGTCAGTAATCGTCATCAGTGTTGATCACAATTGAAAAACACGGGACATTCGGAGTTCGATAAAGGGCTTATTGTGGGTGCCTGTTTGGCTGGAGCCACGATTTTGAAAACAGCGAAACGGAGTGGTTTCTCAAAACGTGAGCTATCCTGAGTGTTTAATCAGTAGAAAAATAACCCACTTTGTTTGTCTAAGAGGTATAACTGTGGTCCTAAGACAGTCAGTCTGTCTAGAACGAGATCGGCATTGTCTGAGAAGGCTTGTACGGACAAACAGAAGGAACTTCCTGTGTGCAGCAATGGACCGAAATATTTAATGAAGATTATTCCCGACCCGTATCTCACCGAACTATGTGCAGGGAATTGAAGAGGATCGGTATTAGAAGTTGCATGCCTATACTGAAATCATTAATTTCTGCGAAGTGTCCTATTCAGTGGCCGGTATGTGTATAAGACACTGAAAAAAGATCAACTTAAACATGATAAAATAAAATATCTTAAACTGAACGACATATGCCAGAAAGAAATTAAAATTCACGAACATACAATAGTAGAAACTAAGAATTTTTACTTGGGAGTTAATGTTGATACTAAAAATTGATCTGATAAGGTTATAAAACAAAGAATGAACGAAAACAAATATTTCATTCAAAACAGTGAATAATATATGAATATCACCCAAATACCAAAATAAAGATCTTCGATAGTAATGTGACGGACATTATGATGTGGATCAGAAACCACTGACAAAGAAAGAGGGAATCATATTAAATAGTTTTCAAACAATTTGGTTGCGTAAAATATATATATATATTTTTTTTTTTAAAAATGGCCAACAAATAATATGTTATAGAAACAGACCGAGCAAAAATTATCACCAGTAACATCAAAAGATGAAAATTGAATGGACATGCACTGAGAATGGACAAAGGAATAATTCCAAGAGTGGCTTTGACATATATTCCAGAAGAGAGCAAGAAAGGGGGGAGACCTAAACTAACCTGTACAAAAAATGACGGGAAAAGAACGAAAGATGGCGATTAGAAGAGTTGAAGAAATAGAATTAGTTGCAAAAGACAGAAGACGTGTCTTGGCTTTATATTCCATGGGTCAGAAAGAGGAGAGGGACGTAGGGCATGGAATCTGAGGCGGCATAGGCACTGCGGAACTGCAGCACCCCCAATTTTTCTCGATATATAAATAATTTATTTATATTTGCTTGTAATATTTAATTTTAGCATCAACAATCCTATACAATTCTTATTCATCAATCAATCAAAAAAAATCAAAATCAAAATCAAAAATGATTTTTTTAAATTTTTATCTTGTTTACTCTGTCTTTTTAAATATTTGGACATTACAATTAAAGGATTTAATTGTAATGTCCAAAAATTGTAAATCCATTCCTTTAATTAGAATTAAAGGAATGGCTTTTATTTTAAAGTAATTTTGAATTATACTAAACTGTATAATTTTATCGATAATAAGCAATACTTTTTCATGTTTAATATATTTTTTTAATTTTTACCATGATTTTGATATTTCATCCAAACACGTATACACTGTACTTACAGTGCATATGTATATTTCGAAAGTTGCAGCAACCCACGATTTCAAGCCACGAGCAGCCATTGGTTACGATGTCGTGTTTTTTTCCTCTTTCGATAAAGAAATGGCTTATAATAATGCATTGTGAAGTGTATTTTATAACAAACAAATAAATAAATATATGTGCGCTAGGTTTCCCATCACCATAAGAATGCAGAATATCGCACATGCGAAGCCATACAACAGAAATGTCAATCAACCGGCATCTTATTGGGTTCGCGCAATAAGTGTTGACAAAAGTTTGAACTTATTTTTTTCTTCTTTCTCCACGCACACCGGATTGGTATCTGCTGATTTCGCTGATAGTGTGAATATAGTAGGGCTTCATTACTTACAAAGTGTTTAAGGTCATGATATTTGCAACTACGACCGGGCATCAAATTATCATGTTATACCTTTACACCGATGGAGTCGGAAGTTTTTGGAATCCAAAAACTAACAACGTTAGATATACTGCTTTCTTTTTTACATATATCATATTTATCATATGAATATGAATAACGATCATTAATTTCGTATTTGTTATGTATTATAACAATTTCATGTTCACGAAGGAGGCATTCACTGAAACTAATCACAGTATTTCCTTAATTTTTAAAGCTAAAGTAGCTTCCGCAGAATTTGAAGAAGGTATAACACTTTTTTCCCCTTTTTATTTTTTTCTTTTGGTAACAAAAAGTATCACTGGTTTCGTTTTGTCCATCTCTCATTCTTTGAATCTGAAGTGACGCGGGGATTTTTCCTTCACTTTTATCGATATTCATATTTCCCTCGCATCCACGTAAAGCAGCCTATAACCACCAAACAACTTTACCCTGCCCTACCTCTAATACACTGTTAACGCAGACTGTTGACTTAGAATTAAACTATTTACACTAAATATTAAAAAAGAGCTCCCAACAAACAAATTATCTTAATTAACTATAATTCATAATAAATATAACATATAATATAATTACGTTGACAAATTTCTTGAGCGGAAGTCCTATTAAAAAAAAAATGTAGAAGAGTATAGCGACACCATTCATTATCGCAACAATTTTACTGCAGGCATAATTTTGTTTTTCCTAATTTTGCTTTTAAAATGTTCTTAAGGAAACCAAAATTAAAAGCGCCTTCCGTAGCACAATTGGAAGAACGACGATACGTTACAAATCTTGGAAACTCGATTGGAAAAGGCCTAAGTTCGATTTTGTTATGACGGGAGGAATCTTTATGTGGAATTTTTCAATTTCTCTTTGAAGGTGAGTTAACCGATCTCATATGGAGGTAGCAGGGTTTTTTTTTCTCCCGACAATTTGAGTTTTTCATCACGCATACAGACAAATCAGCCTTTAGGACACACAATTTACAGGCAAAAAATACTGGCGTTGGTGAGCAGGAGATGGTGTTGGTATAGATGATGGAGAGGGGGTGGGTTGTGAAGTGGGTACCCTCCCTCGATGAATCTTTGGACTTCTTGGAGGTATCACGAAATAATAGTAATAATAATAAAAATATTTGATGAATTTTAATAGAAATCAAAAACGCCATTTTATTGAATTTCGACTACGTGAGAGAAAGTTTTATATCGTTTATGAATGAATAAATAAATTCTTTTATATCGTTTCAACTGAATGTCAGTAAAGACGAACCCATCACAGAGAAAGGAGGGGGGAGTTCATCAACAAGTCTTGAACCACTTGAATACTGATGGAGTGATGTAATAAAATATTCATCAATAAATTTTGGATCCAAGATTGAAAATCATTGCATTCACCATACATCAGATGAAAAAATATACTTAAAAAAAATTCTTATAATACTTTTCATAGAGTTTGAAATCGAGCAGCGTTGAATTCGGAAGGCAATGTTTC
The DNA here is from genome assembly GCF_054136105.1 of Typopeltis vanoorti. NCBI lineage: Eukaryota > Metazoa > Arthropoda > Arachnida > Uropygi > Thelyphonidae > Typopeltis > Typopeltis vanoorti. Next base: position 36,742,331 of record NC_143572.1, on the reverse strand, counting down.
TCTTTGTTCGGAAAAACTATCATGATAACTATAACAAATGTATATTCAAACAGCTGCATATCTTTTAATATTTATATATATACTAGAGGGGATCCCCCCCCGCCCGGAGTCCACGGCGCCCAATCCCCCCGAGTTCCGGGCTGGTAAGCCGGTAAGACAAAAAACGTTTCAAATTTCGGCTTATCTTTTTATATGTATAGAGTAGATAATATTAAAGCAAACAAAATAACAACGTGTCAAAAAAGTACGCGATTTTCAATACCTCATCCCATTTTCAGTTCATGTTGTGTATACAATGTGCATATAATGTTGTTTTGATGACATTGACCATTACAAATGTGAATTAGATTGAACCGAAAAAGAAAACGATTAATCATATTTTAATAGAAGATTCTAAATACCATTTTTTCTAAATACCATAAACACAATTTCATTAAGTTATCGCAGACGTATCACTATCAGTTCCAAAAGGTTAGCACAATTTCACTAATAAAAATGGTTCTGATGAAATCAAAGCTGAATCCAGTGGAATCGTTCTATTCTACATTCTAAATCCTAAGATTTATTTTAAAAATTCCAACCAGTTCAGCGAATTGATTGGAATACATAATTTCGATTTTTTTCGTGCATGCAAATGATTTAATTAAAATGGAAATGAAGGTGACTCGATAAGTTTTCATAAAGAATTCCAAGTAACAAATTTTAATAAAATCCATCCAGCTAGAGTCACACAACGGACAAAACAAATCTAATTCCTAATGCATGTTACAAAATAAACGCGCCTAAAAATGAAATGGCTTGAAAATTTTATCTTTTAACATTAAATATATTACTTGAAATGAAAGTAATCATACGATATATTGTATATACTCATCATACGATATATTGTATATACTCACAAGACACCATTCATAACGATAAGAAATATATATACCGCAACTGTAATTTTCACCCATTCATAGGAAATACCAGAAGATTTTGGGCGATTGATTCCATAATGTCGTTACTGTTTTTATAATGACAGACCACCAGAAGAAATACTGATATAGGTTCTCTAGTTTCCGATTGTAGGGACTCTTTCAGTCGGTCTTCTCGAGCCAGTCTATGTTTGGAGAAGTTTTTAACTCAGCAATACAGAAAAATCGACAAAAGAACTCCCAATTCAAAACGCAATACAGGTTAGGGTTTAGGATCATAAGATGGCGCAGTTTCCGGCGCGTTCAACACTACGCCTTCAGAATTATCGATGGCCATTAGCACAATATTGTTACCAGGGCCAACACAAAATAGAGTTTTGCCGCTAGGCAAGACATGCAATTGACTTCCCTTATCCCTACATAAAATGAAAAAAAAATTTTTTTTTTTAAATGCCTTACCTATTAGAAGTGAGAAGAAATTTTCCAATGTTTTTAAATTTAAATTTCATTTAAAATATTTTAATTTCATCTACATTACTGCAATAGTTTCACTGTTCGTTATTTTCACCCACGAAAACGAAAAGGCACTCCTAAGAAATGTTAAAAATGTACTTTACGAGCTTTCTGGGCTGCAAATTCTTTAACAATTTCCTTGAAATCCCAGCTCGTGTTCGATGGAAATAGATGTCAAATCACCAAGTCGTTATTCAGACATCGATGATCGAAGATAATTTTTAATTAATTTTAATTTGGAGAAGCTTCTTTTAGAGCTCACAACACTTACTGGTAGTTTTAATAAAAATCTCAGTCACTGCCCCGTTCGGGAATAAATCATGTTGACTTACATAACTCAATACTTCTAAGGGTGCTTCCTTTCTTAACAGAGCCTGATAAAACATCCAATTCATCTGCCAGTTCTATTGCATCTGTCTTTTACATTTTTGTTGTGATCAGTTAAGGCACTTTCTAAAGTTTTACATTTTAAAACAAGATCACTTTTCTCATTTTCTTGTAATTTGAATATCATAAAAATGAAAAATACGTACTATGCGTTTGAAGTTGTTGAAATCTCTCTTTTACCGAATTTAACGCTATGTCGAGCACTTTGAAAAAAAAGAAATCGACTTTAAATTTTGTTATGGGATCTTGTATTGGCATATCTTCTGATTCATAGTTAAATTGTCTTCTGGCTTTCCTTGATATCACAGACGGAGTAATTGCAAATTCTTCTACAATATCCAACTGATCTGCCAACACTTTTGCTTCTTTCAAGGTATTTTCGAAGCCTTCGTCTGATCGGTGTCTTTCTAAATAAAGTATAACTTGTTCTAACTTACATACAGTTGCCGAAATATCTACATTAATTTGTTGTAGCATTTTACTGGCAGTATCAATATGGTTTAAAATGTTATGCCAAGTAACAATAGAACAGAGAAATTGAAAATTTATCCATACATTAGTCAGCAGCGATTTCCAATAAAGAGTCATAATATCTCCCGGTTCATGTCGAATGGGACGAATGGCTTCTGTACGGCTTTCTCACCGCATAGCACATTGTGATTTTAATGTTAATTTAACATGTTTCTTTAATATTTCATCTTCCATCTGTGTGTAGAACCAGAAAAAAATACATATAATTTTTGTATGAGATCAAAACATGAAATCGCTTCTTTTGATGACATTACTGCGTCGTTTGCTATCAGGTTAAGAGAATGGCAACTACATGGAATAACAAAAGGCGAGAATTAATATGAACAATGCGTTTTTGAACGCCAGAATTTTTCCCTTTCATGTAGAAAGTATTTTTAACTTGGGTATAGTTATGTTAAAGATACCAAGTAATTTTAAACCTGGTTTTACTCCATTTTTTCCCAAGTAAGCAAACAGACAAAATGTCAAGTTTGCGCCTGCAATATATGCAAGACTAGCTGATCCCACAGGTAGTGCAAGACCAAGGCAACTCGTGGTAGACGTGGAGCAAGCTCTGATCACTAATCTTAATATTTACCCTTAATGCCAAAACACATCTCCAAGAAGGGGATGTATGATGTTTTGTATTAAAGGCAAGGGGCCACTACCCATCATACATCCCCTTCTTGGAGATGTGTTTTGGCATTAAGGGTAAATATTAAGATTAGTGATCAGGGCTTGCTCCACGTCTACCACGAATTGCCTTGGTCTTGCACTACCTGTGGGATCAGTTAGTCTTGCATATATTGCAGGCGCAAACTTGACATTTTGTCTGTTTGCTTACTTGGGAAAAAATGGAGTAAAACCAGGTTTAAAATTACTTGGTATCTTTAACTTTTCCCTTTCATGTTTGAGCCATTGTCATAACCCTGTCCTCCTAAATTATCAGTTGACAAGTCATTTGCTTCCAGTTGTTCGATTATTACTTGAAATAATGCAGCTCCAGTGGTAGTAGTAACTGGTACAAATCCCAAGAAAAACTCACAATTTTCTACTTTTTTTGCTCATTTTCCTTATTTATAGAAATGGATCGCAAAATGATAGACATTTGTTCCAGATGACTAATATCATTTGTACGGTTTACAATAATACTATTATATTTTGAGTTTCTTACCCTACGTAATATATTCTATTTTATGTTCTTCCCTAGCAAATGAATGAGTTCATTTTGTATATCTGCCCAAATCTTTGCCCGAGGCCTGTGTAGCTCAGTGGATGTGGTGCTTGCATACCACGGCGCTTGACCACACGAAGGAAGACTTTGTTTCGAATCTAGTCGTCGACTAGAAGAAATTTGTCTAAGGCTTTTTTCGACCGGTTCCGGAGTTAGTCGACCTCTGGCACGGGCAAGCGGTTTTTTCTCCCGGAAAAGTCTGGTTTTTCCTCCAGTAAACTCAAGAAAATCGACCGTAGAACCCACATTATTTCAGACATTAAATATGTTGTGTTAAGGTTAGGGACCACGAGATGGCGGCCCTTGTTGAGCCATCTCTCTTCGCTGCATGCTGCTTAATTAGCGATTGCCTTGGGCCAACTACCTCTGGTTGGGTACCAGTGGAGATTGAACTGCCCACTCAGTCTCCAAAAGTTAGATAGGGCTAAACGCTACTCTCCATAAGGGAATAAAAAGGCGCCAGCTGATTTTTTTATTATTATTTGCCAAAATAATGTTGAATGATTTGTTTGCCTTGAATTCTCAATATATGTTCAGAGAGTACTGATTCAAATTTTGCTATTAATTCCACCAGTTTTAAAAAATTACCGTTATTGTGTTTAGAGTTTATCTGATGATCCACAAAGGATAAACACTGCTCTCCTAATAATTGCACAATTGCCAAAAGCCGTTCTAATACATTTTGCCAGGTGGCGCTTCTTCATTCAGGATTCTCTGTTGGGTAGCATCAATAGTTGTTTCGGACTTTACTCTAACTTCTAATTATCCATTTGTTATGAGCTATTAAATGATACATTTTTTTGAAAATTTATCATTTAAAAAAATATTTCTGAAAAATACTATATTGTTTTTACGGGATTATATATTAACCACGACCTTCGCACTATTCACCATTATGTAATTGTCATTTGTAATATGATGGTTTGAAACGGCGACCACGACTATTGTGCGGAAAACTGAATTTATTTTCTTCATCAGAGTCACCAATTTGTATCGATGATCAATCTAAATGAATCATTAATTATCTGAGGCTATTCTGCAGGATCGTACGAAATTTCACTTCTATAAAAATATATAAAACTCACTAGCGGCGCTAGTGCTTGTAAATGCTTGTGATTTTGTATTTTGCTTTTCTTCCAACACTTCGGAAACTGGCGATTCGGAGATCGGTTCTTCCATAATTTCTAACGTTACGTTTTTCTCATTGGTTTCTCGACTTTGTGAAGTTGAAGCAACTATTTCACCAACACTATCATTAGAATTATCTGATTTTAAGAATTTACTCAAGGAAACATTATTTTTATTTTTTTTTTAATATTTGCGTCTTTTCCCCCCTTTTTTTTTACGGTATTGAGCTCCCGATGACCATTTTCTTCCGTATCCCGACATAATTAACGAAATTTCTTAAATGCTTCCCTATGAAGTTAGTCACACCACGCCCCTGCATGCCACCAAAAGTTCTAAGTTGGGTAAAGTAAGCAAATCTGCGCGATTGTGAATGTACATGAGGAACTTGCTCACTCAATCAATATTCAACTCGCGCAGTGTAATATAAATAAAAAATATTTTAAAAAAATAATACGCGTGAAAATTTTGTATAAATTTATGAAAATTTGGCACCTGGGCAAATGCCCAGTTTGATGGAAGTTTTTTCACTAAGCTATGCTTCTAATTACATATTTGGTTTAATCCTTTATCCACGTGTAAGCAAACAAAGTTTGTGCCTGAAATATTCTCATGACTGGGATAACTCGTGGTAAAGGTGGTATAAGTTCTGATTACTTGCCTTAGTAATCAGAAATTTCCATAATGCAAAGCACATATCCTTATGGATATGTAAAATGCTATACATTATGTAAAAGATCACTACCCAGACCGGTTTTGACCTTTATTGAGGTTTCGTCAGTAGGAGCCATACCCAGAGATGGTGATTCTGCATTACTTCCACCTTAGTATCACCTCCATAATGCATAGCATTTTACATATCCATAAGGATATGTGCTTTGCATTATGGGATACTAAGGCAAGTGATGAGAGCTTATACCACCTTTACCACGAGCTTTGCATTATGGTATATAGAGACTGTAGACTTCACATCAATTGCCTTAATATCATATAATGCAAAGCACACATACTTTTGGGTATGTACTTTGTATTATGTATTTTATAGTGACTCTGGGTAGTAACTCTTTCCGTAAATACTAGACTTTATGGAAAGAGTCGCTACCCCAGACCGGTTTCTTCATGCTCAAAAACTTTGCTTATACTTCGGTAAAGGATTAAACAAGAATATAATTTCTTGTCAAGTATAATTTACTTTATAACCAAGTGGAAAAAAAAACTCTCTCTATAACTATATTTGATCCAGAGTATTTTAATAATAAGATGATATGCCTTTTTTGCTACTTGTACTGTATATGGATACTATATGACTTTTGTATTAATCAGCCTTGCGATCTTCCTGGGTCTACCCCTCTACTGATAAGACTTCAGTAAAGTTGAAACCTGTTTGAGTAGTTGCCCATTTCCATAATGCATAGAAAAATACAAGTCTGAAAGAAAATTTGCTTTGCATTATAGGACAGTAGAACAATCAATGTGAAGTCACTGGCCTCTATATACAAGTAGCATAGTCGTGAAGATACTTCATGTCCAAACTTTGTTTACTTAGGTTTGGGTACAGGATTAAAACAACAATATAATTTTTTGACAAGTATAATTTATTTTGTAACCCAAGTGAAAAAACTTTCTACTACTAATTATTATCACTATATTTCATTCATCCTTTGCTGAGGATATTCACAAAACTTTGAGATTACGTGATTCAATTATGAAAGCAACGCACACTCATTGCGTAAGCTGACTCAAATAAAAGGATATGGATGTTATTAACTATTTGAGACCAGCTAAAGATAAATAGAAATTACACTGGTGGATTCACTCGGAAATTTAATATTTTCTTCTTCAGCCTTTCCCTCCATCCATTAGGTGTTTCCCTCTTTAGCCTACCATCTCATGTCGAACCTTTGAAGATCATCAGTCCATCGTGTACCCTGGCGATCTTTACTTCTCTTGTTTTCCAGTCAGTGTGCTTAATTTTGTCCATCTTCTGGTAATCTAATATGGCCAGGCTATCTCCATTTACTTCACACCATCTTCTACTCCAGTCATCTCTTTAATTATAGTATTTATCGTTTTATCATTTTTTTGTTATATAGAGTATTCGTCTCTCCAAGGCTCTTTGGGCCACAAGCAACCCATCTTCCTGTTTTTAAGTTGCATATCTCACTTCCAAAGGTAAACTTTATAATAATGCACATATCAAATAGCCTTCTTTTAAGCATACAGGTATAATTTTTATATAGCCAAAATGCTTTGTTGTCTTGTGTAATTCTATTTTTTTTTTTTTAATCTTGTTGTCCCATAAAGCTAGCAAATTTTTCGAGGTAAATGTAATTATCCACAATTTTAATAGGATTACCTATTAATTTTAGTTCGATGTGATCTGAATTTGTCATCAATTTTGTTTTAGCAATGTTAATTTTTAAACCCTTTCCCCCTGCTTTCTGTCAAGATTATTTAGCATTTCCTGGGCTTCTTCTTTCTTTATTTTATTTTCTTTATTCGTTTTTTGTTTATTATTTATGTATTAATTTATTTTGTTTTATTTTTATTTTATATTATTCATTTTATTTTATTTTATTTTTTTGCTAACAAAACAATGTCATCTGCAGAACTTAAAGGAGTTAGATTTCTTTCACGATTTTCCCATGAGACATTCCTAAAGACTTTTTAATGTAGCAGAAAACAATTTGGGTAATATGGGATCTACTGGCTTTTTTTTTAAATATTCTATTCTGATATACTTACTGGAATGGCTTATTGTTAAGATATAAAGAATCAAAGGCTTTCTTAAAACCTAAACACTAAAATACAGGAATATGATATTCGTTTACTGTTTCTATTATCTGGGTAACAGTGTAGGTATGATCTATTATAGAAAATATCATTTTGAAGCCAGCTTGTTCTTGTGATTTTATTGAATATAATAGAAAAAAATTGTACAATAGATTTAACATAGTAATAAACTTACTTTTCGCTGTTTACCAATTAACTGCTCGGATAAAATGTTTCAGCTTTTTTTTTTTTTTTTTTTTTGTATATTCTCTACTACGAATCTTCTTAACGAAGCTATTAGTTGTCAACAGTGAAACAAAAAGTTTTATTTATTCCTATATTAAATCTGTGAGGTAAATCCCACGCATGTAATTTCTGTTAATTATTGTCCACGAAGCCAGGTTTCGATACCTAATTTCGAGGTTATTATGCTACAAGAATTGGTAAGCTAGGTTAGATATGGTACTTTTTAAATTTAATTAAATGAATAAATAACGAGTTCTAATTCTTAAAAAAAATCTGCTATTGAGTTGATTTTCGTTATTTTGTTTAAGTATTATCAAATGTGCAACCAACAAGCCAAAATAAATAAACAAATAAAAAACGAGTTACTTAACTCGTCATAAAATAATAAAATTCGGACTACGCATTTTTATTTTTATTTTTTTCTGGTAGGACTTCACAGACATGAATTTATCAGTAACCTTATTCCTTTTAAAAATTTATCATTATGCAGCTAAATAAAGCATCCAATTAAAATTTTGATATTGCTTACCGGAATCGACGTCATCATTCGTTTGGTGAATAGAACTTCGACTTCAGCAAAGATGAAATGCTATTGCTCAGCTAACACGATGAAACCTCGCATCTGCTAATAAAAATAAAAAAATGATAAAAAATAAACGAAGAAAATCTTGTTTTGTTAGTCTTATTATCGAGCACGTGGTCTGTTGAAGGATGAATAAAGAGAGTGGTTGCCACACGGAACTTGGAAGCTTCTCATTCAGCAGAGCACACATCTGAGTTGGCTGCTGAATTCGAGGAGGCCCACATTTGTTTGCTACTACTGTTTCGCCTGCTTTTTATTTTGACCGTACTACTGCTGTTTCTCCTGACGAGGCTTTGTGAACATCAGGTAGGATATTTAAGCTCCTCATTTTAGCATATTCTCAATTATTGTTCATATATTCTATTATGTACAAATGCTTGTGTTTCATTACGAATAATGCCTGGTAATAAAATTTTAATGGGTTCTAATATTAGAAAGAACAATTCACATTTATTCATTTTTCTTTCTTTCTTTTTTATATATTTCAAAATTTTGTAAGATGTGATAATTTTTTTTAGATTGCAAATATCAGAAGGTTTAATTTAAATAATAAAAGTAATAAATTATTATTATTGTTATACCATTTTAGAAATCGCAAAAAAAAAAAAAAAAATCTCCAAACGGATCCGTTTTTATTATGGTTCTCTTCTCCCTCTCTCGGCAGAAACCTCAACTGATCTTTCTCCAGATTTCGACCAAATTTAGAATGCAATTGTTTCTTATATTTCTAATAGTCTAATTATATTTAATAGATTTTAATTAGACAATTCGAATAAGTTTAATTAGACTTATCCCCCACTTCTCATAATGGCAACCGATTTCTACAGAAATTGCAATGTTTATTTCTTATGATGATGTTATGCTCCCACAGGAATTTCAGACCAATCAAATCTTGCACAGAGCAAAATGAAACTTGGTTGTAAAGGAGGAAGAAGAAGAATGCTTATGGTTCGCATCGTTCGAAAGGTTACCACTTATTGGTTAAATGTTGTTTGCATTGAAAAGTAGGAAGCTGACTGCAATTTAGAAGAGGCTAGCTAACAATCCTAAATTTTCAGCACATGATCCACTTTTTTTTATTTATTATTATTTTTTCCATATGAGATTTTTTTTTTTACTGAGATAATTTATTATGCAGTCAACACGCACTTGAAAAACTGCATCACATTCAAAAATTAATGTGTGCTTCGCAAAATGCGTAAGCACCTATTCGATTCATTTTGTTCACCCGTCCATGTGCAAGTCATTCCAGGACTGTGGCTGGAAGAATTTTATTGTAATTCAGTAACTGGAATCCTTACAAGAATCCATTTATCTTTGTTTTCGGTTGGATCGCTTGCAATGATACGAAATGAGAAAAATTACGCGTTGTAATAACTCTTCTTTCTTGGAAGCGTGGACATATTCATCGAAATCCGAACAAATTTCATTACGGTTCGGATTTCGATGAATATGTACACCAGATTTTGCTAGCGGTTGTTTTTCGATTGACCTCTCTTGGAAGAACGATTCGAACTGATATTACTGATTCTACATTCGCTAGATGACATTTAAAAAAAATAAATAAAGGAATAATAAATAAATAATAAGCTAACCTTTTAAAACGATTTGCGACTATGATAATTTCCCTCTTCTATTAGACGATAGACAGTTTCTATTGCAAAACGATCCACAATTATGAGTCTCCACTCTGGCTTGATGACATTTAATGAAATTATTTAGAATCACTATTAAAATTTGTCTAGTTTCCACAGCGTATTTAACCGACGGATAATAAATCAATAAAGCTATTCAATTTTTCGAAGTTGAGAGCGTTATAGTCTGTTCCTTTGAGAATGAAACTTTGTGATAAATGATTTGAGCAGCCACTTAATGTCGATTTTCATAATGAGGGTGAAAGTCATTTACTAGTATTAAAAACAGTAAATTGAACTCTTCAATCAAAGGAATCGATTTCTTTCATTATTGATCATATTCTAATATTTTGCTTCCCGTATTAAAATACCCTCAATTCTCTCTTAGCATTGCGAAATCAGCATACGTTTATTATTATTATTATTATTATTATTATTATTATTATTATTATTATTATTATTATTATTATTTTAAATCTTCGCGCAGACGTTTAAAAATACTCAAGTTATCTCTGTGGTTTATTGCAAAATAGTATGAATAACAAAAACGTTTTTCTGTAAACGGCTCAGAGACTAGTTAAATCAAATGTCACAAAATTTAAATATGTATAATTATAAATTACTTAACTTATTGCTCGTTTTGTCGGTGTGTGTGAGAGAGAGAGAGAGCGCTCGCTCGCTAGCTAACCAATGGTAATATATGAAAGTTGTAATGAATCGGTATGAAAAAAATCACACAGGTCCAGTTCTTATTTTGTTATTTTAAATAATACAAACTATTAAATGGATTAAAGTTAAAAATAGAAAAAAAAGCAAAGGGGTAAAAATAAGAATCAGAAATCGGGGGTGGGAAGGATATTCACACAAAATAATGTGGAGTCACATCAGTAAACTTGGGGAAGAAATAAAAAATGTACATTCATATTCATACTTATATTTATACTCGGCCAGCTTGACTGGCTAAGTAGTTAGCGTATCCGTTCTCCAGCCCAAAGGCTGCGGATTCGAATCCCGCTGTGGGCATGGATGTTAGTGATTGTCTGAGGAAATACTAGCGGTGGTGGTCGGCGGTAGATGGCGTTGGCGTAGTTTAGTGGATTGAGTGGTGGAGACAGAGCTGTACAGCAGGTGCTCTCCCTCGATGAGTCTTTGGACTCCCTGAAGGTGTCAAATAATAATAATATTCTTTGCAGAACCAACATAGCAAACTGTATTATCATATTAGCCAGTAAAGACAGTTGCTTAGCAAGTGATTACGAATCCCCAGGAGTGGGAGTTGCCATCCTACGTAAACCTACTTGAATGGAAACGAATTTAATTTCGTATATTATATTATATTACACAACAACACACGTATCTGATGTAAAGTACATTTGCAAGAGTTCACGTGCAATCAATCATTTTCACCCTACACGAGCTTTCGCGTTTAAATTTAAATTGTAATTTGTGCATCAAATATTTTCCCAAACTGGCCACTACCATTCTTCCGCTTTCCTCTAAGACCACGAGCAGCCAGTGGTCAACATCCGTGCGCGAATCAACTCCAAACATATTCGATGCAACATATTACCTTATTCCTTCACTCCAACCACGTCCGTTCTTTGGAACAGCCTTTCCTATACTATTTTTCACAATGAATACTTATCCCCCCCCCGTCACACACGCACACCATTTCAGGAAACTTAATAGATTCCTTCTTTCTCCTTAACCGCTTTTCCCAAACACTTGGCACTGTTATGTTCTAGTCATTGTGACCTCTCATGTGTGGACTCGGTAAAAAAAAAAAAATTATCCAGAGGAAAAACTTTTATGCAGGTTCGATTCTAGTCATTCGCTAAAGGTACTTTTTTTAGCTACGCTTTTCAAACACACAAATTCGCGTCTGTAAGAAGAAATGGATAAATTATTCAGTCTCGATCTAGTGGAATTCTTTAGGAAAAAGTGGAACAACACCACCACTCCCTTCTCTACTTCCAGGAAATGCAAAAGCTGTGTTATATATTATCGTGATAGAGTAGTCAGTTATAGCTTGAAAATGTGGAGACCATTTCTGTCAAAGGAGTGAATTGGCTTTCCTAAAGTAGGTTTTTTTTTTCTCCATGGTTTTTTGATCTCGCAACTCAGAAAAAAATCGATCGCATAACTTATATTATTTCAAACAGTATCAGTTGCGCACTCAGGATTTAATCTTGGAGGGGGCCCGAGCACTCAAAATTTAATCTTGGGGGGAGGGGGGTCCGAGTTGTGTAGACGATTTACGAATATACACTACGCATTGCATACGACCTATGATTAAGCATCTGCAGTGATCGCCAATACATGACAAGTAGTATAGAAATAGAAGACACAACATATAAAAAAAAAGAATTTTAATTAGAAAAAAGATTTTTCTAAAATATTCTAGTGCTTATTTCCTTTTTCTTTTGGGGGGAGCCAAGGCCCCTTGGCCCCTACAAATATGGCATACATATAGTCATGATGCCTAATTACGAGACTATGCAGCAGTTCTCTTGAAAATCAACTATAGTCATAAACTCGGCTATCGTTGACGATGAAGGGATGAGACCGGCTGTCCAATTTCCAAAAATTGCTTTGGGCGAGAAACTCCACTTTTAAAGAATAATAAGCGTTATAAGATTTTTTTATTTTATATTAATTCTATATTTTCGATGTTTATCCATTTTAAATAATAAATCACTTATTACAGGAGCCAGATTAATATCTGGAATGCGTGGCTATTAGTTCAAAGAATGATTTTGATTTTGCAAAATTTTAGAGATCAGCCAAATAAGAGGGGATTTGATCGAAATTTATAAAATGCAAGGGATTCAACAAGTTGAATTCTGGGAATATTTTTATATTTTACTAGAAGATATAATTTTAAACTAATGAAGGGTTCGTCGTTAGATTTATGAAATTATTATTATAAAGAATAACGCTCATGGTGGTCAGGTACTTTTGAAAGTACCAAAGACAAGGTACAACAGTTTCTATAGGAAATGGCTTTCTTTACTCAGACACAATACTGAGAAAAGTTATTTTTTATATGCTGTTAATAATTGTGACTATCATGAGAGTGACTGTTTTGCTCTTGAGAATTCTGTTGGTATATGAACACTGCTTCGTTGCATCATATATTATACTAATGCTGTATGTACCAGTATATGCACCATTGAATAGAGAGATTCTTAAAATATGAAGACTGCTTGATGAAAATAGCATATACCTTACAGTATACTTTAGTTTTCATCTCTTGATTCTGTAAGACCATTCAGTTTATTGACTTTAATGTTAGAATAAAGTAAACACTTGAATATGTAGAACTGTTTTGATGTAAAAAAAGTAAATAAAAAGCACTATATCGGTTAAAGGCATGTATTTTCTCAGGCAGTTCTCTTTTGCGTGTGGAAAGTCCGGGTTTCTGAGAGCGAAAGGTGTAAAAATGAAAAAAAAAAAAAAATAATAATAACAATAATAACCTTCTACTTCCAGGTTAGCCAGGCTTTAATTGGTACGCCCTTATAAATGATTCCTGGCATCCTATACGTTATTTCAAAGTCTAGATCAGACTTTCTAACCCGAAGATACTGTATCAATGTTCTCGCAACTGCTCTACTGTGGTGCTCATTAAATTGTTAATCCTGGATATTTTAAAAGTTAAAACGATGGGAATTTCTAATCGCAAGCTGTCAAACAGCCAGGACGCAGTTCTTCAGCCAATCGAAATCTTTAACAAGTGCAAGAGTTCAAGTATGACTACAACTGTATTCAATTTTGCATAGAATTATAACAATAGAATTACAGAGTATGTCTTTCCTTTTTCTGTGCTGCATTGTACAAAACCAAACATATTATGTTTTCGTTAATTTAGTTTTTAAAAGCTTTATCATTTTTTTTTTTTTTTATTTCTTTTCAGATAAACCATGGTTGTTTCAGCGTTGTCCAGCCCATTGGCACATGCCGCATTCGATGCTTTAACCTACCCTTACCAACACAATGCTACTGTAGTCAGCAATGTTCCCCATGACATGCTGTTCATGATTCACAATCACTGGTACAAGTTCCCGCCCATGAATCCCCTTTGGCACAGTCTTTTAGGTATTGCCATGGTGGTGCTTGGCATCATCTGTGTTGTCGGCAACTCAGTCGTTATCTACCTCATGATGACCACGAAATCCCTAAGGACACCAACTAATCTCCTTGTAGTAAATCTCGCCTTTTCTGACTTCTGCATGATGGCATTTATGATGCCTACCATGGCAGCTAATTGTTTTGCTGAAACCTGGATTCTTGGTCCTTTTATGTGTGAGATTTATGGAATGGTTGGTTCTCTTTTTGGTTGTGGATCTATCTGGACTATGGTGATGATCTCTTTGGATCGATACAATGTTATCGTGAAAGGAATGGCAGCCGCACCTTTAACTCATCGCAAAGCAGTTCTAATGATCCTCTTCGTCTGGTTATGGTCTGCAACGTGGACAATTCTTCCATTCTTCGGTTGGAGTAGGTAAGTTAATGATTGGTTTTCTTATGAAAGTATAATGATATATAAATGCTTTCCAACATACAGTTAAAATATTCAATGAGTTAAAAAGAAATTATATTTCGAATTAATATAATTTTCTTTATTTTTTAATTTCACTAAGTAATCTTCAATCACTATGTCTTCAACCATGAACCATATGATTATTAAAAATACATCGGAGTGGAAGCAGAAGTAATTTGGCCATTTCGATAAACAAAGCTCAGAATAATATTTGATTTGACACATTGAAATAAACAAAGTGCGATGAGAGATCTTTTACCTATACCAAAAGGTACTTTTTGTAGTGTCAGATATAACATCGCTTCTTTAGTCGGCTTTATTATTAAACAAATCATACTATTCCTTTTGAGTGTTGTATCATAGATCAAAACAGCTGAATTATAAACCTGATACTTCTCTAGTAATAGTCACGGGTCACCAAATTATAGCCGCTAACGAATTCTTCAGAGACGTGAGTGATTTCGACTTAATGTTTACTTAAAAGTTATTATTCTTTTAATGTAAATTAGATTTTTACTTCGCTATTCAAATACATAAACACTAATTAATAAAAAAGGAATTAATAAAACATTCAGAAAACTTGATAATGTAACATTTCTCATGTCACGTAACCAAGTTTAGCTGCTGTGCACCAACGTGTGGCCAAGTCTATATGGCAAATGATATTTATTGTCTAGTACGAGACCATCACCATCTATACTGGAGGCCTGAAAAACTACTATATTATTCCCTATTTCAAGGTTCCTAGACTATCTAACATCACAGCATTAAATGTGCTATAGATTTTTACTCTTTATGGGGTGGAACTGTCTTACAAAATTGCCAATTTCAATGGTAAATGATTTTTATGGCGCATCGCCCTTTATTTGAAGCATGAAATATCTAGATGAGTGCCATGTTTGGTTTTCTGATCAGGGTTCGTAGATTATTTAACGAATAGTATTAATTCGTTAAATAATCTACGAACTTCTTCATTTAGTTTCTTCCTAATACTGCTTATGATAGGACGGTTAACCCTATCTGTATTTTGTGGTATGGATGTAAATTGCATGTGTTCTTCTTGCCGCTTTACCTGTTTTGTAGGATAAAAAAAAAAAAAAAAAAACCTTCCACTACCGTATGTAAATATAAGTAAATCCTTATCAACCATAATAATTATTTCTGCATCAAGCAAAAATAACTCCCAAACAAATTTCTTTGTCAATGTTTGTATTGAACGTGTTCTTAAGCAGTTGCTCAATTTTTACTTCTTTCAAAATAAATTTCTTTCGTAGGTATGTACCAGAAGGAAATATGACCAGTTGCACAGTAGATTACTTGAGCAAAGACTGGGGATCTGCTTCCTACGTGATCACTTATGGATGCGCAGTTTATTTTGTACCTTTGATCACCATGATCTACTGTTACTTCTTCATTGTCAAGGCAGTTGCAAATCACGAGAAACAGCTTCGGGAACAGGCTAGGAAAATGAATGTGGCTTCCCTAAGAGCAAACGCTGATCAACAGAAAACCAGTGCTGAAATCCGTCTGGCCAAGGTAATTTTCTAAGTGGTTAAATTGTGTCTTTTTTTTTTTTTTTTTTTTAAGAAACCTTAAAATATCCTTCAAAAAGTGTGTCCATAGATGCTCCCCCTATTGGCTTATTTTTTTTTTTATTTTTTTATACGAGCGCTCCCATATAGTTTTTCTGAAATTTTTCTCTGATTTCAGAAAATTGTACCAGTTTATACTAATAAAATAAAAATTTAAAAAAAAAATTTAAAAAAACACTAAAAAATGCTGAAGTTCAACATCCAATATCTTGGTTTTTAATGAGAACATTGAAAACCAAAGTAGATGCAAATATCGGATTATAAAAAATTAACGTACTTGGATGGCGTTAGCGGAATTATTTTATTTAAAAATACTGCAATTGTTTGGTAGTTAGCGTTACTTGATTAATAAGCAATCGCAATGTAAAAATTGATAACTTTTCATATGATTGTGCTGGCATTTATGTGTATTTGCAACAGGTTGTTTCGTAAACATTCTTCTCCAGCAAGGGAAAAAAAAAAAAAAAAAGTTAGTTTTAAAAATATTGATCAAACTTCGGGATTTAAATAAACCGCAACTCATCTATGTTTTTTAGATATTCAAATTTTCATAATTGTGGAAAAAAATTTTTTACAATTGAATAAAAAAAAAAATCGAAGGTACGCAGTAGAGAAACACAAGCATAACTCCATTGTACGGCCTATATCAATTTATAAATTGAAGAAAATTTCAGTTTTCCATTCAATAAGTGGATTCCATTTTTAATAAGTGGATTCAATAATTGAATTCCATTCAATAATTTCCATTCAATATAAATCACTGTAAACTGTGATTTATATTCTGGGAATTATTCCTTTGGGAATAAATCCTCACACAGCCCTAAATGTTTAGGGCGAAAAAGGGGTTCTCTCTCTCTCTCTCTTACTTGAAAACATAGCAGCCATTTCGTGGTAGTTTTATGTCTGAAATACCGTGTTATTACGGTCGATATTTTTACCTGTAGTTAAAAACCCGAATTTCCTTGAAAAAAAAAGTATCCTCTATATATATATATATATATATATATCATCATCATCATACGTATCAAGGATTTAGGCCTAGCATGGCCTGTTCCGGCCTTAAAAGTCATCGTTGAATCGTTTAAGAGGACGTCCTGGTTTTCTTTTTCCTAATGACTTGTACTTTAAGACTTGTTTTGGTAATCTTTCTGTTTTCATTCTTTGAACGTGTTCCATCCATTTATGTTTATATTTTTTAATTTTTTCTATTACTGGTTCTTGGTTTAATTCTTTCATAATATCTTCGTTTCTTTTGTGATCAAATAAGGTATACTTTGCAGTTTTTCTCATAAACTTCATTTCTGCTGTTGTTAATCTTTGTTTTATTGTCCAGATTTCGCTTCCATACATTAAGACCGGTAAGGCTAATGTATTGTATACTTTTAGCTTGGTTTAAATACAGAGTTAATTACACCTGTTATTTTTAAATATTTTGCAATTTTTAATATATATATATATATATATATATATAGTTGACGGCTAGAATTTGAACCTATAGTGGTCTTTCTTTTTTTTTTTTTTCTTTTCCAAGCAAATGCAGAACGATACACGAACTGATATTTGAATGTCTAACATGCAGTTTTCTTTGTCATCTACTGGAGCATTTACCATATGAATATAAAAATTAACATAATAAAACTTAAAGAACTTTTAGAAAACATTGCTAGATGTGTTGATTAATGCTCAACAACTAATTTTTGTTTAATATTCTGGACTACTTTAAACAATCTTTTCTGCTCTAACTAAAAATTTCAACTAAATAATGCATTAATTTAGTGTTTCCAGTAGACTAAAGTCCTTCACCAAAAACACAAGACACTAGTAAATGATTAAAAGGCATTTTTATCATATTTTCTTTTTCCATCTATTTTTAATGACTGATATAAAAATTTCTCTTTCCAGGTTGCAATGATGACCGTAGGTTTGTGGTTCATGGCTTGGACACCCTACCTGTCGATTGCATGGTCTGGTATCTTTTCGAATGGAAAGTATCTTACACCTCTGGCAACCATCTGGGGTTCAGTATTTGCAAAAGCTAATGCATGCTATAATCCAATTGTCTACGGAATCAGTCATCCCAAATACCGTGCTGCACTGTATCAAAAATTCCCATCTCTTGCCTGCGCTACACAATCTGATGAAAGTGATGTGAAATCTGAAATGTCTGCTGTTACTACCATGGAAGAAAAGCCCAAGCCTCCTCAGGATGCATAGTTAAATTCCAGATGTTAAACCAGCACACTATCTCCTACTACTCTTATTATTACTATTCTGTCTCTCACTTTGTGATGAATGGACTGTTTGGTATTTGAAATTAGTCACTTCTGACATATTCAATAGAAAAAATTTTCATGAATAATAAAGATATCCCACTGCTCTGTATATATTACTCATTCAATATATTCATTGTACCACTGTTCGGAACCACTACTATTTATAATTTATAACAATGTTTGCCAATAACTTTAGTTTTCCTTACAAAAGTTAGGAAAACTTTCAGCAGCGCTTACTTACGTAAACTTATTCTAGCGTAAAATTAGGATTATTGCTAACAATCGCAATTTTACATAACCAAACGTGTTCACTGTGTTATGGAGTCACCAATTAGGAATCTTAAGATAATCACTATAATTTTGAACTAGTGTCGCTAGCTTATCAGGTTGCATGGTTCAGAGATGAGTTTCACACGTGTTTTACTTAAAAATAGTGTTCATATATTGTTTATTTCGCAGCAGAGTCTCGATACCTTAAAAAAAAAATGAAGCAGCTGAGCTAATTAGAATTTGGAATTCTGACAACTGAAAATTGTGGCTGTCATCAAAAAAATTCAACCTGTAGCATGTATTAAGCTGTCGTTTCCTTTTACCCAATTCAGATTTTTTTTTTTCATTTTATTGAAAAAGCCAGTTTTACGGTTCAGCTACTAAAACCTGAATATATTCTTTTAAAAACACTACACATATCTGAATCTGAAATGCACTGGTTCTCATAAATTAAGGAACAAAGGGAAAAATCACAACTCAAAAACTGTATGTTGAAGTTTTATGCAGTTTAGTAAAAAGCAGGATGATATGAGATGGGAAAGAAACACTTACATCGTCGTCTGGTAGCATCCTCTAGCAAGAGGGTTACAGCAGATGAGCAGCCCTTCTCCATTTCTCTCTGTCTGTCGCCTCCGTCATTCTTAACCAGTCCATTACACGATGTTATTGAACCACTCTCTAGTTGGTCTTCCACATCTTCTTTTCCCCTCAACTTTCCCTTGTAATATAGTTCTTGTTAGGTGTCCCGATGAAACTCTGTGAAGATGTCCTGGAAATATGGTCTTTCTTTGCATAATATTCTTGAGCAATGTTCTTTCCATCCCCACTCTTCTTAAAACTTCTTGATTTGATATTCTCTCTGTATAGCTAATCTTTTCCATCTTTCTATAACACCACATTTCCAATGCATTAATTCTTTCCATATCCCTCTTTCTGAGTGTCCATGACTCACTTCCATAACTTGCAATTCTCCAAACTGTTGCTTTAACTATTCCAATTCTAACACCTATTTTAATATTCTTGTTTATTAAAATTCTCTTCATTTCCATAAATGTCGATTTAGTTTTGTCTATTCTATTTCAAATGTCCAACTCTGAAGTTCCTTTCTCTGAGATCCAGCTACCTAAATATTGAAATCTTTCCACTTCTTCTAAAATCTTTCCTCCACATCTTATCTTTATATTATCTCCTATTTTTCTGCCGATTATCATTATCTTGGTTTTCTTTGTGTTAATCCGTAGTCTGTACTCTTTACAAGAGTTTTCAATTCTTTGAACAATTTGTTGTAATCCATTTTCACTTTCTGTCATCACTACTACATCAACCGCATATCTTAAGTTATTAATGATTCTTCCGTTTATTTTTATTCCTTCTTCTACATCCTCAAGTGCCTCTCTAAGCATCTGTTCCTATAAAGATTAAACAATAATTGCTGATAACTTGCATTCTTGTCTAACTCCTCTCCACCACCAATTCTCGTTTCCTCTCCATTTACACACACTGACGCTATTTGTGACCACTATAATCTCTTTAAAATTTCCAAGTCATAAGAGTCAATATCAATATTTTCTAGAATGTCAAAAAGCCTTTTATGTTTCACTGTATCAAATGCCTTTTCAAAATCTAGAAATCCTAAAAACCACTTTCCACCATGGTTTAGTGTTTTCTCCCCAATAATTTTTAGACAAGTTATAGCCTCTCTAGTTCTTCTGTTGGTTCAGAATCCAAATTGTTCCTCATTTATTTCTTTTTCTATTTTATTCCCTCGAAAATTATTTGTGTCAAAAATTTTGTTGTGCGAGTTATAAGACTTATCGTTCTAAAATTGTTACAGTCTAAAACTCCTGTCTTTTTTGGAATGGGAATAAAAATTGATCTTCTAAACTCCTCTGGTAATTCTTGTCCCTCATAAATTCCGTTAATAATTTGCTATAACACTTCCATAACTTTTTCACCTATATTCCTTATAAGTTCTATCTGTATACCATCTATTTCAGGGGCATTTCCTTCTTTCATCTTTTGAATTGCTAGATTCAATTCCTCCTTCATGATGTACAGCCTCTGCCCCCTATGTTCTTTCATTTGATTTTCTTCTCTTCCTCTGTCTTCATAAAATTTACTTACATATTCTTCCCATCTCTGTAATATCTTCTCTTTTTCTATCAGAATTTCACCTCTTTCATTCTTGACTGCTCCAGTCCTTTGCATCTTTTTCCTTCCTGTCATCATATTAATGTTTTTATAAACACCATGTATGTCATTTCTTTCTGCCTTTGTTGTTATATCTTCACTTATTTCATCTAACCACTCTTCCTTTTCCCTTCTTATCTCTCTTTGTATCTCCCAACTCAAGTCATTATACTGCTTTTTTCCTTCTCTGTTTTACTGTTAACTAACTTCCTCTTTGTGATATTTTCCTTAAAATATTGTCCGTTATCCATGGCTTCTTTCTTTTCTCTTCTGTTTTGGCTAGATGTAATTCTGTAGCAGTAATTATGCCTTCCTTCAGAATCTTCCATTTTTCACTTACATCATCACTTTCTTGTATACTTCTCTAATTCATTTCTTCTACTTTCTTTGCAAATTCATTTGCCATACTTGGTATCTTCAGCCGCTCCATGTTCCATGATTTGTTCCATTTCCTTTTTTAGATTAATCCTCATCTTAGTTGACAACAATATATGATCTATATCACAGTCTGCTCCTGGATATGTCACATCTTTTATAATGTTTCTATATCTTTTGTTTATCAAAACATAACCTATCTGATTTCTTCTACTATTTATATTCTCCCCTGGGGCTTTCCACGTATACAATCTTCTTGGATGTTTCTTAAACCAAGTGTTCATGCGATTAAGGTGACTTCAACATATAGGTGACTTCAACAGCCACCACACGCTATGGAAATATGCCTCTAACAATGAATGAGGAAAGACTTTGACTGAATAGACAGAAATTCACATGCACCTAGTTTTCGATGTAAAAGACATATCATCCTTCAGGTCAGCAGCTTGGAACAGGGAGTGCAACCCCGACCTCTGCTTCGTCACTCAAGACAATGGACGACCGTTACCTATGTCGAGAAGAGTTCTCTCCAACTTTCCGCGAAGCTAGCATAGACCCAGGGCCGGCGGAAGCGGCCTTGCAGAGCATGCGGTGCATGCAGGCGCCGCTATGAAGGGGACGCTGGGGCACGGGTCATAAGTTCATTTTTAAGAAACAAAACTTTTATCATAAAAACAAAAAATTTTTAGAATGATCAATATTAAAATAAATAAGGCAGGATACACAGAATAAAAATTTTTTAAAAATTATATATTGCCGGCTGTTTACAATTTTGCAGTGAGAGCAGGATAAATGCTTGCCTTCAGAATCTAAAGTGAAACGGTGAACGGTTTTTATGCGCAGAAACGAATATTCGTACAAAACATTTGTTGCTACGTAACCAGTCATATGGTACTGTAAAAACTCGATTGTAGCTTAAATATTCCAAAGCACATTACATTCGATTGTTTACTTAGGTTAAGTCCCATGTGAATATTGTAAAAAAAACTTTGATTGTCTCTGTATAGGTTGTTTTAGATGTTATTGTAAATAACACTCTGGAAGTTAACTGTATATACTGCTTTAATAAGAATATGTTAGAGTGTTAAAAACAAAGGCAATGTGTATATCGCCAAAGCTGCATGTAATAGATCTACATGGCGGCATTAGAAAGTGTTATTAAAATTTGTTTGTATGAGAAAGGCTTACAGGCTCTAAGTGTAAACATCTGCTAAGTATGTCAGAAAGGTTCAAACAACTTTCCGATGGCCAGCAACTTACAATTAAAAGAAAGCAGAGGAGAATAAAAGGCGTGCCGAAAGGGACTGAAGCAAACAGAAGGGGCTGCACGGATCCAGAGATTGCTGCAGAAATAGAAGGGGCCTGGTTCCAGAGACATCCACAGAGAGACAGGAGAGGCTGCCCAGTTCCAGACGCTGTCAAAGAGGAGGCAGCTCAGTTCCAGACATTGCTAAAGCTGCCCGGTCCCAGATTGCCGAAGAGAGACAGAGCTGCTCGGGTCCAGACATCGTCAGAGAGCATCCCAGATCCAGACGTTGGTTGAGAGAGGAGTTTTCCGCTTCCAGAAAGGAGCTTCTCGGTTCGAGACGTCGCTAGAGAGAAACGACTTCTAGGCCACAGACAGGCTTTCAAATTGCCGAAAGGAGAGGTCCCAAACGCCATAGAAGAGAAAAGTTTCCAGTCCAGAGGGATCCTGATTGACAGTTGACAACAGTTTCATTTTTGTTGGAGGCAGCATTTTCAGTTTCTTAGAGGCGGCAATTCAAGCTACTTGAGACTGCAGTCGTCCAGGAATTTTCGGCGAGCCCAAGTAGAGGAGAAAAGGCGAGGCAAATTTCCCAAAGTATCTTCTTTCGTAAGTTTTTCTTTTCGCCGTGGGAGAATAACATTTTTCCGGAATTGTACGAGTCCCGCTACATTCCCAATTGATATAACCGAAGCCAAAATTCCAGATGAAGATCTGAGATGAAAGAATTGCCACAGAACTTTTAGTGAAAGACTTTTGACTAATTGTGAGATACAGCTCCATTGTAAGTTCAAAACTTTTATATAATTCCTCTTATAGTTGTATTAGAAAGACTTTTAAGATATATGTTTAATGTTTAATAAGGTCAAGAAGTGTCCTTACGAGAATCAAGTGGCTGTTAGAAGTTGATTTCAAATTTGTAAAGATAACTTAACAGAGAGATTTAGGTAACCTCTTTGCGAGTAAGCTTGGAGTTTAATAAGTAAAATTTGTAAACTGAGAGTAGATAACGTTTTGTGGTAAAGAAAGTATTTTAAAGTTGAAGAAAAAAGGTTTTAAATTTTGCTAAAGAGTTTTATAGAAGGATAGAGAAAGCAACTCCCTAATGTTTAAATTCGTATACATTTCATAGTAATATAAATAAATGTTATTTGACTTTCTTGTAAACATAGCACGTAATAATATAAACAAGAGAGATTCTGAGAGAGAAAGTGCGCACAGCTAAATTAGAATAATGGAGAATAAAGTATAAAGTAAAGAAAAAAGACATCACAAGTAATTAATAGAAATTACAAGTATACAAAGTTAAAATAATAATAAAATTTTACAATGTCGCAGTAATGACAGGATAGCAACAGTAGATTTATAACAGTATGCATCTCAATAGGCTACTGACAGTAGCGCAGTGCGACTATTGTTTCGTCTATGTGTCGTGTTGTGTAATAATTTCTTGTGGGTATAAAATAGAAATGGAATCAAAAATAAAAAAAAGTTATCTGGTGCACAAAATCGTAAGCGTCATGCTGTGAAAGAAGCAGATATTAAGAAATAAACTGGGGCTCTTAATAAATTTGTTAAAATATTATAATATTCTGATGCAGATTGTAACCAACTCAATACATCAGAAATCAGAGTTGCCGAACCATGCACATCATCCAGTTTGAATGAAAGTACTATTGCAACTGTTGAACAGGATGCAGGATTTAAGTGAAAAACAGTTAGGAGAAGATTTAGTTGTAGTTGACCACGAAACTAACACATTGTTAGTCTCTATAAATTTAGAAGATCCAGGTGAATGGGGAAATATTGATGAAAAATTACGAGTTGTTTTAATTGAAATGGGACCTGTTCAAAAGAAAATATAATATATCCCAGAGATACATATGGGCGTAAATTTGGCAACACGTATTATAATAGAAAAATGGAAAACGGGAAGCTCGTGCCAAGAACATGGCTCATTTAATCCGAAACTTTAAATTCTGTTTTTTTGCTTTTGTTGCGAACTTTTCATACCTACTGAATCAAGTAGTCTTGTAGAAGGTTATAACGATTGGAGAAATGTAAGTACAATTTTGCATATACATGAGACTAGTTTAGCTCACATGAAAAATTTCTTAAAACGGAAGGAACTTGATAAAAATTTAAAAAACAAAACTACTATTGATTGCCAGATTCAAAGCATGTATGAAAGGGAAAAGAAACATTGGACGAGTGTTTCAGAATGCTTGATTGAAATTATAAAATTCCTTGGTAGCCAAAATTTAGCTTTTCGTGGATCATCTGATAAATTATATGAAAGGAATAACGGCAATTTTTTAAAATTAGTCAAACTGTTTGCGAAGTTTGATCCCATTGTAGAAAATCATGTTGAAAGAGCCCTACAAGGAAACAATAGAGTACACTATTTGAGTAAAGACAGTCAAAATGAAATATTGGAAACTTTAAGTAATGCAATCAGGGATACAATTTTATTATCAATTCGAAAATCTAAATATAATTCCATAATTTTAGACTGCACACCTGATGCAAGTAAAACAGAACAAATGACCACTATTATTCGCTTTGTTTCCTGTGACAATAGAATTGTCAAGATCAGGGAAAACGTTTTAGATTTTGCATATATATCAGATTCCACAGGACGCGGTTTATGTGCAACAATAGTGGAACAACTGGAAAAATGGAATATTCCCATTGAAGATTCCCATTGAAGATATGTGCCCCCTAAACGTCAACTCCTTATCCACCAACACTCCCAAATCCCTGGTCTCGTCAATCTCCTGGATTATGGTTTCACCAATGTGATATACTGCTGCTAATATTTTCACCCCAAATGCATAACCTTACACTTTGCCACATTAAATTGACATCCATTCTCCTTAGCCCAGAACTCCAATCTATCCAA
The DNA here is from genome assembly GCF_054136105.1 of Typopeltis vanoorti. Taxonomy (NCBI): domain Eukaryota; kingdom Metazoa; phylum Arthropoda; class Arachnida; order Uropygi; family Thelyphonidae; genus Typopeltis; species Typopeltis vanoorti. The sequence goes on along the minus strand of NC_143572.1, from coordinate 36,717,016 downwards.
ATCATCCTGCAAGATTTTGATATCTTCTGCATTCACTATTGCCCTACCCAACTTTGCATCATCAGCAAACAAATGAACACTTGCTCGCATATCCTTTCCTATATCGTTAATGAACAAATTGAAAGGTAGTGGTCCAAGAACAGAACCCTGTGGCACACCATTAGTCACAAGCGGGCTTTGGACTCTACTCCTGAATTAACCACTCTCTGATATCTCTCCATCAACCACCCTCCTATCCATCTCATCAACCCTATATCCATCCTCATATGCTGCAGTTTACTGATTAGAATTCCATGTGGTATCCTGTCAAAGGCCTTAGCAAGGTCCAGTAGAATCACTGTAAACCCATTACCCTTATCCAGTTCAGCCGTCACTGTTATAAAACGTGAGCAAGTTACAGAGGCATGCTCTACCTTTCACAAAACCATGCTGTCCCCTACACAGTATCCCATTTTCATCTATCCAATCCTGTATTTTTCTATTGAGTATTTTCTCCAAGACCTTGACGATTCCTGATATGCTGATCGGTCGGTAATTTACAACAGCAGTCTTGGAACCTCCTTTATGCAGTGGAACTATTTTTCCCTCTCTCCACCCCCTCGGGACTAACACAGACCAGACTCAAATTAAACAAAATAGTCAAGGGCACTGACAAATCTTTAGCCGCTTCACGTATGACACGAGCTAGTATACCATCAATCCCACAGATGTATTGACATTGAGGTTTTGTAATCGACTATTCACCTCCACTTCATTCACCACAATTCCCGTAAAAGCTATTGGTTCATTCATTCCTGTAATGTCAACACCTGGATGATATACTCTTGCAAAGTGCTCACTCAGTAATTCAATTATATCAACTGATTCGTTACCTCCCTACGATCGGCATTAGTAGAATGGTGGTCACTCTGAACAAGATCAAGATCAAGATAAGGAATCGTGACGTGATTGGTTGTTGAGATGATGATGTCATTGTGTGTGTGTGATGTCATAAGTTTGGAATATTTGAAATTTTCCTGGGGCATATGTGTCCGTGACATCAGATCTTGTGTTTTGGCTCACGTATGGAATTGTGGGTGATGGTTAGAGATAAGGATTCATGTCGTGATTGGTCAGGCACTCTCATCAAGATAAGATAAGGAATTATGTCGTTGATGTGTGTTGTTTTCAGATGGACATAAGTGACATAATTTGTTAGTTGTAAATAAGTGACGTAATTGTTAGTTGAAAATAAGTGACGTTATTGTTTTGAATGGAAAAGGAAGATATTATTAGTGGATAAGGATTCGTGTCGTGATTGGTGGGATACTATGAACAAAATAGGGGTAGGTTGAATGGGAGAAGCGACAGCAGTGTCTTGGATGTGTATTATGAGTTGTAAATAAGTAAATGGTTTGCATATGGCATTATGGGTGATGGATAGTGATAAGATAAATTTTGGAATGTTTGGAATTTCGCTGTGGCACCCCATTCTGTCAGGGACATCGCGTGGTGTGTTTGGTTCGCGTAGTGCATTGTGGGTTTTTATTTAGAGATAAGAAATCGTGACGTTATGTGTTTGTAAATTTGTGGGGAACATGTCTCTGTGACATCACGTGTTGTTTTGGTTTCCCTATGGAATTATGGGCAATGTTTTTGAGATAAGATATCTTGGAATTTTCCCAGGGTGATAAATATCCATCATTGTCGTCATATTTTGTCTTTGGTTGTCTACAGATGGCTGTACTAATTTTCCAATACATTTTGGGGTATTTCTTTCCTGTTAATGGGTGGGAATTCATAGAGTAGAGTCGTGATGGCGGCAGTGAATCGGCTTTTCTGAATAATTTAATTATATGCAAGTGTCCCACAAACACACACACACACACACACACATTAGACATGAAAAGTCGCTAATATATCCATGTTGATACTCTAATATGTACCCAATGATTATTCTTATGAAAAAAAACTATTCAGTATTAGAATTACGCTTACCAAAACATACGAGCAGTGATTATTGAAAGTTAAAAAAGAAAAAAAAATAACTCACATTTCTTTCCAGAATGGGAACATCTTGTTACTATACAGGTTTTCTGAATATTCCAAATTGTTGATTTTTAACATATACTCACAGCACAGAACACAAACACAAGTCTGAAAATGCACTTGACTTTTTCATTATAGGTTACTAACATGTATTCGCAGCACAAAAACACAAAAACATAGGACTTGAAAGATATTTCTGTAAATAACCAGAAAAGCTAGTTGACTACTCATTTTAGCTTACTATCTGATTGGTTCTCTGTATTAATTCCTTCCCACAGTTGCTCATGCTGTTTTCCCAAGCTGTGGGAAAGTGTAGGCACCGTTTTGTTTAGGTAAATGTTATTCCCTGTTTCGAATTCAGAGTGCTGTTAGAGTATGGAATTCTGACAAGTGAAATGATTTTTTTTCAAATTGATTGGTTATTTTTTCTATTTTATTTTTAAAATTCAGTTTACATACATATTCTAACAGAATAACTTAGCAAAATTAATAAATAAATAAAGTGTATGTGAATTTATTTTCCAACACTGTAGATTTCTCATTAAGTCTTATCTTAAAGATATCTCTCTTATCCGGTTGCCAAATTGTTATACGTAGGTGAGAAATCGTGTGTTTAGGTTGGAACTCTTGGTTCCCATGGGAAATTATTGCTGTAGTAAATTAATGCTTACATTTATTTTTTTAAAACCAATATGACTATTAATTTTACGTTCGAATCCTTGTGCTCATAACTATTTCTGCAACTGGAATTTATTTATTTTTATTTTTTCTTTAGCATTAGTAATTTTAAGTAACGGATATGAGACAAACAAGGTTTTGAACTCTCATCAGCGTTTTCTTTTAGAAACCTCTTTTGCCAGCACAACAAATAAATAGTTATTTCTTATTATTTGAAATGAATATTAGCTCTACAATATATACTTTGTTAATTTCTATGCTACCTTTTATTTGACTGTGATATTATTAAAAAATTGTATTTACTAAATCTAACATACACAATTAAATAAAGTGAAAGAGACAGTTTTTTTCTCTTATTCTTCTAATTTAACATTTGCGCTGATGTTCATAGTGTATGATATGTCACTGGTGCTTACATGTAATTCATGTGATTTTTCTCCATGTGACATTTCAAAACAAGTTAAAACTATAGTTTTTACATAGTTCAACTATGTGAAACTCATTTCCGTTAGTCCCAATTGACTCTTGTCCTCTCAACCTGACATTCATTTTACAGTAGGGATATTTATATATATATATTTTAACACAATTATTATATTAGATATAAAACCCACATTATTTCAGACATTAAATATATTGTGTTAGGGTTAGGGACCACGAGATGGCGGCACATTTGAGCCGTCTCTCTTCACTGCGTACTGCTTAATTAATGATGGCTTTGGGCCATCTCTCTCTGATTGGGTACCAGTGGAGATTGAACTGCCCACTCAGTCTCCAAATGTTAGATAGGGCTAAATGGCCTCGCCTACTCCCGTATACGGGAATAAAAAGGCGTTGGCTGATTAGCTGATATTCTTTCCAATAGAAATAAATAATTATTTATTCTTATGTCAAATTAAAATTAGCTCAGAAAGAAAAATAAAGAAAAATTGTAATGAAAAAAAAATGTTTACCCTCAAATAAATATTTATGATCACAGCAAACAAGAAATTCATCAGCTTTTTCAAAGTTTTGAAATTCATGCACATATTGTTTTCATCATTTGGTATCATTTAAATGAAGAACGGGTTTGGCTACTGAGTTCGTTAATGTTTTTTGATTTTTCTCTTCCAATGATGAGTATTTTTTGATATATGCATGTTGATTCACTTGTTATCTGCATGCTACGATACCTTTTCATTTTTTTTGTCAATTTTCAGATGAAATATTCTTCACTAAAATTCTCCCTATTAATTTAATACCCATATCCTTTTGTTTCCAAGAGCTGACACAGTTTCTTGAAATATTTGAGGGTTTGCATGAACAAATAAGACTTTTAATTCACTGAGGGGATTTTCAAAAAAAAAAGTCTCTGGTTAGTTTGTGGCATGAAAGTTCACAAGGAAAAAAATGTTATGGTCTTACTTAAATTTGTATAACACATCAATGACACCCAATTTGTTTCATTTAAATTTAAAAACATTTTATTTGAATGAAATATTATTTACAAATTGTATTTACTGAATCTAACATACAGAAAATAAATAAAGTGAAAAATACAATCTATTTTTTTTGTTCCTTAATCTTCTTTTTGTTAAATTTGCACTGTTGTTCAAAGGTTCTTCCCATGATTGTGGAATTGCCATCATGTGGTGTTTGACAATGTGACCCTCTTCTGAAAGTTAATTTTCATTTGGTGATCTTTGGGAATTTATTACTGGAGTAAAATTAAGGGTTGCATATTTATTTTTTTAAAATCAATACGTATATTTCGGAGCATTATTAAAAGCACAGAACCTTTCATTATGTTTTCAAAAGCATTTAAAAGTACACATTATGTTTTCACTTTCTGGGCATCCAATTTCATTTAAATCAAGAACAGGCCTCCCTATGAACCTTGTTAATGTTAATGTTTTTGATTTTTCTCTTCCTTTAGCAAGTATTATTTGGTATTTGCATGTTGATTCTAGCATCCAATATCTCAGTTTGTCCAGAGATAGAGAACCAATTTCCCACTTCAGCTGATGGTTATATTTTATTAACCAAGAATTCTGTTTTTAATTCTTTCAGGTAATTCTTTCCAACTACAAGGTGATTTTGTCAATGTATATCTTACAATAATTCCATCAGAAATACAAATTTCTTAAGGAAATAAATTTGAAGTTTTGTTCAAAAGAAATTGTACAACAATTATACCAATGATAACCGAAAATTCGTATTTTTCACCAACTGCAGATTTTGCATATTCGTTTCCTTCATTCTTCTTCTTACATTACTTCATTTGGCACCACAAATAAATAGTTATTTATTATAATTATTATTTCACTAATTATTAGCTCTCATCTTATATTATATGTTAACTTTCTATTACAAAATTAACAATTAGAACTTTTCAGAAAGAAACTTTCAAAGAATTTTGTGGCTCACCCATTAATTTTACATTACCGAACTCAAAACAGCACAATACAGCAGCTGCAGTGGATGAACGATTACCTTAAATCCAAAGTCACTCGATTGTATGATTTTTTCTTATAGTACTGTTTACCCTTACTATGCCCTATGCTGATCGTTCCTTCAAAATGAACCTTTTGCGCAGATGACTCAATCACATGTTTTCGCATGCTGTTGGATATACTGTTGGTGTGTTTTTATCTTACTTTGTGTGGGGAAAGGTAAAATTTGTATTTGTGTTATCTGGAGAGTACAAACATTTTTTCCATACCAAACTTGAAGAGTTTGGTATAAAAAAGTCACGTTTTTGGGTTAATTATCTGCTGTCTCTCTGTAAAACAACCAAATTCTAACATATCGGATTTTCGACTATGTGAACGAGTTGTTTTCAGATAACTCAAACAATGTCAATAGGTAGTATTAGACAATTTCTAAAATAATCAATTACGTGTATATCCATTTTCAACATTTTTCCCCCTCGTTCCTGGCATTAATTTCACAGTGGTGAGTTTTTTACAATAATTAAATGGAATTACATTTTTTCCTTATGAAATTTCATGCCACAAACTAACCAGAGACTTTCTTTTTTGAAAATCCCCTCAGTGAATTAAAAGACTTATTTGTTCATGCAAACCCTCAAATATTCCAAGAAACTGTGTCAGCACTTGGAAGCAAAAGAAAATGGGTATTAAATTAATAGGCAGAATTTTAGTGGAGAATATTTTACCTGAAAAGTGACAAAAAAACAACTATGAGTTTTTCATAGTTGAATTATGTAAAAACCACAGTTTTGAAATGTCACATGGAGAAAAATCACATGAATTACACGTAAGCACCACTGGCAAATCATACACTATGAACATCAGCGCAAATGTTAAATCAGAAGAATAAGAGAAAAAACTGTCTTTTTCACTTTATTTAATTCTGTATGTTAGATTCAGTAAATACAATTTTTTAATAATATCACAGTCAAATAAAAGGTAGCATAGAAATTAACAAAGTATATATTGCAGAGCTAATATTCATTTCAAATAATAAGATATAACTATTTATTTATTGTGCTGGCAAAAGAGGTTTCTAAAAGAAAACGCTGATGAGAGTTCAAAACCTTGTTTGTCTCATATCCGTTACTTAAAATTACTAATGCTAAAGAAAAAATAAAAATAAATAAATTCCAGTTGCAGAAATAGTTATGAGCACAAGGATTCGAACGTAAAATTAATAGTCATATTGGTTTTAAAAAAATAAATGTAAGCATTAATTTACTACAGCAATAATTTCCCATGGGAACCAAGAGTTCCAACCTAAACACACGATTTCTCACCTACGTATAACAATTTGGCAACCGGATAAGAGAGATATCTTTAAGATAAGACTTAATGAGAAATCTACAGTGTTGGAAAATAAATTCACATACACTTTATTTATTTATTAATTTTGCTAAGTTATTCTGTTAGAATATGTATGTAAACTGAATTTTAAAAATAAAATAGAAAAAATAACCAATCAATTTGAAAAAAAAATCATTTCACTTGTCAGAATTCCATACTCTAACAGCACTCTGAATTCGAAACAGGGAATAACACTTACCCTAAACAAAACGGTGCCTACACTTTCCCACCAAGCTTGGGAAAACAGCATGAGCAACTGTGGAAAGGAATTAATACAGAGAACCAATCAGATAGTAAGCTAAAATGAGTAGTCAACTAGCTTTTCTGGTTATTTACAGAAATATCTTTCAAGTCCTATGTTTTTTGTGTTTTTGTGCTGCGAATACATGTTAGTAACCTATAATGAAAAAGTCAAGTGCATTTTCAGACTTGTGTTTGTGTTCTGTGCTGTGAATATATGTTAAAAATCAACAATTTGGAATATTCAGAAAACCTGTATAGTAACAAGATGTTCCCATTCTGGAAAGAAATGTGAGTTATTTTTTTTTCTTTTTTAACTTTCAATAATCACTGCTCGTATGTTTTGGTAAGCGTAATTCTAATACTGAATAGTTTTTTTTCATAAGAATAATCATTGGGTACATATTAGAGTATCAACATGGATATATTAGCGACTTTTCATGTCTAATGTGTGTGTGTGTGTGTGTTTGTGGGACACTTGCATATAATTAAATTATTCAGAAAAGCCGATTCACTGCCGCCATCACGACTCTACTCTATGAATTCCCACCCATTAACAGGAAAGAAATACCCCAAAATGTATTGGAAAATTAGTACAGCCATCTGTAGACAACCAAAGACAAAACATGACGACAATGATGGATATTTATCACCCTGGGAAAATTCCAAGATATCTTATCTCAAAAACATTGCCCATAATTCCATAGGGAAACCAAAACAACACGTGATGTCACAGAGACATGTTCCCCACAAATTTACAAACACATAACGTCACGATTTCTTATCTCTAAATAAAAACCCACAATGCACTACGCGAACCAAACACACCACGCGATGTCCCTGACAGAATGGGGTGCCACAGCGAAATTCCAAACATTCCAAAATTTATCTTATCACTATCCATCACCCATAATGCCATATGCAAACCATTTACTTATTTACAACTCATAATACACATCCAAGACACTGCTGTCGCTTCTCCCATTCAACCTACCCCTATTTTGTTCATAGTATCCCACCAATCACGACACGAATCCTTATCCACTAATAATATCTTCCTTTTCCATTCAAAACAATAACGTCACTTATTTTCAACTAACAATTACGTCACTTATTTACAACTAACAAATTATGTCACTTATGTTCATCTGAAAACAACACACATCAACGACATAATTCCTTATCTTATCTTGATGAGAGTGCCTGACCAATCACGACATGAATCCTTATCTCTAACCATCACCCACAATTCCACACGTGAGCCAAAACACAAGATCTGATGTCACGGACACATATGCCTCAGGAAAATTTCAAATATTCCAAACTTATGACATCACACACACACAATGACATCATCATCTTAACAACCAATCACGTCACAATTCCTTTTCTTGATCAGAGTGACCACCATTCTACTGGCAAATTTTAATTTCATTCTTCCATATACATTTTTTCTTTTACTTGCAACACATCGAAAAAACTCTTTGGGATTCTCTTTAGTCTGCATGGCTAATGTTCTTTCATAATCCACTTTTGCTTTTTTTACTGCACTCGTTACCATTCTGTCATGCGCTTTATACTGTTCATGTGCCTGCCAGTCACCTTTCTCCTTAAATTCTCTCCGCAGTTGTTCCTTTTTTGCAGCTCAAGCTTAATGGCGTTATTCATCATTTTAACCCCTGCTTGATTTATTATTTGAACTCTAGGTATATAGTCAGCCATTTCCTCATGCAAACACTTTTTAACCGCCTCCCATACACTATCAACATCCAGCCCTTGCAGTGTTACATGCTATGGCACTGAACCAATCAAACTCCTAAGCTTGTCATACTTACCAGCCCGATAATTCCACATGTACCCTGTCTTAAGTGTAAATTCCACAACTTTAGCCACCTAAGTCAAGATCCTATGATCACTCTCACCAATTGGTTGCAACGTGTTCATATTCGTTACAGACAAATAATTTACAACATTCAATATACATCACATATTTTCAACACATCAAGATATACCGCCAAGGACAAACAACACACTCTTAAAATAAAAAGAGAACTTACATATTTGAAAAATAACAGACCATCATACCCTTTATATTCGCGAACCTTTCACTCTTGAAGATATTAACACTGCTCTAATGGATATGAAACCAGGCAAGGCTCCAGGTTTCGACGGAATTCATCCTGATTTCAAGTTGAAGTCAGGCCAAAGCCCGACAGTGGTTGGCTTGTTTCTTCTCTGACTTCCTCCAGACTGCTAGATATCCAAAAGAGTTTAAGAGGACAAAAATTATCCCCATCTTAAAACCAGGAAAAACCAAAACAAACTAGAATATTACCGACCAGTCACCCTGCTTAGCGCCTGTTATAAACTCCTAGAAAGGCTCATCCTCAATGGAATTGCCCTTAAGATAATAGAACAAGTCCCAATGGAACAGGCCGGATTCAGACATAAACGAAGCTGCAATCAGTTTCTCTCACTCACCACACATATAGAGTCAGGCTACCAATAATGCCTGAAAACAGCTGTAGCTTTTGTAGACCTTACTGCAGATTATGGTACAGTCTGGAGGGAAGGCGCAATCTGCAAGTTAATCAGTGTAGTCCCATGCAGAACAATAGCAAAACTAATTGATAGCATGCTAAGAAACCGCCTGATCCAAGTGTGTATGGACAAGAACAAAAGTAAACAAAGAACACTGCATAATGGATTACTACAAGGGTCAGTTCTGACTCCCCCTCCTTTATAAATTTATACATCGCAGATTTGCCTAATGCAGGCTCCAAGAAGTTTTGTTATGCTGATGACATTGCTCTAGCCACCAGACACCTTTACTACAATGGAAGATATACTAACAAATGCCCATGCAGTCCTAGATGAACACTTCTGCAAATGGAGATTATGCCCAAATCCATCCTAGCAAAACAGAAGTTTCATGCTTCCATCTGAATAATAACTAAGCTAACAAAGAACTGATGGTCTACTTCAACTACAAACTGCTACATTAAACAGATTCCCGAAATATCTTGACGTCACTGTGGATACAACTCTGTCTTTTAAACCACATCTCATTAACACAGCATCTAAGCTAAAAACACGAAAGAATATAATACAAAAACAATGCAGAACAACTTGGGGTGCCTCAGCAACAACGCTTCGCTGCACTGCTCATGGTCGCGTTTACTCTGCAGCTGAATACTGCTCACCTGTATGGCTGAACAACGCCTATGTGTAACTGTTGATGCTCAACTTGATATCACTATGCGCCTTATTTCTGGAATTGCGAAATCAACCCCAAACATCCAACCTCCACACATCTGCTGATCCAACTTTCTTCTATATGAATACAGCAAAATCATGGAAATACAAGATCTCTCAATTCATGAAGACATTCCACCATTAGTAATAAATAGGCTAGTCAAGGCACCCTCTAATCTTAACAGCAGAAAATCTTGCAGAGACAAGTTTTAACATGAAGTGGAAAGAGTCCTGGTGTAACATTTCAACAGGGGATTTCCATGATTTAGTGGTCCCAACACACATGCCTTCGGGTTTTGACCTACCTTGGAAAACTTGGTCTACCCTTAACGGAATCCGCACCAATCATGGCAGATGTGCAGACCATCTTTACAAATGGGACATGATTACATCACCCAGGTGTGACTGTGGATCACCCTGCCATTAAAACCTAGGTGGAACTTTCTCAAAGCTGACTGGGATTCTTTTAAGAAACAGTTGTTTCAAGGATACTTGCGACATAAGACTGAATGATATAATCACGTAATCACAAGAAAGATATTTAACCAAATATTGTGGAGAGGATTAAAAAAAATAATAAAATAAAATTTAAAAAAATTAATTAATGCGTAATCTTGATTAGACTTTCCCAGATTTTTGATATAGATATACAGTCATTACGATTCGGGTTGGGGCGATGGAGCAAGGCCTCCACGCTTTCCTTGAACAAACGTTTGAACCTATAACGGGATCTATGTAAGAGGCGAGTCCTGGACCAAAGGATGCTGTGGTCAGTTTCAATCCCGTGTTGAGCTAATCCAGACTTTTCAGGTTTGTTGTGAAGAATGGATGATTGATGTTCTTGTTGAGGCCTTGCTCCATCGCCCCAACCTGAATCGTAATGACTGTATATCTATATCAAAATCTGGGAAAGTCTAATCAAGATTACTCATTAATTAATTTTTTATTTTATTTTCTGTTTTATTTGATTTTTTTTAATAGCAAATTCATTCATGTTTCTACTTCAAAATATTCCGTTTCATACTTAGTGATATAACATCACGCGGCGCGTTCTAATTTTAACGATCTATTGTTAGTATTCTAGCTTGTATTTTTTAAACTGTTCTTGTAATACCACTGACGATGGTCTGCTATTTCCAGACCGAAATATTTGGTTAAATAAATATCTTTCTTGTGATTACACCACTCTTTTAAGAAACAGGTTTACATTGTAATAAGATTCATAAAGCCCACTGTAAACAATTACAATAGATTTGTTGGCATTGTTATTGGTGCTACCAAACGAACCATTCCAAGAAGTTTGAGGAGAGAATATATCTCAGGCTGGAATAGTGACAGTGAAAAAGTGCATAAAGAATTCTCTACTAATAATAATCCTACAGTAGCCACTGAGTTACTGAAGTGTCTCTTGACAATGCTAGAAAAGACAAATGGATTAAAACAATGAGCAATTTTAATTTTACTCATTCTCGAAAAGCTTGGTGCCTGATTAGGAAGCTTGACCCTAATACAAGGACTTCTGGTAAACTGCCCGCCATAGATCCGAAACACATTGCAAAGCATATAGTTTCATTGACTAAATATCATCAAGATAAAGTAGCTACAAGAGAGGTGAAACAAAAACTGGACTCGATAACATCTACCCTGAATTCATTAAGAACTGTGGACCAAAAACTATTCAGTGGCTTACTGCTATGTACAGTAATATCCTGGACTCTGGCATACTTCCATCAATTTTTAAAAGATCTAAAATCATTGCTGTCTTAAAACTTGGCAAAGACCCTACAATTGCTTCCAACTACCGTCCTATTGCCTCATTAAGTATCTGCCTGCAACTTCTCGCAAGAAGGCTATACAACAGAATTTCTTCAAGTATACATAATAGAACTCCACAGGAACAGGCTGGCTTCAAACCTAACAGAAGTTGTTGCGATCAAGTAATGGCCTTGACAACCTTTATAGAGAACGGTTATGAAAAACAATTGAAGACAATAGCGGTATTCGTAGACATCTCTACTGCTTATGACACAGTGTGGAGAGAGCGTCTTATCGTAAAATTCTTAGAAACTATCCCATCACCAAAACTAGCTAACCTAATTAATCGAAACTAGCATACAGACGGATACAAGTATCTCTCAATGAACCTCAAAGTGAATTCTTTAAGATTAGAAATGGCCTACCTCAGGGGTCAGTTCTTGCCCCATTGCTCTTTAACTTATATATTAGTGATATCCCAGAGACAGCATCATGGAGATTCATGTATGCTGACGGTATTGCCATTGCAACTCATTCCAAAAAGCTGAGAACATCTTAACTGAAGATCCGGCTGTACTTGATAAATACTTTAGACGATGGCAATTACAACCTAACCTGAACAAAACTGAAGTAGTATCCTTTGATTTAAGTAATATCCAGGTCAACTATATCCCAAAAGTTTACTTCAGAAATAAACAGGTGAAATTTAACAATCATCCAAAATACCTAGGAGTTACCCTAGACAGAAGTTTGGCATTTAAATATCATCTAGAAAATATTGCTGGGAAATTAAAAACTCATAATAATATAATGCATAAACTTACTGGTATTTCTTGGGGTGCTGATGCCAACACACTGCATACTACTGCACTGTCTTTAGTCTATTCCACAGCAGAGTATTGTGCTCCTCTGTGGCTGAACAGCACACACACGCTTCTTTAGTCAATGTCCAGCTGAATCAAACTATGAGGATAATCTCTGGGGCTTTAAGATCTATTCCTGGCTATTGGCACCAACTCTCAGTAATATAGCCCATCCCTCGCTTCGCAGGACCCAAGCCTTAACAAACTATGGACAAAAATAATTGGAAACAGTTCCTTGCCTATCCATCAAGACATTTCCTTCCATACTTCACAAAGACTGAAATCCAGGCACCCTGCCTGGAGGAGCAATACAAATAAACGAGCAGAACTTCGACCTATGCGAGTCATGGGGAGAATATTGGTTTCAACATACCTCCAATCTTCAAATACCCATCTCAAATCCGACATCTCGTCAGGAGGGATTCAATCTCCCTAGACATATATGGACCACTTTAAATCGGATCAGAACAGGACATGGGAGATGTAAGCATCTCTTGCATAAATGGAACTGGTCCGATACTCCAAACTGTGAATGCAGAGGAGGGATCTAGACTATCAATCACATTGTGCTTGGGTGCCCTATCTACTCATTCTCGGGTTCTAAAGAGGACTTCTTAAAACTGACGCCAGAATCCCTGGAGTGGATCCGCAATTTAAGGATTAAGCTCTGACTCCTGATTCTTAATTTTGATGTTTAATCATTTCAACTTAGTGTACCCCCTTTTAATATATGATTTTTACGATTATTTTTATGCAGGTTTATGTAATTTTTATGTTTTATTGTGAGACCTGTACATCATACGCTAAATAAATAAACCCCACCAGACAATTAATCATATTACAGTAGCATGTGCCCTGCACACAATGGAAACCTGTCGGACTTCATCTATGCTACACCAAGTGCAGTTGACTGGATAACCAAATACAGTTGTAGTCTATTCTTGAATGTCTATTTTATGACTGTATTATGTATTATTATAGCACATATGTCTATTATTATGTTTATATATATTAAGGATTAATGTAATGCAACTTTCATGTGCGAGCCATGCGCTAAATAAATAAGTGTCAATCCTCCCTCACCTTCCCTACCAGAACAGCTGATCGGCCAGTCAAAACATCCATTCTAAGCGAGTGAATGCGCCTTCTCTGTTCTTGTATTTGTTGCGATTTATTTCACTTGATGTGCTTAAAGTTATTATTAGTCGTCAGTTTACTGTGAAGTTAATGTGTTTCTAAAGAAGAGAGTTGATTGAGATATCTTGTGACAATAGTTAAAAAGCATTCATTCCAAAAAGTCATTGACTAATTTTTGGATTGGAATGGAGAAGGAACACCATAGCTTGTCAAAAATAAAAAATACTCCTTTCTCAACTTCCCAAGTTTTAATATCCACTATTCTTCTTCTTATTGTGCTATCTTCTATCGAAGGTCAGCGACCATCTTGGCGAACAAACTGCGGTCTTGTGCTAATCTGAGCAGTTGTGCACTGCTCTTTCCTGTCCACGTCTTGATGTTGTCAAACCATGATATTCTTTTTCTTCCTCTAGTTCCTTTGCCAACAATTCTTCCTATCAAAATAGTTTGTAGAAGTTGGTATTTGTTGTTTCTCATGATGTGGCCAAGATATGATGTTTTTCGTTTCTTGATTATTTGTACAAGATGTTTAGCTTTACCAATGGATTTTAAGACATATTCATTGGTAATTTTTTCTGTCCATGATATCTTTAGCATTCTTCTGTATAGCCACATCTCAAAGGCTTCGATTTTCTTGATGGTTGTCGCCTTCAATGTCCATGTTTCAACTCCATAGAGCAGAATAGACCACACGTAACATTTCAGCATTCGGCATCTGACTTCCATGTTTAGGTCTTTATTGCAGAATAGTGTTCTCATTTTCATGAAGGACTGCTGTGCAACTTCAATCCTTGTCTTTATATCTATTTCTGGATCCCACCGTTCATTAAGCCAACAACCAAGATATTTATATCTTGACACTTGATCAATATTTTTCCCATTGAGTGTCAGTTTCATTGATGAGGCTGGATGTTTGCTGATGATCATGTATTTTGTCTTGTTGATGTTTATGTTTATTCTCATTCTTTGGCTTTCTATGTATACTCTGTCAATGAGTTTTTGGAGATCCATAATGTTATCTGCAATTAGCACGGTGTCATCTGCATATCGTAAGTTGTTAACAATCTTTCCACTTATTGTGATTCCCTCTGGACATTCTTCCAATGCTTTTTTAAAGATTATCTCTGCGTATATGTATGTTGAACAGAAGTGGTGAGAGCACATATCCTTGTCTCACTCCTCTTTTGATGTTAATATCACTGGTGGTAATGTTGTCTAATTGAACGGTAGCTGACTGATTCCAATACAGATTTTTTATTAGTCTTATTTGGTGAAGGACTTCTATTAAGTTAGTGTGTCTGACTTTGTCGAATGCTTTTTCAAAATCTATGAAACACATAAAGACAGATTTCTGTTTTTCTATGCATTTTTGTATCAATATTTGGGTACAGAAAAGGGCCTCTCTAGTACCAAAACCATTCCGAAAGCCGAATTGTGTTTCATTTAGAGTTTCTTCACTTTTTCTATAAATGCGATTCTGAATTACTTTCAAAAATATTTTTAATGTTTGGCTCATTAGACTAATAAGTCGGAAGTCACCACAGGAATTCGCTTTGGGTTTCTTTGGGATAGTGATAAATGTAGATTTGAGCCAATCTGACGGAAATTCATCACTTTCATATATTTCGTTAAATAGTTTTTCAAGAAGTTTGATGTTATCTGGTTCTATTAATTTTAAAAATTCTGTTTGCACACCATCTGGTCCACTGGCTTTTCCTGTTTTACTTGTTCGTATAGCATTCTCTATTTCGCATTTCATGATTGCTGGTCCTTGAATGTTATCTTTTATATATTTATAGGCTTCTGCCTAGTATCATTGAAAAGTTCTGTTACATATTTTATCCAAATCTGTGCTTTATTCTCTTCTTCTTCTAGAACTATTTTTCCATTTTCTTCTCTTAGAGACACTATTTGCTTTTTCCTCAGTTTTCCGGAAATTTCGTTGATTTTCTTATACAGATTGAAATTATCATGTTTCTTCTGAAGCAGTTCAATTTCAGTACATAAATTTTTCATCCAATTTTCCTTGGCTTCTTTTATTTTTTTCTTGATGATGTTATGTGTTTCTGTATACCTGGCTAGGTCTTTGTTTTTGTACATTCTTCTTGTATCAATAAGAGAAAGAATCTCATCTGTCATCCATTCCTGTTGTTTTATATTATTCACATAACCTACCTCTTCAATACTTGTTGTTACGATGGCATTCTTTAAGCTATTCCAAAGAGATTCCACACTTTTATTTTCTTCTATGTTAATCTGTTGTAATCGCAGGTTAAGCTGTGTCTTGGCACTTTTATTTATGTTCGGGTCTTTCAGTTTTTCTACATCAATTTTCATCCACTATTATATCCACTATTAACCATCAAATTTTGCATATTCCATCACTAGGTAAGAAACTAATTACGGCTTTCTCCAATTCACATGAAGACACAAGGAAATCCTTGTTATCATGTGAATTGAAGAAATCTCATGGCACAAGTATCTCCTGAAGAATAGTTACCGCTGTCCGCTGCATATCTATTTTAAGTTGCTATGTCATAGTGTGGTCAAAGAAGATAAAATATGACATGCATATTTAATCTTCTTTCTGGCCATATTCCATTACAACAGATCAGGTATTTATAATAATTACCCTTCTCAGTAGATGCGATGATTATGTGAGAAAAATATATAAATAAATAAATAAATATATATATATTTAAAACGAAACAGATAAAATAAAACTAACGATTAAACCAAACCTCTTCTAATTTTTTTAGATGTCAACTAAAAATTCTCTCCAGGACAAATGCATTTTTCATGCTCTGTTGATATTAGTTTAGCAAGCTTGTGGTTTATCTATAAATGCACATTTACAGTACTCACAGAAGAAATGCAAAACATTTGTGTCCTGAATAAAGCAGTAAGAGAAAAGCAATAGCTTGAATTTTGTATAGTGTGTAGAAAAACAAGCACGATGCAAGAGAAATGTGAATTTTATGAGAATTCTTTCTTAATCTTTCTCTCTTTTACCTTTCCAGTGTCGAGGGTTTCTATTCCTTATAACTGCAACTGTTGTAAGAGGATAAAGTAGTTGGCCCTATGCCTCCCAGTGTATCCTATGTCTGTAGAAGCATTATGTTCTCAAGGTAGTTTGCCTGCTTGCAGGAGGAAAAATCCCAGATAAACTGAGGAGAAAAACCCTGCATTCCATACCCAAAACCGGCTAAGTGGCTATGTCTGAGAAAGATCCTAAACTCCTCACGTCAGTGACAGGAATGGAACCCAGGATACTCCTTTCCAGACATATGGTTGTGAAGCGCATAGCCACTCGGCTAACCGTGAAGTACGAGAATTCACTAGAACAAACTATTCCTATAGTCCTCAGGTTTGTTAACTGTGACAACAAATTCACTGTTAACATACAGTTGTAATTGTAACATTCTTTGAGACTTCAACATCTAAATAGCCGGGCTTAGCCTCCTCTCTTACCCCAAGGGCCCACACTTTAGTGAGTACAGGAGTGTCAAACCCGAGGTAGGTACCTGATGCTGGACCATGCCTCTGCGACAAGCCGGATGGGGGGGGGGGTCTCCCAAAGTCGCAACAAACCCAACAAGAAGTTCACGGTGCACCTATGGCATACCCTGCAAGTGATGCACACCAACCTTGCCCGATAGCGGTGAAAAGTGGACAAAGGCTACCTGCTAAAAGCCAACGCAGGCCAAATCTCTCGATTTGCAACAATTAACGTTGGAACACTGATCGGATGAAGCCATGAATTGGCTGATATACTCAAGCAGAGACATGTTGACATCGCTTGCATCCAAAAAACAAAACAGAAAGGGCCAAAGGCCCACATCATAGCAAAGGATATAAGATCCTATACTATGGAACAATTGGCCGAAATGGAGTAGCCATAGCAGTTTGTGAGTGCCTACAGGACTGCATTACTGAAGTTAACCATATCTCTGATAAACATCTGAATTGCCACAGAGAACATACCTGTGCATATTATCTCCTGCTACATACGTCAGCCAGGATGCCTAGCTGAGGAGCATGAAAAATTTTGGACGGACTTGGAAATATACATCCATGCCAAATCTGATAAACCACTAATTATTGGTGGAGACTTAAATGGCTATGGCACATGCAATGATGGAAGCGAATGTACCTTGGAATGCACTGAAGTATGTGATCTGGCACTAGCAAACACTATTTTTCAGGAAACATCCACCCACCTCATCACCATGCTCACCATTCATGACAGTGGTAGCCATGAAAGAAATTGATTACTGTATGATATGAAGAAAAGACCTGAAACTAGTGATAGAGTCCAAGGTCATTCCATCTGACATCACTACCCAAACATCGACCACCCAGCTAACTATTAACATCTATTGAACGAATTAAGTGGTGGAAACTTGCTCACCATTCGCAACGACTTATAGATACTGTCAGTCCTCTCCAAATGGAAACTAGCCATACAGCCAGAGAAATATGGAATGAGACTCATGAAAATCTGGGCAAGCACCAAGAAAATTCTAGGTGCAACTAAACTAGGCTGCTAGTTCATAGACAAGCAAGTTTGGTGGTGGAATGAAAATGTCCAGCACATAGTGAAGGCCAAGAAAATGCAAGAACTGACTACAATGTAGAACTGATGACAACCTCACTCACAACAGCCAACTCAAGACAATTGCTAAACTTGAAGTAGCAGCAGCAAAAGCTGAGCACTACCACAACTTATATACTCACGTGTACAAATCTGAAGGAACTAATGACATATAAGACTAGCCACATCTAGATATCAGCCATATCATACATGTCAAAGATGTAGGACAGCTACTGCAAAACTAGCAGACATCCTCCAACGATGGCATGATTATTTTAATGCAATATGTAAGAAAGAGTACTGGCAGCTGATCCTGTTCTTGGGGCCATACTACTTATCACATCCACAGAGGTTGCAAATGCCATCCATGCTATGAAAAACCACAAGACGACCATGTCTAATGCTATCCCCATAGAAGCCTGGGAAACATTAGGGCAACGAGAGTTGGAGTTTTTGTAGGACTGTTCATCAAATGCATCAAGGAAAATGAGATCCCATCTGCCCTGCAGACTAGTACTCATTTGGAAAGGCAAAGGTGATGTCACTGTATGCACTAATTACTGCCCCATTCGTCATCTCTGCTACACCATGAAGATTTTTGAATGTATATAATTGATGCCTGTTTAACCCCTTAACGTACCAATTAAAAATCAGAAAGCGCTCGTTTTTCTGCCAATTTTTTGGGCGAGTGATTTGCTGGATCAAATTCAACATTATTTGAAAAATAATGAATTTGTGCAAACATGGTGTTGGCAACTTTTCTCGGTTGAAAGGAAATAGGCACAAGATTGTCTAGTGTATATTCGGTTGTATTTATATGTGAAACGATAATTCAAAATCAATTTTGGTGCAATAAACAAAAGATGTGTCACAGACGTCTTTGTATGTTAAGGGGTTAAGAAACATTGTTACTATATAATATAACTGGCCTGGCTGGCCGAATGGTTAGCATATCCACTCTCCAGCCGAAAGGATGTTGGTTCAAATCCCACCATGGACATGGATGTTTGATTGTCTGTGAAAATACTAGTGGTGGTGGGCGGTAGATGATGATGGTAGTTGTGGTTCACTGTAGTTAGTGAATTGTGAGTGGTGGAGACAAGAGTTGTAAAGTAGGTGGTAGATGCCGTTGGTGTAGATGATGAAAGTAGGATGATTCATTGTATAGTTGGATTGAGTGGTGGAGATGAAGACTTGCGGAGTAGGTGCCCTCCCTCGATGAGTCTTTGGACTCCCTGGAGGTGTCACGTAATAATAACCAAATCAACGTGGCTTTGTAAAAGGGTGTGAACGACAGATGCAATCCATGCCGTCCACCTACTACCAGAAAGACACAGGGAGAAAAGAAAGACGGTCCACATGGCCTTCTCAGACCTGGAGAAAGTGTTTGATCGGGTTCCACATGAACTAATTTGGTACTCTATGCACCTATGGAATTCCTGAAGCCTATATACATACACTCATATATGCTGGGTGCAGTTCCTTTACGCTAATACCACCAGCTCCATCCGCTGTGCTACTGATGTAATCAAACCATTTAACATTGAGGTAGGCATCCACTAAGGATCTGCCTTATCACTTCTGTTTATCTTGTGCATGGACACAGTGACAGCAGACTTACAACCACATCAATCACAGACCCTATGCATGCCAACAATGTCCTGCTGGCTCACAAGATCAGAGCCGAACTTGAATTTCTGGTCGTCCAGTAGAAAACACAACTTGATTTCGGTTTGCAACTAATGTGGCACCCAAACAGATAGCACAATTCTAGTCAATAGTATAGAATTTACTAAGACCTCTAACTTTCAGTACCTTGGATCCCTTGTGATGTCTAATAGTAGTATCCTCCCCAATGCCAGAACACAAATTAATGCTACTTGGCTGAAATGGTGCCAGGTCACTGGAGTTCTGTGTGACAAGAAAATTCCCCAGCATCTCAAATACAAGTCTATTGCAGTCACCTGACCAGTTGCACTTTATGGAACAGAGTGCTGGCTCAACAAAACAGCATGAATAGGCACTTCATGCAATGGAGATGCTCTGATGGATACTGGGATGCACCGTATCACAAATGATGACATCTGGAAAATCCTTGGGGTTTCCCCAAACCCAGAGAAGATGAGGGAAGCACGTCTACGATAGTATTGCATGTGGCCAGGGCTGACAAGGAATCTGTTGCAGGATGGGACCTTATGCTTAGCCTAGATGGCCGATGAAGCAATGGACAGCCCAAAAGAAGACATACAGACCATGAATGTCCACCCTACAGATGCTACAAATCGAATTAAATGGAGGGCCAAATGCAAAACAGCAGACCCTGCACCAAGCCGGACATAATGCTAGGAAGAAGAGCTTCCCCATCTCTCTCCAGATGCTACTTCTCACTTGAACTGTATCCTATTCAAAATTCAAGCTATTCCACAGTGAGGTTGTTTCCAAAACCTGGAAAATCCTCAATTCCATTTAAAAGAGAGTAATCAGGATGATTAATGATCTTCTTCTTACTAATTTAGTCAACTTCATGTCAACATTTTGTGCTATGTCTATGGATACTTTAACTTGGCTAACATAATCTTAGTTGCAGATGCCATACATGTGTTACTCAGATAAGTCATTAGTGTTAGAAAATTAGAGGAGGCCAGGATAGATATCAGCAATATTGTTATATATAATTTGTGATATTTTGTTTATTTTTGACTGTGTTGTTTAGTCAACTATGCGATTTTCTTTCAAAAATGGTTTTCGTTATGGCAACTAATGCATATGAAAAAAATGGTGACCAAGACATCGATGTTGACAGACATCAACACAAGGAATTTAGTGCAATATAGTGTGTATTTAATGTATTCATTGGCGAGAGTAAATGGTTTGTGGTATGAGAGCGAGAATGGAGAAAATATTTGTTATAAATGTTTCGTAAATAAGTATATGAAATGTGTGTCCGGAGTTGATAGAATGAAGTGACTGATATGAATATAAAGCAGGATTGTCCAAGTGTTGTGGAGAATGTAGAAGAAGCAGTGTATGATAGTGCACGAAATATGAATGAGAGTTTGAAGGAAGTAGTTGAAAGTAATAATGCGGATGATGTGATGCCAGCACAGAAAGAAAATTCAAGCTTATGTGGAATCCTTCACAGAACAATACGTGAGCTCGAGGGACTGGAGAATGAAAAAAAAAAGTAAATGGGAAAAGCATAAAAGTGTGAGAAACTGGGAGAAAAGTGATAGTATTGTATGATTATACGATAAGAGGTATACTTAATGAGAAAGTGATGAAAGCATGTTTTCTAGGTGCAAAGATAAAAGATGTTAGTGAAGCTTTAAGTTTCACAAATGATTTGAAAGGTGATAAGTATGTAATGAGAGAAGATTTGAAATAGTTGTTATAAGAAGCAAAAATAAAGAGCAAGAAAATAAAGGTTACAAGTCTGCTAACTCGGTATGATAGGACAGAATTGAGAATTGCCAATGAAATTGCGCAGGAGGAATAGTTGCAGTTTATGGGTGTGGAGTGAATTTGATGAGCGTAAGAAACTGGATTTTGGAGTCAGGCTGCTTGGAGAAATTGTTCAGCGAGAGGTTGAAAGTGCAAAACCAGGGAAACCAGAGATATGGGAACAGCAATCAAGAATGTGTCTGGCCAAATTGGAAATTGATGAGTGTAAGAATGATTATGAAGAACTGGGTGGTTTCCCAGGTTTCGAATCCGAATGGGCAGGTTACATTATATAACTGCCCAAGGGGATGATGAAATGCATGTTCAAGAATGCCCGAAGTACCATAAAGAAGTTTTCAAACATTGGTTAGCTCAACTTGGCCAAAAATTATTGGTATGAGAGAGACCTGGTTGTCAGAGAATGATATATAGTTACAGGGATAAAATGCAATGGATATTGTATTTTCAGAGAAGGTAGAAGAAATAGGTGGAGGGGTATTGTGAGAGTGTTGGATCTGGTAATAGCATCAGAAGATCTATCTATAACTGTGGTAGCAACTCTGCCTCCGATCGTGGAAAGTGACTACAGAGGCTTGTCCTTGGAGATTGCTCAACATGTGGAAATTTCAGTCAAGAAAAGGTTCATGCAGAACTACCAAGCTGGTGACAAATTTAGGAGGCAACTAAGAACAGTACCATGGCATAAGAAACTACATAGAGTGAATGTAATTAGTACTGGGAAGTGGTCAAGGATTGAAAGTTTATTTTTCACTTGGCTAGAGTATAATAAATTAAGTTTAATCCTTTATCCAAGTGTGAGCAAACAAAGTTTGCACCTGAAAGTATCTTCAGGACTGGGATAAGGTGGTACAACACCAGGGAACTCCTTGCAAAGGTCCTGAAGATACTTTCAGGCGCAAGCTTTGTTTGCTCACACTTGGATAAAGGATTAAACTTAATTTATTATACTCTAGCCAAGTGAAAAATAAACTTTCAACATCTTTCTCTAAATCCAGAGTAATTTATTAAAAAAGGGTGGCACACCATTTGGCAACTCCTATAGGTAGAGATGACCTGCTAATGCTTCTGCCTGGTATCTCCACTTGGGCCTGGCTCCCACTGAAGAGACCTCAATAAAGATCGAAACTAGTCTGGGTTGTGGCCCTTCCCTTAATGCATAACATTAGACATATCCGCAAGGAGATGTGTTTTGCATTATGGAAGATATCGAGATAGGGTGTTGGTAGCTTGCTCCATCTTTGCAAGGAGTGCCCTGGTGGTGTACCACCTTATCCCAATCCTGAAGATACTTTCAGACGCAAACTTTGTTTGCTCACACTTGGATAAAGGATTAAACTTATTATTATCAAGGATTGTTTGAACATGGCAATATCAGAGTGCAACCCTCAAACAAATAATGAGGATAAACTGAGCAGGGATTAAGTGGATGACTAACAATATAAAGCAGGAGCCTGCAAAAAAAAAGAAAAAAAAAGCATTGTGGAAGGAATATAATGCCCATGAGCAGTATAAAGCAAGAAAGAAGGGTAACTAGTATGATAAGGAAGGCTAAATCAGATTTCGAGAGAAAATTAGAGCAGGCCAAAGTAAATCCAAGAGTTTTTTCGCTACGTAGCAAGTAAGAGAAAGAATATTATGGAGATATAACATTACTCCAAAGAGAACAAGTTGGATAGAAAAGAAAACAAACATCACAGTCAGACAAGAATTATTGTGTAAAAAGACAATAATAGAAAAAATTAGAAAACAACTGAAATGGTTTGGCCACACTGTATGCATGAACACAGACAGACTTCCTAATGTCCTAATCAATACTTTTCCAACTGAAAAAAGAAGATCCGGAAGACCAAGAATTACCTAGCTGAAATTAATAAAGAACATCTCGGGATGCAGAACATATAAGGAACTTTTTCGAACAGCAAGTAATAGAGAAGACTGGAAGATCCTGCTCAAGAGAAAACTCAACCCATCTTAGATGGAAGAGAAGATAACATTACTCAGTGCTGATAGTAGAGGAAAGTGACAGAAGCAGAAGAAATAGTTTAGTTACTAAGTGATCACTTTGCAAGGGTATATCATCCAGGTAGTGACTTGGCAGTTAATGAGGTGACACCGATGCGAGCATTGAGGTAGATGAACTGGAGGTACTCAGTATACATCAATACGAATACAGCAGTGGACCAAGATGGTATGTCTGCTCGTGTGCAATGACAATGTGAAAGTGAACTGGCAGTGCCTCTAATGATGATGTTTAATCTAAGTCTTACCTCTGGCAAGGTTCCAAGGGAGTGGAAAGAAGATTAGATAGTTCTGTCATAAAGGTGGCTCCAAAACAGAAATAGCAAATTATAGACCAATCAGTATCTCTGGAGTGGTGGTTAAAGTTGACTAAAAGTAAAATTCAGAAATGGTTGGATAGGAATATGCTACTTTATAGGATGCAGCATGGATTTGTAAAAGGTAGGTCCAGCCACAGTAATTTATACAAGGAAATACAAGGGTTGTTTGAAAAGTTTGGTAAATTTCCAATAGATGGTGACACAATTCATTCATTCATACCAGTGTCGGCACGTGTCATCTTTTCCATGACCCCTGACAAAATTTTAGCCATGTGCGACGTGTAGTTCTCGTTTGGAAAACATTAATATTGACTATGTTTGCATTTTTCATAAAAATGGAGAAAAACGAGTTTCATGCAGTGATAAAACACTTTTACTTGAAGTGGACGGCTGTGCAGATGAAAGCCGAGATAGATGCACTTCATTGGGACTCTGCACCAACATTAAAGACTTTATTTTTGGATAAATGAGTTTAAACATGGTCGTAATTCCACTGAAGATGAAGCACGCTCTGGCCATCCAACTGAGGTCATTATGAAGGAAATGGTTGACAAAATCCATGGTATCATTATGGAAGACTACCAAATGAGTGTGTGAGATTGCATGCATCTCAGCTGAACGGGTGCATATCATCCTGCACGAAAAATTGCACATGAAAAAGCTGTGCGCATACGATGGGTGAGGCGATTGTTGTTGATCAAAAATGCATTTCAATGCAGTGTTTGGCAATGTTTAATCGCAATTGGCAGGATATTTTTTGTTGATTTGGGACTGTAGACGAAACTTGGACCCATCACTGAACACCTGAGTTCAAGCAGCAGCCAAAAACAGTGGACAATGACCGGTGAAAGAGCACCGAAAAAAGCAAAGACCGTTTTGTCAGATGGGAAGGTGATGGCCACCGTTTTTTGGGATTCGCAAAGAATTATCATGATAGACTATTTGGAAAAGGGTAAGACAATAACAGGAGTCCATCATGCAACATTGTTGGATGGTTTAAAAGAAGAACTGAATTAAAAACGGCCAAGATTGGCACACAAAAAATAGCTTTCATCAAGACAATGCACTATCCCACACATATCGGCCATCACAATGGCAAAGTTGCACGAATTGAGGTTTGAATTGGTTCCACATCCACCGTATTCTCCGGACTTGGTCCCATGACTTCTTCTTCCCAAACTTTGCCTTGGTGGGAAAAATTTTCTTCTAACGATGTCATGAAAGCTGTCAATGACTATTTTGCACAATTTGACAAATCCTACTTTTGAGTTGGGATGAAAAAATTGGAAACTCGCAGACCAAATGTGTAGACCTCAATGGACTATGTTGAGATATAAAGGTGATTTTTTTTCAAAAAAATTTGTAACTTATTTTTTTTACCAAACTTTTCAAACAATCCTTGTAGATACACTGGGACACAACTGGATTTTGCAAAGACATTTAATAGAATACTTCATGGAAAACTATTACTTAAGTTGGAGCAAATGGAAATGGATGCAAGGCTGGTGGCATGGATTTGGTGGCTGATAGACATTAAAAGGTGGTGTATGGTGGAGTACCCCAGGACTCTGTACTAGGACTCCTCCTCTTTAATTCGTACATTAACGATATAGCAAATGATTTGAAAGGGACCATTTAGTTGTTTACCAAAGATGCAAAACCAGGGAGAGCAATAGTTAATAAAGTTGATGTAGATATTTTACCGGATGATTTAAATAAACTGACAGTGTGGACAAAGGCTGTTAATTCAATGTTGTAAAATGTAAAGTAATAGGATCGGATCACTTCGGAATGAAAAGATTACACACCGTATCATACTAATGGTACTAGTTTATAAGAAATTGATGAGGCTAGGGATCTAGGGGTGATGGTGGATAGATTAGAAATTCAGGACATATCGAAAGAGTTTGCAAATTAGCTCAGAGGATTACTTGGATGATGAAGAACACACTGACAAATAAAGATAGAGAGGTTATTATTCTGCTTTATATGGATATGATTTGACAGCATGTTGATTGCTGTGCAAAAATTTGGTCACCTGCGTCTCATGGAGATTGGAAGGTGGTAGAGAGGATTCAGAGATGAGTGACCAAGCAGGTGACAGGCTTGTGGAATGTTCCCTATGAGGACAGATTGAGGGTGTGTGTGTGTGTGAATTGTAGAGTTCAGCTGACAGGCAAAGGAGAGAGGGGCATGTGAAAGAAATTTATAAGTTACTAAAGGGATACTAAACGAGGGTGGTCTGAAAAGTTCTCGGGCTAACAATGAAAAAACGAATTTTTAAATTCAAAATTATTTTTCAACATAATGCCCCTTAAGACCAATACATTTATTCCAGCAATGCTCCAGTGCCATTATCACATCCCTATAGTGGTTCTCAGTAAGATCTGTAGTCACCTTCTACAGCTGCAATCACCTCTTGATTCGAAGAAAAACACTGAGACAGAAGTCAGAGGGAGCCAAATCTGGGGAATAGGGTAGATGTTCTAACAATTCATAGTGTAGAGCCCTTAATTTTCCCACAGTCAAAACACCTTTGTGGGCAGGTGCATTGTCCTGATGAAAGATATTTTTTTTCTTCTACAAACCTGGTCTTTTCTGACGATTTTTTTCATCTAGTCTGGTTAAAAGATCGGAATAATATTCCCCAGTTATTGTTTTACTCTTTTCAAGATAATTAATAAACAAAATGCCTTAAGCATCCCAAAACACAGATGCCATGACTTTTGTGTTCACTGAGGCGTAAAATTAGCAACTCTCATCCATTCAGCTAAGGACAAATGCACTCCTTTATCACATCCAGGAGTCTATGAAGTGCCCTGTTCTTGCCATCAAGCCTACTACGGACAGACAGGAAGAACTGTGGACATCCGCCTCAGTAAACACAAAAAATATATCCGACACTTTCACTATGGCAAGTCGAGTCTGGCAGACCATGCTTTGGATACCCCTTCACACAGGATCAATTGGAAAGAAACAAAAGTAATGCACAGAAGCTTCTACAACAAGTCAGAGAGGTTGTTCTTGGAATCAACAGAAGCCTTAAAACATACTCCAAACCTTAACAAGTATGGCTGTGTAAATCTACCAAAGATTTCGGAGACAGTCATCCTAAGACCAAATTAATATTTATTACTTTTATTTTATTTTATTTTTTAAAACTTTCTAAGACTATCATTTGGACTACTATTTCAAAACTCTGAATTTTTTTTTCTTTCCCTAGATGGTACCATGTTAGGACTTTAGTCTTGTGTTGCACGCTGCAATTACTTATACTAGCCCCACTGTTACACCAGATTGTGATTGTCTTGCTTTTGTAACAAACTTTGTGTTGCGTACTCTGAATATGCTGGATATAATACCAGTGAAATATTAGCTTCTAAGTTAATAGTTATTTTCTTATCCATCTGTGTTCATATCATACCGTGAAATCTATTACAACAAGGAGTCACACTAGGAAGTTGACTAAGAGTGTGATTAGTAAAGGTGTGTGGACTAGGTTCTTTACTTGGAGAGTGTTGAACGAATGGAATGGATTGCTAGAGATGATTGAAGAATACCCCAACAGTGAATAGGTTTAAGGATATGTATGATAGGTATTGCGTTAATGGAAAGAGTGAGTCTCCCATAATGAGTCTTTCGACTCCACGGAGTGCCCATATAAATATTAAAATACTAAAAATGAAATAATCACAATTCATTTATAGAGCATACTAAACTACTGGTTTTCATTTTTTTTTATTTAATGCATGTGTTAACAATTACTTCTGTTATTCCAATTCCTAAATCATCATCTACCGTACTAGTACAGTGGATGATGAGCTAGATAGAGACTGGAATGACGAGAAATAGTACACTAATTCCAATGGGCTTAAAATATACAGGCTTCATTGCAATGAAATTTCCACAATAAACTGGAAACAATGCTTCATACACAAATATGGAAAATTTTGTCTTTTGTCTGTAATTTAGCTTGAAAGATAAATGAAAATAATTTTGAGCAGACAAGGAATAATTATTAAAATTATTCATATGTATTTTACTACAGTGAAATATTTAAATAACTAACAATTCAGAAATCTTTTAAAACAATGTTACCCCCCCCCCAAGAAAAACAGAATAGCAGATTTGTAACACTTTTAGACATTTTTTTTTATGTTCGAAAATATAATTAACACCAGTTAAATCTTACTTAAATACATGCAAACATAATTTACAAGAGAACGTCAAATTAGAATAATCAGTGATATATTTAACTGATCAAACTGCTATCCTGCAACAAAACTGATCTGTGCATATATAGCAAAATATTTCTATTTACAACTTTCAGATAACATTTGAATTCAATATAAACTGAAAATAAAAAAAAAGAATGCATAAAATGAAATACACATACCAGAAAACAAGATATGATACAACTGGCATGTCAATTTTTCTTATATAATTTTATAAGAAAAAATTTTATAATTTAAGGTCCATAACTGAAAAGATATTTAATGATTGTGTACATCTCATATGCCACATCAAAATACACTCATTACTAATTTATTTTATGTACAATAAAATCTCATTATTAACAATACATACTTGGTTTGTAAAAATTTCCTCAATGATAATTCATATTATACAAGAGGGATGACTGGATCATTTAAAATGATCTTTAGTGCACTGCCAAAGTTTAATAAGCTGATCTTTATTTAAACAATGCTTAAATTCAAAAATAACTTAGGCTTCAGATCCTTGCTCAGAGTCTTGATCAATATTCATTTCCTCTTCAACATGCCTTACTTCATCTGCAAATAATATATAAATGAATTTTAAGACTCATAAAATATAGGGCGATCATAAAAATAAAATATACCTAGATAATTTATAGTGCGTGCAATGTTTGCAATTCTCTGGAAGTCTGCAATTTTTTTTTTTTTAAAAAGAATATATTTTCTTTCCTTGTATATTTTGTGTGCCAAGTTCTCATTATTTCATTAAAGAAATCTTCATTTCAGTCTTTATGTGTATACTGTGTATTTTACATAATATGGGAAAAAATAATGTAAAAAATTATATTTACTTCAGACCAAACAGTCCTTTTTCCAGACAGATACTTACTTTACACCTCCATATACATTCCTGATTTGTACCCTAAAGGATGTCCAGGATATTATGATAGTACTACATGAAAAAGTTACATCGTTACTAACTTCCTGTCAACAATTTTCCTCCCAATCAATCTGTTATCTGGCAAGACTCCAAAATTATCAGATCTTATATTTCTGTCTTCTAAGGCACTTTTTAATGTATCAATTCACATATTAGTCTTCCTCTGGTTCTTTTTCCTGTCAACCTGGCAGAAAACACTTATTTTGTTAATCTTTTCTCTCCCATTCTGTTGAAGTGACCATACCACCTGAGATTAGATCTGCTAACAGATTCCTGGATGCTAACAATTGCCAAGTTCTTTCCTAATACCTTCCTTTTTAATATGATACTACCATTGATGCCACCTGTTCACACCCCTAATCCTTCTCAGGACTCTCATAATTGTGGTCTCTAGTCTTTGGTCAAGTATTTTATTTCTAACCCAGCTCTCAGATCCATAAGTTAAAATTGGTTTGAACACCATCTTGTATACAGCTAATTTAGATTAGCTGTATACAAGATGGCGATCTTTCTCTTATTCAATATAAATTTATTCAGTTGACTTCCTACCATACTGGTTTTGTTGATTCTGTTGTCTATTTCCATATTTAATTCACCATCTTCACTTAAATTGTGCCTAGGTAGCTGAAATGTTTCACTTGTTTTATAGGTTTTCCATTCACAATGCAGTTGATATTTCAATGCTTCTGCCTATTTTCATTGTCTTTGTCTTGCTATTGCTGATTTTCATACCAAATTTATTACAGCAGTTATTCAATTTAGTCAGGGACTCTTGTAGTGGATTTATTTATAAGTATAACATCATCTGCATAAAGCAAGGAACTGAGATTAACATCTCCAATTTCGATATCAGGTTTAATACCACTTTCCTTCATAATGTGATCCATATAGATAATGAATAACAGAAGGAATAATGTACATCCCTATCTGATACCAGATTTAACATCAAACCATCTTCCTGTACTTCTTTCAATCCTAACTGCTGACTTACAAATCAAATAAAGACTAAGTATTGCTTGATATAATGCCCCACTGACACTATACAACTGTAGCGTTTTGAATAATTTTTCTCTTGGCACTTTGTCATAAGCCATTTCCAGGTCTACAAAATTTAAATACAGATCTTGGTTATATTCCCACAATTTCTCAACTATTTGGACTGAATCCAGCTTGTACTTCACCAAGCTTCTCTTTCATAATGAAATTCTGTCAAGTTGTACCATCATTTTGCATTATAGTTTAATGTTGATAAGAATACAGTTTGATTGGCTAAATCCAAATTGTCAGCCCATTTCCATTCATTCAAGATCCATGTATACCTAATGAGAGTGCAACACAAGAAGGTGAGGATTGGACATTAGTTCAGAAGCCCAGCCAGTTCTCTACATTCTTTAAAACGCTATGTGGTCAAATCACACAGATTTGACCCTTAAGCACTCCGCATAGCACTGCTGTAATTTTCAAATTAAGTTTTATTTTGCACTTTTTTTTTTTTTACAGATGGATGCTATGAGAGCCATTCTAATCATCCTTAATTCAGCATTATGAACATGTCTGCTAAATTATGCAGTACAGTCATTGCAAAACTTTTATTCCTCCATGTTTGAACATTTTCCCACCTAAATACACTGTTTATGTTTGCTCCCCAATCTGTCCATGTTCTTTATTCAAGAGATTGTTATTCACACAGGCAATCTAAGCCTTGTATGCTATTGCACTATAATTGTGCTAATTAAGAAAACTTTTGCAATTTTTATACTTCTTTTCAGAAGCAATAATCAGACTTTTCCAGTCCGATTATTGCTTCTGCTCTTCCGATCCAAGCACTTTCTCTGATCTGATAAGAGAAATTTTTCTTGTGGGATGAGCAAGAATAATTTATATTGGGATGGGAAATAAAATGTATTTATTATCTATTTCACTCAAAATACTTGATTCATCCAAGCTTCAGTTTTCCAACAAATGTGCTAAAGTAGTCCAAGCTAAACATGCAGCACACACTTGATGGCTGAAGTTAAAATGTCCAGTCTCTCACATAGTTTATACTACAACCCATAACAACTGCAAAAATCATCAACTCTGAAAGACTTTATAAGAGCCAAATGTAATAAGCTTGCCTTCTGCTCAATGTCAGTGAAGTCTTCTTGTCTCCTCCAATATCAATAGCTTTGATATTAATAAGTCCTCTAGACCACACAGCATCCCTCCAATTATACTTGTGCTTATGCTCCATAACAAACACCCGTCCAGTATTGCCTTTACAAGCTAGTATCCATCCACCAGCATGAAAACAAGTTTTATCTAATTTGTTTCTAAAAAGGGAAGATAAATGTCAGCCATCAAGCTATTGTCCCAATGCCCTCAATTTCAATATTCTCGAAAGTGATGGAGAAGGTCATCAACAACCAGCTTTGTCACCACTTACAGTTCCTGGTTAACGAGCGTTCACCAATATGGATTCTGCCATTTTTGTTCTACAGTATATCTCCTCACTAACCTTACCCTAAACTAAAAATGAAAGACAAATAATATTGAAACTGGAACAATTCAAGAGATTAAACAAAATTTGGAAAGAATATTACCAGATACTTTTCCAGAGGGAAGAAGACTGGAAAAACACAAATGAAGAGACAGAAAGAGAAAAAGCACCATTCATAATAAAAGAAGAAATTTTGAATGCAATAAATCAAAGGTGTGAAAATTATAGACCCATAATATTGCTAAGTCATAGCTATAAAATCTTCACATGTATTATTCAAAATAGAATCCAGACTTTAATGAATGAGACAATAGGAGAATATCAAGCAGGATTCAGACCTAGAAATAGACCATATTTCTACTGTCAATAGCCTGGCCATAAAGTACTGGGCATACAAACTTACCTATATACTGCAGTTTTATTGATTTCAAACAAGCATTTGATTCCATCAACAGGAACAAAATGGTAAACATCTTAAAATCTACGATGCTAGATTCAGAACTATACACATTACGAATTATGAAGATACCAAAGCAGCTGTCAAATTTAATAAACTAAAAACAGACAAATTCAAAGTAGAAAAAGGAGTCATGCAGGGTTGCCCACTCTCACCAAATTTATTTATCTATCTCGATGAAATATTCAAATCAACAGCTGAAGAACCAGGTCTACAAATAAATGGCATGAATATCAACCACATCAAATATGCAGACAATATTATTATTCTTGCAGAATCAAAAGAACAATTGGAAAAACAATAAAAATTTTAAATGGAGAATGTAAAACTTTTGGAATGTAAATCAATCTAAGCAAATCTAAACAATGAAAATAAGAAGAGACGAGGAAAAAAATTCAATAAACTTAGAAAATCACATACTTGAACAAAAAGCAATTTACATATTTTCGTAGTCTCATTACTCACAACCTCAACAACACAGAAACGGTAAAATACAGACTTAAAAAAGGATAGTCTAACATGAATAAATTAAATAATATAGAAAAATAACAGCATTTCAAAAATCCCCAGATAAAACTCTATAAAACCATTACTATATCTACAGCAACATACGAGCTGAGACTTGGGCACTCAATCAGAAAGAAATACAGAAAATCAGAGCATTTGAAATGAAATGCTTAAAAATAAATAAGACTCATTGGTCAGAACACAAAACAAATGAACAAGTCAAACACATTAAACTATAGAAAAGATATCATAGCTATAATTCTTAAACAGTAATTAAGATGGTTTGAACACCTCCAGAGAATGTCCTTTCAAAGATTAATTATCATATATAGTCTTAAATGGAATCACTGTAGGAAGACGATCAAGAGGTAGACCGAAAAGAACTTGGCTACAGTCTTTGAATTAAAGGTCCCAATTATTGAGTTTCAGAGACAGATGGCAAAGATCTGCACACAGGGGGACTCAACCCATCATCTGATGTATGAGAAAGAAGAACCTTACCCACTTTTGGACACAAGCAATGGAAAGGTTTGAAGAATATGATGTGATTACTCTTGATATTTCCAAGGCATTTCATTGAGTCTGGAAAGGCAGCCTTCTTATGTTCTCTCTCTCTCTCTCCCTCTTTTCTATCCTTTGTGAGTGGATTGTCAGCTTCCTCTCTGGTCATTCACTGCATGTCATGATAAATAGTTTAATCTCATTTGTATTTTCCATCAATGCCTGAGGGTCTTCTGTGATTTCACCTATACACTTTCTCTTATACATCAATGATCTTCTCTCACTAATCTCCAATCCTATTCATAACTTTGCTGATCATGCCTTATTTTCCAGAAGACCAAGCTTCTATCTCTCTTTCTCATCTCTGAAAACTAATCTTTGTTCTACCCACGAACAAAGATTAGTTTTCTCTTCTCGGGTGATTTTGGCATTTGCTCTTTTGAAGATTAAATGGGACCATGACAATAACCAAAGTGCAGATGTAATCAAATCTTACATTGGCTCCACTGTTGTAACAAAACAGTGCCATGTGTGTAGCAGGTCTCGAGACCTCTCGTTTGTGCACTGTTGATATAAAAAAATTTCTGGTTAGATATCCACTTAGCTGCTTTTCCATATTTCAGATTTCTGATGGCTTTTCTACCTCAAGTATTGATATATGATCCTGGTTGCATTACTCTTGAAAGTTTACCACTACCATTTATTCATTTTTTGTTTCATTAAACAGTCTTTCAAAGTAATTACTCCAAACATAGGATATCTTTATCTTCAGTTTTAAATACTCTTTCCTCTATTTCTAAATATTTCAATACCATTTAGAACATTTTGTCAC
The DNA here is from genome assembly GCF_054136105.1 of Typopeltis vanoorti. Classification (NCBI taxonomy): domain Eukaryota; kingdom Metazoa; phylum Arthropoda; class Arachnida; order Uropygi; family Thelyphonidae; genus Typopeltis; species Typopeltis vanoorti. Next base: position 36,682,911 of record NC_143572.1, on the reverse strand, counting down.
TTTTCTGATGTTTATCTTCATATTCATATCAAATATTTTTCTCTGTATTCTTTCAGAGCATCTGCTGACTTATTTGCTAAGAACTTGCAGTATACATTCTACTTTTCTAGAACTACTTCTTTAAATTCTTGTATAACCACATACCTTTCTGTCTGAATCAATCATGCTTTTTTTTTTTAGAGCATCTCAAAGCTTTGATCATTGTTTTCAACCTTTTTTTTTTTTTTTTTACCTCCAATAATATTTGTATGTTTGATGGTGCCAAATGGGATCACCTCTGTGACTTCCTTCTACTTGTTTCTTCCACGTGTTCCTGTTCTCTTGACACCCAGCTACAACTGAAAAAATTCACTCAAATTCCCAAACTATTATTCCAGGCCTTGACAAGCATGACAAATTAGTTAATCAAAAATTCTCAGTATATCATAAATGGCTCAATGTCAAAATTTCAGCTTGGCAATCCAATCTGCCTTCACTGCAGCTTGTAAAAGCAGCAAAAACCCATCAGCAAATCTAAGCCTGAAAGGATCAAATGCAGAAAACTTGCTTCATAGTCATAAATGAGCCATTTATGATATACTGAGAATTTCTGATTAACTAATTTGTCATGCTTGTCAAGGCAGTAAAGTTTCAGGTCACTTGCACGGTCAGTGAGTAAACTTCTGCTCTTTCACACTCAGCTCCCAATGGTGAGGGTGAAACATTGCAACATTATTCAAAGATAAGGCAAATTACTTTCTACATTATAAAGAACTTATTTCATGCCTTCTCTAGTCTTTCATCAGAAAGTTATCAAAAGAATCCTGACAGCTTGGACACTAAGAAGTCATTTGATCTATTTAATCATAACGATATCCCTCCTAAACTTAAAAAAACAAAACAAAACAAAAACTTGTGCTCAGAATTAACACCCACCCTAATTACCCTATTCATCTTTCCTACTTATCCACCATCGATCCTACAGTATAGAAACAAACCTGTGTTCAGCTCATTCAATAAAAAGGTATAATTTCTAGACAAGTTTAATTTAATTTGCATGATGCTATTCAGATTAAGATAATCCTAGTAGTTAATGTTTCTCTCAACAATTCATTCCAATTGCTCTAATAGATGACGTCTTGTTCCTCATTTATGTCTTTTCTATAGGTATATTCATGGATAATATTCTACTGTTGTGGCTATCATCATCATTCCTCCACTTTCATCTCAGACTGTAAGAACACAGGGCACTGCTAGTCATCAATGGATACTGCCAGCTTCAAACCTATGAAACTAATGTTTCTCATCTCGCATTAATCTATCACTGTTAACTACTAGAACAATCTTTCTCTGTTTAAGAAACATTAACAGATGCCTTCTTTGCTCTTAAATCACTTGTCCACACATGGTATTTGATATGTGCTATAGGTTTTGCAATCTTTTGTGTGCTAGTTTGACACGCGTGCTCATGTGCGTGTGTATATAATCATGCAAATTTGCCTCATGCAAATCTGCTTATTTGTTTTGGAATAAGAAGATACTTGAATAGTTAAATAATCACTCAAAACAGCAAACTTACCATCCTCTCTCTGACGTTTTTTCCCACGGTATTGTCTGCCAGGAGCACGGGGAGGTGGCTGCTCAGCTTCACCATGGACAAGACTGTTGCGATACATCAAAAGGGGCTGCCAATCCTCTGCACGAGAACCTGGCATGCTAGTCTGAATATGACGATCCAAGTATGTAAGGCTAAGATATGACAACAAACATTTCTGATTATAAGAAATTATCTTCTCATAACAAAACATAGTTTTTGTACAATTTTTCAAAATAATTTCACATGCATACATACATTTATTGAGTAAAAAAAGAAAAACAAAAGTCAAGAAATGGTGAAAAATTCTCATTTGGTTTCATACCTACATGGTAATATATAATTCTCCTAAATATACTTTATAGTGCATTTAGGAGAATGGAGGATAATATATGCATTTGGGGGGGGGAATGATTTCTAATTATAGTTCCACCATAGCAAACTTGTAGGGATTAAAAGCAAAATCTGTTACAGTGAATAGTTTCCTGCAGTGAATTTTCTTTACAACGGCATTGTGCTAATGAAAATTTGATCAGGACTTTTCTTTTTGTTAGTTTATTACGAGTGAGTTTTCATAATTGTGCTATAGTGAAGTCGAATGTATAATAGACTATATTTAATTTGATCAATATCATATGTTTACTAAAATAAGTGCATAGTAGGAGTGCTATATATTTTTTTTTCTTAAGTAAATCAAATGTTTTCTGTCAGGTTGGCAGGAAAACGACCCAGAGGAAACCAAGATATAAGTGGATTGATACGGTACAAAGTGCCTTAGACAATAGAAATATAAGATCTGATAATGTTGGAGTCTTGACAAGTAACAGACTGATTTGGAGGAAAATTGTAGATAGGAAGTTAGTAATGATGTAAATTTTTCATGTAGTACTATCATATCCTATACACCCCTTGAGAGTACATGTCAGGAATTTGATGATGAAGAAAACCTACAGTACATTTACTAAAAGAAATTCGATAAAGTCAGGTCTTGCACAATACAGACCCAACACAGAATCCTTTAGTCAAAGACATTGATAGATGTCGTTTTAAAACTAGAATGATTATTTAAAAGTCTTCATTTTTTTTTTTTTTTTGTCACAGAAAATTACTGTATTGATGCAAAAACAAACATAAGACATATCCATAATATGCATTATTTAATATAATGAAAGAATTTAACATGATTAAATGGTCTTTATATACATTCCTTCTTATTAACATTCATACAGATGATTCATTTGTTTTCCTTTGTTGGACAGTTTTAGCAAACAATGCAATATCTGCACGGCATTATAATCCTAAGTTTTTGTTCTACTGTTAACCATTTACATCTTTCAACTCCTTTATATTTCCTTTTCTCATTCATAATTGCACATAAAGGGATAACATGAACAAGAATTCTTGGAAACGTAGAATGTTCGAGAATGTTTTTGTAACACATGGCTGCTCCAATGCAATGAATAACTGTTAATATAATCATATATATGCATTTTAGAGGAAATTACAATAAATGTACTTTAATGCATTTTTGAGCTGTCTGAAACCGATATCCTACAAGGTATTCCTGTATTTCTTTACTGAAAGTCTGAGAGATTCTTATTCTGAACAACTGTATTTATTTATTTTTTTTAAAGCAATGATACAATACTGTCTTACTGACATTTCAATTCTGCATTCATGGCTTGTTAAACATTGTTTGTTGGTTCTACCTCTTGAACTTGTCACACTTCACTAATGATGGTTTGTTATTTTTAGATCAAAGTAACATGCATTTTGCATCAAAACATCCTTTTGTTTCTGCATATTAAAGTTATTAATTTATGTCATAAGTTTCATAAAAACATCAATCAATGTACTTTGTCACTCTGCTGTCTATATGCACATAACTCCACTCACAAAATCAAGTAAAAGAATTCGCATTTCATATATTAAAAAACATCAATAAATAACTGCACTTGTAGCACACAAGCTCTGGATTTCAAATAGTGGGATAATAAATGATACTGTTATACAATGAATGCCACTAAACCATGTCATTTAAACTACTACCTAACTGATTATAATACAGTGGCATTTCATAACGGTTATAGAAAATTATAACTGCTATTGGTCAATGAAAATTATACTGATATCCGTGTACGTGTGTATGTGAAAATGTGAGTATAAATTATAAATTAAAGAAATTATATTCTTGGTTTAATTCTTTGTCCAACTGTAAGCAAACAAAAGTTTGCATATGAGGTATCTTCACGACTGGGCTACTTGTATATAGAGGCTAATGGCTTCACATCAGCTGCTTTAGTATCTCATACTGCAAAGCACACATCCATTTAAGATGCATATAATACCTATAAGTATATTTACTGTATATACATTCATGGAACAAGGTTACAAGCCATTTGCATAAGTACACTGGAAAATGAAATGCAAATACATGTCAAGGATATATTGTATTTATACATAAGATTATAGTTAAGTTGGACTGGTTTTCAAATTCTTTAAGGTTAACTAAGGCCTTAATAATATTAGTGTTTTATATCTCTCAAGAGACGTTCTAGCTCAAAATGTATCCTTCTGATTTAGATGACAGTATGTTTCACTATAATTTCTCATTCATATTAAGATTTAATAGAATGAAGACAAAACAAGGAATGAATTAAACAGGGGTGGGTTTAATGATTCTGATATTTCACCTGTCAGAGAGACATTACTAGAGATACAATATAAGAATTGTGACACAAACACATACACACACAGACAAAACACAAAGAATAGGTGGAAGTGATTTGATTGAAAGCCTAAATCCTAAGAGGAGCATCCTCTGTAGATGCTAGTAGGCACTCTTGGTTGTTGGGCAGGAGTTCTAAGAATTACTGTTTCTCATGTCTTTGGAAACTAAAGTTTTAAATATCTGCAGAACAGATAAGAGTAGAAAGATCAAAATCCTACTGCTTGATACAATGGATGGTAAACACAAGAGGACAACTAAGGTGAGAATGAGTATGTGGTGTGGAAAGAGTTTATGCAGGATTTGGGTCACCTGGCAATAGACAGAAAAATGGTAAGAATGATGAAACTAGCATCAGATACTAGTGATGATTGGACTGATCGGTACTGGTAATGATGATATATTTGAAAGTTTCATGCAATTCATATTTACTAAGTGTCAGCTGGTTTTTTGATCTACTGCTGATTATAAAAAATAAACTTTAGTGTTGATATTTATTACATTTTTTCCCCTTTTTTATTTTTTATGGAATCAATAGCAAATCTTAAAACCAACTGAACCTCAATAAATCTAGATTATGTAAAACTTTCAAAGATTTGGAGAAACAGCCAAGGCTGCCTGCCTACCTAACTACCAGTGTTTTCAGGCTTTCAGTTTAATCATTTATTCTTTATGTGGTTTGCATACATGTTACAATTCTTATATAGTATCTATAATGATATCACTATGACAGATGAAATATTGGAATTATTAAACTTTTGTTTAATTCATCCTCTATGCTGAATGCATTCTGTTAAACCATACTGAACTTCATCCAACACTTAAGCCTAAATATCTGACACGCTTGAAAATACTTAAACAGTCATACTTATAAAATACTTATCCAGCCCAATAATAGAGTATCTTCTAGTAGTTACTTCATAACATATGTTAAAACACTCATACAAAGTAATGAGATGAATTCAAATAAGTCAAAATATAGATGAAAATATTTTCTACCTCATTTCCTCAAGGAACTGAATACACCTATGTTCATACAAGCTTTGGAAAACTCATCTACTGTGATGGTATTTAGTTCATATTCTTCTGCAGTGTCATGTCAGAGAAGTAAGGAGTGTGGCTAAGGGACTATAACATACTTGTGAAACAGTAATGACCACACAATGATCAGTGTCAACAGGTACACTATCACAACAACCACAAACCAGCTTCAAATCTGGCCACACATTGAAGTCTTGCCAACAAGCATTTCAAAGTACATCTAGTTAGTAATCAATTGCTGTTAACAGTCCTTTGTTCAGAATGAATTCCTGTTTGATTATTCATTTGTGACTGAGGAACATGATCAGTGATTGTGATAAGCAATTTTTGGATATGAAAATTTTTTTTTTGGTCTTGGTGACATGGTGATCACCATTCTGTACATTTTTTTTTTACTGGAATTATATTCAAAGCACCATCTCTTGTCCTGAGTAATAAATAGTTTAGGAAACTGGATACACCTTCAGCTGTCAGTGAACTTGGATAGTTGCAAAATTTTTGCAAGCATCCACTCAACTGAGTATGTTCTCATTCTGCAAAAAATAGTGTGGAACAAACTGTGCAAATTTTTCTTTTTTCACAGGTCTGTGTAATTATGGACTTCAATGATTCCTTATTCACATTTCACTTGCTAGCATATTCAGTGTTAAGTGATAGTCACTTGCTAGTCAACTGAGCATTTTGTCCACAAATTTGGAGGCTACGGTTATTTGCAGTCATCCTGGCCAAGGGCAGCTGATGGACATGCAATGCACAATATACATCATCTATCTATCAAATGTCAATCCTACCTTCAATAGTTTGCCCGTTTCCATCCAAAAGAGCTCTAGCATACCCAGCAAGCATGCCTATTGCAGAAGGATGTCTTCTTAGTTGGAGGAAATGTCAACTAGATCCACTAAATGGTACATGACCATCATCACTTGGTGAAACACTACACCACCACTACCCTGTTTATCAGAGGCAGCTGATAAACAGGGTAGTGGTGGTGATAAGCCTGAAGTAGCAAATATCACATTTGTTCTCCAGAATAGGAGGGTTCTGGTTTCTGTCCCTCTATTTCTCCATGCAGCACAAGTAATATTCTTTAAAGGAATGTCAAACCTCCTCCATTTGCAACAGTAAACAAGTGCTGCAGCCACCAGATATTACACAGACCCATACTTGTCAGTAATGAGTTAGGATGCTTCCTGGTGAGTGGATGCATAATCCATACTCTGGCAGGTTTAGAGGGACATCCGAGTATCGGTATGAGAGCCAGTGTCAAGGAGACTGGTTGCACTCTCTCTCTCTCTCTTTCTCTGTATGGAGTATTGTATCTAAGACTATTTCCTCACTGTTTGTCCCTACTCTATCTTTTCATCTATTACCTAATCAAAATGAAACATACAATAAACAATGATAGTGTCACTGTGATTAAAATAAACCTCCCTCAAACAAACAAAACATGCAAAAATCCCTATAAAAAATCACTTTCACATCCATTTTACCAATATCCATGGCATAAAACATAAAGACATACACTATCACTTAAGGACATCTATTTTTAATAGAAACCCAAATTGAAGCTACAACAATCCACAGTCCACCTTGAATACCCAAATTACACACTGTATGATTCCTTTCACTACAAGGACCTATATCGTAGTTCCCCCTATCCGTGGTAAACCCTGGTCCGAAAATATTAAATGGAAAATTCCAGAATAAACAATTTATGAGTTTTAAATTATGCACTGTCCCGCTGGGACGTGAGTCATGCTTTTGTCCAGCTGTACCATATATGCTACTCACCCGTTAGTCACTTAGTTGCAGTCCAAAAATATGAAATGGAAAATTCCAGAAATGAACATTTCATAAGTTTTAAATTGCACACCATTCTGAGTAGTTCTTGGTTATCAGATCAACTGTCATGGTATTGCAGGGCTTGTGTTCAAGTAACCCTTATTTTACTTAATAATGGCTCCAAAGCACAAGAGTAATGATGCTGGCAGTTCAGATATGCCAAAGAGAACTATAAAGTGCTTCCTTTTAAGTGAAAAAGGTTAAAATTCTTGACTTCATAATATATATATATATATATATACATACAGGGTGTTCGGGATAAATTTGACAGTTTCGTAAGGAAAAAGAAAATCTTCTTTGTATCTATTAAATTTAATGAATTGACAAAAAAACATTACAGGCAGAGTTAATTACAATACTATCAACAAGATTTACTCAAAATAACCACCATGATCACAGCTTCAATTCTGCTTCGGAACCTCGAACAAGCTGATGCTACAGTCTCCCTGGGAAGGGCCGCAAAAACTGTTTTAATTTTATCCATTAACTGGGCTTTTGTATTACTGGAAGTGCGATTGGTGTCTTTTTCAACTGCGCCCCATACAAAATAATCCATGGGGTTAAGGTCTGGGGAGTTTGGAGGCCAAACATTTGGACTGGTGAAGTCGTAGAAATTTTCAGACAACCATTTTTGACTTTTCCCAGAGGTGTGGCAAGGGGCCGAATCCTGCTGCCATACATACGGCCTACCATTGGCTACCCTTGTTATCCAGGGCTTGACTACAGTTAGCAACTCCACGAACAAAGCCCGAATTCCAATGCCAGGGTTCTTCAACACCTGTTCCTGCAGATTTGCGAGGAATTCTGCTGTACGAACGCAATCAGATCGTCTGCTAGGGATCTTTCTTCTTGCTACATCCTCGTAGTCACCATTGCAAGTCTCTAGTTCATGCCTGATTGTTTTTACTGTATTCAGGGAGCATTGGGCAGCAGTCGTAATATCCTTATTTTGATGGCGGGCACGAATCATCATGATACAAGTTATTCTCTTCCATGATTCAGGTGGGTTCCAGCTATCCATCCTTTCTGACATCTTGTATATGAATGAAGAAGGGTCCAAACTTTTAAATGAAGAGAAGTGTGTGTTAATACATGTAACTTACGGAAAAATATAATTAATTATAAATATGTCAAATTTATCCCGAACACCCTGTATATATATACACACACACCTTTGTGAGATTGGACAATGCTTACTACAGAATCCAAATTTAGAATCCCTGCTTTTGACCTTCTCTGGCTTCAGGTTGCTTTGCCCTAATCAGTTACGTTCGTCTATCATATTTACCACTCACCAAATTCTAAAAACCAACCTGATCTCTTCACTTTCTTATCCCTAAAGCTTGACATTCTACAGGATGATCAAAATGCTGTGAAACTTTGCAGGAATACAACGTGCATCATGTGGAAGCAATATCTGGAGAAGGTGGGGGGAATAATAAAAGAAAAATATTATACCTATACCAAAATTCACCACTAGGGGCACTGTAAACACTAAATATATGGAATTTGCATATCACACAACCAGGAGGGTTTTAAAAAGATGGACACAGGATTTTTCCCTTCATTCTGGTTGTAGATACCATGGTGATGACACTAATCTTGCCCCAACATGCTTTGCTTATGAAGTTGTAGTACCTAAACGATTGCAATGCTGTTGCTGCACTATGGAAATTTTGTTGCCTTCACAAATGCTGACAAGGTTCCCTATCTCCATATGCTCTGTGGCACATGAGGTTGCGAACAACAGTTCACAACAAGTGAATGAAGTTGCTACTGCTGTTGTGGAGCAGACCATGAATAACAGCATTGGTTCTTGCTGCACATGCTGTATCAAGACATATGGATGTGCCTTACACAACTATCTAAGAAATGCTATGGAAGATTCTGCATTTCTACCCATTCAAGATAACCCTGACACAGGAGTTGTGCCCGCAGGAATCTGAAAGTCGACTGACATTCACTTTACCATTCCTTGTCAAATGAAGTTGAATGCTGCATGGCTGCAGATGATTTTGTGGGAAGATGAGGCTCACTTTCACCTGAACAGAGCTATGAATGCCCACAATTGCTGGGTGTGGGCAAAACCTGAATGCAACAAATTCCTTTGTACCCACTCAAAGTTACTGTCTGGTGCGGGTTTACAGCTGCCTTTATCATGGGACCATTCTTCTTTGAGGATATTCACCACTGTGTCCTGCTCAATTATTGCTGAGCAGTATCATGATATGATATACAATTTTGTAGTGCCACAGCTACAGTCATTTTTATGCATACATTGGTCCATCCATGCAGGAAGTTCTCTGAGAACATTTCATGGAAGCCAGAGTTATCAGTCATGCGTACTCACTCCATGGCTTCCCCAATTACCTGATCTGATCACCTGTAACTTCTGGTTCTGGGGATTTCTCAAAGACAGGGTTGTCCTAAAAACGTGCCAGTAGTGAAAGACAGCATAAGTCACAACCAGGTGCATTCTGCTGTTGAACACACTGTGCAAAAGATGCAGTTTATGTAATGGCAAGGGCAACACATTAAACAGTACAACCTGTGAATACATAATGGGAATGAATAAAAATGTTATTTATGCTTGTGTCACTTTCCTCATCCTTATACAACCATAAAAATTATTACATCTACATTCAGTACACACAGCACCCTCTGGTGGTGAATTTTGGAGCTACCCCCTCTTTCTATCCTCAGATATCACTTCTACATGAAACACAATGTATTCCTGCAAAGTTTCGCAGCATCTAGATCACTGGGTGGCACTAAACAAGGCAGTGAATCCATCTATCCAAATTGTGAAGTCATCTTACTACGTGGCAATGTTAAATGTCCAGAAGTCAAACTGGCTTCTCTTTTCCAACATTACTGATCAAGATAATATGCAGAAGTATCTGCAATGACTTAATGCAAATTGTACATCTATTACATGAAAACTTGATATAACCATTTGGATCCATGCTCCCAATACACTTGATTTTTTTTTTTTTTTTTTAAGTTCTCCATTCTCTCAGCCACTCAGCTTATAATCTTGTGCAAGTTTCCTCTCTCACGCACAAAAAGATCTCCATCCAACCATGTCTTTTGGCACTAGAAAGGTACCAAGTGGGATGACCTCCAGAACTTCTACTCTTCCTTTCCATGCTTCTACTTCTGCTCTACTGATCCAAACAGAAATTATCCTCAGTGGATGAACGCTTTCATTCTTCATTCCAACTAAAATTCCCTGTTGACTTAATAAGCCTATGGCAATTGAGAAAAGAAAAAAAAAAAAAACCACATAGCTGGCTTGCAACAAGAAGCTATCTAGTTGTTAACTTGATATAAATCCCCAAACCCTCTAATTATTTAACACGTTCTGGGTGAACAGTATTCATTCCAAACATCCCTAAAATACTTAATGCTATCCAGAGAACAGTGATTCAGTTAATACATAAAAGAGGATTCTGCATTGGAGCTTCTATATTTTCCTTTATTAGTGCTTTTGAGTAAGGTTTTACCAGCTTCTTGAGACTGGGCAGAAATTCTAATGACAACAAAAGTCATCATCATGAAATTCCTGAGATGTACCCTCAAGGGGTGTACAGGATATGATAGTACTACATGAAAAATTTACATCATTACTAACTTCCTATCTATAATTTTCCTCCAAATCAGTCTGTTACTTGTCAAGACTCCAACATTACCAGATCTTATATTTCTATCATCTAAGGCACTTTGTACCATATCAATCCACCTATATCTTGGTCTTCCTCTAGGTCGTTTTCCTGCCAACTTGGCAGAGAACACTTGTTTTGCTAATCTTTCCTTGCCCATTCTGTTTAAGTGACCATACCATCTGAGATTAGCTCTGCTAACACATTCCTGGATGCACACAATGCCAAGTTCTTACCTAATATCCTCATTTTTAATATGATATTGCCATTGATGCCATCTGTTCACGCCTGCAATCTTTCTCAGGACTCTCATATCTGCGGACTCTAGTATTTGGTCAAGTGTTTTACTTCTAACCCAGCTCTCAGATCCATAAGTTAAGTGGTTTTGAACACTGTCTTGTATACAGCAAATTTAGCATTCCGACTAATTTCTCTCTTATTCCATATGAATTTATTCAACAGACTTCCTACCATACCAGCTTTGTTGATTCTGTTGTCTCTTTCCATATTTAATTTACCATCTTCACTAAAAATCGTGCCTAAGTAGCTGAAATGTTTTACTTGTTCTACAGGTTCTCCTTTCACAACAGAGTTGACATTTTCGATGATTCTTTCTATTTTCATTGTCTTTGTCTTTTTATTGCTGACCTTCATACCATATCTATTACAACAGTTATTCAATTTAGTCAGAGAATCTTGCAGACTTGTAGCGGATTTATTTAGAAGTACAATATCGTCTTCATAAAGCAAAGAGCTGACATTAACATTTCCAATTTTGATATCATGTTTAATACCACTTTCCTTCATAATGTGATCCATATAGATAATGAATAACAGAGGGAATAATGTACATCCTTGTCTCATACCATATTTAACATTAAACCACCTTCCTGTACTTCCTTCAATTCTAACTGCTGACTTACAACTCAAATAAAGACTAAGTATTGCTTGATACAATGCCCCATTGACACTATATAACTGTAGCATATTGAATAGCTTCTCTCTTGGCACTTTGTCATATGCCTTTTCCAAATCGACAAAACTTAAATACATATCTTTGTTATATTCCCATGCTTTCTCGACTATTTGTCGTAAAGTGAAGATCTGATCCTGACAGCCTCTATTTGACCTGAATCCAGCTTGTTCTTCACCAAGCTTTTCTTCCACAATTCTTCTCAACTGTTTCTCAAGTATACTTGCATATATCTAACCAGGAACACTCAGTAGGGATATACCTCTGTAATTCTCACATTCAGTTTTATTTCCCTTTTTATATATGGGTACTATGAGAGCTCTACTCCAATCATCGGGAATTCGTCCCTCTGTCCAGGCATTCTGAATGCAGTGCACTGTAAGACTTTTATACCACTATACTTCAGCATTTCTGCTGGTCGAATATCATCTACTCCTGCTGCCTTTCCACATTTCAAGCCTTTATGGCTTTTTCTACTTCAAGTATGGATATGTATTCCTGACTGAATGCCTGTTCAGTGTTTTTTTTTTTATCACTGTGCTTTCATTACTGCTTGTTTCATTTAGCAAATTTTCAAAGGAATTACTCCATACTTCAAGGATATCTTTTTCTTCCATTTTTATGCCACCTTTATCATCTCTAACTCCTTTTACAGCACTCTTTCCTCCATTCCTAAGCTTCTTCAACAACCTCCAGAATATTTTGCCACGTTCTGGATATTTATTTTCTATGTTCTTGCCAAAGTCCTCCCATGACTTTTGTTTAGCTAGTTTTACACACTGTTTAGCTTTCTTACATTTGTCTCTGTATTCTTTAAGAGCACAAGCTGACTTGCCAGGAACTTTTGATATGCTTTCTTCTTTTCCTTCACTGCCTCTTTAACTTCCTGTGTCCACCATGGAGTTCTGATTTTTCTATCCTTGCTCACAACCTCCCCACATGCCTCTCTGGCTGAATTAATCAGGGTTTTCTTCAAGGCTTGCCGCTGAATCTCCAAGGTTTGGTTCCTGTTCTCAAACTCTTTCATTTTTTCTTCAATAATCTTTGTGTATTTTAGTCTACAGTTCACATCTGAGAGCTGCTCAACTTTTATTCACTTTAAAACTTTCTTACATTTTATTCTTTTCAATATGAAATTCAGTTTTATCCTGTTCAAGACTAAATAGTGATCACTTCCAATTTCAAATCCTCTGTATACACTCTGGTGTCCTGCACCAGGGAGAAAACATCACTATCAACAATAACATAGTCAATGAGACTTTTCTTATTCCTTGCCTCTTCTCTCCATGTCCTCTTCTCAATATCACAGAATCTCATGCCTGAAAGCTATTTTTCTAAGTAAACTTAATAATTTTTGATTCTTGTAAACTTTTCATAGGCAAACACTGCTTGGCTAAAAAGAAATAATGGAGATTTATTATATTTCAGTAATAGTAGTTTCTGATGCCAAACAAAACTTTTCAGCTCAAACCAGGAATATAATTTGTACAGAATTGTAATTTGCTATGACAATGAGGCTATTTGCAAACTAACAAGCTAGCTGTTAAACATATTAGTCGTCGGGTCTTTAAATTAAAGTCAAACTATTATTACTTTCTCTACCATAGGTAAATAATAGAAAGAAACTCAGATTAATCTTATTTGTTCATTCAGCATCTAGCAAATGAAGTAAGCATGATTCCTTTTCTTTTAAGTAATAGTGCAGCATGTTCAGAATGATGAAAGACATTTATTCAAAATTTGCCATAGGAAATAGATTTTTAGCCTCAAAGCTTACAGGACTATATTCCAAAAGAATTTAAATTCATTAACAGAAAGTAAACTTCATGAACCAATATTAATTTTTAGTTATATTGAAGACTAATTCTTTCACAGTCAAATGCCAAATTTTCTGAAATAAGAATATTTGCTTAATTTCTTTCACAAACATACACTAAAATAAATCAGCATCTGTACTAGTGTATGACTTAAATTGTCTGTCTTCCATATCCTCTCACTTTTTCTAAATAATACATGAAGTTACTTTCCATATATTTTCTAACTGCATTTTTTTCTTAAATGCCTATCCATATCTCCTTGTAAGAAATAACGGAAATAAATTTCAGCACTTTCTAACAGCATATTTTTAGTAATTCTACACGCTTTTCTAGTTTCATTTTCCTTTAATTACCTATTGATATCCCATTGCAGAAAAATATGCAAATTGCACACTTCAGATTTTACATGAAGTGAAAGAACAAACTGCAATGCTGATTGTCCAGAGAGGAGGATGCCACCATTCACAGGATTCCATGCTGATTGATACCTAAAAGACCGTAGTTTTCAAAGCTGGACATCTTTACAAAACATGCTGAGTGCCAAAATATTTTTGTGGTTTTTTCATAGTCTGAGATGTAAGAAATTGCTTATGAAAATTTTAAAATTTCCAAGAGGTAATGATCTATTCTGCACTTATATCCCAGTGGCAACTGACATCTTCACCATTGGTTGAATAATACGTAGAAGTTTCTGATTCTTTGATAAAAAATAAAATAAAATAAAAATATGAAGCCCACAAAAGTCATCACATGGAATACATTCAGTGGGGAAAACAAATTTAAGGAAAAAACTCTTCATTTATGAATTTCTTAAGACAACTATGCAATACATTTAAATAAAATCAAACTTTGCTCAGATGTATAATGCACAATGAATAGCAAAAGGAAGTTAATTTTACTTAACAGGTATAGTAATTTAATAAATTTAGTTTAATCCTTTATCCAAGTGTATGCAAACAAAGTTTGCACCTGAAGTATCTTCAGGACTGAGGCAACTCGTAGTAAAGGGTATTCTGCACTTATAACCCAGTGGCAACTAATATCTTCACCATTGGTTGAATAATATGTAGAAGTTTCTGATTCTTTGATAAAAAATAAAATAAAATAAAAATATGAAGCCCACAAAAGTCATCACATGGAATACATTCAGTGGGGAAAAAAAATTAAGGAAAACACTCTTCATTTATGAATTTCTTACGACAACTATGCAATACATTTAAATAAAAACAAACTTTGCTCAGAGGTATAATACACAATGAATAACAAAAGAAAGTTAATTTTACTTAAAAGGTATAGTAATTTAATTACTTAAATATAAAGAGCCAATAGACTCCACTTTGGCAATGTAACATTATTTAAATTAAGAGCATATTAAATCCCAAACTGTTTCAAAACCAAATAAGAAACTCAAAGATCGGAATCAGAGTTTCATGCCGAATATAGTAAACTACAAAAGTATCCGCGAATACTAGCATAAGCCAAAGCACATAGTCCAACATTAGGGCAACTCGTTGCAAAGGTGGGGAAAGTTCTGATCACTATTCTTAGTATTTCCCATAATGTAAAACCCATCTCCTAGGAGATGTGTATGATGTTATACATTATGGTGGAAAGTCACTACCCAGACCGGTTTTGACCTTTATTGAGCTCTCATCAGTGAGTAGGCAGATCAAATTAATACTAAGGGTATAGCGAAAAGAACTAATATACTCTGCTATACGAGTTGTCAAAAAGGTGCACCCATTAAATTACTCTCATTCCTATCTTTGAGTTTCTTATTCGGTTTTGAAACAATGTGGAATTTAATATCCCCTTAATTTAAATAATGTTACATCGCCGAAGTGAAGCCCATTGGCGCTTATTATTTAAGTAATTTAATGGGTGCACCTTTTTGACAACTCATACAGTAGAGTATATAGTTTCTTTTCGCTATACCCTTAGTATTAATTTGGTCTGCCTACTCTACTCACTGATGAGATCTTGATAAAGGTTGAAAACGCTGGGTTTCGACACAAGTTTAAAAAGCGGAAGTTTGGTTGTCTCACAAATTCATCAAATGCCGAAAAAATATCTTCTCCCCTAGTCCTTCCCAATAATGGTATAATTTTCAAAGGTTCTTCTTTACTTGAATAATCTTGAAATACCATTAACTGAGCAATATCAGTGAAGTCATTTGATTCATTAAATTGTAATGAAAATGCAACACAATGGTGAATGTCTGACATTAACCTGGCCTGGAAACTTTTCTCCGGCAATTGGAACTCTTCCTTTTGGCAATTTGAAACCTTGTCTGCAGTCTAGAAGTAGTCTAGCAATGTCTCGAACTGAGAAGCTCCTTTCTGGAAGCGGGAAACTCCTCTCTCAAGCAACATGGATCCAGGCAGTCTCTCTGACGGCGACTCTGGACCAGGTACCCTCCTCTCTGACAGCAATTCTGGAATTGCTTCTGGACCCCTTCTGCTTGCTTCAGTCCCTTTTTATTAGGCCTCCTCTGAAACCTTGCACGAAGTTTGGCAACCCCCAAAGAATCGGTATGAGTCTTTCATCTTAAGTTTCAAGTTCGGTGCCTTTTGTTCTCCTCTGCTTTCTTTTGATTGTAAGTTGCCAGCTATTGGAAAGTTGTTTGAACTCTGACTGACTTCGGAGATGTTTACACTTAGAGCCCTGCAAGCCTTTCTCATACATATAAGTTTCAATAACAATCTTTCTAATGCTGCCATGTACAGCTTTGGCGACAAAAGCATTGTTTTTAACATTCTAACATATTCTTATTAAAGCAGTATATACAGTTAGCTTCAAAAGAATTACTTACAAAAACATCTAATACAAACTATACCGAGACAAA
This sequence comes from Typopeltis vanoorti, assembly GCF_054136105.1. Classification (NCBI taxonomy): domain Eukaryota; kingdom Metazoa; phylum Arthropoda; class Arachnida; order Uropygi; family Thelyphonidae; genus Typopeltis; species Typopeltis vanoorti. The sequence goes on along the minus strand of NC_143572.1, from coordinate 36,666,430 downwards.
CAACGTTTATTTTTTTACAATATTCACATGGGACTTAACCTAAGTAAAAAATCGATGTAACGTGCTTTGGAATATTTAATATTTAAGCTACAATCGAATTTTTACACTTTGCTTATAATCGTATTCACTTGGCTCGCTGTTTGACTTCCACTGATTCAAATTAATTCATTTACCCGGACTTATAAGAAAATTACTGATTTGACAATTTTAACAAAAAATAAATAAACAATAGCAATACGCTTAAAGCGATTTAAAAATAATACAAAATAATGATAAATAAAATATTATGTTTTCAGTTTTAATTAAATTTGTAAGTAAGGAGGAATACACAAGAGATCGACCAAAATTCGCTCCACGATCGACGCCCCTGTCCTAGGAGATGGGTTTTACATTATGAGAAATACTAAGAATAGTGATCAGAACTTTCCCCACCTTTGCAACGAGTTGCCCTAGTATTGGACTATGTGCTTTGGCTTATGCTAATATTCGCCGATACTTTTAAAGTTTACTATATTCGGTATGAAACTCCGATCTTTGAGTTTCTTATTTGGTTTTTAAACAACGTGGGATTTAATATCCCCTTAATTTAAATAGTAATTTAATAAATTTAGTTTAATCCTTTATCCAAGTGTATGTAAACAAAGTTTGCACCTGAAGTATCTTCAGGACTGAGGCAACTCATAGTAAAGTTGGACCAAGCTCTCATCACTCCTTGTCGCAGTATCTCCCATAATGCAAAGCACATCTCCTTGCAGACATGTATAATGCTATGCATTAAGGGAAGGGCCACTACCCAGACCGGTTTCGACCACTGTTGAGGTCTTATCAGTGGGAGCCAGACCCAGGAGTGGTGATACAAATTTAAGTATAGTAGTTTAAGTTTAGCTCAAATAAACTATCCTATAATATCGCTTCTTGTTACAAGTTTTTTCAATTGGATATAAATTAAATTAAAGATGCTGAGAAATTATATTCTTGTTTAATCCTTATCCAAGTGAAAGCAAACATAGTTTGTGTATGAAGTTTCTTTACAACTAGGCTACATATAACATATGCAAAATTAGTCATCAGCAGATAATACAAATCAGATTTCATAAAGGCCACCAGCAGAAAACTTGCCTCCTGTCCAAATGGAAGCCATGGCTTTTGGTTGCTCACTAAGCCTGTAGCTATAACTTCTGATCTCCTGATATCATTCTTTTCCTCCAACTCTTGCAAATGACCAAGAGAAACCACCTCCTACCATACTGGAATTCAAGATCGTATGCCTCCTTTAGTTTTTTTGACAAAAAGTCATTAAGAAAACTACTAAATATCTTGGATACTAAATATTCTGGTCCTGATGGCATCTCTCCAATTATTCTCAACCAGAGCCAATATCTGCTTTGCATTGTCCCTATATTTTATTATACATATATGGTACTTATCCCAATGAATGGAAGCAACCTCATATCCATCTTATTCCAAGAAAGGGTGACAGAAGTCTACTGTCAAACTACCAACCAATTGCCATCACCTCTGTCCTCTCCAAAATAATGGAGAAAGTCATCAATAGTCTACTTCTCTACTACTTAGAGGCTCACGAATTAATCATTGACAACCAATACGGATTCCACCATTTAAGATCCACAGCTAATCTTGTAGCTTACATCACTACCACTGGATATGTACCATGTAAAGGGTCAGAAAAACTTGTGCTCTCATCCTTGACATTTCCAAAGCTTTTGACTGTGTGTGGCATCGGGCCTACTAAACAAACTGCCATCCTTCAGTTTCCATGCCAACTCTGCCATAGGTAGAGCGTATGCTTGTCCCCATGCCAGTCCTAAGCCCGGTTAAAAGAGGAAGGTTGAGCGACAGGCTAATCACCATCCTCATAAAAAAACCCATGATTGCAGAAACCATGAGTGGAGCAAGAAATCCCTTGGGGCAGAGTGCTACGACGTGTGGTCTCCTAACAGATGAATATTTACAGTACTTTAGAGGGGCGCCAACATCTATGATGCAGGTGGGGCAAAGCCTCATGGAACCTCACTTGCAGATGAAGTCAATCACCCACCCTAAAATTAAACTTAAAATTGAAACATGGAATGTTCGCACAATATACCAAATTGGAAAAACTAGGCAGATAGTCAATGAGATGAGTAAATACGATCTTGATATCTTAGGAATTTCTGAAACAAGATGGACAGGTTTTGGTGAGATAAGAGCAACCGACAAATATTGCATATTGTATTCGGGAGATGATGTAAGACATGAGAAAGGAGTTGCAGTGATTGTAAGTGAGAAAGCAAGGAAAAGTTTGATGGAATGGAACCCAATAAATAACCAAATAATTAAAGCTAGATTTTTCTCCAGGTTCATGAAATTGACCATCATACAAGTATATGCACCCACAAATGATGCCGAAGAAATGGAGAAAGCACAATTCTATGAACAACTCCAAAAAGTGATTGATGAAGTCCCTAAACATGATTTGTTAATTTTGATGGGAGACATGAATGCTAAAGTAGGAAAAAGAAAGACGGAGGATGAATGTGCTATAGGAAACGAAGCAAGTGGTGAGCAAAATGAAAATGGAGAACTTTTTACATCCTTCTGTGAATTAAATAACCTCATTATAGGAGGTAGTATCTTTAAACATAAGGAAATTCACAAACTAACATGGATCTCCCCCGATGGAAAAACAAAAACCCAGATTGATGACATTGCTATATGTAATACTTTCAAGAGGACATTACAAAATGTAAGGGTTAAAGGAGGAGCTGATGCAGCTTCAGACCATTTTCTGCTAACCGCAACAGTTAAATTAAAGCTAGCAAGAAATTCAAACTAAAAAAGAATAAGAAAATTAAATATAACATTGATAAGCTGAGGAAAATAAAATAAAAGAGAAATTTGCCAATGAATTGGAGAATAGATTCTCAGTTTTGGAAGAATCAAATGAAAAGTATGAAGAAAATAAGATTGAAGCCAACTGGGAAAAGTGTAAACAAGCCTTCAATAAAACTGCAGAAGATATTTTAGGAGTGTCAAGTGGGAAGTCACACAAAGAATGGATTACAGGAAAGACATTAAAACCAATTGAAGAAAGGAAGAAGATAAAAGAGGAAATAAACAACTGCAAATCAGAAAGATTACGTGGAGAATATCAGAAGCAATACCAAGAAGTGCATGAGATGGTAAAGTGCTCTGCCAGAAATGACAAGAGAAACTACTATCAGCTATTGGCTGAGGATGCTCAGAGAGCAAATGATACTGGACTACTAACTCAAGAGCAAGAAGTTCAACAAAGATGGAAAAGTACTTTCAAGAATTATTAAATGTTAAACATGACTTTATAAATCCAAATAGTGAATCCCCTTTCGAAGAGATGCCAAATCAATTCGAATTTTATGTAGACATGGGAGAGATCACAGTGCAAAAAATCATGGAAGCAATCAAGATCCAAAAGAATAGAAAAGCAAGTGGAAATGATAATATTAGTGCTGAACTGCTAAAAACTGACCTAAAAACATCAGCAACTATACTGTATAAACTGTTTAATATCATATAGGCATTTGAGAAGGTTCCGAGTACCTGGAAAGAATCACAAATAGTCAAAATTCCAAAAAAAAAAAAAAGGTGATCTTACAGAATGCACCAATTGGAGAGGAATCAGTCTATTGTCAGTGGCATCAAAGATCTTCACTAGAATCATAATAAGCAGAATAAAAAATAGCATTGAGAAAATTTTGAGAATAGAACATGCAGGCTTTAGAAATGGAAGAAGCACGATGAATCAAATTTTTATTCTTAGAAACATAATTGAACAGTGTTGAATTAAATTCAACTATGTATCTCAGTTTTATTGATTTTGCCATAGTTTCGACAGCATAGACAGAGAATGTCTATGGAAAATCCTGAAAATTGACAAAATAATAAATATTATGTTAAGTAAGGTTGTGTCATGTCTGAAACACTTTTCATCATTGTCATAGATTGGATAATGTGGCATACCCTGAAAAATCTGAAAACTGGAATAAGATGGAACACTGACATCACATTAGAAGATTTGGACTATGCTGACGACATTGTACTACTATCATCTAGAATTGTAAGACATGAAAATTAAGACAGCAAAGTTAGAGGAAACTGCTAAACAAATAGGCTTACACATCAATGAGAAGAAAACCAAAATATTAAAAATCAACAGTAAAAAGAATGACCCAATCTTTATAAATGGAAATCAAGTAGACATGACAAACACTTTTAATTACCTAGGAGCAACTGTCAACACGGAAGGTGGTACCAACGAAGACATTGCAATAAGAAAAAAATCTTGTTACGCATTTAAAACTTTACAGAAAATTTGGAAATCATCCAATATAAAAACAAACTTTAAAGGTGCAAATTTTTAACTCAACTGTTAAATCTGTATTACTTTATGCAAGTGAATCATGGAAATTAACCAAACAACAAGAGAATTAAATAGATGCATTCTAAACAAAATGTCTTCACAGAATTCTCAAAATTTATGCCAAATAAAATCTCAAATATTGAAATTTACAACAAAACCAAAACCAACCCCATTACAATAGAGTTAAAGAAACACAGATGGACATGGATAGGTCATGTATTGAGAATGCCAACATCAGAAAACATAACAGCATTGACATGGATGCTTGATGGTAAAAGGAAGAGGGGAAGACCCAAAATGACATGCCACCGGATGGTAATCCAAGAAGAACGAAACAAACCAGGATGGTTGAGCTGGGCCGAACAGGATGGCACGCTACACTCGTGGCCTCATGCACCTTATAGGTGTAAAGAGCAATAAGTCAAGTAAGTCAAAGTTTCCATGCCACTCTCTGTAGGTGGGTAGTCACCTTTCCATCTAGTCAATTCTCTGAGTCATGGTAAATGGCTTCCTCTCTTCGAGCTTCGCCACCTATGCTGGAGTGCCTCAAGGATCTGTCCCATCACCTAATCTCTTTCTCCTGTACATAAATGATTTACTTACAATAACCACTAATCTCAAACACAAATTTGCAGATGATAGCATTCTCCACTCATCCTACTCATTAGACAAAACTATGCAGTACTCAGACATCTTAGGCTACAAAATCAGCTACAACTAATGCTTTAAATATTGATCTACATACTATCCACCAATGGGGTGAGGACAACCTTATTATATTCAATGCGACCAAAACACAGTCTTGCCTCTTCTCATACAAAAGAGATCCCAGCTCACCTTCCCTTCCCTCAGTAACACACAAATCACTAGAGAAGATCAGATATTTTTGCTTGGACTAATGTTTACCTCCAGTCTTTCCTGGCATAAACACAACACATCACATAATAGCACCAAATTTGCCCATGTTTAGAATACTGCTCATGTGTTTAGAGTGGTGCACCTAACATTTCCCTCAAAATCCTTGATGCCATCCAGAGGTGAACAATTAGTCTCATAAATGATTCCTTTCTTACAGATTCATTCCACTCTCTATTTCACAGGTGCAGCATTTCAGCAGCACTGTGTCTATTCTACAGGTAGTTCTATGGTCACTGCTCCAGTGAATTAGCAATCATCATTCCTCCACTTTCTGTTGCACCTGTTAATACAAGCTGCACAACACCCTTTTACTGTGCAAATGCATAAACACCGAACCTGCTTCTATTCATCCTCTTTTATTCTGTCCACCTCTGTCCTCTGGAACAGCCTTCCTCAAGAAGTATTCCCAAACAGCTACAAACTGCAACTCTTCAAAAAACATCAACAAACGTCTCGGTCCTCATTTGCACTACAACACGGCACTGACGTGCTTATAGGTCCCTCAACCTCTCATGTATGGGGGAGGATCAATAAAAACTTGTATATACAAGCTAATAACTTCACATTAATTGCCTTAGTATCCAATAATGCAAAGGCACAAATCCTTTTGGGTGTGTATAATACTATGCATTATATGAAGGTCCACTATCCAAGACCAGTTTTGACCTTTGAGGTCTTAACAGCGGAAGCCAGATTCCAGAAAAGATACCAAAGTTGAAGTAATGCAGAAGTCATATTTCCCATAGACACTTGGATAAAGAATTAAAGAAGAATATAATTTCTTGGTACCTTTAATTTAATTTATAACCAAGTGAAAAACTTTCGACTAGCTCTAATCCAGAGTATTTCGATAATAATACTACTTGCATATGGGAAATATGACTTCTGCATTACTTTAGCCTTAGTATCTCTGTAATTTTTTTGTGTCATTAATTCTATGCTTAAATAATAAGAATAATGATAAAAATAACTGACCATCTTTGACCATGTCTACAGGACAGTGTACTCAAAATATTTGAATCTTTGCCTGATGTTCTATGTTCTCATTCAAATTATTTTATCTTGTATGTTATCTTTGTTCTTGACAATGCCTCAGTTACTGTTAGGCAAATATTTCAATAAAATTATTCAATTTTGATTTTTTATTTCTCTGTCATGAATAATCATTAAATTTCTTTATTATTCGTGTTTAGTGTTGAATATTATAGATATTTCTTCCTTTCCCTGCATAAATCATTTTGGAATTATTATTTAGCAGTAACTCACAAGGAAGTTAAGTTTTCTCATCTCAATAAACACCAAACATGTACACTATTTCTACAATTCCAACCTAAAGACTACTTCTAGTCTAATGATGTCTATAATCATTTCTGCTAAGTTTGACGGTGTTCAGTAAGTGGCTGTTTGCCTTAGTCTTCTAAAGAAAACAGGTAATAACACAGCTGGAATGACATCTGATTATGTTATATCATCATATTTTACCTAGTCTAGCTATAAATACTGTTATAACTTAAACAGCACATAAAGCTTTAATCTATCAGTAAATCATTTACAGCTTTCAGCACATACAAACCACATGTATAATGTGCATGTAGCAGAATTCAATGTTTGAAATGTTCCCCTTTTGCCTTCATGCATGGCCAAAGCCTGTGAGGCCACATATTGATGGCAGCACACACACACACATACATACAGAAATTCTACCCCTGCTAGCTCCAAATCCACCTTCAGACTGGTGATACTGGGGTGTCGTTTCTTGCAGGCTACTCTCTCTCTCAAGCTCTGATCACAATTTATAGTCCAATGGATTCAGAATGGGACTTCCAGAAGGCCAACCAAATGATGATATGTAGTCGGGCACATTTGCCACAACCTCTGTTATGTGGTCCTCACCTTCAGTGCAGGGGCTGAGTCCTGTTGGAAGGTCAACTGCCTACCATGAAACAAAGTACTGTTCAGGGGGCCATGGCGAAGGTTCCAGCAGTGTCTTGATACACTTTGGCAGAGGTTTGACCCCTTCCTCACAGAAATGCAACTTGGATACCTCCTGATACGTTATCAGTGGGAGCCAAGTATACCACAGAAAGTGATATCTCTCGTAATATCACTTTCTGTGTTCTCATAGAATTATGATGGAGGTGTGCCTTCATAGCCTTAATGTCTTCTGTATTGTTATAACAGTGAATAGTCCAATATACAAACATTCTACTGATTCTGAGTGTTTTTAGAGTGTTAAAAATAACAGGTGGCTGCATTACAACCTCGTGTAGTGCTATTACAGCTACACAGTTCTCATAATCTCTCCACTACATGTTTACTGGTACAACTAGACAACTCTCTCTCTCTCTCCACTGATAAACACATGAATATAGGCTGTACACATTGTGACTAATGGAATCAAGCTCATGCAATTCTGTGGATGGCAAGGGGAGTGTGCAGAAGTTGAACAGTATTTATGGCAAGACTTATGAACAGTTTAAGCAATATAGAATACACTTTGATCAGTTAAGACTCAAACCGTCACCCTGCTCTCATTCATTCAGGAGCCAAGTGGAAATCCACTAAAAAATAGTGCACTGAAGAAGGTGAAGATCACAAGTTAGAAGCTCCAGTTGGTTCTGCATAATCCTTGCAGGCTATGTGGATGTCTTTTCTCAGTTACCTTGTTTTAAGCTTTAAGAAATCCTAACTTGGCTTCATATAAACTTAATTAATGCTTTGAACAGAACAATTAATCCTATTTGCACAAACTTGCTATATAACAGCAATGGGGATGCATTAAGAGTTGAATAATCCAGAACTTCTGCTCTTAACTGGTAATTAGTTTACGGAATTAACAACGCATATAAAGTATATATATTAATTATATAAAGTATATTAATTAATTAATGAGAACTTCAGCCCAACTGCCAAGACAACCAAATTAGTCCACCAGAGGGCACCATTAGGACTTTAGGAACAATATTAGTTTCTTGCTTTCTTCCTCATTCGCTTTTGTTAGTGCCTGCGTGCACATACCATATCTTTATGTTCCTGAAGATGGCAACGTGACGTTGCCGAAATATAGAAGTTATTCATTAACGTTACCTTTAATTAATATACTTTATATGCGTTGTTAATTCCGTAAACTAATTACCAGTTATGTATGACCAACATATAAGCCTTGCTACTAGAATTCTGCTCTTAAGATCAAATGGACAACTTTATCAAGGCACTTTAGGCATCCAGAAATTAGGTGGTGGTATCATAACAGGTAATAAAACTGATCTACCACCACTACTCTCTAAAAGCGTTCACAAACATCTATGTCCATAATGTGATTTTAACCAAAAACCTATTACCTATTGGATGCATTACTAACTTGACCAACAGTATAATCATAAGTGAAAGCTTCAGTGATTATATTTTATTACCAATAATGTGAAAATGCTCCAGTAAGTATAGGACAAGTACCCTTTATTTCAGCTTCCAGTCTTGAATGTTATGGAATATTATGCAAATTACTGACAGTGAATTGTTGTTCATATATATTTGGATTTTCTGCAAATAAGGTAGCACAGAAGATTGAAGGACATTTAAAAAACAAAAAGAATAAAAAATACCTTAATTTTTCTCCCAATATTATATAAAATATGATATAAATCTTATTCAATGACACTTACACAACTTTTTTGTCAAGCTTCATTAATTTATTTGTAAATTCAGTCAATATTTCTAAAAATGCTATATTAGGAGGTGGCCCAAGTGGATCTACTGGATTTTCTAAAGGTGTAATAGAATATAAGATACCCTCTCTGTGTAGAGCTGCAACTGCTTCTCTATTTTTCACTTGATCCAAACCAAAAGAAAGAGCAAATCTCTTTGCTAATTCCTATTCAAACACAAAAATTTTTACGTCAAAACTAGTAAGTGCAAAATAACGCTAAATTTATAGATTACATTATGTTAAAACAAATATTAAATATTCATCTATATATTTAAATAAACAATGCTCAAATTATAAACTTCATAGATATCAGCATTTTCAGAAAAGGGAAAACAAAGTATATGAAACTTCAGTTATTTCCAGTATTTTGCCAAAGTCGAACTGGCATCATTGGGAAAACAATACAGTAGTAAATGTGCATGTTAAATCATGTAAGCATGAGTATGAAAGACTGAATGCATATATAACTGAATACTAGTGTATAGCCTCTTACCTTGGAAAAGGTCAATCTGACAGTAGCAAAATACTGGAAAGAATATTTTTTATTATTTTAAATTAAAAAATTATTAATTCTTTTATTTTATTACTTTTTTTATTTATAATATCATATTCACTGTCATAAGCTTCAAAATAATATTTATGTTTCATAGGTTTTAAAATTTGAATTACTACTTTTAATTTGCTTTTGGCACTGCAAGTTGCTATCAGAATGTAGGAGAATGGATAAGTATCTATGATATTAAGGGGATACATTTAAGGGTTTTTTTCTTTAAAAATTTTTTTTATCTGCAAATAGTTTATTAAGAAAAATAAAGTTCATATATTTTTGTTCACATCTAGTATAGTGTCCTTCCATCTCTTATTTGTGCACCATTTTTAGTGAAGAATGCAAAATAAATATAGAAATTGACAACAGAATAAGAACTGGAAGCAGAGCTAATCTCAGATGGCATGTTATAAAGTGATGCTATCTAAGTGATCATGCCATCTCAGATGGCATGGTCATTTAAACAGAATTAAAAAGGAAAGATTAGGAAAACAGGTGTTTGATATAAAGATAGTAGGTTTGATTTGATTTTTTTTTTTTTATGGAGCAAAGACATCAAAGGTCATACTGCACCAGAACTCAGGTCATTGCAGTACATATTCTAATCGGTTAGTAGGACAATCACAAACATCCATGCCCTTGGCAGGATTTGAACCCGCAACCTCTTGGCTGGAGAGTGGATATGCTAACCACATGGCCAACCAGGCTGGCAAAGATAGCAGAAAAAAAAGACCCAGAGGAAGACCAAGGAACTAATGGATTGGTGAAGTTAGATGCTTTAAAAGATCAAAACATAACATATGACAATATTGGAATCCCAGTAGAGACTATTTTGAGGAAAACTGCTGATATGAAATAAATAATTAACATAAGCTTTTCACATTGTATCATCATAGTGTCCTCTTCACCCCCCCCCCTGAGAGAAAACATCAGGAAGTTGATGTCAAAAATAAAAGTAAAATTTTATTTTCCAAAGAGAGTGGGTGAAGCGTCATTAACTTAAATAACTTTTTCTGAAGACTAGTGCACAGCCTGTCTCTATCCTTCAAGCTTTTTGGGATGGAGAGTATGATAAACCACTGCTGCAATCTTGATTGCCCTAAATCCTAGCACTGGTATTATTGTTTATAATAGTGTGAGTCCTACAGTCAATTTTCTTGAGATGAAGGTTAAAATCCAAGCTTCTGGGATGGAAACCCAACTTGCTTGTTGAGTTTCCATGGTTGAAGAAAGGATTAGAAAAAGTTCCCTTAGCCCGTGACTAGAATTGAACTTAAAATGATCTTTCTTTGGCCTACCCATTATGGATGCAAATGCCATTTTCACAGGATTACCTACGCAGGCACTTCGATGATTATGATAAGTTATTTCTTCCTATGTTGCACCCATACATGAGAGGTTGGTTAATTAACTATAGTACACTGGTATCTATTTTTTAGTATGGGTATGGTGCAATCGCTGGGGAAATGAACCAAGCAGCCTTCCAAGCAGTTGATCTGCTTGGAAGGCAGCTATGCTAACTACTATATGGCTTTGCTGCTTTAAGGAAAAACACATTCTGTATAGCATGTTTTATAAATTTAGCTAAACATGAAATAAAACGTGTTTAGCATTATTGGCTCAAACCACCCTACTACTCATTATTTATATCGCCGAGATACCTTGAAATAACATGATGTATTTTATCTACCATGGCCAGTTGGGTGGTCAATATGCTTAAAACTGAGCAGAATTACTCTGCTACAATAACAAGCATGAAGTTCACCTGAAATATCCAATCTAGATACCTTTTAAACACACCACATTCTTCTGCAAAATGTCAAAATCAATCTCAAATAACATGCAAATGTGTGTATGAGCGTATGTGCACGTGCATGCGTGCGAAAGAGAGAGAATATACAGCTATCATAAAATCTGGTATTTGCTTATTACTATAATGTATTGTTAATATACATCACAACATTTTAGCTCCACAGCAATATGCAGATTCGGCAGTCTCATATTATCTAGATGGCAGTATATGAGTTGAAGAAAACCAATAAATTAATGACAGACTAAACTTATACTCAGCAGAAATGCTGTGACAAAATACTGGCCTCTCAGAACAGGATACATGAGTCATTTTCAGGAACACAGCTGCACATTCCAATAATTCAATACAATTAAATCTATGCAGAGAGCAAAAGAAATAAACTTTGCATCAGTGGCAAATGATAGTCATGCTGCACACCAAGATATAGAACATGCTTACAAAAATGAAGTTATAAAGAATGATGGCTGGTGGTTCTTTAAAGTAATTTGGCACGGACTCGCTACAAGCAAGTAACAATAATCATATTAAATACCCAAACAAATATTAACAATGGAATACATATATGCGTTATATTGCATCTTGATGGTTAGTGACATGATGCATGCTACTGAGGTCTGCATGCGTTAGATATTTTATGAGAGAGGACAAGACTTGAAGTCAGACAGCCCTGGTCCAAAGAATCCATGGAGCTTCAAAAATACATAAAGCATACCATTAAGATCCACATTCTTCCACTTCCTTGTTATCTAGACAACTTACAAAATTGGTAAACAGGTAAGCCCCCATGCAAGCAAGACAGACTCTTTTATAAGAAATATGTCACGCTTTGTTGAATTTAACAATAGAACCATCTGACCTGCTTGAAAATCTAGACATCAACCTGTTCACTAATGTATCCTGAGCAGAAACCAGAGTTACTTCGAGATTTATTTCCTCTCGATATTATGACATTTTTTAAGCACCATATTGACAACACCTTCATATTTCAGGACAAGTTTTATAAACAGAAAGAGGAATTGGCAATTGGCTCTCCATTGTCACCGTTGCTAGCTAACTTGTCATCAAAGGATTTGAAAAAGCTTTGGAGTCCCATGGAACATGATCTAAAGTGTGACTAAGGTAGGTTGACGATGTTTGAATCGCATGGCCCAGCTCTACTCCCCAACTACAAGAATCATCATTCACCTCAACAACATTGACTTCAAATAAAATTCACCATTGAATTAGCAACTAATAGATCTTTATTGTGTTTAGACATGCTCCTAGAAGTGTTCAAACAAAACAAACTTAGCTATTCAGTTTACAGCAAGTTAATGCACACTTGCATACAAAATCCCATCATCATCTGGCATAAAAAATTGGCATTATAAGAACCTTAAGAGGCAGAGCATACAAGAACCTCAGTAGTTGAAACAAAAACAAATCAAGAATCAGAATACCTCAGTCCCGTTCTACCAAAGAATGGCTACAACAGAACATTGGTTAAAATCTTAAAGCAATTTCCTAAGCAAACAAACAAAAACAAGAAAGCAAGATTACAAAGGAGCAATACTTCTTCCCTACATTTGGTCAGTTACAGACAAGATCAAAGATATTATGCTAACAAGGGAGAGAAGTTGCCTTCTTTCCACTAAACAATATTTAAAGTCTCCTTAGAGCAGGGGTCTAAAAATCTTTAGCAACCATTTTTTACTGCAGTCAAATTTTGCAATTTGCACATTAACTACTTAATGTACAGGTGGAGATGTTAGTAAAAAAAAAACTGGTACAAAAATCTGTTAAATGCTATTTTGATATTGTAAACACAAATAAACATATTTAAATCACAAATTTATTTATAAATTATATATAAAATCAAAAAATAGAAAAATAATATATTAAACACAATTCCTTTGGTTTTGTTTATCTTTGCACAGGATATCTAAATTTGGCTCATAACTTGAAAACGTTTAAAAGGACACATGACTCAGAACTGCCACATGTTAGTTTGATTCTCAGTGGATTTCATACGTAATTCATCTGAGAAAATATTTGCTTGATGCCCAACATTCTGTTATAATTTGATTTTGATATCTTTCTCTAGCTCCTTGCATATTTTTTGAATTTATTAGTCCATATGACTAAGCTTCTAATTCAATCAATACTATTTCCAAATTATCAATTCTTAAAAATTCAAAATAAAGTGATGTATACGTAACTTTAGTTCATCAAAGTCCTTTGGATTACTTATGAAATTAAATATAGTACCATCCATAGTCTAATTCCAATTTTATATTTTCAAATGGCTATTGACCATTGTCCATGAATTTGTTTATTGCGAAAAAATATTTAAACCATGATGTCCTTATTAAATAAAACAAGTTTGTTCACAAAACTTTTTCCATTCTTGATGCATATATAAGACAGTAAGATTTTTACCCTTCAGACGAAGATTCAAATCATTGAAATAATTCATTATATCAATTAATAGCCCAGGTTCCATTAACCAAACATGATTACCAAGTCGCAGAAAATTCATATTTTCTGCAATTCAATACAAGCACACAAATCGACAAAAAATTTTGCCTACGCTTAACCATCATACTTCTGAATGTAAAAACAGATCTATATTCTGAGTTCCATATCTTGCAATAAAAATTTGAATTGTTTATGTGTGAGAGCTGAACATGCTTTGATTAAACTTATAATTTTTATCATAATAGTCATAACTTTGTTTAATTGTTTTGCAGATGCTTTAGCATACAGCTTTCTTCATGAATTATACAATGAAATGATAAAACAAAACATTTTTCATTTATTCTTCAATATTTTTTAACATATTGTTGAATCTACTTGAACAGTATGAACTGATAAAAGCATTTCTTTAATTTTCTTAATTATATCGTATTGATTCTTAAATTCTTCAAAAAGTTCCTCAGAAAATTGCTATCCATAAAAGGCTTTCCATATTTTGTAATAAAGCCAGCTTTTGTTAGGCAGTGGCCCTGATTTATACATTTCTGCAAAGTTTCCTATTGTTGCTTATAATTCAATATACAATTGATACCTGAATAACACAGGCTTGAACTGTGTGGATCCACTTATATTCGAATTTTTTTCAATAAATATACTAGAAAAATTTTTTCAGATTTGCGACAATTTAAAAAAACTTGCAGATGAACTGAGTAGACTAGAAATTAAAAAAAAAAATTAAGTATATCATGAATGCATAAAATATATACAACAAATCTATTATAAACAGCTAAAATTTATCAAAACGTACATAAGCAAACACTAACAGACTGCACATGGCACCATTCGCAGTCGAGATGTAAACATAAAGATGTGGTATTAAATCATAACTATAATAAATTTAGTTTAATCCTTTATCCAAGTGTGAGCAAACAAAGTTTATGCCTGAAAGTATCTTCAGGACTGGGGTGAAGTGGTACAACACCAGGCAATTCCTTGCAAAGGTGGAGCAAGCTACCAACACTCCTATCTCAGTATCTCCCATAATGCAAAACACATCTCCTTGCAGATATGTATAATGTCATGCATTAAGGGAAGGGCCACTACCTAGACTAGTTTCGACCTTTATTGAGGTCTCTTCAGTGGGAGCCAGGCCCAAGTAGAGATACGAGGCAGAAGCATTAGCAAGGTCATCTCTACCTATAGGAGTTGCCAAACTTATGCTCACACTTGGATAAAGGATTAAACTAAATTTATTATAGTCTAACCAAGTGAAAAATAAACCTTCAACATCTTTCTCTAAATCCAGAGTAATTTAATAAAAAAGGTGGCACACTGTTTGGCAACTCTTATAGGTAGAGATGACCTTGCTAATGCTTCTGCCTCGTATCTCCACTTGGGCCTGGCTCCCACTGAAGAGACCTCAATAAAGGTCGAAACTAGTCTGGATAGTAGTGGCCCTTCTCTTAATGCATAACATTATACATATCCTCAAGGAGATGTGTTTTGCATTATGGGAGATACTGAGATAGGAGTGATGTTAGCTTGCTCCACTTTTGCAACGAGTTACCCGGTGTTGTACCACCTTACCCCAGTCCTGAAGATACTTTCAGGCACAAACTTTGTTTGCTTACACTTGGATAAAGGATTAAACTAAACTTATTATAGTCTAACCAAGTGAAAAATAAACTTTCAACTTCTAAATCATAACTACAAAAATTAACTGTTATTAATTAGTTAAATTTATTTAATTAATCAGCATTAGTGAAGTAACTGATAGAAAAAAAAGCTACTGTACTGTAATGTAAAACTTAAAAAATAATACGGTACACAAGTTTATTTTGGTAAAAAAAATTTAGTTTGTATGTACCTGTATTACTGAGGATTTTGATTTAATAAAATTGCATAGTTCAGTACATAACTTAATTTGCATAAAAAATATCACTTTCTTGTACACAATACAAAAAAAGTTTTACAAAATAACACACAAAAAAAGTTTTTTTTATTTCTTTGTAAAAAAGTCACCGATTTTCTTTTGCTTCTTGGAAGCTAAACTTTTTTCGAATGCTTCTTATCAGAGCTGCATTAGCAATAAAATTTTGGGGAATGGCGTATCATTCTGCTTAGTCCATTCTATACACATATTAAAACTGTCAACTGCCTCTTCATGTTTTACTTTTTTTTCCCTTCTAGTTCTTTATTGTCATCATCTGTCTTCTTATTCATTCTGTGGAGTCATATTATAATTTCAGCATCTGATTTGATTTCGAATTCACTTTCGGTTCTACCTGTAATCCATTCCGTAGCATCTGTTTATGAAATTTCAACATCTGGATTTATATTTTTAACCAAATTATGCACGTTTTGAATTTCCTCTTTTTGTGTATCACCGTGGTTATCTCTTGGTAAATTCTAGAAGGCCACAGTTTTTTCCATGATGCTTGAATTGCTTCAGGTTCTACGGCTTCCCAAGCAAACGTGAACACACAATAAATCAAAATAAGCCTACACTATAACCGTACAATCGACAGTATGAAAAAAATACTGTACTGTAATAATAATAAAATAAATAATAATAGTTAAAATAACAACTATTAAATAAAAATAATAGTAGACAAAATAATACGTAATAAAAAAAACTTTTTTCCCCTTTCAAACCGTGGTTTGGATTAGAGAGATACCACTGTATATTGCTGCTTCTTCGTTATCAATGGATGAAGCGTTATACCTGTAAATAAATATGAATTTCTTTTTCATGTTATCTTTTCATTTCTGATGTCTAGTGTTAGTAATACGTAAAACATCTAGTGTTTTGCATCATATGATGTAGGTACTGACAGACAGGCGACGTAAACTTACGGTATCAATAAATACAGTACAGTAATGTAAATGTATTTACACTTCCTTATGATTCTCTTTAATAACATTTTCTTTTCTCTAGCTTACTTTATGAAATGACTAGCTTACTTTATGAAAAGAGCCTGTGTAGCTCAGTGGATGTGGCGTTTGCACACCATCGCGCTAGGCCGCACGAAGGAAGTCTTGGTTTCGAGTCTAGTCGGCGACTAGAGGAAATTTTTCTAAGCCTTTTTTCGACCGGTTCCCGAGTTAGTCGATCTCTGGCACGGGCAAGCAGGTTTTTCCTCCCGGAAACTCGGGTTTTTCGTCCTGTAAACTCAACAAAATCGACCGTAGAACCCACATTATTTCAGACATTAAAATATATTGTGTTAGGGTTAGAGACCACGAGATGGCGGCACATTTGAGCCGTCTCTCTTCACTGCGTACCGCTTAATTAGTGATAGCCTTGGGCCATCTGTCTCTGATTGGGTACCAGTGGAGATTGAACTGCCCACTCAGTCTCCAAAAGTTAGATAGGGCTAAATGGCCTCGCCTACTCCCGTATATACGGGAATAAAAAGGCGTTAGCTGATTTTTTTTTTTTTTTTTTAGCTTACTTTATTGTAAGAATACAGTATATAATACATATAACATACAAAATATGTGTCAACTGACTGTTTATGTTATTGGTAAGGCTTCCAGTCAACAGTAGGCAATTAGTAGTTAAGTTTTTGAGTAGTCAAAAGTTATATGTGGATTTTCGAACAACGCAGGAGTGGGGGGGGGAGTCGGCACCCCTAACCCCCACACTGTTCAAGGATCAACTATACATTGTTTGCCATCAATATACACGTATGATGATCTTTCTCATCAGCATCAAATTCCTGGTATGTACCCATACAGGGTGTACAGGATAATTATGATAGTACTACATGAAAAAGTTACACTATTATTAACTTCTTCCGATCAACAATTTTTCTCCAAATTAATCTGTTACCTCAAGACTCAGACATAATCAGATCTTATATTTGTTTTTGAAGGCAATTTTTACTGTATCGATTTATCTACATCTTGGTCTTCCTATGGGTTTTTTCCCTGCCAACCTGGCAAAGAACAGGTTGTTTTGCTAATCTTTCCTCTACCATTCTATTTAATTGAGCGTTCCATCAGAGATTAGTGCTACTAACACATTCCTGAATAGCAATGGCAAGTTCTTTCCTTATATCCTCATTTTTAATGTGGTACTGAAACTGATACCATCTGTTCACTCCATTTATCTTTCTCCAAGTACTTGATCAAATGTTTTTTTTTATTGCTAACCCAGCTCTCAGATCCAAAAGTTAAATATGACTTGAATGCTGTCCTGTATATAACTAGTTTAGTGTTTTGACTAATTTCTCTCTTATTCCATATAAATTTATCCAGTTGACTCCTTACCACACCAACCATGCTAATTCTGTTGTCTATTTCCAAATTTAAATTAACATCTTTACTTAAAAGAGTGCCTAAATAGCTGAAATGTTTTACTTGTTTTATAGGTTCAGTATTCAGGATACAGTTAATGTTTTCAATGTTTCTGCCTATTATCATTGTCTTTTTTTTTTTTTTTTTTTATTGTTGATTTGCATACCAACCAAGATGTAGATAAATTGATACAGTAAAAAGTGCCTTCAAAAACAAATATAAGATCTGATTATGTCAGAGTCTTGACAGGTAACAGATTAATTTGGAGGAAAATTGTTGATCGGAAGAAGTTAGTAATAGTGTAACTTTTTCATGTAGTGCTATCATAATTATCCTGTACACCCTGTATGGGTACATATCAGGAATTTGATGATGATGAGAAAGATCATCATGCATGTATATTGACGGCAAACAATGTATAGTTGATCCTTGAACAGTGTGTGTGTGTGGGGGGGGGGTTAGTGGGTGCTGACCCCCTTCATTGTTCGAAAATCCACGTATAACTTTTGACTACTCAAAATCTTAACTGATTTAACATCAGACCATCATCCTGTACCTCCATTTCTAACTGCTCACTTACAGCTTAAATGAAGGCTATGTATTGTTTGAAATCATGTCACATTTACATAATATAATTGTAGTGTTTGAAGAGCTTTCCTCTTGGCACCTTGTCATATGTCTTTTCCAGATCAATAAAACTTAAACACAAATCCTTGTTATATTCCCAAGATTTAATCACCTATTTGTTTCAATGTGAAAATCTGATCCTCAAACTATTTGGCATGAATCCAGCTTGTTTTCTTCACCAAGCTTCTCTTCCACAATTTTCCTTGGCCGTTTCTCAAGTATAAATCTTACCAGGAACACTCAGTAAGGAAATACCTATGTAATTCTTACATTTAGTTTTATTTCCCTTTTTATAGATGGGTACTATGAGAGCTCTGTTCCAATCATCTGCAATTCGACACTTTGACTTGTCCTTATGAATTATGCAATGCAGACACTGGAAACTTTTATACCTCCATATTTGATTATTTCTGGTCGAATTTCCTCTATTACAGCTGCATTTCCACATTTCCGATTTATGAACTTTTTCTACTTCAAGTATGGGTATATATTCCTGACTGCATTCCTGTTTTTTTTTTTTTTTTTTTAATCACCATGCTAGCACTACTTGTTACATTTAGCAGTCCTTCAAAGAAATTACTCCAAACATCTAGAATATCTTTATCTTCAGTTTTCTTGTCATCTTTATCATCTCTGATTCCTTGTACAGAACTTTTTTCCCTCTATTTCTAAGCTTTTTCAATAGCTTTCAGAATCTTTTGTCACTTTCCTGATATTTTTACCAAAGTCCTCTCATGAGTTTTGTTTAGCGTGTTTTACACAGTGCTTCACTTATATTTTTCTCTGTATTCTCTAAGAGCACAAGTTCACTTACTTGACAGGAACTTTCCATATGCTTTCTTCTTTTCCTTAACTATCTTTTAAATTTCCTAAGTCCACCATGGAGTTCACATTTTTCTATCCTTACAGACAACCTCAGCACATGCTTCTGTGGTTGAATCAATCAATGTTTTCTTCAAGGTTTGCAAATCTCTCTTGTTTTCAAACTCTCATTTCTTCTTCAATGATGCTTGTATTTGAGTCTACAGTTTACCTTTGAAAGCTAATGAACTTTGACTAGTTTTAAAAAACTTTCTTACACGCTTTCTTTTCAATATGAAATTCAATATGATCCTGCTCAAAACTAAACAGCAATCACTTCCTATTTCAAATACTCTATATACACTTTTGTCCTGAACCAGTGGGAAAACATTGCTAACAAGTATAACATAGTCAATGAGACTTTTCTTATTCCTTGCATCTTCTCTCCATGTAAATTTGTGCTGATCTTTCTTCTAGTCTAAATTTCCTCATTGATCTCAATTTCGTAAGTTCGACTTGCTACCCTTCCCATGTATAAACAACACACAAACGTATCAAAATTTTCACAATCATTACCTTCCTTCCTACACAACCTGAAAATTCCTACATTTCTTTTTCTTTGGTTCCAACATTGCTAAAAATAAATGTTAATTAAATAATGTTATTTATTATTATTATCATCACCATCATAGTCAAATTTCTGACATGTACCCTCAATGGGTGTACAGGATATTATGATAGTAATACATGAAAAACTTACATCATTACTAACTTCTATCTACAATTTTTCTCCAAATCAATCTGTTACCTGTCAAGACGAAACCGGAAAGAAGAAATTAAGATTTTGGAAAGCTTTGAGATGTGGATTTGGAGAAAGATGGAAAAAAATCAAATGGACAGATAAAATAACTAATGAAGAGGTCTTAAAAAGAGTAGAAGAAGAAAGAAGTCTGTTAAGAAGGATAAAAAGAAGAAAGGGGAAACTGGATCAGACATATTCTGAGAGGGAATGGAATCATCAGATGCCATCGAAGGAAAAATAGACATGAAAAGACCCAGAGGAAGAGTAAGGAAAACAATGCTAGATGACATGCTGAGTGGAGATAGGTACATAATCTTGAAAGAGAAGGCTCAGAACAGAAGAGAGTGGAGGGAAAGTTTTTGCTGCTAAGAGAACCTGCTCAATTGCAGAACTCAAGAAGAAGAAGATATTTCTGTCTTCTAAGGCACTTTTTACTGTACCAATCTACCTATATCTTGGTCTTCCTTTGGGTCTTTATCCTGCAAACCTGGCAGAGAACACTTGTTTTGCTAAACTTTCCTCTCCCATTTCTGTTTAAATGACCATATCACCTGAGATTAACTCTGCTACTCTTGTGTAGAGGCTTAAGTGCTGTGAGGACATTATGTTGGAGGTTTAATGGATTTTTTACAACACTCAAAAAGAATTAAATTAGAATTTAATACTTCCTATATTTCGTCCTAGTCACTAGGACATCTACGGGGATTACAAAAACAATTAATGTAACATGCACACAAAAACTTACAATACTAAGCCCAACCACGTGGGTGACACTAAAGTCCTATCTAGGTGGAGCGCCCTCTAAGGGCGGTAGTAGGTGGCCTGGAATGTAAGGTGGAACCTCTGGTGATGAGTGTTTCCCAAATCTTCGGAAGCTTAATGCAACCGTATTTATTTAGATTTGGTTGGTTTCTGAGAGCTGCTGCTGCTGCTGCTTCTAAGAAAAGTCTCTCTTTCTTGAATTTGCTGTGGTGGAGCATGGTGGTTTTCTTCCATGATACTCTGTGGGTGGTGTCCAACACATGGTCAGCCAAGCCTGAATGGCCATAATTGTGTTTAACGATGTACGACTTGTGTTCCTCCAGGCGGATGGATGCTGATCTGCCTGTCTGTCCAAAGTATGCAAGCTTACAGGAACAGGGTACTTTGTAAACTCCAGGCAGAGAGAGAGGAGGGAGCTGATCTTTTGTAGACCGGATAAGGGTAACAAGTTTGCGGTAGGGCTTATATGCTGTGTGTAGGTTATACTTTTTTAGTATCTTGGCTATTTTTTCCGAAGTGCCATAACCATTAAATTCTAATTTAATTCTTTTTGAGTGTTGTAAAAAATCCATTAAACCTCCAACATAATAATTAACTCTGCTAACACATTCCTGGATGCTAACAATGTCAAGTTCTTTGCCAATATCTTCATTTTTAATATGATACTGCCATTGATGCCACATGTTCATGCCCCTAATCTTTCTCAGGACCCTCACAATTGTAGTCTCTAGTCTTTGGTCAAGTGTTTTACTTCTGACCCAGCTCTCAGATCCATAAGTTAAAATTGGTTTGAACACTGTCTTGTATACAGCTAATTTAGGGCTTTGGCTGATCTCTCTCTCTCTCTTATTCCATATAAATTTATTCAATTGACTTCCTACCATACCAGGTTTGTTGATTCTGTTGTCTATTTCCATATTTAATTTACCATCTTCAGTAAAAATCGTGCCTAAGTAGCTGAAATGTTTTACTTGTTCCACAGGTTCTCCATTCACAACACAGTTGACATTTTCAATGATTCTGCCTTTTTTTCATTGTCTTTGTCTTGTTATTGGTGACCTTCATACCATATCTATTACGACAGTTATTCAATTTAGTCAGGGAATCTTGCGGACTTGTAACAGATTTATTAAAAGTATAGCATCATCTGCATAAAGCAAAGATTAACATCTCCAATTCTGATATCAGGTTTAATACCACTTTCCTTCATAATGTGATCCATATAGATAATGAATAACTGAGGGGATAATGTACATCCTTGTCTGACACCAGATTTAACATCAAACCATCTTCCTTTACTTCCTTCAATTCTAACCTCACATAAAGACTAAGTATTGCTTGATATAATGTCCCATTGACATCATACAACTGTAGCATTTTGAATAGCTTCTCTCTTGGCACCTTATCATATGCCTTTTCCAAATCGACAAAACTTAAATACAGATCTTTGCTATATTCCCATGCTTTCTCAACTATTTGTCGTAAAGTGAAGATCTGATCCTGACATAACCTCTATTTGGCCTGAATCCAGCTTGTTCTTCATCAAGCTTCCCTTTCACAATCCTTCTCGATCCGTTTCTCAAGCATACTTGCATAAATCTTAAAAGGAACACTAAGTAGGGAATTACCTCTGTAATTCTCACATTTAGTTTTATATATGGATACTATGAGAGCTCTACTCCAATCATCTGGAATTCCTCCAGCTCTTCTGAACTATGCAGTGCAGCCACTGTAAGACTTTTATACCTCCATACTTGAGCATTTCTGGTTGAATATCATCTTCTCCTGCCGCCTTTCCACATTTGGCTTTTTCTACTTCAAGTATGAATATGTATTCTGATT
The DNA here is from genome assembly GCF_054136105.1 of Typopeltis vanoorti. Lineage (NCBI taxonomy): Eukaryota > Metazoa > Arthropoda > Arachnida > Uropygi > Thelyphonidae > Typopeltis > Typopeltis vanoorti. The sequence continues at coordinate 36,643,457 of NC_143572.1, read as the reverse complement.
GCATGCCTGCTGAGTGTTTTTTTTTACCACCCTGCTGTCGCTGCTTGTTTCATTTAGCAATTTTTTGAAGTAATTACTCCATACATCAAGGATATCTTTTTCCCCAGTTTTCATGTCACTTCTATCATCTTTAATTCCTTTTACAGCACTCTTTCCTATATTTCTGAGCTTTTTTTTTTTTTATTTTTTTATTTTTTTAACAGACTCCAGTATATTTTACCACCTTCTTGATATTTATTTTCTATGTTCTTACCAAAGTCTTCCCATGACTTTTGTTTAGCTAGTTTTACATAGTGTTTAGCTTTCTTACATTTGTCTCTGTATTCTCTAAGAGCACAAGCTGACTTATTTGCCAGGAACTTTTGATATGCTTTCTTCTTTTCCTTCATTGCCTCTTTAACTTCATGGAGTTCTGATTTTTTTATCCTTGCAGACAACTCACCACATGCTTCTTGGCTGAATCAATCAATGTTTTCTTCAGGATTTGCAAGTGAATCTCCAAGGTTTGGTTCCTGTTCTCAAACTCTTTCATTTTTTCTTGAATAATGTTTGTGTATTTCAGTCTACAGTTCACATTTGAGAGCTGCTCAACTTTTATTTGCTTTAAAACTTTCTTACATGTTCTTCTTTTCAGTACGAAATTCAATTTTATCCTGCTCAAGACTAAATGGTGATCACTTCCAATTTCAAATCCTTTGTACACTCTAGTGTCTTTCACCAGTGAGAATACATCACTATCAACAATAACATAGTCAAAGATCATGGCCAAATTATATGAAGAATTCAACTTCATTTTGTAGCCTTTGAAAAACACCATGAGCCCTCAAAGAAAGGAGACATCCCAATCTACTTTAAAGGAAAAATATTTGACAGTTGTATACTTCCGTTCATGACATATGGAAGTGAAATTATGTGTGAACTTTAACTGAAAAATTAACTGACAAGTTGAATACTATCCAGAGTAAAATGGAAGATCACTGCTTGGTATTGCTATTCAAGATAGAAAGCACGATAGTTGAGTGAAAACTCAGACTAGAGTGACAGGCATTGTAACAGCCATTAAAATATCCAAATGGCAATGGGCAGGTCATACCACAAGAATTAATGCTCAAAAAAGGAAAAAGTCCAAATGTATTGCAGAGATGGAAATACAGCTATAGGAAGACCAAAAGATGGTAGGAGTATAAGATTAAACAGATGGACCTTAGTGGCATAGAAAAGCTCAAAAAAGGACAGAATAAAGGAGTTTGTCTGTTAGTGGACAGTAAATGGTTAACGATCATGTGATTGTTACATCAAATAGTAAACTTGTTTTTTTTTTTTTTTCATACCAGTGTTTCTTTCAGTGTCGTATTATAGAATAGTGTGTAGGTATAACAATGAGCAAATATACAGTATTATCTTCTCTCCCATCATACTGAGCGGAGAGCCAGAATTATTATAAATATAATAGAAAGTGACAGTACCTTGATGGCTGTGAAGTTCTCATCTTGTCTGTTTATGAGTCCAGTATTCTGTTCAGTACGAAGCTCTGTGAAAAGGCTTGTTAGTGCCAAAGCCATAGTTCTTGCACAGTTTACCTTGTTAATTTCCCTAGCTTTGCCTAACGTTGCTTTAATAATATCACCATAGTCATTATAAAACTAGAAAATTAAAATACACAAAAATCAGCATATATAAAAAGCATAGTTATATTAACCAACTCTAAAAAAAAAAAAAAAACAGTCATGTAAAAGATACATATAAAAAAGCTATGCTTAAGTAATGAGAAGTAACTATTCTTTCATAGAAATAAATATTCTAAAGCATCCAGAATAATTCTGATAATCGTAAAAAATTGTTTTATAATAATATGCCAATGTTAATAGATTTTGGTTAATGTTAATAGTTTTTTATTTTAAATTTCATTAAAATAAAAAATACTTAGGTGAGAAAATTTTAGTCTAAAATACAGATAATACTCATGAATACTAATGAAGTCCAAATGGGTAGTAAGGCTTATGTGTTGGCAGTTCATGTTTCATTAGTTTTAATTCACAACATAAGAATAATAAGAAAATAATTAATATTTAACTTATTTTGCTGGTGTTATACCCAGGATCTTCAGAGCACAAAGGAACATTTTGTCACATACAAGAACAGCAACAATTAGTAAACAGTCAGACAAGTTTAAAAATTATAATGGACAATACAAGTCTGAAGTCCTGATTGGTATCTAATGTTGGATAAGTAGAGAGGTAACAAGCATTAATGTAATCTTACCTAAAATGACTGTTTCCCAGATTTTTAGCAAACTGATACAGCCATACTTATGCCAGGTGAATATTTTAAAGCTGTTGCTGATTTCAAAAAAAGTTTCTTATAAGAAACTTTTTATAATGACTTCTATTCTAATGACATTATAAGAAACTTTTCTTATAACTTCTACACAGAAGTCATTATAAGTCAGTTTTTCTGATTTACAACTTCTGTGTAGCACTTTCATTTATATTCCCATTTGATCTGTGTGAAGGCATATCCAAGGCATGCTCTGCTAAGTCTTGACTTGCAATAACAAATAAGTCTGAATGTATTTCTTATGTTCTCTAAGAAACATGCCATAAGTCCTTACTGTCTGTCCATAATAAGCCATGTCACAATTACAGTGTACTCCATACACTACTGAATGTGATAAAGGAGAGAGTTTGTCCTTAGGTATATGGGATGGTAACTGCTTTGCTACAGTCTCGTGTATTAAGTGACAAAGGGGATTTGAGGGCGCATTTGGTAAGTACTTGGAAACATTCCAGAGGAATGAAATAAGAAGTACATATAGATACTGTAAAGTAGAGAAAAAGCCATCAAAATCTTGAAATGTGGAAAGGCAGCTAGAGTAGATAATATTCAAACAGAAATGCTCAAGTATGGAGGTATAACAGTTTTACAGTGGCTACATTGTATAATTCAAAAGGTATGGTCAGATGGTCGAATTCAATGCGACTGGAACAAAGCTCTCGCACCCATCTATAAAACAAAAAAAAGGGAAATAAAATGTGAGAACTATAAAAGAATTTCCCTACTGAGTATTCCAGGTAAGATTTTTACAAGCATACCTAACAAGAGACTAAGAAATATTGGCGAAGAGAAAATTGGAGAAGAACAAGCGAGTTCGGGCCAAATGGACTATCAGGATCAGATTTTCACTTAGATAAATTTTTAAGTTTTGTAGATCCAGAAATGACATATAGTAAGGTACCAAGGGAAAAGCTGTTCAAAACACAATAATTATGTGTTGAAAACAGGACATTATACATAGTAATTCACAGTCTTATATTTAAGTTGCAAGTCAGCAGACAGAAGTGAAGGGGATACAGGAAAATGGTTTGATGTCAAATCAGGTGTGAGAAAATGGTATACTTTACTCATCATCATCCATATAGATTCCCATCATGAAGGAAAGTGGCATTAAACCTTATATCAAAATTGGAGATGTTCTCAGCTCTACTTTATGTAGATGATGCTATACTACTAAATAAACCCACTACAATTCTGCAGGATTCCCTAACTAAATTGAATGAATGTTGTAATAAATTTGGTATGAAAATCAGCAATAAAAAGAAAGACTTTGAAAATAGGCATCAACTTTGAAAACATTTCAGCTATTTAGACACAATTTTTTAGCAAAGAAGGCAAATTAAATATGGAGGTAGACAACAGAAATAGCAAAGCTGGTATGGCAGGAAATCAACTGAATAAACTTATATGAAATAAGAGAGAAATCAGCCAAAACACTAAATCAAAGACTGGAAGCCACAGACATGAGATCTGAGAAAGTTTAGCATAACAGATGACATCAATGTCAGAATCATATTAAAAAACGAGGCTCTTGAAAAAAATTGATATCATTAGTTCAGGAACGTGTGAGCAGAGTTAATCTGAGGTGGTATGTTCACTTAAACAGAATGGGAAAGAAAAAGTTAGCAAAAGAATTTTTTTTTTAGCCAGAAGGGGAGGTAAAGATTTGACAATATTGGAGTCCTGAAAGACAACAGACTAATTTGGAGGAAAACTGTTCATGGGATATTAGTAATAATGTAAACTTTTCATGTAGTACTATCAGCATATCTTGCACATCCCTCGAGGATAAATATCAGAAATTTGATGATGATGGTGTATGTGTGTGTCATTGTAAATTATGACTGTTTCTACTTGCTTGCTTTAAACTTATGCCTCTACAAAATATGGTGTCTGCCTGGTTGACCAACGGGGAGAGCAGTCCTGCTCTTTAGGGTTGTGGGTTCAAATTCCACCATGGACAAATGGATGAATGACGTCTTTAATTGGTAGATTAATTTTGCTGCCTGGTGAAACCCCACTCCACTTAATGGAGGCATGAAGCTTGAAAAAGTTCCCTGTTTAGTCTCTAGAGCAGAGTTTCTAGGTTACGTAAATAAATAAACAAATAAAACATTTAAAAAAATGAACAAAAAATAAGGTTACCTATGGTACTAATGTCCTACATTTTACAATCTCATTGGTGTCAAATACAAAACATTTCTATACCACCATATAGGAACAGGAAACTATATCTAACCAGAAATATTTATGTTGTCAGTATAGCACATCTGTGATAAAGTTGGTGGTGATGCCACCTTTTGGACAGAAAGAGTTAGGTTCAAATCCCATTCATACAAAACATTTATACATACAATTTTTACATAAAAGGTGAGTTAGTTGGTCTCAAAGTGTCAGAAAGCCTCCCACAACCACACACACATACAAAAAAAGGCATGCATTGTCAGGCAAACTTGCCAGTGCCAGAGAACGCACAAACTAATACACTGCAGACTAACAGGTAAGCCTAACTATCCTGTCACAGCCCAATGAAAATGCAATTATTCTTATATTATTTCAACGTTATAATTTCAGATATTTCTTTAGAATGTCAGAAACTATTTTCATTTTTAACATATTCCAGTTGTTGTTAATAACAACCATCATATCATCAAGAATTCCTTATGTGTACCTTGGAAGGGGTGGGGGGGGGGTTACAGGATGTTATGATGGTAGTAGATATAAGCTACATGATTAAAAACCCAGTGACAATTTTCCTCCAAATTAATCTTATCTGTCAGAATTTCACTTATCTTCTGATCTTACATTTTGGACTTCTAAAGACACTTTTCTTACTGTATTGGTGGATTAATCCTAATCCACCTAAATCTTGATGTTCCTCTGGGCCATTTTCCTGAAATTCTAGCAAACAGCAAAACATTTGTTTTGCTGTTTCCTCTCCCATTCTGTTAAAGTGATCCTACCAGCTAAGATGGTAACAATGTCAAGTTCCTTCCTAATATCCTTTGTTTAATGATGCTGACATCGATGCCATCTGTTCACTCCTCTAATTTTTCTCAAAACTCGCATATCTGTTGTCTCATTCTTTGGTCAAGTGTTTCCTTTCTAACTCCTCATTTCTTCTATGCTCCCAGATCTATAAGTTAAAACTGGTTTGAGAAACATAACATGACTTGTATACAGATAGTTTACTGTTTTCAATAATTTTTCTCTTATTCCATATTTAATTTTCCATCGTCACTAAAAACTGTGCCTAAATACCTGAAATGTTTTAGTTGTTTAATAAGTTCTCTATTGAGAAAGCAGTTGATGTTTTTTTTTTTTTTTTTTTCAATTTTACAGCTTATTTTCATAGTAGTCTGCCTTTTTATTGCTGATTTTCATACCAAATTTATTACAACAGTTATTCAATTTAGTTAGGGAATTCTATAGTTGTAGTGGATTTATTTAGGAGTATTACATCATCTGCATCCAGTAAAGAGGAGAGATCCACATCTCCAATTTTGATATATGAGGTTTAATGCCACTATCTTATATAATGTGTCAGCTGAATTGCAACTCAAATATAAACTATGTATTGCTTATGTCTCATTTACATCATGAAACTGTGTTTTGAACAGCTTTTCTCTTGCCATCTTGTCCTATGCCTTTTCCAGATCCTTGTTATGTTTCCCATGGTTTCTGAACTATTTGTTTAGAAGTGAAAATATGATCCTGACTGCCTCTATTTGGCCTTAAACCAGCTTGATCTTCTTTAAGTTTCCCTTTCACAATTTGTTTAGTCTTTTATCAAGTATGCTTGTACAAATCTTACCAGGAACTGTATTTTATTTTTATTTATTTTTTTAATATGTTGCTCTCAACCATAAAAGGTTATTTTCAAATCTATAGTACATTTTGTACTGTGGATGGGTTAAGGATCTCCCCTATTTTAATCAATCTATATATTTTTTGGTATTTTTAATTTACTTTTTACATAGTCAGGACACCCTGCTCTAGAGACCAAACATGGAACTTTTTCAAGTCACTTCAGGCCTCCAAATAAGCAGACAGTGGACTCACACCAATGAAATCTCTGTTTTGAAGAATCCTGATGAATATTTTATAGTAGTTGCTTAGAAGGGTGATAGGTCTATATAGTTAGTGCAAGATCTCACATCTTTTTTATGGATGGGTATGATCTGGCTTGTTCTCCATTCTGTTGATAAATTTCCTTTCTGTAGTATTTTGTTGAACAGTTTTCTTAGGTAATTTATTATGCTTTCCCCCCCCCCTTTTCCAGAAGTTCTTTTTGAATGTTGTCTATGGTGTTTTATCTTTCATTTGTTTGATTGCTCTATGTATTTCTTCATTTAGGATGTCTTGTGTCAGAAGTTTCTTCTGGGTTGAAGGCATCTTGATCTATGTTTTCTTCAGCTGTGAATGTTTCTTTAAAATGATTAGTCCATATTTATTTTATTGTTTCACTACTACTTGTTGTGGTTCCATCTTTTTGCAATATTGAAACTGGGTTGGGTAAGTATGTTCTAGTTATCTCTAACTATTTCATAAGTATTCTTGAAGTCATGGTTTTTGTATGCTTCTTCACACATTCTTGCTTTTCTTCTAAATATGTGATTTTTGCTAATCTGCATTTTTTGTCTATTTCTTTTTTCAAATTTTTGTATAATATTCTATTTTCTTCATTATCTTCTTTTTTGAGAGGTTAGCTTTGGATATTCTTTTTCTCTCCCATAAATCCAAAATCTCTGGTGTAAGCCAATCTTTATTTACTCTTGTCTGGTAGCCCAGGTGTTTTGTTGCTGTTTCTTTAATATTTTCTTTACCTTTTTTCCAAGACTCCGAGACTGTGTTTAAAGCAAGATTATTTAATTTTTGTTTCAATGTTCTCTGATAGTTAGATCTGGTCAAGCTATATTGAGTTTTTTGAGATGTCTATCTTCTTTTGTTTTTGGTGGTTTATTCTCTTTCTTTTGAAACTGATTTTTAGTAGTTCATGGTCTGTATCCAAGTCAATCTTTTTTAATGTTTTGATATTTTGGAATGAATGTTTCCATTTCTTATTAACAAGTTTTTGATTTCATTGTTTGGTGATGTCCAGGTGTATTTGTGTTGTGGCTTGTGGTAGAATAAGGTACTTGTGATTAACAGTTGATTTATTTTGCAAAAATTAATCAAGTCCTCTCCTCTTTCATTTACCTCTCCATCACCAAATTTTCCCATTACTTCTGCTTTATCTTCAGAGTACTGACCGACCTTTGCATTAAAATTTCCCATAATACTCAGGATATATCTTGTACTTATTTGCCTGATTTCTTCTTACAGTGTTCAAAAAATTGAGTTAAGTAATGTGTTACAAGGAATGTATTAGCAGAGCTAAAATCAGGTGGTATTGTCACTAAAAGAAGGGAAGAGGAAATTTTAACATTACAAGTGTTCTTTGTCAAGATTGCAGGAAAAAAAGACACACCAAATATAGGTGGATTGGTACAGTAAAATGTGTCTTAGAAGAGAGAAATACAGGATCTGATAATATAGGAGTCCTGACAATAGTAAGTTAGCAATGATGCAACATTTTCATGCATGTAGTATTATCAAAATATTCTGCACAACTGTTCAGGAGACGTATCAGGAATTTGATGATGATCTAGAACAGGGGTTCCCAACCCTATGCCCGTGGGCACCATGGCGCCCGTCGACCAATTTGTGTATGTCCGCCGCTGTTCAACCGTGTGCCGTATAGTTTGAAATAATCATGGCATGCTATATGACGCATGCGTTAATAACACATAACGAGTATTAAACGCATACAATGTAAAGTAGACGCGCATTCGAAGTTGTTCATTCAGTTTAAGAACTGGAATATCATCATATTCTTCTAATTATGAAGCATTGGCCAATGAAATGCAATGCCAAAGATCACACTAACTTACATATATATATTTAAATTTTTATATAATGTAAACTTTCAAGTAATAAAACATTTGATTATAATGTAAACTTTGTATGTATTCATTTAACAAACAAATTCAAAAAATGTGCTTGAAAAAATAGACTATGCCCATCGCCCTATTGGTATTTTAGAATGTGCTCTAAGAAACAAAAAGGTTGGGAACACCTGATCTAGAATATCTTCACCTTCAGTTTTCATATTATCTTCATTTATGGTTTCTTTTACACCACTCATTCCTCCATTTCCAAGCTTTTTCAATAGCATCCAGATCATTTTGAAAGCTTCCTGATATTTATTTTTTATATTTTCAAGAAAGTTTTCCTTTGACTTTTGTTTATCTAGGTTTTTTTTGCAGTGTTTCACTTTCTTAGATTGGTTTCTGCATTATCTCACAGCAGAAGCTTTACCATGAACTTTTGATATGCTTTCTTCTTTTCCTCGACTGCCTCTTTAACTTCCTGAGTGCACCATGGCATTCTAATTTTTCTATTCTTGCAGGGAATCTCACCAATATGCCTCTCTGGCTGAAACAATTAATCAATGTTTTTTTTTCAGTTTGCAATGAATCTCCAAGGTCTGGTTCTGGTTTTCAAACTTTCATTTTTTATTGAATAACAACAACCATTTAAGATATTAATCATAACTTTACTGTTAATAAAAAGCATATTTATGTAAGTTACAAGTATTTACTAGCAGGTTGCTTGCATTCACAAGTTTATCTCCCATTTCACTCTTTTCTTGACACCATAACACATTGCCAATGTCATTTAGAGGCTGTGAAGTGTTGGGCTGCAGTATGTTTTGTTGATGCTTGGTTTTATAGCATAATTATATTCCTTGCTTTCAACATTCTGTTTTATTTGAGTTTTAATAAAGTATGAAACATTACATGTTTTAGTTATTTGTAAAACTGAAGGTATGATGATTAATTCAATTCAATATTCACAGTAGTGTGTATACTAGGTATACAGTATATCTAGTATATACAATACTGTAAATTATGCAGTGTTGAACTAACTATTTACATAAGATGAATCTGTTCGCTAGAACTGATGTGGCAGTATGAAAATTTGCTGGAAGAAAACTGAGGATTCTGGAGAAACTAATATTCATCAGGAATCCCAGAGTGTTACAGTAGCAAGAAAATCAAGAATTCTGTTACTGAGTGACAATCTTCTACAGTTAATTATCACTTAATGTACCTGTAGGATAACAGAGAGCAGTATGTTATAATGAACTTCCTTTTGAATAACCTTCTGCCTAAGGAGATTGGTCTGGACTGTTTCGACAAGTTTGTTACAGCTATATTTATTGTAGTAAGGATTGAATGTTGAACCGGTTTATGGAGATGGCAGGCAGTTGCACTGTGCATAATTTACATAATAAAACATAGAACTATGCTAGTGATATTGGTATGGTAGGTTTGTTCAAAGTTTAGAGGTTTTTACTTGATTATGTCTTATTGCTATTCAAATTAGTGGGTTATCTCCTCTTCGTGGTGATGCATTACCTGGCTGAGCAAATGATACAAGTCTTGATTTTGTCTCCACAGGACTTATTCTCTGGGTGTGTAAGGGTGAATCATCATAAGTGTTTGCTTGTATCCTGATCAGTATTTAGTCCTATATGATCTTAGTCAAGAGCTTCAGATATGTGTGTGAGAGAGAGAGAGAGAGGGGCACTTAAAATATCAGAGGAAAGAATTTGAGTGGCATGGGTGCATGTGATAGCTTAATTAAGGAAGAAGCTTATCTATTTATGTGGATAATCTACTGAATGAATGAAAGATGTGTTTGCAAGGTTAAAGTGTTGCAATTATTCATTTTATATTTAATGGTATGAACAAAACACCAAAGAACAAAATAATTTATTAACCTGCCAATATTTTATGGATTTAAACCTGCATCTTCAGAGTGAAAAATACTTGTTACTGTACACAAGGCATTTGATCAGGTGGTTTCACTATCTGCTACATATTAGCAGATTAATATCTAATTACCACTACCTCACATTTTAATATATCTGAAGGGACTATACATAAAGCACACCAATCTGGTGAGTGGAAACTTGCTTGCCAGTATACCTAAAAAAAAAGTATACTGACAAGCAACTAAGACACTAATACCATTCTGTATAAAATTTAAGCAGAAGTTTAAATCTGATAAAGCAAAACATAATTATAAATGCAGAAGGCTGGCATGAATAAACAAGCAGATTTGAAAAGCTTGTGTAGCTTTTCAAAACAAACAAAATTGAAACTAAATCTTTAGATCTTTGAAGCAGAATCAACCAAAAAATTTGCAAAAGTTAAAGTCATCACATTAAAAAATTTGAAATCCTTCAACAGTAAAAATCATACCAGCTGCAACCACAACAGGATCACATAGCTGTTCGTTTATCATTACAGTTCCTAACAGAAGAAACCACCAATAACCTGAGTCAAAATAATCACCTTGCTATCATTCCCTAGGTGCGGACCTAAATTAGAAATTGCAATGAATGTTGAATGCCACTGTCATAATGAATCAAAAGAATATAAAAAAAGGACACTCTCTATATAAAGTTATATATATAAAAAAGTTAAGTCTTGGCTCAAAGAAATCATTTATAAATTCCAAGTCTTCCTTCAGAATAAGTGCAAATAAAACAGATTTGACATGAAAATTAGCTATGAGTATTTTTTTTTTATAACAAAGCTAAATATAAACTTCTTGAATAAAGACAAACAAAATTTAAATTTTGAATTACAGTGTATTCTTTACATCCCTGAAACTGCAGAGAGCTCGTTTTTTGTCTGTGATATTGTCAGTGAATTTAAATTTAAAAAAAAAAAAAAAATACATTACTTTTGAAGTGTTCATAAGAAAAAGTGGCCCAGAGAATAACAGAGGACAGTCAGAGCATCCACATTTTAGAAGAATTCTAATTAGCAAAACATAATACAATGAATGTGCAGAACAAATTTTAGACACATAACGAACCTAAATTATAATAGAGTAGTTACATATGTAAATGTCAAGAAGCTTGATATTTAAATCTTCAGCAAAGAATGAATATTTTCAAATGTGTATATGTAGAAAATTTGATACTATTCTACGTAGAAAGATTTTTTTTTTTTTTTAATATCAAAGGTTTCATTGACAACAATATGGGCATTACATAAGCTGAGGAATGTTGAAGGCAACACAACTTCCACTACCCTCCTGAATCAACATAGGTTGCAGGTTCACATCCTGCTAAGATGTTTGTAAATGTCTCTAGAGGATAGAGTTCCCAGATTATTTAACTCACTAACTAGCACACCTACAGAACTAATGTGCTACAGGTTTACAACTGAAAACACACACACACACACACACATTTATTTTGTTCTTATTTTTTTCACATGAACTTGGCACAGAAGTACATAAATGGAGGTTTTGGATCTCCAGAGCACCCCCGTGAAGGATGTCATTCACAACGTGAAGAAAAGAAAGAATGAGACAGAAACAAACTTCATATTCTGGGGACTAAACATGGTATCAGCCACTTCATGCCTCTAATAAATAAGGTAAGTGTTTCACTGGATGAGAAGGGTCAAATACCATATAGTACATCTAATCAGCATTTTCTTCAACTAGGAAGATAACCCTTCACAGTAGGAATAATCAATGGCTTCATACGAACTCCTGTGCAAACAAGCAACTCTATAAAGTGAGGTTGCCAAGTGAAAAGGAGAAGCTGTGCCATGTGCTCCACCCATTAACAAAGCTAAGGAAATGTGTAAACAAGCCTGATCATGTCTGGAGATCTGAGCACAATATCAGTAATAAAGGGAAATGAAGCAAGTTCTTTCTTGTGAAAAAATTAGACAGGACTGTTTTGGTAGCAGCAAAGTTCAGAAGGTGTCCTCGATCCATGATGAATGGCAATGAGATAAGTGTTTAGGATACTGTTATGGCAGGTCTACATATTGCCAAAGCCAGTGAATTCATATATTGTCTGTAACCTACAAAAAACTTGACTATGTATTATAAAGAGCAAATAAGTAGTAGGCCATATTAATTCTATCAAGACATGGCCATTATTGAAAAGCAGTTTGGAGAAAGACTGAATTCCTGACTTATTATTAGAGAAACTCCATAAGGCACTCAACAAAAAAAATATTACCAAAAAGAATTTTATTAAACTGCACAATTTTATAATAATTATTATGCTATCATTTTCATTAAAATTTTAGCTCTATAGATTATATAAAATTTCATTCTACTTGCCTAAAACATGGGGCAACACAAATTCAAAATCAGATTTGTTTTGGCCCATAGAATGAAAATCTTATGAAAACTTTTTATAGAGATAATTTTTAATAAACTTTAATAATATTAGACAGTTTAACAAAATTTTTGGTAATGTTTTTGGCTTGTAATTTCAGTCCAGCCCCACAGACAAAACATTTTAAACTTGTGTGATTTACAGTATTTTTGGATTTTATTCCTGATCAATTAAAAAAAAAGTTTATGCTAGACTTTGTTTATACTAACTTATAAATGAACTCTTAAGTTCGGATTTTTCAACAGGTTCATTTAACCACGCTACTGGCCAAGACGTCTATAGACGTCAAGGTTATCATGGATGCGAAGTGCATATTAAAATGTTAATACCATTGATATTACATTGAAATATGTGATGGATACGAAGCGTATGAGTATCCGTATTTGATCCATAATGGCTGGTAAGGTAGTTAATGCAATTTTTATTTGATTTGCTAAGATATAAGCATGAATATAAGCAAAAAAAAAATCTATATTTATTAATAGGAAAAATAAATTGAAACAAAGGATGAAATTACATCTCACTAACCTTCACATAGTGTTTGAACACATCAGCAGCTTGTTTTATGCTAATTATGTTATAGACTACTAGTTTACAAAATGAAGCCAAGAAGTTACGTCTCTTATGCAGTTCTTCAATTTTAGTGTGCTCATCTTGTTCATCTTGAAAAAAAAAAAAAAAAAGAGAAATAATATTCAGCACACAGCCATGCTTTCTAAATTTTTATCAATCTAATTTTCATAAGAGGCTTTCTTCTGCTTGGGACAAAATAATTTGGTATTATGTTGAATTTTTTCTTGACAATTATTCATAAGACTATTACACTTTTTTATGAAATCTTTATCAAGTAGCTTTATTTTTTATCCTTCTACATGTTTCGCCAATCTGTTTCTATTGGCATCCTCAGGGAATACAAATCAGTAAGCACAAAATGAAGGTTACAGACTAGGTTATAACCGATAGTTCTAAATCATACAAAAATTGGTATTGTGCGTGACAATGTGCGTGTCTCGTTAACGTGATGACTCATGACGTAATTGTTATGAAAGTTCATTTCTTTGATATTTAATGATCTGATAAAAGTTTTCCAAATTTCTGGTAAAATTAGACCTTGATTCTTGTTTAGGTTTTCAGTTTTACGGACGACTGTAGCTGCTTCTTTAAAGGTTCTTGAATGGTAGTTATCTTCTATGTATGGCATAAGGCTCTTATCCCACTCAATGTGATGGTTAGTAGAGGCAAAGTGGCATGAAAGGCCTGAAATGTCTTGTCTGTTATTTCTGACATATCCTATGTGTTCTTTCTTTCTCGTTTCGAAGCTTCTAGATGTCTGACCTACGTAACTAATACCACATGAGCAAGGAATATTATATACTCCAGAGTATTTGTAGAATGGGTGAGGATCTTTCGGTGATCTTAAAAATTTCCGAATAGTATTGATTGGTTTGAATGCCACTCTGATCTTGTATGGTTTTAAAAGGTTAGCTAATTTTTTGGAAAGGTTGTTGACAAAAGGAATTGTAATTGTACTGATGTATTGGACGTCATCACGTTGTCGATGTGGTATATCAGTAAATAGAATCTTGTTATAGTCTTTTAGGGTAACCATTTAAAGAAAGTTCTCTGGATATTGTGGTTAATTCCGTTAGTAGGTCATCCTTGTCTGTGGTATACTGTATAGCTCTTTTCTTGAGACTATGGATAATGCTAAGTTTCTGAGCTATGTGATGAGCTGAGTTGAAATCAATAGTTTCCACAATACCATCAAATTCACATTAGAAATGGAAAAAGATAAAAAACTGCCATTCCTTGACATTTTAATAAAGAAACAATCCAATAATAGTATCAACCTATCTGTATACAGAAAACCTACAAATACTGGATGTTACCTCCATTTCAACTCAGCTCATCACATAGCTCAGAAACTTAGCATTATCCATAGTCTCAAGAAAAGAGCAATACAGTATACGACAGACAAGGATGACCTACTAACGGAATTAACCACAATATCCAGAGAACTTTCTTTAAATGGTTACCCTAAAAGACTCTATAACAAGATTCTATTTACTGATATACCACATTGACAACGTGATGACGTCCAATACATCAGTACAATTACAATTCCTTTTGTCAACAACCTTTCCAAAAAATTAGCTAACCTTTTAAAACCATACAAGATCAGAGTGGCATTCAAACCAATCAATACTATTCGGAAATTTTTAAGATCACCGAAAGATCCTCACCCATTCTACAAATACTCTGGAGTATATAATATTCCTTGCTCATGTGGTATTAGTTACGTAGGTCAGACATCTAGAAGCTTCGAAACGAGAAAAAAAGAACACATAGGATATGTCAGAAATAACAGACAAGACATTTCAGGCCTTTCATGCCACTTTGCCTCTACTAACCATCACATTGAGTGGGATAAGAGCCTTATGCCATACATAGAAGATAACTACCATTCAAGAACCTTTAAAGAAGCAGCTACAGTCGTCCGTAAAACTGAAAACCTAAACAAGAATCAAGGTCTAATTTTACCAGAAATTTGGAAAACTTTTATCAGATCATTAAATATCAAAGAAATGAACTTTCATAACAATTACGTCATGAGTCATCATGAATAAAACACGTTAAAGAGACATGCACATTGTCACGCACAATACCAATTTTTGTATGATTTAGAACCATCGGTTATAACCTAGTCTGTAACCTTCATTTTGTGCTTACTGATTTGTATTCCCTGAGGATGCCAATAGAAACAGATTGGCAAAACATGTAGGAGGATAAAAATAAAGCTACTTGATAAAGATTTTATAAAAAAGTGGAATAGTCTTATAATTTGGTATTTTTTAAAATTAATATTTAGAGCTTTCTTAAAATAAAATTTTATACATAAATAAAATTTTTAATTTTTGTCAGATGGGTACACTTGTCTGGCACTGGTCATATCTACTTTGGCCATAAACAACAAATATAACAAATATTAAATTATTTGAAATGAGCTTTAATAGTTTGATTTCAAATTAAGTATATGTAAAGCAAAAATCACTTTAACATATTATTGGATAACATAATTTTTTTTAAACTTAAAAAATGTTCCCATTTATCTGTGAAGGATTAATTCAACAGCTGAACTATGCATAAAAACATAACTTTAAATATAAATAAAATAATAATACATAATAATAAATAATAAATATAAAAAAACACACAAATAAATAAAATAATAAGCATCAACACTGATGGATGTCAATGCAACATTCATAGTTTAACTGTCAACCTGACACATATATCCTTTTTCATTCCATCTGCATCTGTCCTTTGGAACAAATTTGTGCACATGTTCCCTAAGGATTAAAATCTAGCTGTTGCAAAAAAAATTAAGAAGTTTCTTTTTTTTTATCATTAATATTTTTTTTTTTCAAACAGAAATACTAATATACATTAATCAAGAGGAGTAGAATTAACAGGCTCTCTTCTTAATCTCCACCCAAACAGAACTAAAAGTACTGCACAAAGTACTTTTAGTTATTTTATTTTATTTTTTTGACACAAACACAACACAAGAGAGTCCAGTTCTAACCTCACAAAATTAGAATGGATCCACATGCAACATATGATGTATATAGAGGCATATGTTTCATAGTACAACAGAGTGACAATGTGGAAGAACAATATCCACATAAGGTTATAAACCTATAGCATGCTAGTACTGTGGGTGGCCTAAGGATGGTTTTAAATTTATTATTGTTATTATTTTTTTTTTTTGTATTTATAATTATTTTTATGATGTGGAAACAATGCTCTAGAAACCAAATATGGAACTTTTTTGCAAGCCATTTCAGGCCTGCAATTACCAGGGCAATGGTCTCACACCAGGCAATGAAATTCATCTCCCATCTGAAGACATTCACAAACATTCATGCCCAGAGCAGGATTCACATCTGCAGCCATTTGGTAGACTGTCTGTTCACTATTCAACCAGCAAAGCAATTATATAACAGCAGTTAGCTATGCCCTTGATCTGGTTATTTAATGAAGGTCTTACAGTAGGTAAGATTCCAAAGGAGTGGAAAGAAGGCAAAATAATACCACTCCACAAGCACGGTTCTAGGATAGAAGTTTAAAATTATAGAGCAGTTTATATAATGGCAGTTGCAGTCAAGGTGTTGGAGAGACTGGTTAGGAAGAAAATACAACATTGGGTTAATGGACATGGTATTCTTTATGATAAACAACAAATTATACAATAACCACAGTAATTAACTTTAATGAAAGTACAGATATTTCATACTGAAAATAACAGTACGTCATCAGTGTGTAGAAAAAAGCAAATCAAAGAACAGGAATACAAGTGATTGTCAGCATGGATTTGTAAAGGGTGCATTTTGTTTTAGCAATTTACTTGCATTTTATATGGTAACGAGCATGTCAAATAAGGTAGAATCACATACAGTGATATTTTTGGATTTTGGAAAAAGTATCTGATAGATTACTACATAAGTTGGTATGCAAGATGCAAAGAATAGGACTATATAGAGAGTCATCATCAGGACCCCAGCAGAATCATTTTCAATGATTCTGCCTATTTACATTGTCTTTGTCTTTTTATTGCTGACCTTCATACCATATCTATTACAACAGTTATTCAATTTAGTCAGAGAATCTTGCAGACTTGTAGCGGATTTATTTAGAAGTATGACATCATCCGCATAAAGCAAAGAGCTGACATTAACATCTCCAATTTTGATATCATGTTTAATACCACTTTCCTTCATAATGTGATCCATATAGATAATGAATAACAGAGGGGATAATGTACATCCATGTCTCACCTCAGATTTAACATTAAACTATCTTCCTGTACTTCCTTCAATTCTAACTGCTGACTTACAAATCAAATAAAGACTAAGTATTGCTTGATATAATGCCCCATTGACACCACATAACTGCAGCGTATTGAATAGCTTCTCTCTTGGCACTTTGTCATATGCTTTTTCCAGATCGACAAAACTTAAATACAGATCTTTGTTATATTCCCATGCCTTTCTCAACTATTTGTCGTAAAGTGAAGATCTGATCCTGACAGCCGCTATTTGACCTGAATCCAGCTTGTTCTTCACCAAGCTTTTCTTCCACAATTCTTCTCAACCGTTTCTCAAGTATACTTGCATAGATCTTGTCAGGAACACTCAGTAGGGAAATACCTCTGTAATTCTCACATTCAGTTTTATTTTCCTTTTTATATATGGGTACTATGAGAGCTACTCCAATCATCAGGAATTCGTCTCTCTGTCCAGGCTTTCTGAACTATGCAGTGCAGCCACTGTAAGACTTTTATACCACCATACTTCAGCATTTCTGGTCAAACGTCATCTACTCCTGCTGCCTTTCCACATTTCAAGCCTTTGATGGCTTTTTCTACTTCAAATATGGATATGTATTCCTGACTGCATGCCTGGTCAGTGTTTTTTACCACTGTGCTGTCATCACTGCTTGTTTCATTTAGCAGTTTATCAAAGTAATTACTCCATACTTCAAGGATATCCTTTTTTCCCCGTTTTCATGTCACCTTTTATCATCTCTAATTCCTTTATAGCACTCTTTCCTTCATTCTTAAGCTTCTTCAACAACCTCCAGAATATTTTGCCACCTTCTTGATATTTATTTTCTATATTCTTGCCAAGTCCTCCCATGACTTTTGTTTAACTAGTTTTTACATAGTATTTAGCTTTCTTACATTTGTCTCTGTATTCTCTAAGAGCACAAGCTGACTTATTTGCCAGGAACTTTTGATATGCTTTCTTCTTTTCCTTCACTGCCTCTTTATCTTCCTGTGTCCACCATGGAGTTCTAATTTTTCTATCTTTGCAGACAACTTCACCACATGCCTCTCTAGCTGAATCAATCAGGGCTTTCTTCAAGGCTTGCCACTGAATCTCCAAGGTTTGATCCTGTTCTCAAAAACTCTTTCATTTTTTTTTTCAATAATCTTTGTGTCTACAGTTCACATCTGACAGCTGTTCAACTATTATTCGCTTTAAAACTTTCTTACATGTTATTCTTTTCAATATGAAATTCAATTTTATCCTGCTCAAGACTAAATAGTGATCACTTCCAATTTCAAATCCTCTGTACACTCTGATGTCCTGCACCAGGGAGAAAACATCACTATCAACAATAACATAGTCAATGAGACTTTTCTTATTCCTAGCCTCTTCTCTCTTTGTGAATTTGTGCACATTTTTATGTTGGAACATGGTGTTAGTAATAACCAGTCCATGTCCTGAGCAGAAATCCAACAGATATTTGCGATTATTATTAGCTTTGCTCTTTTCTCCAAAATTTCCCAAAATATTTTTGTATATCTCATAATCATTTCCTACTCTGCTATTTAGATTCCCAACAAGGACCAACTTTTCATTTTTGATTGTGTCAGTTGCTTTTTCTAAAGCCTCAAAAAATTCCTCCATTTCTACCTTAGTAGAGCCTTCTGGGGGACCATAGGCACAAATAAGTCTCATTGTCCAGTTCCCCATTCTCATATTTGCCCACATTACTCTACTTGAGACTGACTGCCATTCCAAAAGATTAGCCTCGTATTTTGTGTTGAATACTATGGCTACTCCTTTTCCTTGATTGTCATTGCCTGAATATAACATTTTGTATTTATTGCT
This sequence comes from Typopeltis vanoorti, assembly GCF_054136105.1. Classification (NCBI taxonomy): domain Eukaryota; kingdom Metazoa; phylum Arthropoda; class Arachnida; order Uropygi; family Thelyphonidae; genus Typopeltis; species Typopeltis vanoorti. The sequence goes on along the minus strand of NC_143572.1, from coordinate 36,624,179 downwards.
CAGAAAGATCTAACCAGTTTTTGTCTTTTTTGTTTCAGTCACCCCCCTATTATGTTGATCTGGTACTTATCTAATTCCCCAGCTAGCTCCATTTCTGTGCTATTCAGGCTTCTTATGTTGATAGTACCGATCTTTAACTCTGGTGATGTTGAGTTGGGGCTTGTTTTCAGATTTGTTCTAGTAGCTGACGTTTCGCTGTTCACTCTGGTTCCCTGGCGAAAACAACGGGGGGGGGGGGGGGGTGCCTTGTTTAATCAAGCATCGCCCTAGCCGGCATGAAATTTTGTCATGTTGACCATCATTTTTTATTTTGGTTTAACCAATAAGAATACAATTTGGTCGGCTAAATCCCAAATTGCCAGCCCATCCTTGTTCGTTCAGTATCCAAGTAGATACCCAACAGAGTGCACCATGAGAAGGTGAGGATTGGACATTCGGTCAGAAGCCCTGGTCGGTTCTCTGCATTCCTTTAAAGGTTATGTGGAGGTCTCCTCTCAGTTATACAACTTTGACCCCTAGATAGATAGTATACTGGTTAATTGGATTGGTGATTGGCTCTCTGAACAATACCAGCAAGTTTTGTATGAAAGAGCAGTGTCTTAAAAAAAAGGAGAGTAACAAGTGGCATGTCCCAGATCATACTTGGTCTACTGTGCTCAGATTTGGTCATCCAGTTTTCACTGGATGACCAAATATGGAAACATTTGGACACTTTCCAATGTTGAAATATTGGAGATGGGTCAGAGATGAGTTACTAAGACAATATCAAGATTCTGGAATGTTGGCTATGGAGAGAGGTTGATAGAATGTGGATCACCGAGTTTGGCGAATAGGAGGAAAAGAGGTGATATAATAGAGATGTTTAAGTTAGTGAGGGGATTTTACTGGATTAATCCAGAGGGGATTATAAGAATAGGAAGTGACAGGGAAAAAACAAGAGATCACCCCTGGAATTTATGTAAGTGTGGTGAAGAGGGGGTGTGAGGAGTAGACATTTTACATGGAGAATTGTGGATGAATAGAACACATTATAAAATTTGTTGTTAATGGAGGAAGTGTTAAGGATTTTTAATATTAAATATGACAAATATGTTGTCAGTTGAATTAAGTGCAAGTCCAAGAAATGTTCAGGTCAAGTTTATTTTCTGTAAGTAGTTTTATAAGAAATTCTTCATAAATATGATTTCTGCATTACTTCAACCTTGGTATCTCTCTTCTGGGTCTGGCTCCTGCTGATGAGACCTCAATAAAGGAAAAACTAGTCCTAATAGTGGCCCTTCCCATAATGCATAGCATTATACATGACCTTAAGGATATGTGAATTGCATTAAGGGATACTAAGGAAACTGATGAGAAGTCATTAGCCTCTATATACAAGTTGCCCAATTGTGATGTTACTTCACATACAAACTGTTTGCTTACACTTAGATAAAGGATGAAACCAAGAATATGATTTCTTGGCATCTTTAATTTATAGTATAACCAAGCGAAAAAACTTTCAACATCTATCTCTAATCTAGAGTATTTTAGTAATATGGTGTGACACCTTTTGACTACTTGCATATGGGAAATATATGACTTCTGCTTGACTTACCTTGGTATTTCTTCTGGGTCTGGCTCCCACTGATAAGACCTCATAAAGATTGAAACTGGTCTGTGTAGTGGTCCTTCCCATAATGAATAGCATCATACATGTCTATAAGGATATGTGCATTTCATGGACTAAGGCAATTGATGTGAAATCATTAGCCTCTATATACAAGTTTCCCAGTCATGAAGCTATTTTGTGTGCGAAACAGCTTCATGAAGGATGAAACCAAGAATTTAATTTCTTGGTTTCATCCCTTAATTTAAAGGATAGCATCTTTAATTTAAAGAACAAGATATTTCAATAAAAATCAACAGCTCATATAAATAAAATACACCTATTAGCATATTTAATAAATCACACAAAGAGATTACCTAATAATATTATACTACACTATCTGATCACAAGTATCCAGCCCCTCTGTAATTCATAAACTGATGTCTAGATGTCACTATGACCTCACCTACCGGTATAAAAGGAGGCATGGAGCTGTGTGTTGTTCAGTGATAAGAAGTATGAGCAGAATGGGAGGTCAAGGGAGCTCAGTGACTTCAAACGTGGACTAGTTATTGATTGCCACATCAGTAAGAAATCTGTCAGAGACATTTCAACTCTCCTCAAGTTGCCAAAGTCAACAGTTGGTGATGTGATTGTGAAGTGGAAACACGAAGGCACAACCACAAAAAACCCACGGTCAGGTAGGCCATGTTTAATGACAGACAGGGACTGTCAAGCGTTGAAGAAGGTGGTTCGTGGAAATAACCAGACATTGAGTGAAACAATTACCCGGGAGTTCTGCAGTGCTACTAACTATTCAGCCAGCACCATGACTGTGCATTGAGAGACTGCTTGAACATAGGGATCCATGTTCAAGCAGTTCCAATAAACCAAATATTTCTGCTGTGAACGCTAATTGCCGCCTGCAGTGGTGTAAAGAGCGACACCACTGGGCAACTGGAAACGTGTGATTTTGAGTGATGAATCATGCTTTACCACGTGGCAGTCCGATGGGAGGACCTGGGTGTGGCGAATGCCTGGAGAAAAATTCCTGCACGCATGTGTAGGGCCAACAGTGAAATTTGCAGGAGGTGGCGTTACAGTGTAGGGGTATTTTTCATGGAATGGACTTGGCCCTCTCGTAACACTACACGGAAATCTAAATGCAGAAGGGTACAAGAACATTTTGATCCATTGCATACTGTCTATGGTAGAAGATCAATTCGGTGATGACTACTGTCTGTATCAGCATGACAATCCTACCTGCCATAAAGCAAGGTCTGTGAGGGAATGGTTTGTGGACAATAACATTCCAGAACTGGACTATCCGGCCCAGAGTCCTGACCCAAATCCCATAGAACACCTTTGGGATGAATCAGAATGCCAACTTCACACTAGACCCCAACAGCCAACATCATGAACTGCTCTGGCTACAGCTATTCAGGAAGAATGGGCTGCCATTCTTCCAGAGATATTCTGACACCTGGTAGTAAGCCTCCCCAGCAGAGTTAGAGCTCTCATAGAAGCAAAGGGTGGACCCACCCCGTATTAATGTCCACTACTGGAAAGTGTGTCACAGGGAAAGTCTGATTACAGTTTCGAGTACATGTCCAGATACTTTTGATCAGATAGTGTATATAAGTAATAACATACCACTTAATTTATACTACAGTAAAAACTCTCATACCTACCATCATCATCTTCTACAAAAACTTTATCTTGAATGAATGCTCCAAGCTGATGCTGTAAATTTTTATCTGGTTCATAGACCAGAGGTGTTAGGCCACAGTTGTCTGCAAGCTGCTTACAAAATACTATCAACAAATCACAGATTGTAACAAATGCCTGTAAAGATATTTTAAATATAACTTGCATTTGGAACCCTTTAGAACAAAAATTTTAAACTGAATATTAAAATTGATGAAGTCACAAAAACACTGATTACAGAATTAAAATAAATTATAAGAGATAATTTCTAATTTTATAAATCAATTCCTGATATGAATCCTGAGGAAGCTACATGTTACTAATACATACTTAATAATCAAATCTTAGATTTTAGTCTTCTAAATACTATTAACTGCATCAGTGCACCTACATCTTGATATAAAAGACACATCTGTTCCTTTTTCCTACATCATCATGGTAATTAACACCCGTTTTTTTATAACCTTCCTTTTCTTATTCTGCTTACTAATATCCTAACTTTTAATACAAAATCTGTCACTCACTAAAGTCATCTATTTGTTTCCTGATTTTTTTTCAATATTTCATGTCTACGGTCTCTAGTCTCTGCTCGACTTTTTATTTATTTATTGCTAACTCAACTCTCAGACTCACGAATTAAATTTTTTTTTTTTTAAACACTGGCATATACAGGGTGTTCGGGATAAATTTGACATATTTATAATTAATTATATTTTTCCGTAAGTTACATGTATTAACACACACTTCTCTTCATTTAAAAGTTTGGACCCTTCTTCATTCATATACAAGATGTCAGAAAGGATGGATAGCTGGAACCTACCTGAATCATGGAAGAGAATAACTTGTATCATGATGATTCGTGCCCGCCATCAAAATAAGGATATTACGACTGCTGCCCAATGCTCCCTGAATACAGTAAAAACAATCAGGCATGAACTAAAGACTTGCAATGGTGACTACGAGGATGTAGCAAGAAGAAAGATCCCTAGCAGACGATCTGATTGCGTTCGTACAGCAGAATTCCTCGCAAATCTGCAGGAACAGGTGTTGAAGAACCCTGGCATTGGAATTCGGGCTTTGTTCGTGGAGTTGCTAACTGTAGTCAAGCCCTGGATAACAAGGGTAGCCAATGGTAGGCCGTATGTATGGCAGCAGGATTCGGCCCCTTGCCACACCTCTGGGAAAAGTCAAAAATGGTTGTCTGAAAATTTCTACGACTTCACCAGTCCAAATGTTTGGCCTCCAAACTCCCCAGACCTTAACCCCATGGATTATTTTGTATGGGGCGCAGTTGAAAAAGACACCAATCGCACTTCCAGTAATACAAAAGCCCAGTTAATGGATAAAATTAAAACAGTTTTTGCGGCCCTTCCCAGGGAGACTGTAGCGTCAGCTTGTTCGAGGTTCCGAAGCAGAATTGAAGCTGTGATCGATGCTAATGGTGGTTATTTTGAGTAAATCTTGTTGATAGTATTGTAATTAACTCTGCCTGTAATGTTTTTTTGTCAATTCATTAAATTTAATAGATACAAAGAAGATTTTCTTTTTCCTTACGAAACTGTCAAATTTATCCCGAACACCCTGTATATTTATTTAATTAGCTTCAGGTTCTAGGAAAATTCGATGCAAGACATTTTGCATTAATTTCGTAAATAATCAATGGATGATAAAGGGTATAAAATCATTAAAAAGGCAAATCTTTATTAAGGTGAATTTCAGTGATACATAACATAATGAAATCATTTAAAAATTGTGCAAGTTAAAAGAGATGCTGCGTAAATAATTAACTTTTTGCTGCGGATCGTCAATTCAATAAATCCATCAGTAACATTGCTCACTGGAAGAAATGCTAATGCTGTGAAGCATTTAATTTTCATGTTGAATTCAGCATCTGTTTGATAGTGCAACTTCAAACCAATGGCAACAATTTTGCAATAAAGATTTTGTGCCATAGGAAATAACAACCTGTTAAAGTTGTTGATGTAAATATGTTAGAAAAAGCGTTGATAGTTGCTTTCTCAAAGTCAACCATTAATGTTTCGGGATCTAACGATGAATGTAAGCCCTGAATAATCTGATGATTTGCCAGGAAGCAAAGCAAAAAAGCCATCATGGAATCCTTAGGGGTCTCATGCCAGTCCCAAGCCTGGATAAAAAAGGAGGGTCGGTCAGATGAGTGTCGATGCTCTGACCATAAAAAAAAAACACTATTGTTATCTGATGCCTATACGATCAACAGCTACAACATGCCAGCTCGGACATTGTCCGTATCAACAAGGTCCACGATACCAATTGAGCGATCAGAGTTGGATCGAAAAGTGGGATACCGAAGGAAACAGAAACTGAAACTAGCAGATCTATTATCAGTAGGAACATGGAATGTACGGACACTTTGGATGTCAGGAAAACTAGAATTACTTTGCAAGGAAATGAAGAGATATCAGTGTTATATACTAGGACTGGCAGAGATGTGATGGACATCATCCGGAGAGATAAATGGATGTGAAGTCATATGGTCAATGATACCAAGCACGAAGCAAGAGTTGGCTTCCTTCTTAACAAAAGAACTAGAGAGGCACTGTTAGGCTACAAACCAGTCAATGAATGAATCATAGCAGCAAGATTTCAAGTAAAACCATAATAAATTTAGTTTAATCCTTTATCCAAGTGTGTGCAAACAAAGTTTGCGCCTGAAAGTATCTTCAGGATTGGGGTAAAGTGGTACAAAGGTGGAGCAAGCTACCAACACTCCTATCTCAGTATCTCCCATAATGCAAAACACATCTCCTTGCAGATATGTATAATGTTATGCATTAAGGGAAGGGCCACTACCCAGACTAGTTTCGACCTTTACTGAGGTCTCTTCAGTGGGAGCCAGGCCCAAGTGGAGATACCACGGCAGAAGCATTAGCAAGGTCATCTCCTCCTATAGGAGCTGCCAAACCGTGTGCCACCTTTTTATTAAATTACTCTGGATTTAGAGAAAGATGTTGAAAGTTTATTTTTGACTTGGTCGGACTATAATAAATTTAGTTTAATTCTTTATCCAAGTGTGTGCAAACAAAGTTTGCACTTGAAAGTATCTTCAGGACTGGGGTAAAGTGGTACAACACCGGGCAAATCCTTGCTTGCTCCACCTTTGCAAGGAGTTGCCCGGTGTTGTACCACTTTACCCCAGTCATAAAGATACTTTCAGGCGCAAACTTTGTTTGCACACACTTGGATAAAGGATTAAACTAAATTTATTATAGTCTGACCAAGTGAAAAATAAACTTTCAACATCTTTCTCTAAATCCAGAGTAATTTAATAAAAAGGTGGCACACCGTTTGGTAGCTCCTATAGGAGGAGATGACCTTGCTAATGCTTCTGCCTTGGTATCTCCACTTGGGCCTGGCTCCCACTGAAGAGACCTCAATAAAGGTCGAAACTAGTCTGGGTAGTGGCCCTTCCCTTAATGCATAACATTATACATATCTGCAAGGAGATGTGTTTTGCATTATGGGAGATACTGAGATAGGAGTGTTGGTATCTTGCTCCACCTTTGCAAGGAGTTGCCCGGACTGTACCACTTTACCTCAGTCCTGAAGATACTTTCAGGCGCAAACTTTGTTTGCACACACTTGGATAAAGGATTAAACTAAATTTATTATAGTCTGACCAAGTGAAAAATAAACTTTCAAGCAAAACCATTTAATATATCAATAGCCCAGATATATGCACTCACATCTGACAGAGACAATAGAAACAATACCAAAGCAAGATGTCCTAATTACTGAGGGAGATGGGAATGCCAAAGTCGGAATAGAAAATGATAGTTGAGAAAGAGTCATGGGAAAATATGGTTTTGAAGAAAGAAAGAAATGAAAGAGGCGAAAAAATGTTAGAATTTGCTGTGGACCACAAAATGATCTGTAACACAAGATTCCAGCAAAAGGAGTGTAGAAAATGAATGTGGTGATCAAATAATAGACAAACCAAGAACATGATATGATTATAAGATGGATAACATCAGTACAGCAGTGTCGAACTTTCAAGGAGCAGATATAGATTTGGATCATAGTTTAGTGATTGCAAACATCAAGTCGAAATTAAAAAGAAAATACAAATCCCATCATCAGAAATGAAGAGATACAGCAAGAATAAGTGAAGCAGAAATAGGAAGAAGGTACAGAACAGTGTTAGAGGAGAAACTTAAAAGCACGGACAAAGAAAAAAAATTTGAACCTAAGAGTGAAAGGAGTAATGAAGGCAATAGAAGATGCAGTTGAAGAAACAGTACCAGAAGAAGAGAAGTTCAAGAAGGAATGGATTACACAAGAAACACTGAAGTTAGTACAGGAGAAAAGAATGTTGAAGATAAGAAGAGATACATCAGAACAAATAGAAGAGCAATATAGAAGAAAGTGTAATGAGGTGAAAAAAGCAGTCAGAATGGATAAGATGAAATGGTTAGAAGCCCAATGCAATAATATAGAACAGTACTATGGAGAGCATAAAACTAGGGAGGTGTACAAAATGATTACAAGCATTAATAGAAGGCGGCAATCAAAACAGACCACAGTTAAAGATGAAAAAGGCAAAGTATTGATGCATAAAGATAAAATTGCACAGTGATGGACAAGATACTGTAGTGAGTTATATGAAGAAAAACTTGATTTAGATAGCGTTGGGAAACTGACTGAAGAATTGAAGCAGATATCACCACCAGGTAATGAGTATGATATGGACATTTTAAGAGAAGAGGTAGAAAAAAGAAACAGGACGGCTAAAACATAACAAGAGTCCTGGTAATGATAACATCACAGGAAAAACGATTAAATATGGTGGCAAAAGTATGGTTATGGAAATGCGCCAACTATGTATCATGGTATGGAAAGAAGGGAAAATGCCAGAGGAGTGGGTGAAATCGATATCAGTGACACTATACAAGAAACAAAATAAGCTAGAATTTAAAAATTATAGAACAATTGCCTTCACAAGTCACCTTGGTAAAGTGATGATGATATTCACAGAAAGATTGACAACACAATTTGAAGCATACCTGCAGACGAGCAAGCAGGATTTAGGAAGGATAGAACTACAATTCAACAGATTTTGACAATGAGGTTAATAACAGAGAAAACTAGGAGAAAAAACAAAAACATATATACTTGCTTTGTTGATTTTCAGAAAGCATTTGACAGTATTGACCAGAGAGTGACATTAGCAGTTCTGGAATCCTATGGAATTGATAAAAAACTAATAGCTATATTAAAATATGTTTATCAGAATGCAGTTGCAGCAGTTAGAATAGGTGATGATTTAGGGAAATGGTTTAGAACAAGCAGAGGTATTAGACAGGGGGACCCAATATCACCAAGCATTTTCACCACACATTTAGAAAGAGCAATGGACAAACTGAAGGAAGATGCAAAAGGAATATCTGTACATGGAATGAGAATTAACAATCTGAGATTTGCAGATGACATTGTTATTATTGAAGAAGACGAAAGTGAACTACAAAAAACACTGAAACTGTTAAATGAGGAAGGGAAGAGATTTGGACTTGTTATGAATTTGGAAAAAACAAAGATAATGGTATTTGGTGAGAAGAACATGAAACAAAAGATACAAGTGGATGGAATTGATATAGAAAATGTAGAACAATTCACATATCTGGGAAGTAAAATGACATATGATTTGGACTGTAAAAAAGAAATAAAGATCAGGATTGCAAAGAGAAGAATAAATTTGAAGGCCATGGATAACATCCGGAAAAGTAAAGTGCTCAGCCTGCAAACAAAATTAAAAGTACTGGAAACATGCATCTTTAGTGGTGTACTGTATGGATCTGAAACATGGGTAATAAATAAGGAATCAAGAAAAAGAATTTTGGCATTTGAAAGAACTTGTTATTACAGGAAGATTCTAAGAATAGGATGGGTACAGAAAATCACAAATGAAGGGCTCTATTGGAAACCAAAAGAGAATCTAATGCAGAAGATTATAAAACAGAGGCTGCAATTATTTGGAAACATCTGTAGAATGAGTGAGGTCCGGAAGATAAAGACATTTATGTCTGATATTTTGGATGGTTTAAACAGAAGAGGTAGACCATACAGAGAATGGATAGATGACATAAAGGACTGGTGTGGAATGGGTGTGCAGAAACTGTGCACTGGACAAAGAAAAGTGGAAGAGGCATCAAACACCAACAGGCAGTGAGCCCATGGTTCATGATGATGATTGTGGGAAGGGCCACTGCCCAGACCAGTTTTGACCTATGTATAAAGGGTCTTCTCCAAAAAACCAGGCGATCCTTCAGATTACTCTAACCTCACTGAGTGACCTGAATGATCATTTTAACTAATTAACTCTCAATCACTCAAAAATACTATGCAGCGGTTTTACACAGTAACAGACACATCCTATCATTGAGCAGAACCACTCATCTCCTAGGGAAGAGCATCTACCAAATGCTTTAATAAATACCATGCAAGTAGAAGCTATACGATAGGCAATCATCCAACAGAATGCAGTGATCAAAACCTTTTCAGCAAATTCTCCTGCTAGTGGACTGTTTAAGTGCAGAACTACCCCCCCCCCCCAAAAAAAAAGTGATCATTAGATAGCTCAACTATGTGACCTGCCTTTGTCACCCAAGTCCCATCCCCATCCCGTTTCATGAAAATTCATAAAGGCAATTTGTCAAATAAACAATTCATCAAGATAATGAATAACAGACAGAATAATATACATCCTTGTCTGACACCAGATTTAACATTAAACCATCTTCCTGTATTTCCTACAATTCTAACTGCTGACTTACAACTCATATAAAGACTAAGTATTGTTTGATATAATTCCCCACGGACACCATACAACTATAGCATTTGAATAGCTTTTCTCTTGGCACCTTGTCATATGCCTTTTCCAGATCTACAAAACTTAAATACGGATCTTTGTTATTTTCCCATGATTTCTTGACTATTTGTTGAGAAGTAAAAATCTGATCCTGAGAGAGTGGTATTAAACCTGATATTAAAATTATTATTATTATTATTAGAGACCTCCAGGGAGTCAGAGACTCATCGAGGGAGGCCACATCCATTTGACATAATCTGTCATACTTATTCTTGAATTCATTCACATGCTTGCACTCACAATATCCAATGACAATCCATTCCAATCATGCACCACTCTATGAGAGAAAAATCTAGCCCTCAACCCCTTCTTAGCAGCATTCATTTTCTGCTTCCAAGGATGCCCTTGGATGCGGCCCTTTGCCCACCCTCCATAAATTGAAAAATTCCATCAATTGAAATCCTGTATGACTTTCAGAAGTTCATAAGTCTCAATCATATCACCCCTCTTTCTCCTGTTTGCTAGAATCTGCAGTCCACAAATTCTCAATCTGTCTTCATAATCAGTATTCCATAATCCTGATATCATTTTTAACACTCTCCTTTGCACTCTCTCCAATATATCAGAATCATAATGGAAACCAGACCTGTGCACAATAGTCCAAGTGAGGTCTTATCAAGGCCTTATAAAGAGGCAAAATGACATCCTCATCTTTACATGTGAATGTTCCTTTCAGCATTGCAATTATATTTTGAGTTGTATTTGAAATCTTTGCTATATTTCATCTGAACTTCAACTTCCTATCTAGTTACACTCCAAGATCCCTAGCCTCATCAGTTTCTTCAAGCATAATCCCACCAATATAACAGACATTGGATATCTAATCACACCGAAGTGAATGACTTTACATTTACTGATATTGAACTAACACCCATTTCCCCATGCCCACAATTTCAGCCTAATCAAATCACCCCGCAAGTACTGATATCAGCAGCATTCCTGATTACCCTACCTATCTTTGCATCATCAACAAATAGCTGTATGTCGCATGTCAAATTCTTCCCAATATCATTAATGTATAGATTGAATAACAGTGGACCAAGCACTGATCACCTTAAATCTTGCAGATTCACATCACCCATATACCACTTTTTGATATCTGTCAGTCAGCCATCCTCTAATTCACACTAATATTCTATAATCCACATCCATATTCCCCAATTTATGCAACAGTCTACCATGCTGTTGTCAAAATCCTTAGCAAAATCCAAAAAGTATCATGGTGTACCCATTCCTCTTGTCTAGCTGAATGGTAACATTGTTATAGAATGTGAGCAGGTTTCTAAAACATGACCTTCCCTCAGTAATTCCATGTTACTCATTGGAAAGTAGAGATTCACTGTCAACCCATTTCTGAATGTGAGCCATAACCAATTTTTCCAAAATCTTCACCACCACTCCTGAGATACTAATTGGTCGATAGTTGGATACATTGGTATTTGCACTACCCTTGTGCAATGGAATTACCATACATTCTTTCCATTTCTATGGAATCTTACCTGTTCTGAGACTCATATTAAACAGCTTGGTCAAACGTGATGATATCCCATCAGTCCCTATTGCTGAATTATTATTCAGTTTGTGCAACAGATCTAATACCTCATCCTCATACACCTGCGACATTGAGCTCATTGCTTCTTCTTCACTCGAAGAAACAGCAGTGAGCTCAATGTTGCATATATCAGGTCGATAGCTTTTAACAGAATTGGCACTCATTAGTTGAACAATCTCTTCTGTCGCATGCAGGTATCTGTGTGTGTTGATTTTCTGAAGATAAGAGATTTTTATGGAGTCAGGCATCTTAGTAAGTTTGATGGCTAAAAATGGCAGAGATCCATTTTCTTCAATTTCGATGGTAAACTTGATGTCTAGGTGGAAGTTGTTTAAGTGATTTAAAAAAATGTGAAGATTATCTATACCATATTCCCAAATAAGGAATATGTCATCCACGTAACAGAGCCAGATTTTGCTTTTGTTTTTTTGCTTACATTTATTAATTTTCTTAACAACAGAAAGGGCACACAGAATTTTAAAAAAAGCAAAATTAGAACTTTTATCAGAAAGAATTGGCGATATCAAATGCAATTTAGATTTTCTCTTTACGAAAAAATCATCTTTAGAAAACCAATGAGTGGCATCCTTAGACTGTGTGTCATGGAACTACATTCAAGAGATAAACACACATCGAGCCTCAAGATCTCAGAACATTAATAAATGTAAGCTAATTAGAAAATTTAATTCGTTTAAATCAGCACAAGAACGATCCACCCCTAGCAATCATCATGAAGATCCCAAAAAATTTGTCGTATATTCTTAGTCCTTCAATTTTGTCCTTTGGCCTAAAACAATCCCTAGAGAATTGTTTCTCACTAAGATAGAGAAAGCTACTTCACTACTTTCTACCGCAGGGGCAAATTTACTTCACATGAAAGCCATATTTGCGATCAAGAATGCAAAACCCCCAGTTGACAACATTTCTCCTGGTGAAAGACTAGCCATTAAAAAACTTACGAAGAACAAAGATGTTATCCTCCAAGCTGACAAGGGTAATGCAACTGTCATCCTAAATAAAACCGATTATGGTAACAAAATCTTAGAGTTATTAGAGTCAGATACACATACTTGGAGCTAGAGAGAGAGAGAGACCCAATGAGAGAGAGATATATAATAGAACTGACAACCTTCTAAAAAAGACCATGGAACTTCCAAGAAACATACTCCTTTCTCTTTGTTCTCTACATCCACTCATCCCCAGATTATACGACCTTCCAAAGGTATATAAAGAAAATTGCCCACTAAGGCCAATTGTTGATAGTATTCACTCACCTAGATATAAGTTATCAAAATATCTAGCATCCTCCTTAAAAGGTTTATCAGGAAAAAATCTCCATCTTGCATTAAAAATATAAAGCTCAACAATTCAGATATTATGGCGAGCTCTGATGTAATGGCACTCTTTACAGATATTCCAACTCAAGAGGTTCTCAATATTTTAAGTGACAAGATCTCAAAAAAGATGTTTGTCTGCTGTCACATTGTATTAATTCAGACTACTTTAAGTTTGAATAAAAAAATTTATAAACAAAATAAGGGATTAGCAATGAGCAGCCCCCTGTCTCTAATACTAGCCAATATTTTTTTCCGAGGATTTCGAAGAAAAGGCCATCTCTGGCTCCGTTACACGGATGACATATTCCTTATTTGGGAATACGGTATAGATAATCTTCACATTTTTTTAAATGACTTAAACAACTTCCACCCAGGCATCATCGAAATTGAAGAAAATGGATCTCTGCCATTTTTAGACATCAAACTTAGTAAGATGCCTGACTCCTTAAAAATCTCTATCTTCAGAAAATCGACGCACATGAATAGATACCTGCATGCATCCTCACACCACTATCCAGCACAGAAGTTAGGTATCATCTCCACTCTGACTCATCATGCCTGGTCTGTATTGTCAGATGAGGAAGAGCTGAAAAATGAACTACAACATCTCAAAAGAACCTTCACAAATAATGGCTACTCTTCAAAAACTATCAATAAACAACTATACTGCTATCCTCAAAACAACACAGAGACACAGAACAACTCCAAGGGTTATACCTCTTTACCATACATCAGCTGGCTCTCCCTGAAACTAAGAAGTTTGAAAAAATTTAATATAAAAACGTGCTTTTCCACTCTTCCTAAATTCAGGTCAATTGTAAACCAACCAAAACAGGTTCACAACCATCTTCAGTTTCCCGGTGTATATAAAATCATATGTGACTGTGGAAAGCCATGTTATGGCCAAACTGAAAAGTCCATCCTCCTCCGTCTTGAAGAACATCAGAGAGACATCGCTTATAGTAGAACCAGAGCAAGCGCCCTCTCAAACCATGTCATGTTCTCAGTGAACACAAATAATGAAGGACACCAACACGAAATAGACTGGAATACAACATCAAACATTCATATATGCCACAATGAAGTAGAACGCCGCATAGTTGAATCCAAAGAAATTATCCTAGATAATCTTTTCATATTCATACTTAGCTTTCAGAACAATGTAACTCTTTTGATCACACTTAATTTTCATGACTAATGTCATCCTTATGCAAACAATATTCCTTCCACATCTTTTTCGTTAGAATCTCTTGTGTAATAGCAATGCACATCCATTTCATTCCTACCCTATTTAGTCTTCTAACTCTAGGGACACATTCTGATATTGCATCATTTAAGTATTTTTTAAATGCTTAAGGGCATGCACTGCTGATGACTTTCACATCTAGCAACCAATACACCACAGGACAGGAGACCTTGTATACTGCTCAGTTGGTTCTAATTTCCTGCTTTGTAGTTCACCATGTAAATTTTCTAAATAGAACTTCCATATATTTAGTTACTTTCCAAGTCAGTACAATATGATCACCGTCCCCAAAGGAAGAACACATTTTACCCCCCCCCCCCCAAATACATACAGCATAATCAGATCTAATACTCTTTGATCTCGAGTTCCTTCTGTCAAATGCTTCTTCAGGAAGTTGTCTTGAAACAGCACAATAAATTTAGTTTAGTTCTTCTAATGAGATTTTACCACTATCTAATCAATATTCGAATAAAGTCACTCATGATGATTACTCTTTTAGCACCCATTAAATTCAATTGGTGATGCATTTTGTCATCACCAGCAAACAATCTACCATGTCTGTAACAACACCCCACTACGTATTTGATCTCTAACGAGATCAAATACATAGTGGGGTGTTGTTATCCGAGGGTGGTCTGAAAAGTTCTCGGCCTCGACCATAGATAGCAACACTAGCGGCACGATTTTTTTTTTTTTCTAAGTTGGTACATCTGCCATAAGCACTCATGTGAAATTGCAAGTCATTCTTATCAAGTAGTTTGTTTTATACAACTGTCTGAAGCAAAAGTGTTGTCTGTATCCCTTGAAAGGGATAAAATTGAGTATCATGCAGTTATAAAATTCTTTGTAAAAGAAGGTTTAACGCCAAAAGAAACTCATTCGAAGTTCATAAAAGTTTATGGGCACTCTTCACTTTCATTTTCGACTATTAAGAAATGGGCAGCAGAGTTTAAACGTGGCCGTAGCAGCCTTGAAGATGATCCACATGAAGGACATCCAAAAAGTGTAACAACACTAGAAATCATTGATCAAGCACACGATGGTATTGGATGACTGGCAAGTCAAAGTGTGTGAAATTGCTGAGACTATAGGCATTTCAAAAGAACATGTAGGATATATTTTGCATGAAGAATTGCAAATGAAAAAGATTTGTGCAAGATGAGTGCTGCACTTGCTTACAACAGATCAAAAACGCACTCGCATGAAAATCTCTGAACAGTGCTTGGAGCATCTTAACAAGAATAAAACTGATTTTGTGCATCGATTTATTACTATGGATGAGACTCGGATTCACCATTACATACCAGAATCCAAAATTGTAAGCAGTCGAAACAGTGGACAGAAGCCAGTTGTTCAGCGCCAAAGCAGACAAAGTAGGTTCTATCAGCAGAAAAGGTCAAGGCATCTGTGTTTTGGGATGCTAAAGGCAATTTGTTTATTAATTATCTTGAAAAGGGTAAAACAATAACCAGGGAATATTATTCTGATCTTTTAACCAGACTAGATGAAAAAATTCGTGAGAAAAGACCTGGTTTGCAGAAGAAAAAAAATCATCTTTCATCAGGACAATGCACCTGCCCACAAAGGTGATTTGGCAATGGGAAAATTAAGGGATCTGCACTGTGAATTGTTAGAACATCCACCCTATTCTCCAGATTTGGCTCCCTCTGACTTCTATCTCTTCCCAAAACTAAAACTCTTCCTCGCTGGTCGGCGTTTTTCTTCAAATCAAAAGGTGATTGCAGCTGTAGAGGGGTATTTTGCAGATCTTGCTGGAAACCACTACAGGGACAGAATAATGGCACTGCAGCATCGCTGGAATAAATGTATTAGTCTTAAGGGAGATTATGTTGAAAAATAAAAATAATTTTGAAATTATAAATTCATGTTTTCATTGTAAGGCCGAGAACTTGTCAGACGACCCTCGTACGTAGATCAATACATTCAAACTCACTGATACATGTAAAATTGTTACTAATTTTGCAATCATAGCTTTCTATCCTAAATGGACTCAATCATCCAATATCATTAGCATCACATCCCTTCACACCTTGTCGGTCTTTTCCTTCCTAAAAATACCAGAGCCTTTACAGTTAATTGAAGTTAATATATCTGCTTCTGAGAATCATGTCTAACTAATGCCTAGAAGTATAACTTAATCTGCATTAAGTAAACAGTTGGGTGTAATATCTTTGACTTGGATGTCAGGTTTATCCCGTAACTGTGCTGGTGGGGTCTGACAGCCCCCAAGCAGTAAAGTTTTGTTTGTAGTGCCTAAATACTACTACAAAGAGCTCTGCCTGACCCTCAAGTATATTCTCCTAACTCAGTGTGCATGTAATGTAGTAAAGGTTGTTGATTCTCCTTTCTGCTAAGGGATGTTATATCACTGGGAATTCTATAGGCCACACCAGCATAGAAGTGTAACTTTTTTTTGAGAAGGTCAGTTTTGTTTCCCTGTTTTTCTAGGCACGAATGGCAGCAAACAGTAGAAGAGATGTTGTGAAAGATGTTATAGCAGAATTATTAGATGAGGAAGACTTGCTAAATCTGATACAAACAGTGACTTCTGCATGCAAAGTGACCATAATACCAGTACTGAGGAAGGTGAACAGATAAGTACGGAAAACCTTTTTTGGGAAAAAAATCAAATGCTTCAAAGAGGGTAAGACAGTGTCAAGAAAATGAAGAACATGTGCCACTAATATTATCAGCCATCTTCCTAGGTTAAGGGGAGCAACTCTTACCTTGCATGCAGATGAACACACCAACTTGGGAAAGTCTCTCATCAAATCTGAAGTTGCTTGCAGACACCAGGAGCCTCCCACGTCATCTCCAGAAAATCATCAAGAAGCAAAGAGGCAAAACAGCTTCAACTCCAAGCCAAGAACATCGAGGAAATGCTGGTACAAAACATCAATGTGACTTTTGCCCCAGATCCAAAGAAAGAAAGACAAAGATGATCTGCCAGAGTTGTGTTAAAATCACATACATGTCTCTAAAGGATGTGCATAAATATGGTGAAAGCATGCATCCCTGTCTTACCTCATTTTATATCAAAGCATCTTCCTATATCTTCAATATGTAGAAAACAGGGAAAGATGGTTTGATGTAAAATATAATGTCTCCTTATACCATATAACTAACATTTTAAATAGCTTTTCTGTTGGAACATTCTGATATGATTTTTCAAGATCTAGAAAATTTCTATAAAATCCTTGTTATAGCCACATGATTTCTCAACTGTAAGTGAAAATATGATCGGCATTTGGCCTAAAATGGAGATCCCCCCTCACCCGCAAGAATTTCTTCTACAATTTTTTTTTGTCTCTTCTCAAGTATGTTCACTTAAATTTGTTTTCAGTCAAACACCAAGTAGGAAAATTTCTCTAATTCATTTTAATATCTTTTTAATAGCTGGATATTATCAAAGCACAATTCAATCTTCCAGAATTTAACCTTCTGAATTATGCACTGTGGGCACTAAAACTGTTATACCTCAATATTTCAGCATTTTTGGTTGAATACTGACAACTTCAAGTGCTTTTTCACATAATAATTTTTAAATAATAATTCTAATAATATTCTGATATTGTAGACATCCTAAGAATATCATGAATCAGTATTTTTGTACTTTTATTTTTATGTATTAATGTATTTTTCCTCCATTTTTAAGTGTTTATAAAGCTCCCCAAATTTTATTTCGGGGTGCTCATAATTCTTTTATTCTTATCTAAGTCTTGACATGAAATTTTTTTTTTAGCTACTTATACACAAGTTTTTTTATATTTCTCTTTGTCTTCCCTTCTGAAGGACTGTGTTTCTAACTTTTTTTTTTTTTTTTTTTTTTTTAGATCCTTGAAAACTTTATTATTTAAGTTTACTATGTGTAATAGTTTTTAGTAAACCTTTGCTTTAGGTATCTACTGATTATCAAGAAAAGAAGTTTGTTCAGTGCTTTCTGAACATATTTCTTTTAAATATGTATTGGACTTGGAAACTGTCAATTTCATATACTTAAATGGGAAGACCCACTGAGAACTGGAGATTGAAGATAAATTCAGTGATGTCTCTTTTTGTGACACAGCTGTCAACCAGTAATGTCTTTAAATAGGTTTGTGGAACTGCTGGAGCCTGTTATTGCTTTTCTTGAAAAAAAGAAAAGATTCTATCCTCAACTGGAAAATGATGAATGTATGCAAGATCTAATGTTCTTTACTGATAAAATGAATCATCTACAAACTCTTAACTTGGCACTCCAGGAGAAGGATAAGATTATCCTGATCTTATTCAGACAATTTTCAGCTTTCAGAATGAATTAAGAGTTTTTTAAAGACATACTGCCAAGAAACTTCAGTTATTTTACCAATCTCAAAAGAAGAGTGAATACATTCTCTGATATTGAAATAAAAGACCACAAAGATAAATTACAAGGACTGCTTGATAATTTCCTAGATTGGTTGAGGACTTGCAGAAGCTGAACCTCCCTGTGTCACCTTTCTTATAAGTCCAGTCGTAGTTGATGTGATCAATGATGGTTGTCCAATTCTCGAACCTCTGGTTACAAAATCATCTGCTATGGAAATAGAACTAATGGAATTACAGGGAGATCTAGGTTTAAACATGATCCATAAATTTCAGTCTACAATTGAGTTCTGGAAGCAAGTTCCAGAAATAAAATATCCTGAACTGAAGAAAGCCAGTGTGCGACTCATCTCAATTTTCAGCACAACATACTGCTAAATCACTGTGATCTGTAATGAAGTTTGTGAAGTCAAAACATTGTGCAATCCATACAAATCACAAGCTAATTCATACAACCTTGACAACATATTAGCTGGATTTTCAATAACTCACAACCGAGATCTCACAAGATCTCCACTAGCAGTAAATAGCTAGTGGACCTGATAATTGTAGCAATGTCTGTTTGTGTCCTAAAAATATTATGATAAGACTATAATTTTGTAAGGAGATATCTGATTAATCAAAATATCTCTAATTTTATTGGTTTACATATTTTCCTCCACGTTTTGATCTTTTATTTTTATTTTTGGCACTCATTTAATGTTAATGAAATTGCATATTTTACTTAGATGTTTCCGTACTTCTTTACCATATTAAATATGCTCATTATAGTTAAAACAATGATCAGTAAGGAGTTTGAAAACATTTGGTATTGTTAAACTGTGAATGAAACTATGTTGTGTATTTTGTTTTTTCTTATTCACATTTAACATTGCTTATCATATATTAATCATGACTTGTATAAAAGTTATTTATTAATCCTTATTTAAGAATTATTATTTAAGTGTTTATTCTGAATTTTATCAGCTATTAATAAATTAAACAATAATATATGTATAAATTATTGTATCTTATATAAATATTGTAACGCGAATATTATTATAGTTATCTGTATATGAAATGAAAGAGTTGATTAAGTAGCTCTAATATTCTATTTATTGTGTTTTTATTAACTCAATGTAGTGGTATAGCCTTATGTAACATTAACGAAAATGTTTACGTTTATTTGTTGTCATGGAAACGCATGAAATAAACGAGCGCGAGTGGAACAGAGCGTGAGCTGGGAGAAGAATAATAATAAAATTAAAAAAAAATAAAAAGTAACAGGAGAGTGGAGACGGAATTTTGAAGTGAAAGGAAGCAAAGGTATAAACTAGAGAAGTAGAAGTAAATAAAAGGTTCTAAAGGGCAGAAGTTAAAAAAGGATAATATTTATAAGCGAGCAAAGACGAAGTGAATCTTATAGTTAGCTGAAAGTGAAGTCAGCAGTAATAATAAAAGGAAATTAATGCCGTAATCGGATAATATAAAAAGCTGGACACTCAGTGAAGAATTCTGAATAAACCCAGTTGGTCTAGGATTGCGACTTATTTCTAATTTGCCCTAAGGAGAACCGCACAGTGTTTAATTGGTTAATGAGTGGTAATAAGGATAGTTAAAGTACCCTACAGTTGATGTCTAGAATTCTAAAGCGCGATTAATAGTGTTTTAATTATAACTGTGGATAAGTCTTATAGATGTGTTCTTAAGTGAAATAAATATATTTAAAAAATATGCTCACAACGTAATTGATGTACTAGGAACTATTTCTAGTAAGGACTATCATATTGAATTATTTCAATGCACGAAGAATTGAGTGTTAATTACGCTATGTTTAACCTAACTTTAACTGTGGAAATTCTTCAAAATTGAGAATTGAAGATAAGAATTGCTTGAGAGATATTTACAGCTATTAGTGCCTGCGATAATTTTGTGCTTATAGCATGGCTGAGAAATGTGTGGAAACTGATTAGATAGGAAATTCTATTATGTTTAATTAAGTGTAGGAACCTCGTGACTCAGAAGCCGAGAAGGTGTACGTGAAAGTCTGGAAGATTGAACTAATGTGATTGAATTGACCTAATGTTTAACTTGATTCTATCGTTTAAAATTAGAAGTAAAATTTATGTATGTGTTATATAGCTTATATTAAATGTTTCATTTTGTTAATCTAATTATTGTTTGCCTGAATTCCTTTTTATTGCACCGTTCACAAAAATTCGAATCTTGTGGGAATCCCAGGTAGAAAATAGATACTTCGGCCAGAATGAATGGGGAGACTGCTAACTAACTTTGAATTGATCCTGCTATTTTATATAGACTTATCTAAGGATAGAGTGGCGCAGTATAATAGAAATTTCTCTACCCTTGGATTGGTGATCAATTTGCAATTAGTTGTGTTTTATTTTATGAAAGTGACTTATAGCAAGATGGCGGATTCGAATATGAAGAGAACACGTCACGACAGTATATATGTATATTTTGTGACTTTTGAAACTAATATAAATTAACACTTTAAAAACTACATACATGAATAAATATTATTACATACATGTATCTGTTAATATTTGTATAACATTTTTGTAACAAAATATGTGTGTACATGATAAATTTCAGATGCCAAATATCTGAAGTTTATCATATGTGGCTCTTATGTTAAGCAAGTTTGGCCACTCCTGGTATGGACAAAAGCAAGATGTTGCTACTTATGGAAGGTGGAGAAGAACTCAAAGATCATCTCTAGAAGATGAATAGATGATGTTAAGAAGTATGTGAGGTCAAGTTCTTGTGACATACAACAAGTGTGTGGAATGAACTACCATTATATGTTGTGAGTGCACCCACAGTAAATATGCTCAAGAAGAGATATGATAAGTATTTAAGTATGAGCTTCTAAATGATTCTCCATTCACGAGCCCTTGCGCTCCTCAGAGGTGCATTAATAATATTAGTCCACACATCCAGAATATCTTTATCTCCAGTTTTTGTCACTTTTATCTTAAATCTTTGATTTCTTTTACAGTATTATTCTTCTTCCATTTCTGAGCTTCAACAGCTTTCAGAACGTTTTGTCACATTCCTGATATCCATATTCTACATTTTTGCCAGTTTTCACAGCACTTTTAACCACTTTTACACACAACTTTCTTATTTTCTTTGCATTTCCTAAGGTCACATAGTAATTTACTCACCAGAATGTCGAAATTTTCTTGTTTTTCCAGCAGTGCCTCTTTTAACTTCGAATTCACCATTGAAGTTTGGATTTCTCTATCCTTGCAAAAATTATTATATGCTTCCCTCACTGAATCAATGTTTGTCCCAAGACTCCAATTAATAGGTCTTGTTTTCAAACTCTTTCTGGTATTGAGATGTTAAGGAAAACTACTCAGAATCCTGGAATTGTCAGTAAAGTATTATCCAGTACAATGCTAGCATAAAAGTGATGCAGCCTAAGTAAAGACAAACCTTATGAACTCCTTGAGTTTTATAAGGCTTGTCTTTTTTTTTTTTTTAAATTGTATAAACTGTACTATGCCTGAAGCATTTGTATGCATTTTTTCTGAAATAATCTATTTACCTCTTCCTCAAGAATATCACTTGGATGATGAAGAAGTTCTCTCATTGTATCCATAAATTCTTTTAGATGGCTTCTAACTGATTGTACTGCTGCAGGCAGAGGACTCGTTTCATCTAATATTGCTAAATCCCACATAATTCCCATGGAGCAGCAAGAAATTGCATACTTTACAACCTGTCAGGAAATCATTTATATTAATAAAATCTAAAATTAATTAATTTAATCAAAAAGTAATAAATAAAATGATTATTGCACTTCTGAATTAAAGTTTTTCTAAATTAATAAATGAATTTTCTTTCAAAGGAAACTAAGTTGAAAATGAGGATAAAACTGCTAAGAAGCGATATTATATAAGTATGGTTTTTTTCCCTGAAGTAATGGACTGCTTCTCTAAAATACATTGAGTAGCAAACTTGTTCTGGTTAAATGTTCAGTGCACTAAACACAGAAGAAATGAACCTTTTTTATGCTCAAGAATAATGGAGTTCCAAAAAAAACCTTTATAAAATCATCTCTGTGCATATTTCCAAGAAAACAAAAGAGGAACTATGTTTAAATGAGACATTAAAGAAGTAACACACACAGCATATTTAAGATATGATATGCACGATTATTATTATTTTTTTTATTTGCAAGAAAAACAGGTATGAGTTATTCAATTACGGATTCAATGACCATTGTTGACAGAGAAAATAACAGTGCTTATTAAGTTTAAAGGAGTTAAATAATTTGGATTTGTTATACGCTTAGAAGGTTATGCACACAGAAAAAATTTAATTTTTTAAAATCCAACGTTACATAGACATCATCAGGGAGAGAAGAGAAGATCAGATAACTATATTCAGAACATGAATCAAAAGATATGAGTCAAGTGGCACATGCTTATTAGTTTGAGTTCAATCACAGCAAAGCTGACAGGAGAATGCATTTCAAGCAACATCTAAAGAAACAGCACAATTTTTTGTAAGTACAATCCATACACTTTCTTCAAACCAGCTCAGAAGCTATCTTCTTTTCTACCATCTATCAAGGACAAATTACATTTCGCCCTATCAGGTGACTATTAAGTGCCCTGTTCATGACAACTTCGTTACTAATCATAGCTATTCAGCTATGATTAGAACCCCAAATTATCAGGAATACATTAAATTTTTAGAATCTGTTGAATCTGGCCTTGACCACTAGACAGAGTTTGATGGAACGAAACCAAGATTCTTCATTCCAACAGATTTAAATCTGATCATCTATTTGTTAAACTTGTGAAACCTTATGACATTAACCAAATCCTAACCACTCTGAATGGAGAATGTAATGAAGTAATGCAACTGCCATTAACTGTTCATAATTAAAAAAAAAAAAAATACTGATATTAAGTAATTTACTCTTTAACTATAGATCCTATCTAATTTGTTTCTTTGAACACTAATAATGCATTCTCCTGTCAACTTTACTCTGACAGAGACACAAGCTAGAAATGACATGCTATCTTGCGATTCATGTTTTGAATGTAGTTAACTGATCTCTTCTCTCCCTAATGATGATGTCCATTTAACACTGGATGAAGTATAGTGGAGTTTTAATGAATTATATTTTTATTACATTTGTTAATCATCTAAGTGTATAACAATGTCTAGAAAGTATGTTCCTTTATGTGTGATTTTGGTTTGTTTGTTGTTCTTATCAAAGCCTGTAATTTTGAAGACGGGAAACAAGGTAATTTTGTGTTTATGTTTTTATTTATAAGGCTGATTTGTATATAACGTTTGCAAGACACAAGCATTTTACAAACTGTTACATCTGTAGCCGGCCTGCTTAGCCGAGTGGTTAGTGTATCTGCTCTCCAGCTAAAAGGCTGCAGGTTCGAATCCCACCGTGGGCATGGATGTTTGTGATTGCCTGGGGAAATACTAGTGGTGGTGGTCAGTGGTAGACGGCATTGGAATGGTTGTGGTCAGATAGTGGATTGAGTGGTGGAGACAGAGTTGTAGAGCAGGTGCCTTCCTTCGATGAGTCTTTGGACTCCCTGGAGATGTCAAATAATAATAATTACACTAATGATATTTGTAAATAAAGACAGTTTGAATTTGTTTGTCATCAATCTCTTAAGTTGTCCCTGCCCCGTAAACTTATTACCATCCTAAATAAAACCCTGGACATGAATCTTTTATTGACAGACAAAACTAGTTAAATGAAGAATATTCTAAAAAAGATTAGGTCTTAACTAAAATTTCTGGAAGGTAATGTATTGCTGTGTGCAAAACTCAGGGTGAAACAGTATTAGACTTTTAAGATAAGCTGATTAATTTAATACAAACTGAAAGATTTAACCCCCCACCCCCCAACCAGACATTATGTCTATAGACGTAAAGGCTGGTGCAATTTGGTCTCACTATTTAATCCACATTGGCCGGTAGAGAGGTTAAACCAATAAATTCAGTATTATAAAAAATAAATAAAAAACCCTGCTACAACGTTATTTTCTTGACCACAAAAACTATGCTATACCAACTAGTTTCACCAACTGAGGCTGTTGGCATCTTCAGGGTACATAACTGATGTAAAACACTTAAAGCTAAAAACTGTTACAGACTATAAATCAACTAATTCCAATTATATTTGACAAAACAGAACACGTACAATATATGCAAAGCGAGTGTATGATTTCACTTATCGTTATTTAGGAACGTTCTATAATTGGCACTATAATTCAGTTCTTCCAGATCTCGGGCAAGATTAATCCTTGGTTCCTGTTAAGGTTTTGTACCGAACGGGCAACTGTTGTGGCTTCTTTAATAATTCGGGAGTGGAACTCCTCCTCTATGATATGGTTAGGTCTTGAGAAATGAAAGGATAAACCTGATTTTTCTTCTCTATTGTTATTAACGTCTCCAATGTGCTCCCTTTGTCTACTCTCAAGGCTTCTTGAAGTCTGGCCGATGTAATTTAAACCGCACGTGCAGGGCATGTTGTAAACTCCAGCATATTTGAAGAAAGCATCTTTTGGATATCTTAAGAGTTGTGTAATCGTTTCTGTAGGTTTAACGGTCACTCTTATTCTATGGGATTTGAGGAGTCTTGCAACCTTATTAGAAACTGTTCCTCCCTCCCCATGCATGAAATGACGATTGTAGAAATATACTGTGTGTCTTCCCATTGTCTTTGTGTGTGTGTGGGGGGGGTATCTTGTGGATGAGTCTCCGAGGGTAGCCATTCATGGTGAGGTTGTTAGTTATCACAGATAATTCACCCTGGAGATCTTGTCGATCTGTTGTAATGCAGAAAGCTCGCTTTTTTAGCATGTGTAAAATGCTAAGTTTCAGAGAAATGTGATGGGAGGAGCTAAAGTGCAAATAACGTCCTGTATTTGTGGGTTTTCGGTGAACTAAGAGGCTGAGACAACCATTCGTTTGCTTCTTAATTAGGATGCCCAAAAATGATAATTGGTTATCTTTTTCAAGTATCTCAAGTATACTCTAAACCCACAGTATGGTGGAGATACGTAGACAATATTTTCATTGTTTGGAACCACACAAAAAAGGACCCGTTTGATTTTCTAAACAAGATCAACTCATTACACCATACAATCAAATTCACTCTAGATCTTGAAAAAGATAACCAATTATCATTTCTCACAAGATACTTTTCTCTGACCCCCCCACAAAGACAATGGGAAGACACAGTATATTTCTACAATCGTCATTCCATACATGGGGGACAGTTTCTAATAAGGTTGCAAGACTCTTCAAATCCCATAGAATAAGAGCAACTTTTAAACCTACAGAAACGATTAGACAACTCTTAAGATCTCCAAAAGATGGCCATCCTTTCTTCAAATATGCTGGAGTTTACAACATAACCTACTCGTGTGGTTTAAATTACATCGGCCAGATTTCAAGAAGCCTTGAGATTAGACAAAGGGAGCACATTGGAGACGTTAATAACAATAGAGAAGAAAAATCGGGTTTATCCTTTCATTTCTCAAGAACTAACCATATCATAGAGTGTGATAAAAGCACTATTCCTTACATAGAGGAGGATTTCCACTCCCAAATTATTAAAGAAGCCATAACAGTTGCCCATTCGGTACAAAAACTTAACAGGAACCAAGGAGTAATCTTGCCCGAGATCTGGGAGACCCTCATTAGATCTCTAAACATACAAGAACTGAATTATAGTGCCAATTATAGAACGTTCCTAAATAACAACAATTGAAATCATACACGTGCTATGCATGTATTGTACGCGTTCTGTTTTGTCAAATATAATTGGAATCGGTTGATTTATAGTCTGTAACAGTTTTTAGCTTTAAGTGTCTTATATCAGTTATGTACCCTGAAGATGCCAACAGCCTCAGTTGGTGAAACTAGTTGGTATAACATAGTTGTTCTAAAAAAATACTTGATCAATAAATCCAATAGAAGTCATTTCCATAAAAAAAAAACTTTTAGATTTAGTAATGGTCTTACACCTGATTTTTGAGTACTACACATAAGGAAGGGGGGGGGGGTTACCAATATCACAGAAGCATTGAAATTTTCCTTCAAGGCAAGATATTCTGGAGGTTGTTGAAGAAGCTCAGAAATGGAGGAAAGAATGCTGTAAAAGGAATTAGAGATGACAAAAGTGACATCATAACTGGAAAAAAAAACATATCCTTGATGTATAGAGTAATTACTTTGAAAAATTGCTAAATGAAACAATCAGTAACAGCACAGTGGTAAAAAACACTGACCATGCATGCAATCAGGAATACATATCCATACTTGAAGTAGAAAAAGCCAAATGTGGAAAGGCAGCAGGAGTAGATGATATTCGACCAGAAATGCGAAGTATGGAGGTATAAAAGTCTTACAGTGGCTGCATTGCATAGTTCAGAAGGGCTGGACAGAGGGATGAATTCCAGATGATTGGAATAGAGCTCTCATAGTATCCATATATAAAAAGGGAAATAAAACTGAATGTGAGAATTACATTCGGTATTTCTCTGGTAAGATTTATGAAAGTATACTTGAGAAATGGTTGAGAAGGATTGTGGAAGGGAAGCTTGGAGAAGAACAAGCTGGATTCGGGCCAAATAAAGTCTGTCAGGATCACATTTTCACTTTACAACAAACAGTTGAGAATTCATGGGAATATAACAAAGATCTATATTTAAGTTTTGTAGATCTGGAAAAAGCATATGACAAGGTGCCAAGAGAGAAGATATTCAAAATGCTACAGTTGTATGGTGTTAATGGGGCATTATATCAAGCAATACTTAGTCTTTATTTGATTGTAAGTCAGCAGTTAGAATTGAAGGAAGTACAGGAAGATGGTTTAATGTTAAATCTGGTGTCAGACAAGGATGTACATTATTTCCTCTACTATTCACTATCTATATGGTCACATTATGAAGTAAATGTGGTATTAAACCGGATATCAAAATTGGAGATGTTAATCTCAGTTGCTTGCTTTATGCAACTAATGTTATACTTCTAAATAAATCTGCTACAAGTCTGCAAGATTCCTTGATGAAATTGAATTAACTGTTGTAATAGATATAGTATGAAGGTCAGCAATAACAAGCCAAAGAAAATGAAAACATGCAGAAGGCATTCAAAATATCAACTGCACTGTGAATGGAGAATCTATAGAACAAGTAAAACATTTCAGCTACATAGACACAATTTTTAGTGAAGATGGTAAATTTAATATGTAAATAGACAACAGAATCAACAAAGCTGATTTTGAAGGAAATCAACTGAATAAATTTATATGGAATAAGAATGAAATTAGTCAAAACACTAAATTAGCTATATACAAGACAGTGTTCAAACCAATTTTAACTTATGGATATGAGAGCTGGGTTAGAAACAAAACACTTCACCAAAGACTAGAGGCCACATATATGAGGCCTGAGAAAGATTAGAGGCATGAACAGATAGCATCAGTTGCAATATCATATTAAAAACGAGGATATTAGGAAAGAACTTGACATCATTAGGTTAGCAGAGCTCATTTCAGGTGGTATGGTCACTTAAACAGAATGGGAGGGGAAAGATTAGCAAAACAAGTGTTCTCTGCAAGGTTAGCAGGAAAAAGACCCAGAGGAAGACCACGATATAAGTGAATTGATACAGTAAAAAGTGCCTTAGAAGATAGAAATATAAGATCAGATAATGTTGAAGTCTTGACAGGTAACAGATTGATTTGAAGGAAAATTGTAGATAGGAAGTTAGTAATGCTGTAAGTTTTCCAGATAGTACTATCATATCCTGTATACTCCTTAAAGGTACATGTCAGAGGAATTTGATGATGATGATGATGAGGGAAAAATGTCACAGCCAACACACATGAATATAGTAGAACAATGACACTTTAAAATTCTGACTGATCCTGCTAAACAAAATAAGCTTTCTACCTTCAATTTAAATAATTTCAGACTCAGTCAGGAAGGAAGCAGACCACCATTTTTGAAACTTTTCTGTTCATGGCCCACAATAAGAAATACATTTTACATCGTGACAACCCGCACACACACACACGTATGCACACGCACAGTGTGCTTGCCAAACAGACTTTTGCTGAATATTCTCATTCTTTTGAAAGATTGGAATGAAAATGTCCGTGTATATAAAAAAAAACATCCCTGCTCAACAAATATCATACTGCAGATGTGAGAAAAACAACTAGCTTTACTGCATCACTCAATATAGTATGGATACAAATGGAAGGAAAACAACCCTGCATATTATCTCAGGAAATGGACAACTATTATTTATGGTGAAATTCACAACAGTTACTTGTAGAGGAAAGTTTTCTACCCAGATCCAGAAAATCAAAATTTAATCCTTTATAAAGCATATAAATGGTGGTAATGTAATCTTAACACCATTAGAAATATAATAATGGGCATCATGGTAAAGGAAATAACAGTTCGTATATAAAAAGCTTTCAGAGTGACTGTGAAAGATTATAAATTATGAAGTTTTACCAAAAAGATCAAAACATTCACGAGAAGGTGATTTCTACAGAAATCATTTCTGTTGGCAATATAAAGAAAAGTCTTCATGCAACTAGACAGCAATCCTGATGACAGGCATATTGCAAATCACAATTTAGAAGATACATAGATATCAAAATATACCTTCACCAGAAGCAGGAACATCTAATTGCTGTGAAACTAAACTTCTGGAAACAAATATTTTCTCAGGTCGCATACAGACAGGAGATAAAAGGCTTGCAAGTTTTGCTCTTCATAATACTTTTACTATTATTGAACCTCAACATATTTTTTTAAATGTAGTTCACTAAAATATCTAATGTTTTAGTGATAGTTTTTTTTACATTTTCTAAATTTACTAATGGCAATTTTTTTTTACAAAAACTATACTGCTTGGAAAGAAGTCTATGAACACTACAGTGTGTGTGTGTGGAACAAACAGCCATAGCATCCACCTTAATAAGATGTAGAACCTCCTTTCACTGCAATGACTGCAGCAATCCCATCGGGCATACAATAGTGATCAGTAGGAATATTGGACCATTCTCCCTGTAGGCATGTAATGTGGTCTTGGACTGTTGTGGGGCAGATATCCCTTGACCTCACCTGACAGTCCAGTTCATCCCAAATATGTTCAATAGGGTTGAGATCAAGGCTCTGTAGAGGCCAGTCAAGTGTGGTGATATTCATGCCCACAAACCACACAGTTACATCAGCAGTCTTATGACACAGTGTATTGTCTTGCTGAAAAAGACAATGGTGAGTTTTGTAGAAATTCCACAAACTCGTAGCACTGCATTGTCCAGGATGTTCAGATATCTCTCAGAGTTCAATATTCGTGTCACAGAGGTCTGAGGCCAAACCAGAAAAAAACAGAACCACACCATCACACCACTATCTTCAAATTTCACAGTTGGCATTATGCACTCTGGTAAGAGACATTCACCAGGCATCCGCCACACCTATCTGCTTGGTAGAAGGTGCAGTGTGATTAGTGAACTCCATAACACAGCTCACTGCAAATGCTCTTTGCACCACTGAAGATGATGCTGAAGGTTGGTTCAAGTAATGTGGGACTTGCATACTGTGGTCTTACCTATGTGGTGAGCCAGAACTCTGCACAGAACATGCTGGCATGAATGGAAGTGTTTAAATATTATCCTTCGTGGCACTGCACAGTCATGTTCAGTGAGTGTGGTGAGTCGTCCACTATGAGTAACACTTGCAGTTGACTACCTGCACCTCCATCTCAGTATGGTTGTTCACCTGGGATGGCCCAATTTGTCAACAATTTGCCAAATAGATAGGCTTGCAACATGGTATCCTATCACAATACCTCTTTCAAACTCCATCAGTTACCTTCTCACTACCATTTTGCCCAGGCAATTGCACTTACTTGGGAGTATCATATTCCTCCAATTTATACCAGCTATAAAACACGACTCGTTACATGGCACTGTAAAATCTGTTGCAAGAAAGAAAAAAATAATTTGCTATGTTTATATTTCGCAACCGATTTCCCATAATTTTTATTTCTCTTAGTATTTCCAAATATTTAAAATGTAATGTGAAAATATTATGTGCTGAATATAATGTTAAGAATTCCTGTAGTGTTTTGGTCGACTTAACTGTAAAGCATGGTAGGGATTAGCCAGATTGACAAATATTTGCCAAAGGTTGTGAGGCTAAATGTTGGTAACGAAATGGGCAGCATTGATGTCATAATGCTATAGGCTCTTTCCAGAAAAGCAGACCATGAGAACAAAGGAGTAAGTATGGTATATCAGGAGCTTGTAACTCTTAGCTCGCTCTGCTTTTTGGCTAATGTTTTGGCTCGCCTTTATTCTGGTCGTCGGGCCATAATCGTCAGCAATTCTCCCAGTTACCAGCTGTGTTCCTGATATCTGCCGTTTCCTAGTATCCAGCCGTATTCCTGCAACAATACATTCCCCATGCCGTAGAGCAGCGCTTCCCAAACTGTGGGCTGCGGCCCCCTTTGGGGCCGTAGGTTTTGTTGAGGGGGCTGTGAAATAATGAAAACAAATTTAAAATGTTTTAAGGCTAAGTAGATTTTTTATTTTAAAAGAAACGTATTTAACTTTTTTATTTATTATTTTTTTTTGTTATTTTTTATATTTTAACGGAAAAATTCACACATTGGTGTTGGTTCACAAACTTTGCTTCCTGCGTATTTCGGCGCTTAATGAATATTAGTAAATATTGCTTATTCATATGTTTCATTTCAAAGCAGTGGTTAATTGTATTTACTTCGAATGCTCTCCAGGGAAGCTCCAAATCTTCCTGTCCCTTTCATCACGCGTTTGTAATCAGGGACTGTTGATATTAACTTTATATACATATCAAAACTCGTTTTATATTATCACTGTCATCCGAGCTAGTTTTCTGTCAGCAATAAAAGTTTCGCTTATACTTCACACATGAAAAAAAGCTTAAACAAATTCATGTGGGGAGATAGTAACTCGCTTGCAGTGGTAAACAACACACCCTCCCTAACAGCCACTATACTGCAGAGGCAATAAAAATGAAGTACTTTTATTATGCCAGTGAATAAGGTATGAGGAGTCTGTGTAATATATTTCTCAACAAATAGTGCAATTAGAGACCACTGGGATAAAAACACACTAATTAATGAATCACATGTCCCCTTATACAGAAACTATGCTGTGTAGACTGAAACAAAACCATATGTTGCATGGGCAAACACAGTATCTAACTAAAAACTATTGTTATTAATTAGATGTGTGTGAGTTCGATTTCCCAAGGCAGCAATAAAATTCAACCGAACGTGTTAAAATTCATAAAAGTGTTAAAACTAAGTAATATATATAAATATATATATATATAATGAATGTTAGGGCAGTTTCACATATGGAATTCGGTTGAAGAGAGTTAGCATTTCAACTCAATTGTCAGCTATGCTTTTATCTTTCGGTTGCACGATCTTTTGTTAATACGCAACCAATCATATGCACGTTTTAATAACCCTGCCTTTGCTGTCTGTTTCGCATTAGGCTTAATTACCGTAAAGGGAGAAAAGTCACAAAAGTGAAAAATGTTCCTTGTCCGGGGGATTCCCTTATTCAGGTAATATTCACTAATTTCATGTTATCCGTCTGTGGTGTGCCAGTATTGGTAAGTGGTGATATTATTTGATCTATTCTACGTTAAAAAAATTTAACCCTGAGATGGATAAGTGGTTTATAAAAAATAAAAAAAAATCCCGTGAACAATCAGAAACAGACTAAAAAAAAAAAGGACAGTATTTCATATTTTACCAGAAAAGCCCGCATCATCTTCAGAACCAAACGGTAAGAGGCAAAAAATGTAATATATGCATTTGATTTTTGCAATATTCGCTGTGTATGTTTTGTATTGAATATAAATACAATAAATATTATAATAAAATATCTCTATTACGATTTTTTTTCGAGGGGGGCCGTGAAATATTTTAATTTTTGCAAAGGGGGCCCTGACATCCAGAAGTTTGGGAAGCACTGCCGTAGAGGGTCGACAGTGTCCGATCTCAGAACTTCTGATGTCGGCAATATCTCGATGAGGCAGTTTCTATAAAACTACCACCTGCGTAAGTCCTAGCAGCAAGAAGAAATTTTCCGGGAAAGGAATGGTCAATTCCTGATGTGGTTTGCTGTAAAAGTTTTGGGCCAGTTCACACTTGGTTATGTGAGTAAGCAACAGCTTTTGTATCTTTATTAAATTGTGTATCAGAATTGTGTGTTGCTTAAATGTTTATAAACAGGCGGTTTCTAAAATCAAAAATGTTGCGGGAGAATAGTATGTTTATTTTTGTGTTTGTATATTGATTGTGTGTTTAATTGTAAGACAGGGAATAGTACTAATAAGGAGTATATGCAGCTAGACTTATCATCATCAAATTCCTGCCATGTACCCTCAAGGGGTGTACAGGATATGATAGTACTACATGAAAAATTTACATCATTACTAACTCCCTATCGACAATTTTCCTCCAAATCAGCCTGTTACTTGTCAAAACCCCAACATTATCAGATCTTATATTTCTATCGTCTAAGGCACTTTTTACTGTATCAATCCACCTATATCTTGGTCTTCCTCTGGGTCGTTTTCCCGCCAACCTGGGAGAGAACACTTGTTTTGCTAATCTTTCCTCGCCCATTTTATTCAAGTGACCATACCACCTGAGATTAGCTCTGCTAACACATTCCTGGATGCTGACAATGTCAAGTTCTTTCCTAATATCCTCATTTTTAATATGATACTGTCATTGATGCCATCTGTTCACGCCTCTAATCTTTCTCAGGACTCTCATATCAGCGGTCTCTAGTATTTGGTCAAGTGTTTTACTTCTGACCCAGCTCTCAGATCCATAAGTTAAAACTGGTTTGAACACTGTCTTGTATACAGCTAATTTAGTGTTCCGACTAATTTCTCTCTTATTCCATATGAATTTATTCATTTGACTGCCTACCATACCAGCTTTGTTGATTTTGTTGTCTATTTCCATATTTAATTTACCATCTTCACTAAAAATCGTGCCTAAGTAGCTGAAATGTTTTACTTTCATTGTCTTTGTCTCTTTATTGCTGACCTTCATACCATATCTATTACAACAGTTATTCAATTTAGTCAGGGAATCTTGCAAACTTGTAGCAGATTTATTTAGAAGTATAACATTGTCTGCATGAAGCAAAGCGCTGACATTAACATCTCCAATTCTGATATCATGTTTAATACCAATTTCTTTCATAATGTGATCCATATAGATAATGAATAACAGAGAGGATAATGTACATCCTTGTCTCATACCAGATTTAACATTAAACCATCTTCCTGTACTTCCTTCAATTCTAACTGCTGACTTACAACTCAAATAAAGACCAAGTATTGCTTGATATAATGCCCCATTGACAGAATATAACTGTAGCGTATTGAATAGCTTCTCTCTTGGCACCTTGTCATATGCCTTTTCCAGATCGACAAAACTTAAATACAGATCTTTGTTATATTCCCATGCTTTCTCAACTATTTGTCGTAAAGTGAAAATCTGATCCTGACAGCCTCTATTTGGCCTGAATCCAGCTTGTTCTTCAACAAGCTTGTCTTCCACAATTATTCGCAACCATTTCTCAAGTATGCTTGCATAAATCTTGCCAGGAACACATAAGCTAGACATATGTCTTTTGTAATTATTGTCTCAGAGAAAAAAAAAAAAAAAAAAAAAGTGTTTTTGTAATTACCTGGTCTGTTTTCCTTAGCCAATGCACTATCCCTAAAAATTAAATTTGCGAACGTTGAAAGTTTATTTTTCACTTGGTTAGAGTATAATAAATTTAGTCTAATCCTTTATCCAAGTGTGAGCAAACAAAGTTTGCGCCTGAAAGTATCTTCAGGACTGGGGTAAGGTGGTACAACACCAGGGCAACTCGTTGCAAAGGTGGAGGAAGCTACCCACACTCCTGTCTTAGTATCGCCTATAATGCAAAACACATCTCCTTGCGGATATGTCTAATGTTATGCATTAAGGGAAGGGCCACTACCCAGACTAGTTTCGACCTTTATTGAGGTCTCTTCAGTGGGAGTCAGGCCCAAGTTAAGATACCAGGCAGAAGTATTAGCAGGTCATCTCTACCTATAGGAGTTGCCAATTGGTGTGCCACCTTTTTTTTTTTTTAAATAATTACTCTGGATTGAGAAAGATGTTGAAAATTTATTTTTCACTTGGTTAGAGTATAATAAATTTAGTTTAATCCTTTATCCAAGTGTGAGCAAACAAAGTTTGCGCCTTTGCAAACGCCTTTCCTTTCCTCCACCTTTGCAACAAGTTGTCCTGGTGTTGTACCACCTTTCCCCAACAACTCCTATATGTAGAGATGACCTGCTAATACTTCTGCCTGGTATCTTAACTTTGGCCTGGCTCCCACTGAAGAGACCTCAATAAAGGTCGAAACTAGTCTGGGTAGTGGCCCTTCCCTTAATGCATAACATTAGACATATCTGCAAGGAGACGTGTTTTGCATTATAGGAGATACTAAGACAGGAGTGTGGGTAGCTTCCTCCACCTTTGCAACGAGTTGCCCTGGTGTTGTACCACCTTACCCCAGTCCTGAAGATACTTTCAGGCGCAAACTTTGTTTGCTCACACTTGGATAAAGGATTAAGCTAAATTTATTATAAATTTGCGAACCTGCGAACATAACAAACAGTCACAATTTGCATTTTAGAGAATTAGTATATATGTTTTGTGATTACTTTCTGTTTTTCCCATCCCATCTTTCTAACAATATCCAATCAAATTAGGTGGCACAGTCAAAAAAAAAAATAATAAATTTCCTAATTTGACTTTGTGCAAGGGTGGGAAACTGCACACATTGAACTTACTTATATCACTAAGTTTGTCTAATAGCGGGAGGGGAACAGAAGTAGGTCACAAAAGGATTAACCTTGAGAGGCTTATGTTTAAAGTAGAGTTAGCCTAAACATAGTGAGTTTGAATTGAATGAATAAAGTAAAGTTAAGGTCAAGTAAAGATAAAAATAATAACAATTTTACAGGATGCTGCATCTTGCTATGGTGGGGGTTGGCCATCAAGCAAGCAGTTTACTACAGCTTTGACATCATATGAAAAAAATACCTGCTGATTCAAACTGAGAATCTAAGTATCAGAAAGCAGGAAATTAATAGTCTCAGGAAGAAGTGTTTTGTGAAAATTTGGAGAAAGCAAATATAATACTAGTGATGAGAACCTGCTGGATTTCTGATTAAGACTCTTGGACTAGTCATTACTAAACACCATATTCCAACATAGAGATAGCCATAAATTCACATTAAGAGAATGCAAGAAAAGAAACGACATGTTTTTGTTGATAGTGATATCTTCAGAGTGGCTCAGAATTACAAGAGTATATGGGAATTTGAAATAGGAAGTGATCATCATTTAGTTTTTAGACAGGTAAAATTGAGAATATTATAAAAAGTTTTTTTAAAAAAAAAACACAAAGTCAAGCAGCTTTCAGAGACTAGTTTTAGACTAAAATACACAATATTACTCGAGGAAGAGTTTGAAAGAATTTGAAAACAAAAACTAAACCTTAGGGACCAACAGCAAAACCTCAAGTTAACACCAATTCAAAAAGGGAGGAATGTAGCAAAGATAGAAAAAAAGCTAGTCAGCCCTGTTAAAGTAATCACCAAAACTCCCAGACAAGGCAACCAGTATGTGTCCTAAAGGAACACAAAAAAATGTAAGTATTAAAAAAACAAAAAACGTCTGTAAAAGTGGCTAAATAAAAGTGATGTAAGGATTTAGAAGATATCAAAAAAGTAGAAAATGTTTTGCCAGATACTGAAAAGCTTAGAAAGGGAGGAAAGGAGTACTGTAAAAGGAACAGAAAAAATTAAGGTGACATAAAAGAACAAAGATAAGAATATTATAAATGCTTGGACTAATTACTATGAAAAGATCTAAATGATATAAGCAGTCACACAGCAGGTAGAAATATTCAAGAAGAATGGAACCAATAGTACATATTATGTGAAGAAGAAAATGCCATCAGAAACCAGAAATGTGGAAAAGGAACAACTGGAGTAGATGAAAAGTGATTGGGAATGCTCAAATATGGAGGTACAAAAGTTTTTACAGTGCTTACACCATAATTTAGAAACAGAAAGAAGGCCAAATTGCAGATGACTGGAGCAGAGCTCTCATAGTGCTCATCTATAAAAAGGGGAAATAAAACGGAAAGTGGGAATCATCACTGAGGATTTTTCCTGCAGAGAGGAAGTTTCCAGATAAGATTTATGCAAACATATTAGAGAAGATGTGCTAATGACATATTATACAGAGCAACATATAGCCCTTTATGTTGTTCAATTATATATGTTGTATATGGCTATATGTTGCTCTGTATCTTCAAATCAGTGGTTGGAATTGTAGTATGTACAGGAAAACAAGTTGATGTAATATCATTTGTAAGAAAGAGGGAAATTAATGACAGCTGTTATTCATCACCTATATAATCATGTTACATAGGAATGTGTCATTAAACCTGATATCAAAATCAGATATTAAATTTCAGCTCTTTACTTTATGCAGATAATTTAAACAAATCCAGCACAAGTCATCAAAACTCTAAATTACATAACTGCCAAAACAAATTTGGTATGCAAATTTTGAAAAGACACAATAAACTGCAAGGAAGAAGGAAATGGATTCCAATTGTATAAACAGACAGGACATAGAAAATAATTACATTCTCAACAGAGAACCTACAGAACAAGTAAAACATTTCTGCTATTTAAGCACAATTTTTTTTGTGATTATACAAATTAAATATGGATATAGACAACAGAATAAATAAAACTAGCTAGGCAGAGAACCAATTGGATAAATTTATATGGAGTAAGAGAGACATTAGTCAAATTACTAAACAACCAGTGCACATGAATGCTCACTAATTTTAACCTGAAGATTTGAGAATTACATTAAAAATAAAACATTTGACCAAAGACTAGAGACCATAAGTATGAGAGTTCCAAGGGAAATTAGGAGAGTGAAAAGATGACATCACTGGCAAATTATATGAAGAATGAAAATATCAGGAAGAAACCTGATATCTTCAGGTTCCTTTAGTGATGTGGTTACTTAAACAGAATAAAAGGGGGAAAAAACTCCAAGGTGGTCCAATAGTTTGATTGATGCAATTAAGTTTCCTTGAAGACTGATGGAAGAAAGAGAATAAGAAATTTATTCATGTAAAAATAATTTAAATTTCAGTTTCCACATTTTCTGAGATATTTTGGGAGGATATTCTGAGATATCAAGCACAATGGACCTGTTGTACAGATGAATAGTACTTGACAAATCACAATGAGGAAACACTTTAACAGATTAACTTCAACATTCATGTTTCGACAGAAACATGAATGTTGAAGTCATTTGACAAAAAAGCTCGTGAATATGTAGATAGATAATTTCACTTATTTGGTAAGGTGCTGATCTCCAACAGTTTGCAGGTATGAATCTCTTCTGCTAGTATGTTTGTGAATATCTTTATGAGACAGATGAATTTTGTTACTATGTGAGACAATCACCTTACTTATCAGAAACCTGAAGTGAATTGAAAAGGTTCCAATGTTCAGTTTCTAGAGCTGGTTTCCTAAATTATCTAACCCTTAGCATAACCACAATCAAAATGTCATATAGGTTTATGTCATATAAGATCTGTGCGTTAAAGACAAAATGTTTAACTGTTGTGCTGTTTATTATTTTATTTCCCCCCCCCCTTTTTTTTTCAGCAGCTCAGCTGGTAATGAAAATGTCTTTTAATATATATATATTAAGGATAGTGAATATGTAAATATGAATATGAATGAATAAGTAAATATTAAGGATAGTGATGGATCTTGCTCCACCTTTGCTCCGAGTTGCACTACCCAGGTGTTGACTTACGCTTGGACTCACCGATAGTTCATTGGCATGAAACTCTTAGATTTCGATCTCCGAGTTTCGTATCCGACTTTAAAATAATGAGGGATTTATTATCCCCTTATCTTAATATATATATATATATATATATATATATATATATAAAAACTTCGTTCAAATCACTGATGCAAAAGAACTTTTATAAGGGCTTTTGAGATAAATTTGAGTAAGCCATTCTCATATGGAGGGAGTTCCTCCTCCCAGAAACTTTTTTTTTTTTTTTTTTTTTAATCAGAGAATACAGGCAATTTCAGACATAGCAGCATTGGAAGTTTATTTTCCACTTGGTTAGACTATAATTTTTATCCAATTACACCAATTGCAAAGCACATCTCCTTGCAGAAATGTACAGGGTGTTCGGGATAAATTTGACATATTTATAATTAATTATATTTTTCCGTAAGTTACATGTATTAACACACACTTCTCTTCATTTAAAAGTTTGGACCCTTCTTCATTCATATACAAGATGTCAGAAAGGATGGATAGCTGGAACCCACCTGAATCATGGAAGAGAATAACTTGTATCATGATGATTCGTGCCCGCCATCAAAATAAGGATATTACGACTGCTGCCCAATGCTCCCTGAATACAGTAAAAACAATCAGGCATGAACTAGAGACTTGCAATGGTGACTACGAGGATGTAGCAAGAAGAAAGATCCCTAGCAGACGATCTGATTACGTTCGTACAGCAGAATTCCTCGCAAATCTGCAGGAACAGGTGTTGAAGAACCCTGGCATTGGAATTCGGGCTTTGTTCGTGGAGTTGCTAACTGTAGTCAAGCCCTGGATAACAAGGGTAGCCAATGGTAGGCCGTATGTATGGCAGCAGGATTCGGCCCCTTGCCACACCTCTGGGAAAAGTCAAAAATGGTTGTCTGAAATTTTCTACGACTTCACCAGTCCAAATGTTTGGCCTCCAAACTCCCCAGACCTTAACCCCATGGATTATTTTGTATGGGGCGCAGTTGAAAAAGACACCAATCGCACTTCCAGTAATACAAAAGCCCAGTTAATGGATAAAATTAAAACAGTTTTTGCGGCCCTTCCCAGGGAGACTGTAGCATCAGCTTGTTCGAGGTTCCGAAGCAGAATTGAAGCTGTGATCGATGCTAATGGTGGTTATTTTGAGTAAATCTTGTTGATAGTATTGTAATTAACTCTGCCTGTAATGTTTTTTTGTCAATTCATTAAATTTAATAGATACAAAGAAGATTTTCTTTTTCCTTACGAAACTGTCAAATTTATCCCGAACACCCTGTATAATGCTATGCATTAGGGGAAGGGCCACTACCCAGACCGGTCTTGACCTTTATTGAGGTCTCGTCAGTGGGAGTCAGACCCAGAAGTGGTGATACTAAGGCAGAAGCAATGGAGAGGTCATATTTAGTTATACGAGTTGCCAAAAGGTGTACCACCTTATTAAATTACTCTGGATTTAGAGAAAGATGTTGGAAGTTTATTTTCCACTTGGTTAGACTATAATAAATTTAGTTTCATCCTTTATCCAAGTGTAAGCAAACAAAGTTTGCACCTGAAGTATCAAGACTGAGGCAACTCGTAGTAAAGGTGGTCCAAGCTTTCATCACTCCTTGTCTCAGTATCTCCCATAATGCAAAGCACATCTCCTTGCGGACATGTATAATGCTATGCATTAAGGGAAGGGCCGCTACCCAGAAGTGGTGATACTAAGGCAGAAGCAATGGAGAGGTGATATTTACTTATACAAGTTGCCTAAAGGTGTACCACCTTATTATTAAATTACTCTGGATTTAGAGTTATTATTTTAGAGTAATATATTATTAAGAGTAATTTATTATTAAATTACTCTGGATTTAATAATAGCAGCAAACTACACAGATAGGATTAACCATCCTATCATGGTGATAAGTTTCTATGAGGCCAAGTTACTTTATTATAACAGACTACTAAGACTAAGTAAGGGAGACGAGATGAGATGAGATTTCTTCTTTGTGATGGACGATGCACAGCACTCACCCCTTTATCTTTCAAGTTAACTGCCAAATATATATATCCAGATAGATGCTTACCTCTTGTCAGAGATAACTAAAATTCCAAGGTGATATTTTTGTATAGTATAATTTTTCCACAGATTGATGAAATTTACAGAATTCTTAGTATTTCATATAGAGATGGACATGAATGTCTTAAAAATGTCTTTAGTTGGCAGATGAATTTCATTTACTTGTGTAAGACCATAACCCTACTTTCTGGAAGCCTGAATTGGCTTGAATATGTACCATGCACAAGAGTAGATAATCCAAACACTGTTCTGGGTAGGATTCATATAAAAAAACAATTTCAAATTTCAAAAACAAAATGCAAATTCCACCCAAGAAAGGTTTTGTAAACAAATGCAATACATTAGTACCACTATTAACACTATGGGTGGACTAAGGGTTAGATAATTCAAAGGCACTTAAGGCCTCCAATAAGTAGGATGTAGTCTCGCAATGAATGAGGAAATTCAATTCACAAAAACTATGAAATCCAAAACAACTTATTTCTATATAACTGTTTTCTTCTTTATGCATATCTTTCTTACAAGTTATACTTATTCAGTGTATTTGATGTTAATGAATGCTGTTAAATAACTTAAATTTAAATTATTCTAGAATAAACAAAGTCAAGTTAGAACAAAAATATTTTCCTGCATTTCATATTATTAATTACTGTCGATGTCAAATGAACATTAATCAATACGTTGATTCAATAAATACAGATGTATCCATGTTCTTTACATAAGTACTAACCAAAAATTTTTATTTATTTATTATACTTTCTAACCTCATTTAATACTCACAAAATAGCAATGTAGTAATTTAAATTAAAAATTTCAACAATATTACAATTTTTACATAAACCTTTCATGAATATCAAATAAAAATAAATTTACCTCATCAGGAAGTCCTTTTTCTTCTTGAACAGCACCTTTTACCCAGCATTCAAAAATGCTATCCCAAATACCCCAAGGTCCTAAATTATGACAACTGAAACAAATATTTACATGGGCATATGAAAAAATGGCAAAAAAAAAAAAAAAATTATCTCCTCATGCAAATTCAAGAAATATTCTAACAATTTCATTAAAGGTTAATATGAAATTATATATTTTTAATATATAGTAATTGCAAAATATTCCTAGAGTTACAAATAATGGTAATTATTTTAATGCAAAAAAAGTAATACAGTAATTATGAAATATTCCTATAATTATAAATAATGGTAAATATGAATTATCATTTTAATGCAAAACAAAGTCCCTCAAAAATGTTATCAAACATTCACATACTTCAAGAAAGAAATTAGGACTGATTGCAAATGAAAGACTAAGTTCAAATTGCTCAATATCACATTTCAACCAGCATGATAATATGGTGTAATTAAAGGATATACAAAGAACAATGCATGTGGATTTGGTGCATAAAATAACGTGTTTGCACTGTTCACATATGGGATTTTATAGCATCACTTTCCACAGGAAGAAATTCACTGAAATTTCACTGTCTGGAGGAGACACTGTGAAATGAGATTTCAATGATCTGCATTACTCAATTCATAATAAATTATTAATGAGAAACATTTAACTTATATTGCCTCAGTTTTTTAGCCATTTGCAGACAGTATACACTGAAACTAAGTGACAGAGCTTTTATATATCATTATTATTATTATTTTTTTTTTTTAAAGAAATTTTTGCTTGGGTGTAAGTACAGATCCTATTATTTACACTAATATTAATATATATAAAATAACATATAATGTCTGACCAACATTTTTACTCAGAAGTCAATTATTTGTAGAACTGACATTACAGAATACAAAGAATCAGTAATATTCATGGTTTAATGATACTGGTTTTGAGTTCCGTAAATGGGGGGGAAAAGTTTCCAGAATATTTAATTGCATAATATATTAAAATCATTTCATTCTTTAATATTCTATAAGAACATTTTTAGTAATCAAATTTGTAATTCTTTGTAAGCCCATTTGGCTTGTTTCAATAAGGAAATACCATGAGTAGGCATGTTTAAATAAATTATAATACTGGAATGAAACTCACGTAATATATTGTTTTATTAACATAGAATTTTTGCCTAATTATCAAAGGGATCTTCAGTACAAGAATGCTTAATGGTAATCGAACATTAACAGACAATTCCAAAAGGCGCTACTTAAGTAGCTAATGTAAGATAACTAAAAAAGGTCATTAAATTTCCTAACTTATTTATAAAAAAAAGTGAAACTTTACTTTTTTACTTTACAACTCTCCTAACTTAAACAGATCCAATGGTCTATGCCTATCCTCTTAGTGCAAGATAGGAAAGATTGGCTGATTTAAAAAAAAGCACTAACTTTATTTTATCTAATTGTATAATTTTTTTTTTTTTAATAAATTAGGCAATTTAATGATCTCTTTTAGTTATCCAACATTAGCTACTTAGGTGGTGCCTTTTGGAATTGTCTGTTAATGTTCGATTACCATTAAGCATTCTTGTATTGAAGATACCTTTGATACTTAGGCAAAAATTCTACGTTAATAAAAGAATATATTATGCGAGTTTCATTCCGGTATTATAATTTATTTTAAAAAACTCATCTGGCTTGCACACCCATAACCGTGTTAAGAAAACTTTATATTGACAAGCAAGCACTATTATCTCTTAAGAATGGACCTTTAAAAATGTGCCACAGGGTAGTGTACTAGTCAAAAATAAATGTTAATAATTATACCTATAGAATATGGATACTTTCTTCATGGCTGATGTTACTGCATAAACTTCATCCTCATCTGCCTCTTCACCCTTGGAAAAAGGCAAAATAAATATAAACATAGGGAAGTGGTTTGAGAGGAAAATAAAAATAATCAAGCAAAACATTATTATTACTAATGCCAGAATAAGTAAACTTATCTATGATGTGAAATTTCATCGTAAATAACATAAACTTTTAATGAAAAAAAATATGGATGACATGTAAACAGACAAATCTATACTTCCAATATTTCACATTGTTCAAACTTAATTACATTCAAATTATATAACAGTCATACAGAGGCAGATAACATGCATGGTCTCTTCACATATGACAATATGTAAGTAGT
This sequence comes from Typopeltis vanoorti, assembly GCF_054136105.1. Taxonomy (NCBI): domain Eukaryota; kingdom Metazoa; phylum Arthropoda; class Arachnida; order Uropygi; family Thelyphonidae; genus Typopeltis; species Typopeltis vanoorti. The sequence continues at coordinate 36,580,315 of NC_143572.1, read as the reverse complement.
ATATTAATGTTCATTCTTTTAATTTCAGTAAAATATCCTAGTTAGGGATATAATTTCTCTGTGATTAATAAGATCCTCTCTTCTCCTTCTCTATGTTATTTGTCTTTCTTGAATATACTATTCCTACTATACTCTATTCCTGAAAGAACATTCTCAACTGTTAATTGTGTCTCTAATAATTTTTGGCCAATTTACACATACCAATGATGCAAACATCTCTCTTTTGTTCATGATATTTCTGATATTAGTGAACAAGCATGACAGCTGATCACCAGACTACACTTTTCCAACATTTATAATCACTGCTACTCACACAAGTTGGATATAGTTCCATTCTCAGGAATCATTCTTTCCTCAAAAACATCTTTCTGAATACTGGTCACTCTCATTAACAACAACAGTTGTGTACATTACAATATTCTCTTATGCCTCTATCCTGACATACTTATTTCCTTGATTCTTCACATTCATTTTCCAAGAATCTAAAACCAACTGGATTCAAGTGCAACTTGGGCTAACACATAATTTCACTCATAAATATCATTCCATATATCTACATACTGAATACCCTCCCCACATATAATCAAAGCATCATATCATTCAATATTACAGTCATATGACTGTCATAGTAATAGACCATGATATTATTTTATTCTTGTTATTTTTTCCAACAATTCTTGTCCTGCTGAAAAATTACACCTCCTTCTTTCAAGTCATTCTTCTCCACCAATGTAAAGTTCTTTCTTCTCTGTTTAATTCTTCTCAGTCTCAGCTGCATTGCAAATCTTCACATTCATATACACCCTCTTTCCAAAAAGAAACACCGAACTTTTGATAGAAAACAAAACACAGGCCAATAATAATTATTCAAATCATTTATTTCAATTAATATACTCTCCCTCAGTTTCGATACAGCGTTTGGCATATCAATTAATTCGTTAAATGATTTTATGTTGGATTTTGGGATACTGTTGAGGGTCGTGGTTACTGCCACTTGAACGTTTTCAATGGTGTCGTATCGCTTTCCTTTCATCGGCAAATGAAGCCGGGGGGAGGGGGAGAAGTCACAGGGTGCTAAATCAGGTGAATACGCTGAGTGATCTAACATACAAACTTGGTTTTTGCTCAAAAACTGTCTCACAACGTTCGAAGGATGAGATGATGCATTTTCGTACAAAAGTGATCAGTTGCCTGCATCACGTTATTCATGCCATAAGCGACGAATTCTCGCTATCAATCACTTCAAAACTTTGAGATAAAACTACCCATTGACCATTTGGCCAGGCAGAATGAATTCTTTGTGGATAAACTCTTGGAATCCTAGAAACAAATTAGCATTGTCTTTACTTTTGACTTCTCCAAGCGACTTTTTTTCAGATGCCCATCTTCTGGTGGTCTCCACTCAGCACTCTGGTGCTTTGTTTCAGGCTCATACTCAAAACACCATGTTTTGTCACCAGTAACGATCGTTTCAAGGAAGTCTGAGTTCTTACGAGTGGACTATATTATGAGGACCTCATTAAAAGTGGTTTTAATGAGGTCCTTGCAGTGTTCAATTTGATGAATTTTTTGGTTGTCGATCAACTTGTGGGGAACAAATCATGAATTCAATTTACAAAGGCCCAAACTCTCGGTCAAAATGTTGTGCACAGTTTATTTTGGAATCCCCAATGCATCTTCAATCAATCTCACATACGATTTTGGGTTTTCTTTGATGAAATCATGCACTTTTTGGATTTGGATGTTTACTTTGCTCAGTCCAGTTTTTGTCGTCCTCAAGCATCTCACGACCACTTTGAAATTGCTTAAACCACCCATAAACTTATCCCGTACTCAAGTTTACACCATATGCTTTTTGAAGCATTTGATGCATTTCGGTAAAACTTTTACCAAGTTTAACACAAGTCAATTGCAGCTCTCTGTTTGAAACTCATTTTCAGACCGTTCGTCAAAACACACTGTCACTCCTGGCACTATAACTCGACTTCTAATGAAACAAATGTCAAAAACAATTGACACGACACTAATGAAGGTTGCCGCTTTCGACAACAAAAAGATACAACAGCCACTAGTTTCCCCTATATTTGAAAAGTTCGGTTTCTTTTTTGGACAGAGGGTGTAGTGCCTTCATCACTGAGTGATCAAAGCATTTATCTGAATCACATCCAGAACAATCCTAATTATGGAATCATGTGTATCATTATCTCCAAATGATACTCTCCAGTTGCATCTCAGTTATCTTTACTTCATATTATAAGCTTGTCGATTTGCTTTTTACTTCTCTCATGTCACACTTCTTCTGCATCCATAAATTTCATATCTTTTTTACACTTGCACCTCTTTCAAAAACAATATCATCAAGTTTATCTTTTATGTTGTGTTGTTTTTTTATTCTCATTAAATCTCAGTTACAGTATTCTTCCATAAGCCACAGGCTGACATTTGTCCCCCATACCAGAACTACCAGTTCTAATGAATTGCTTTTCATTAGAATGCAATTATATATATATATATATATTATTTTTTTTTGTATTCATGCGCTCTCACAAACCTATTCTTCCTGAATATACTTCATGAACATTCTATAAGTATCAAACAAAATCGTTCATAATGCAGAATAGCTAATGTAAATATGCAATACTAATATTAGCTTAAACAACGAAATATTGTTCCTCCCCACCAAGCCTTGATCACACAACATTCAAACACCACTTCGATGGTGGTGGCACCTGATTGATTTCACAATTCAATTTTAAGTTAAATTCAGTTAAAATATTATAAATTATGGAATGAACAAATAATAGAGGTTAGAATAAAAATAATAAAAATAGATAGAGGTTATTTAACAATAACTGGTTTATATACCCCAGAAAAATGAAGAGAAGATGAAAATATTGAATTCAATAATCAGTTACAAAATATATATAATAAAATAAAAATGATTATGTAATAAACTAAGAACTTTTATTGTTAAAAGACCATAAAATTTAATGATTACAAATACAAAGAGCCAACAAGTTTCACTAGCCACTGTCTAGCATTTTGAAGGCTGTACTGGTGTGAAAATAAATGCATCAAGTTACATGAAAACATACACTTTAGTAACTGCAAAGCCGTTACATTTGATCGTGTTTGATGGAGTGCATGCATTCGAATGCTTCAGTCAGAATCTGGTACATGACCGTGTGTTGTGTAGTTTTTCACATATTGTAGTTCTGTTGAGCTGAGAGAAATGATGAGATATTTTCATATGTCTTTAAGAATAGCACCTTGATTTCTATTTAAATTATTGCCTGTGCATAGCACCACTGCTGCTGCTTTGAAAGTTCTGTGTCTGTAGTCATTCTTGATGTAAGGCATAGAAATGTTTTTCCAATCTATAACATGATTTGATGTTGAGAAATGATGAGCTAAACCAGATGTGATGATTCTATTGTGATTGACATCCCCCACATGTTCCTTCTGTCTTATTTCAAAACTTCTAGAGGTCTGTCCAATGAAAGAATGGCCACACGTGCATGGAATTTAACATACTCCAGGAAAATTGAAGAAAGGTACCTCATCTTTGGGTGATCTTACGACTTGTGGTAGTTGGTTTAAAAACTACTCTGATGTTATGAGCTTTTAACATTCTCACCAATTTTGTGGATACTGAATTAATATATGGAATGACGGCTGTGGACACATATTGGGACTCCGTTCCACGTTGTTGGGGGTTGTCTTTAAAAAGCAATTTGTTTAAAATGTCAGAAGGGTATCCATTCAGAGATAAAGTGTTAGCTATTTGTGACTGTTATGATTATTATGATTATGTAATATTAGCAGGAGACTTAAATGCACGAATTGGAAACAAGAAAATTAATAATAATATAGGAATATATGGAGAGCACACTCTAAACAGGAATGGTAAAAAATTGATTGACTTTGTAGTTTATAATAACCTTAAAATAATGAATTATTACTATAAACAAAGATATACATAAATATACTTGGGCAGCAAGAGGATGGAAATCAATATTAGATTACTTTATCCTAAATGAAAAGGCATCAAAGCTCTGTTTAGATGTTGGAGTTCACAGAGGATATGAAATAAGTAGTGACCACTTTCTCGTTAAAATAAAATTAAGATTACCACCGAAATGGCTACAAATAAGAACAGAAAGAAAATTTAAAACATTTGTTTATAAAACTAGTTTATTAAATGACACAAATATACAATGGCTATATGAACAAAGAGTTAACCAATATTTAGATAAAATAAAATGAAAGGAAGAAATAGAAATAGAATGGCTTAATATAAAAACGATATTAAATACAGCAGCAAATGAAAGCTTAGGAAAGACCAAAAAATTCAATAAAAAGAAAAAACTGAAGATATGGGATGATACAATCAAAGAAATAATTGAAATGAAAAAAGAAGCATATCATAAATGGTTAAGCAGTAAAAGATCAGAAGATGAACTAGAATATAAGAGTATAAGAGCCATAGCTAAAAGAGCATGATTTTTTTTCTAATTTAGAACATGATTTATATAAAATAAGATCCAATGTATGTAAGATTTTGAAACATTTAAGTACAGATTCTAAAGAAAACATAAAATTAAACACTGAATTTAATTCAGTGTTTAATTTTATTTAAACACTGAATATTTAAACACTTTTTACCTTACAGCTGTAAACTGTCTTACTTTGACCAAATAGGCAGGACAGCGAATATCAGAATTTCTGAACACAGGGACTACATCCATTTTCACAAGTACATCCATTCTGGTCTTGCAGACCATGTTCTGGATACACACCACAGAATACGGTAGAAAAAAGCTACAGTAATACACTATAGCAAGTACAAATTCGAAAGACAATTTATGGAATCAGCCTCAGCCCTAAGAAACTCTCCAAACCTCATCAAATTTGGTTGTATGCGACTGCCCCAAATTTGGGAGGCTTACATCAGCAGACTTTCAGCCTAAAGGCCAAGAACACCTACTTAGCCCGCTAGAGGGCACCATCAGGAACTTTTAGGAGAACAATAGCTTCATCTCTTCATTCTCAGTTACTGTGTTGTAGTGCCTATATGCACGTGCCTTTTTTTGCAAGTTCCTTTTGAAGATGGCAACGTGACATTGCTGAAATATCAGAAATATTTATTAAAGTGTAATTTAATTTATATTCGTATCTACATTGTTCAATTCCTTAAGTGATTTAATAATGCATAACCAATGTATAAGCCTGTCTACGAGAATGAACAAAGCTAGTAATCACTTTTAAATGTATATACTGTAAAACAGAAACAAATTACTGCTGAAATAATTATTGCATGCAAATGATCAACTAGACCAGTACTAACATATGCAGCAAACTACAAAAATGAGACAAGTTAATGAAACAATTGAGATGAAACTATTCAAACAATTGAATGGATAACTACATTAAACAAAATCAGGAACTCGCATATCAGAAAAAAAAAAAAAAAAAAATATATATATATATATATAAAATACAGCCAAATAAATGATTGCATTTAAAAATGGAAAAATCATATAGAAATAATACAGGATACCAGATAGGCAAAGAAAGTAAAGATCTGGATAACAAACAGAAAGAGAAGCAAAGGTAGACTGAGGAGAAGATGGTGGGATGATCTTGAAAATGGCAACACTACAAGCAACAAGACTTAATAGTGAAGATGAACATCAATTAGCACTTTGCGACCCTGATAAGTCTGTTCCAAATATCATATGCTAATACAGTCAACTTTCACTTTAGCAATCCTATAGGGACCTGAAGAATAGTCCCAAAGCTACAATGTTATGATTAAAAAAAGCATTACTGTATCGAAGAAATAAATAAACATAAAATTAATTTTTTTTTTTTTTAAATAACGAAATCTTTGTTGTGATCATAATTAAAAGAAACATGTATTAACCACAGTGAAAATTACTTAATTGTAAATATTTCATCCAAAGTATCTTAGGACATCATCAGTACAGTAGTTTAAAACAATAATAGGAATAACATACAGTTAGGACGCATGATTACAATAGAATCTCATTAAACGTGCATAACGTGTTACAGAAGTAAAAAAATAAAATAAAATAATTTAAAAAAATAACAATTATTATTATTTAACACAATTTTTTATGACAATTTCCCATACTTTAGGAATAGTAAGAATATCGTTGCAGAAATCTGGCCTCTCGCAACATGGAATTGAAAATCCAAACCATAGGATCCATTGGGAAAAGTCTAAACTTTTACATAGATCTTTATATAAACATGCATGTTTATACAAAGAAAGTTCTGAAGCCCTACTACACAGACCAAACTTAAACAATAACGATGTTCTTACTATTCCTAAAGTATGGGAAATTGTCATACAAAATTGTGTTAAATATATATATATATATATATTTTTTTTTTTTTTACTTCTGTAACACGTTACGCACGTTTAATGAGATTCCATTGTAATCATGCGCCCTAACTGTATGTTATTCCTATTATTGTTTTAAACTACTGTACTGATGATGTCCTAAGATACTTAGGATGAAATATTTACAATTGAATAATTTTCACTGTGGTTAATACGTGTGTTTCTTTTAATTATAAAATCAAATAAATTTAACACGATTAATGATATTTTCAAGTCAAATTTAATACAAAGAAATACAAGAAGAAAATTCAGTGGTTCGGCTAAAGTGAAATAAGAACAATGATTTGATCAACTAAAGAATAACATAAGCAGAAATTAATTTTTTGAGAACGGCAGGATGCATTAAACACTGAATGGCATTCTTCTCCTGGCTTTACAACTTTTATGAGTTTTAGCTTGCAAAATAATTTTTAGCATTCTTTTCTTTTCTGTACAATGTTCTTCCAATTCTTAACTTTTCAAGTTATAAAATCTTTTTGCACATCACTAATCCATCTTTTTCTTGGTCTACCTTTCTTCCTAATGGTTTCCATCCAAATATTTTTTTTAACTCTGTCTTTTCCCATTCTTTCTGTATGCCCAAACCACACTATTCTCTGTGTCTTTATATATCTTATTATATCTTCACCATTAATTAGTTGTTCAAGTTCATTATTTGTTCAAATTCTCCATATTTCATTTTCTTCTTTTTATTGGTCCACATATTTACCTTTCAAAGATTCATAGTCTATTTATATATTTTTGTGTTAATGGCCACATTTCACATACATATGTTGTTACAGGTCTTATAATTGTTTTATAGAACTCTAATTTAGAATTACAATTAAGAATCTTATTATTATTACCATCTCCAAGACCTCATGGAGTCAAAGACTCATCTGGGAGGTCCTTTTATCATACAAACACACACAGCTCATCATACCGTGTTTTAAACACATTCAAACTCTTTGCAGACACCATATTCTCACACCCTCTTTATACAGTTTCCAGGGATGACCTCTGGTTCTCCCCTGATCTCCCACTATTCTCTGTAAAACTTCTCCAGCACTGATCCTATAACAACCCCTTACCAACTTGTAGGTCTCTATCATATCTCCCCTCTTCCTCCTGTCCACCAGACTCTGCAAATTACATCTTCTCAATCTTTCCTCATACTCGACATTCCAGAGGTCAGAAACTATCTTAGTCAGTCTCCTTTGGACCCTCCAACATCTTTTCATCCTTCTGAAAACCCGGTGACCAAATCTGGGCACAATAGTCCATGTGTGGCCTAATCAAAGCCTTATACAACGGAACAAGAATCTCCCTACTTCTACACGTCAGTGTCCTCTGCATCATTCCCAGAAGCCTTTGTTTTGTCTTCGCAATTCTGGGGATGTGTCCCCTAAATTTTAGATCCTTATCCACTATCACCCCCCAGATCTCTTATTTTCTCTACCTCCAACAATATATTCTCACCAAGCATAAATTCTGCATCCCATCTTCGTTTTCCAAATTTTAAAACCTTACATTTTGCAACATTGAACTCACATCCATATTTCTGTGCCCAATCACTCAATTTATTCAAGTCTTCTTGTAAGGCCACAACATCTTCACTACTCTTCATGGTTCGTCCCAACTTTGCATCATCTGTAAACAACTGAATATCTCCATCCAAATCTTCACCTATATCATTAATATACAAGTTAAACAACAATGGACCTAAAACAGACCCCTGAGGCACTCCAATAGAAACTTTCCTTTTCCTGGATATCGCTCCCCCATACACAACTTGTTGATACCTATCAGATAGCCAGTCTCCAATCCAATGCACCAATCTAATATCCAACCCCATCTACTCTAGTTTGACTGTCAACCTATCATGAGGTACTCTATTAAAAGCCTTTGCGAAATCCAAGTATATTACTGTGTATCCTTTTCCTCTGTAGAAGGAAGCAGTCACTTTATTGTAATAAGTAGATTACTAAAACATGACCTCCCTTTAGCAAATCCATGCTGTCCATCAAAGATAATATCATTGTTATCAACCCAACTCTGAATCCTAGTTCTCACAAGCTTCTCCAACAACTTAACCACAACAGATAGGCCTATAGTTTGATGCTTGAGTTCGATCACCTCCTTTAAGAAGTGGCACAATCTTGCCCTCCTTCCACTCCTTAGGAACTTGGTCAAGTTCCGAGTGCAAGACTCATATTAAAAAATATGTCAAGGCAGGTGTCAACTCCCTGGCACATTCTTTCAAAACATGTGGTGATATATTATCAAGTCCCACAGCCTTATTAACATCTAGTTTACTCAACTCCCCATACACCTCTTGCTCACCTACAGTCAGCCTCTCCTCCCCATCATCAACTGCACTCAATTCCTCCATGAAGTCACATTCACAAGATTAAAAGATCTTTATGAACTGCTCATTAAGTATCTCCACCACACATTCTGCATCAGCTGTCTTTATACCATTTTCTCCAATCAATGTCATCCTTCCATAATTATTCTTTCTTTTGCTGGCTACATATCGAAAGAACTCCCTAGGATTCTTTTTGTCTTCATTAGCTACCTGCTGTTCATACCTCTCTTTAGCTACTCTCACCAACCAAGTCACCCTCCTTGCTTGGTCTTTGTAGACCTCATGAAATTGGTTATTTCCACTTCTCTCATGTTGCCTCCACAATGCCCTTTTTCTCTGTATCACATGCTTAATCTCTTTATTCATCCATCTCACACCCACCTTATTTAACCTTCTCACCCTTGGAATACATTTAGACATTGCATCTACTAAACAGTTTTTGAAAATCCCCCAAGCTGCATTGATCTCTTTTCCAGCTAACTCCTCATTCCACACTACACCCGCAAGCTGTCTCCTGAGCTCTTCATAATCCCCCCCCCCCCCTGTAGTTCCACATATACCCTTTTCTCACAGAGGTCCTCGCACTGCTGGCAACCACCCAGGTAATCACCTCATGGTCACTCTCACCAATTGGTGGATGATTTGACACCTCATTTACAATTACATCCTCTGATGAGAGATGACCAAATCCAAGACCCTCAATCCTCGTGTGCCCTCTGTTACATACTGTCTGAGGTAGTTATCCTTAAAAAAACTCAAGAAACTAATTTTCTTCCAGTTACTATCTCATCATTCCAGTCTATATTGCCATAATTAAAATAACCATAATGATCACCCTTTTCTTATTTGCTTGGCTAATTTGATTATACATTTCATTATCAACACCACCCACATTTCCTAGTCTATAACAACATCCAACCAAGTATTTGATTCCATTCACCTCTATCTCACACCATACTGCCTCAAAACCACTGGCACTATTTCCCTCTTGCAGCTCTACTTTGTATGGACATAACTCTTTCTCTATCATCAATAGCACTCCCCCTCTCTTTTTACCCTTTCTATCCTCACGAAACACATCATACCCTTCCATCTCTATTCCTGTCTGGAATAGAGATGGAAGGGTGAACAGACACAATTAGTGCAACCATTTCATCTGCCTTGTTTGTTCTACTTCTAGCATTTGTATACAAACACAACAGCTAATTCCACTGATGCTACCACTCACTCACTGTGATCTCTCCATGCTCGACTGGGGCCATTTCCCTTTATACTTATTTCCAGTCATGACTATTATTACAACGTAACATTACAACCCTGACAAATCGCCCAGAATTGATCATATCTTAACTGATCTCATCTTTGGCCATATGATTAAAAACATGGGGAAAAAGAGTAGCCAAAAACTGCCTTCTGAAGATATGTAACACCTCTTGGAATGCAGGTAAACTACCAAAAATCTGGAAAACATCAGTCATTATACCCTTACTAAAACCTAACAAAAACCCAGTGACTGTAAAAGCTTTGACTAGCATTCTCTCTCTCTCTCTCTCTCTCTCTGTAAACTAAACGAAAGAATAATACATATCAGACTTATGAATTGGCTCTTAGAAAATAACAAGATCAACTTCTACCAAACTGCATACAGGTCTCAACACAGTACAGAAGATCAATTATTTTATCTTTGCTGATCAGTCATAAATGGCTTTCAAGAAAAACCACCAAAGAAAACAATAGCAATATTCTTCGATCTCACAGCTGCCTATGATTGCGTCTGGAGACAAAAGTTAATAAAAACTTAATCAGCATACGATACTGGAATAAGGTGGAATGCATTAATTAGGATTTCAGATTTCATGAAAGGAAGAAAAATGAAAGCAAAAGTTAATGGAATTTACTCCAACATGCATCGAACTTGGGCTGGAGTCCCACAAGATTCTGTTTTAAGCCCACTCCTAGTTCTCATCTATATGAACAATATCCATCCTCACATAACAAATGACACAAAAATGCTATGCAGATGATATGGCAATCAGGCACACAAGCAGTAATCCTCAACAATCTGAAAAAGTCCTAAATAATTCAATAAAAGACTTAGAAAGATGGGCAAAGGAACAAACTACAGATAAACCCAGAAAAAACAAAACTGAGCATCTTCTCCACTAATAGAAAAAATAGACACAATCACAACCCTCAAATTAAAATATATAATACCAAAATAGAAAAAACAGAGTCTACAAAATAGTTAGGCCTAACCCTAGATACTGAATTGATATTTACAACTCATGTTTACAAATATATCTAATAAAGCTCTTAAAAAACTTAATATCATCAAAAGGCTTTGTGATATTACATATACGGAACTCAAAACTACATATACGGAACTCACATGACCCACTATGGAATATGCCTCATTAATCTGGGCTCCAGCTTCTACTAGCTCAAAAGAAAAACTTGACAAAGTACAATCAAGAGCAGCAAAAATTATCATAGGTGCAGTTTCATCCACAAATAATTTAAAAGCTCAACAAGAGTGTGGGCTTCACATACTAGAAGACAGAAGAAAACTCTCCACAGTTAAAATTCACTAACAGAATCAGGAGCCACCAACAGGATCACATCTCACTCAGGACTTTCGATGCCCGGAGAAGAAAATCTAGACTAAAGAGATCATCTGCATTACAATATGATCAAGAAATTAGAAAACAGATTGACTTAGAGCACCTAACCATTGAAATAAGAAAAGAGCCATTCTTTTCCACTAGTCTACCAGAAAACACAATGATAAACTTAAATCTCCTCAAACCTTGTTCAAAAAAGGATTCACAGCAAGAAAATAAAAGAAAAAGACTTGACACTATACATCACTTAAATAAATAATCCAAACCACGTTATTGCCTACACTGATGAAGCACTCAACCAAGGAGGTTCAGGGGTTTTTCTAACTCTACCTGGAGGCAAGGAAATGTAAATCAAAACCACAGCTGGCAAAATAGCTTCAAACTCTCAAATCCAGTAATAAACATTACAGAAGGAATAACCATCTACAGTGACTCAAAATCTGCACTTGAAGCATTAAAAAATAGGAAAACAAAACTCATACAGGAAATTCATGAAGTACTAACAACCTTAAATTTGAAAAATAAGAACTGCACACTGCAATGGATACCAGCCTATGTAAATATTGAAGGCAATAAAAGAGCAGACAGACTAGCCAAAGAAGCAAGATACTTACCTCAAAAATTACACCCACTATCACTAACTGATGCTAACTCTGTTGCCAAAATAAAATTGGTAAAACAAACTATCAAGAAGAAGAATGAAATCAGTGAAATTAATGAAAATAGTGAAATAACCACAATCATCACCAGACTAAGGACAGAACATTTTAAAGGCATGAAAATTCAGCCAGACAGTAGTAGGAGCTATGAAAAACTGTCCAGGAGTTGAACTAACACCTGTCCATATTTATTCTTGTCCAGCAATTGCTGCTGCTCTACAGAAAATTGACAATAACTCTAGAGAAAAGCTCTACTCCATCAAAGTTCAACAGATTGCCAAAGCAGTTCTACAAATCCACGGTCATATCTAGAAGCTCTTCAATGGACTCGACAACAACTCTAGTAATAATTTCTTCTGATATATTATTGTTTGTTGTTATTAATGAACCTAATTATTTAAAACTATCTACAACATCAAAACTGTATTCACCTATATCTTGTAATATTTTTATGTACTGTCTTCCACATTGCATATATTTAGTCCTCTGTTTGTTAATTTGTAATCCAACTTCTTTAATGTTTCTATTAAGTTCTTCAAATTTCTTTTCTAATTCTTTTTTCCTATGACTTATTATTGCTATATCGTCTGCATATGCACATATTTGTATTATTTATTATTAATAAATCCTCTCATATTCATCATCAAATTTCTGATATATATGGCCACAGTTTTATTGTAAATTTATTTTTATTATTAGGTATTTTATTAGTCTTGTGAAGAATTTTGTTGATAGTATTTTTGCTATAGCTATTTTTTAGGAAAGTATTGCTGAGAATTTTTAATTCATGCATAACTGCTTGCTCATTGGAAGAAATCTTTAAAGCCATGTTTTTTTTAGTGTGTTAATGACACCTAGTTTTTGTGTTAGGTGGTGGTAAGAGTTTATGTGTATATATTGGCCAGTATGTGTAGGCTTAGGGTAATCAGCAAAGGAAAGATTGCTGGAAGGAAAACATGTGGCAAGCATATCTAGAAATGGAAGTGTGTTCTGACTTTCAATTCCAATTGTGAATTGTATGCATTTGTGTTGACTGTTTAGGTAGTTGAGGAAGTTGTTTAAAGTCTGGCAGCCATAGGGCCAGATAACAAAAATATCAATGTATCTAAGCCAAACTTTGAGTTTGGAATAAAGTAATCCAGAGTACTTTGCTCAAAAGCTTCCACGTAAAAGTTAGCAATTAGGAGGTGGGGGTAACGGCAAGCCAATGGATGTGCCTTCTTTTTGCATGTAAAAAGTATTTTGTCACACAAGCAGAACGTAGCACATGGGAAAAGAGTGCTGTGATACTAGGTGGAAATTTGTCTGTGAAAGAAGAAATGTGTCAATGATTGATTGATTGTGACATTTGTGAAAGGTAGATTCATAAATGAATAATAATATCATATTTATCCAATGTGTTGTCCTCAATTTTTTTTTACAACGTATTGTGCATTTTTTATATAGGAGGGAGAATGGCCTACTGACTCCTTGAGTGTTGATGCTAGTTTCATGGCTAGATGATGATGATTGGGGTTGTTCATACCTTCAACTATTGGCCGAAGCTGTATGCTCTGCTTATGAATCTTAGGCAAACCATAAATTCTCAGGAGTAAGAATGGTGTGGAAGTAGTTTTATAACTGTGTCTGCTGGACAGGAAGTGACTGATTTAAGTAATTCTACTGTTTTCTTTTTAATCAGATTAGTTGAGTTATATTTCAAAAGTTGATAGATGTTGTCTGAGACTGATTCATTTTTTAAAGAACAGTTGCTCAGTTTTAAATAACCATGGCACTGCCTTTTCCAGCTCCAGTAATTATATCATCATCATCATGATCAAATTCCTGCCATGTACCCTCAAGGGAAGTACAGGATATGATAGTACTACATGAAAAATTTACATCATTACTAACTCCCTATCTACAATTTTCCTCCAAATCAGCCTGTTACTTGTCAAAACTCCAACATTATCAGATCTTATATTTCTATTGTCTAAGGCACTTTGTACCATATCAATCCACCTATATATCTTGGTCTTCCTCTGAGTCTTTTTCCTGCCAACCTGGCAAAGAACACTTGTTTGGCTAATCTTTCCTCGCCCATTCTGTTTAAGTGACCATACCACCTGAGATTAGCTCTGTTAATGCATTCCTGGATGCTGACAATTTCCTAATATCCTCGTTTTTAATATGATATTGCCATTGTTGCCATCTGTTCACGCCTCTCATATCTGCGGTCTCTAGTCTTTGGTCAAGTGTTTTACTTCTGACCCAGCTCTCAGATACATAAGTTAAAACTGGTTTGAACACTGTCTTGTATACAGCTAATTTAGTGTTCCGACTAATCATCATCATCATCAAATTTCTGCCATGTACCCTCAAGGGGTGTACAGGATATGATAGTACGACATGAAAAAATTACATCATTATTAATTTCCTATCTACAATTTTCTTCCAAATCAGTCTGTTACTTGTCAAGACTCCAATATTATCAGATCTTATATTTCTATCGTCTAAAGCACTTTGTACAGTATCAATCCACCTATATCCTGGTCTTCCTCTAGGTCATTTTGCTGCCAACCTGGCAGAGAACACTTGTTTTGCTAATCTTTCCTCGCCCATTCTGTTTAAGTGACCATACCACCTGAGATTAGCTCTGCTAACACATTCCTGGATGCTGACAATGTCAAGTTCTTTCCTAATATCCTCGTTTTTAATATGATATTGCCATTGATGCCATCTGTTCACGCCTATAATCTTTCTCAGGACTCTCATAACTGTGGTCTCTAGTCTTTGGTCAAGTGTTTTACTTCTGACCCAGCTCTCAGATCCATAAGTTAAAACTGGTTTGAACACTGTCTTGTACACAGCTAATTTAGTGTTCCGACTAATTTCTCTCTTATTACATATGAATTTATTCAATTGACTTCCCACCATACCAGCTTTGCTTATTCTGTTGTCTATTTCTATATTTAATTTACCATCTTCAGTAAAAATCGTGCCGAAATAGCCGAAATGTTTTACTTGTTCCACAGGTTCTCCATTCACAACACAGTTGACATTTTCAATGATTCTGCCTATTTTCATTGTCTTTGTCTTTTTATTGCTGACCTTCATACCATATCTATTACAACAGCTATTCAATTTAGTCAGAGAATCTTGCAGACTTGTAACGGATTTATTTAGAAGTATAACATCATCCGCATAAAGCAAAGAGCTGACATTAACATCTCCAATTTTGATATCATGTTTAATACCACTTTCTTTCATAATGTGATCCATATAGATAATGAATAACAGAGGGGATAATGTACATCCTTGTCTCACACCAGATTTAACATTAAACCATCTTCCTGTACTTCCTTCAATTCTAACTGCTGACTTACAACTCAAATAAAGACTAAGTATTGCTTGATATAATGCCCCATTGACACCATATAACCTCAGCGTATTGAATAGCTTCTCTCTTGGCACCTTGTCATATGCCTTTTCCAGATCGACAAAACTTAAATACAGATCTTTGTTATATTCCCATGCTTTCTCAACTATTTGTCGTAAAGTGAAGATCTGATCCTGACAGCCTCTATTTGGCCTGAATCCAGCTTGTTCTTCACCAAGCTTTTCTTCCACAATTCTTCTCAACCGTTTCTCAAGTATACTTGCATAGATCTTGCCAGGAACACTCAGTAGGGAAATACCTCTGTAATTCTCACACGCAGTTTTATTTCCCTTTTTATATATGGGTACTATGAGAGCTCTACTCCAGTCATCGGGAATTCGTCCCTCTGTCCAGGCATTCTGAACTATGCAGTGCAGCCACTGTAAGACTCTTATACCACCATACTTCAGCATTTCTGGTCGAATATCATCTACTCCTGCTGCCTTTCCACATTTCAAGCCTTTGATGGCTTTTTCTACTTCTAGTATGGATATGTATTTCTGACTGCATGCCTGGTCAGTGTTTTTTACCACTGTGCTGTCATCACTGCTTTTTTCATTTAGCAGTTTTTCAAAGTAATTACTCCATACTTCAAGAATATCTTTTTCTCACGTTTTCATGTCACCTTTATCATCTCTAATTCCTTTTACAGCACTCTTTCCTCCATTCTTAAGCTTCTTCAACAACCTCCAGAATATTTTGCCACCTTCTTGATATTTATTTTCTATATTCTTGCCAAAGTCCTCCCATGACTTTTGTTTAGCTAGTTTTACACAGTGTTTAGCATTCTTGCATTTGTCTCTATATTCTCTAAGAGCACAAGCTGACTTATTTGACAGGAACTTTTGGTATGCTTTCTTCTTTTCCTTCACTGCCTCTTTAACTTCCTGTGTCCACCAGGGAGTTCTGATTTTTTTATCCTTACAGATAACCTCACCACATGCCTCTCTGGCAGAATCAATCAATGTTTTCTTCAGACTTTGCCACTGAATCTCCAAGGTTTGATTCCTGTTCTCAAACTCATTCATTTTTTCTTCAATAATCTTTGTGTATTTTAGCCTACAGTTCACATCTGAGAGCTGCTCAACTTTTATTCGCTTTAAAACTTTCTTACATGTTATTCTTTTCAATATGAAATTCAATTTTATCCTGCTCAAGACTAAATAGTGATCACTTCCAATTTCAAATCCTCTGTACACTCTGGTGTCCTGCACCAGGGAAAAAACATCACTATCAACAATAACATAATCAATGAGGCTTTTCTTATTTTCTTCTCTCCATATGAATTTGTGCACATTTTTATGTTGGAACATGGTGTTAGTAATAACCAGTCCATGTCCTGACCAGAAATCCAACAGATATTTGCCATTATTATTAGCTTTGCTCTTTTCTCCAAATTTTCCCAAAATATTTTTGTATGTCTCACAATCATTTCCTACTCTGCTATTTAGATCCCCAACAAGGACCAACTTTTCATTTTTCATTGTGTCAGTTGCTTTTTCTAAAGCCTCAAAAAATTCCTCCACTTCTACCTTAGTAGAACCTTCTGTGGGATCATAGGCACAAATAAGTCTCATTGTCCAGTTACCCATTCTCATATTTGCCCACATTACTCTACTTGAGACTGACTGCCATTCAAGAAGATTAGCCTCGTATTTTGTGTTGAATACTATGGCTACTCCTTCTTTTCCTTGATTGTCATTGCCTGAATATAACATTTTGTATTTATTGCTCAGAAAGATCTCACCAGTTTTGGTCTTTTTTGTTTCAGTCACCCCTATTATGTCGATCTGGTACTTATCTAATTCCTCAGCTAGCTAATTTAGTGTTCCGACTAATTATATATTGTTAAATTGTGAATGAAACTATGTTGTGTAATTTATTTTTTTCATTCACATTTAACATTGCTTATTATGTATTAATCATGATTTGTAAAAATAATTATTTATTATTCCTTAATTTAGGATTACTATTTAAATATTTATTCTAAATTTAACCTACTATTAAATTATTAAACAATAATATCTGTAGAATTTATGATAACTAAAATATATATATGATGTAACGAAAAGTATTATTATAATTAATTCAGTACGTAATGAAAAAGCTGATTAAGTAGCTCAAATATTCTGTTTATTCTTATTTGTGAAAATTTAACGTTATGTAATCACTCATGTAGTAGTAGAGCATTGTATTACATTAGCGAAATGCTTGCGTTCATTTGTGGAGACGCATGAAATAAACAAGCACGAGTCGAAGAGAGCGTGACCTTCGGACTGAAAGGAGAGAAAAAGATATAGAAGATTTTTAATTAGAGAAGAGAGAGGAAGTTTCTGCGGAGCGGGAAGGAAGGTAGGATACAAGCAAAGGAAGTGGAAGAAAATTATAAGTTCTCTAGGGCAGAAATTCATGAGAATAGTGTTTAGAAGTGAGCCAAAACGTAGTGAATCATATACTTAGCTGCAAGTGAAGTCAGCTGTTGTAAAAGAAAATTAATGCCGTAACCGGATAAATAAAGAACTGGACAGTCAATGGAAAATTCTGATTAGTTCCAGTTAGTCTAGGATTACGTCTCAATTCTATGTTGCCCTGAGAAGAATTATATTGAAATTAGCTAGATTGAGAAAAGTAAACAAAGAAGATATCAGTGCCTTATTGATGTGTTTAATAGAGTAGTGAAGCGCGATTAACAGTAGTTCAGTTAAATTGTTGGAGAATTTTTATTTGTGTTCCGCTAACGTAAATAAGTTAATTCATAAGTGTGCTCACAATTGATGTATTGAAGATTGTATCTGGTAAGAGTAGTCATACTTGTTTGTTTGTTCTAACATTAACATATCTTCGAAGTTCAAAGTCCGAAATAAGATTGCTTGGAATATTGTCTACCTTGATTAGTGCTTCCTGTGAATTTAAACATTAAGTACAGCTGATAGATATATGGAGACTGATTAAATAAGAAGTTTCGTTTTATTAACTTGAGTTAAGAAAGCTTGTGATTTTGAAACTGTGAATTGTATGCGAAAGTTTAGAATATTGAATTGGCATGAGTGACTTAGCAAGATGTATTAAGTTGATTGTATTGTTTCATTTTAAAGCAGAATTCTTGTATTTGCTATATATATCATATATTAAATGTTTTATTTTGTTAGTCTAAATATTGTGTTTGCCTGAATTCCTTTTTATTGCACCGTTCATAAATATTCGAATCTTGCAGGAACCCCAAGTGGAATAGTAAATAATTTGGCCTAAATAAATGAGGAGACTGCTAACTTAATTAAAAATTGATCCTACTATTTTATATACACTAATCTAAGAATAGGGTGGCGCAGTATAATTATAAATTTCCCTACTTTTGGATCGGTGATCAATTTGCAATTAGTTGTTATATTGATAAGAGTGACTTGAACCAAGATGGCGGATTTAGAACATAACATGAAAATAGAACGTCACGACAATACGTATAATGAGTATAAATTTATTTGTTGATTGTGTCTACTCTATGATCTTATATCCTTTCCGTAAATCTTGGTCCACAAGGAGATGTGCTTTGCATTATGGGAGATGCTGAGGCAAATGATCAGAACTTATTCCACCTTTACCACGAGTTACCCCAGTCCTGAAAATACTTCAGGCGCAAACTTTGTTTGCTTACACTTGGATAAAGGATTAAACCAAATATATAACTGGTAGCATAGCCAAGTGAAAAAAAAAAACTTCCATCAACCATATAAGTGTTCATTCATCTATATTCAGCTGGCTACCCACCATACCAGCTTTGCTTATTCTGTTGTCTATTTCCAGATTTAACCTGCCACTTTCATTAAAAACTGTGTCTAAATATGTGAAATATTTCACTTATTCTATATAAGATCTCCATTCAGAATGCAGCTGAAGTTTTCTATGTTTCTACCAATTTTCATAGTTTTGGTCTTTTTATTACTGATTTTCATGCCAAATTTGTTACAGCTGTTATTCAATTTAATAAGATAATCCTGGAGACTTGCAATAGATGCATTTAGGAGTGCAACATTATCTGTATAAAGCTAACAGCTAAGTTTGACATCTCCAATTCTAATATCAGGCCCAATGCCACTTTCTCTGATAATGTGATCCATATAGATGATGAATAAAAGTGGAGATAATATGCATCGTTGTCTTACCTTGGATTTTACATCAGACCATCTTTCTGTACTTCCTTCAATTTTGAAAATATTTTCTGGCACCTTGTTATATGCCTCTTCCAGATCTACAAAACTTAAGTACAGATCCTTGTCATATTCCCAGGATTTCTCAACCATTTTTCTTAAAGTGAAAATGTTATCTTGAGAACCTCTATTTGTCCTGAACTCAGCTTGTTCTTCTCTAAGTTTCTCTTCCACAATCTTACCTGAAGAGAAATTCCTCTGTATTTTAAATGTTTAATAAAATTTTGTGTCCAGTTGCTATCATCAGTTTGTAGAATAATAGGATTAAAAAAAAATCAGAAAAGTTAGGAAACTAATGAAATATGAGTAATCAAATAAAAAGTATTTATAGTATTAATACTTTATAAATGTACAAATATGTTTGATTATTGATTAGATATGAATCTTTTGTCTTTTTGAACAATTCCTAAGGGGGAAACTTTATACTAGAATTTTGAAAGAAAAGTTTCCTTGAACGGCTTTTCTTGTGATACTCAAGGTAAATTTTCTTCCTGAGAAAGGCTAATCTTCATAACAGAAATAGCGAGCAACTCATAAAGGATATTAACCCTTTAACTGCTGAGAACGTATTATTACGGGCTCAGAAATACACACCTGCTTTGCTGAGCTCGTATATGTACGTTTGGCGCACCTCCCATATTCAGACAATTATTTAGTATGGAAAGCATCAACGTAAGATATTCAAACTTCGCGGGTAGGTTTCACCATCTATTGCCAACCAATTGAAGTTTATTTGGCTTTGGTTTCTGTCCTTGTATGACATCTAAAGAGAAAAATTTGAACTGGTGCAACTAATCATATGCAGCACGATGTATAAACCATGTGACTGCGGGGATTTCAGGGATGTCACGATATTGCGTCTACCAGTAAATATCCGCATTATCTTACTGATGATCAAATCGATGAATTGTTAATAACAAATGAGTCGGGAGAAGAATTGTGTACTTTAGATGAAGAAGATCCTAGTGATGTAAGTGTTACAAGCAAGCAAGATAGTGACAAAAGTCTCGATACGAACATGCGAAAGCGAATGAGTACCAAAGATGTATTATTCAAGTAGTGTGATGATGCATTTACTCCAAGTGTACACGAATTTGATACCAGTAATTCAAGATTAATCACAGGTAATATCACTGATGATTCTTCAGCTTTAGATATTTATGAACAATTTTTTACCATAGAACTAATGACAACAATAGCTGACAAAACAAACAAGTTTCATACCTTCACCACAAATAATAGACCAACTACACCATCTTCACGACTAAAGCAGTGGAAAAACACCACCCCTCAAGAACTTTACATTTTTCTAGCTATTACAAAAAACCATTTTTCTGGATATGACCATACTAAATTCCCATTGTCTCTATAATGTAAAATTTGGAAAAAAACACAAACTTAGCAGACTACCAACTCATGCTTACCAGTGAAATAATTCAAAAGTACCATATCCCCAAAACAACAGGGAGGGTAAAAGGACGTCTATCGCCTGGAGATCAACCACTGCATCTCAAAGAAAGGCATTTCCCTTCTCTTGTACCTTCTACTGAGAAGAAGAAGAATGCAGCTCGAGTTTGTTATGACTGTTCCAATACCACTTTTGAGCAGAAGAAGCGTCATGAGAGCCGGTATATGTGCACCAAATGTGACGTTCGACTCTGCATACAGCCCTGTTTTGAAAAATATCATTCCATGCTAAATTTTTAGGATTTTCATACCCTGGCACTTGGTAGGCATAGTAATAACTGTGTTGTAAATAATAATGCTCTTTATATATTTCAAATTTATGTAGAAATTTGATTAATTTCTACATAAATGAATGTGTATGCATAATCAAGTGAACACCCCTCGATTATGCAAATTTTTATAAAACACTATTATTGCCATTTTTGTGAGTGAACAAGTGTATATTAAGAATGCATGATGCTGTCCAGACTTCTTACTTCAGTAAGAATTTTAATTGATTTTATTTATAAATTTTTTGCAAAATTAATTCAGCACATGGGATAATGTTAGTAGAATATAAAATCAGCAGTTAAAGGGTTAAACATTAATAGTACGAACAAGAATCATAGCCTTTATTTTGCAAATAGAAAGTTTTTAAAATGCAATAATTTTTTTTTAATAAACAACACAGCCATTATATTTGACACCTTTTAATGTCTTTAAATTACCAAACCATTTATAAATGCACATAAGAATTTTGTTTTTGTATTTAGAAGAAAATTTTATTACAAAATTCATTTTATTGTTTAAATCTGCATATGAAAGAAATTAGAAATGTAGCTTTAAAAGAATAGAATCAAATATAAGTTTAACAAAAATATTCATATTATATGACAAATTGTATCCAATATTTAAATATATTAGATAATACATTTAATATGAAAGGAAAAATTTTACTTACTGCTTGCATGAAATCTGTAAGAGACTGCTTATATCTGTGAATGAGAGAATCGATTAATGTGCCTCGTG
The DNA here is from genome assembly GCF_054136105.1 of Typopeltis vanoorti. Lineage (NCBI taxonomy): Eukaryota > Metazoa > Arthropoda > Arachnida > Uropygi > Thelyphonidae > Typopeltis > Typopeltis vanoorti. Next base: position 36,558,160 of record NC_143572.1, on the reverse strand, counting down.
CTACAGCACACCTGGAGTGAATTGCTAGCTCTTCATCACATAACACTTCATATGTTTTAGCACAAGCTTCCAGAACTTCAGTGTCATTGTGACGTTCAACTATTTCATGAATAAGTTTCAAAAGGCTATCCAAATTCTATAAAATATAAAATTAAAAAGCCATAACATCATCTTAATCACTTAACAGAAAAAACAAGTATCAACATAATATTTTTAACAATGAAATATGTTATAATATGAAATTAAAGCCATATGAATTATGGCTATAATTTTATACAAAATTATAAAAATATGAATTATAACCATAAAATTATAATCCTGTGCAGCCCTGTGAAAATCGCATCTGTTTCCACAGATGCCATTTTGTGGCATGTCAGAAGAAACACCATTATAAATTTTATTCTAGTTGCTGACTAGAGGAACCTCCCCCCTCACCTAGTTGTTTTTTCCAGCTCATTCCTGCATTAGTCAATCTTTGACACAGTTGAGTTCCCCTTCCTGGAATAATTTCTAATCTTTCAACTTAAGAAAATAGACCATAGAACTATTCTGGACAATGTATTATTGTCTGAAATAGTTTTAAGGTTTAAGATACAAGATGGTAATAGTTGTCTTCCATACTCTCTCTCTCCTATGATACCTCAGGAAATGTCAACAGCCTTGGACTCAATCTTCCAAAACAGAGCTTAGAGAGCTCAAGGCACGGAAGCTTCACATTAGTTGTGTTTGCCCAACTAACGCTTTCAGAAACAGAAATACAAGACATACATAATATACATATTGTGTTTATATAATCCCCCAGGGACTTTGACACAGTTGAGTTCCTCCTCCTGGAAACTTTCGTTTCTAATCTTTTAATTGCAATTGTAAGTATGAGCTTGGCACACCTGGGGTACCTGAGCTAAATATGGTCTCCTTCACTCTTTCAGCCATACTTCTTTCCTGTCTTGTTCTTTGTCTTCATCCATTTTTCAACTCCTCTATTAACATCTATAGAAGAGGACAAGATACTATAACCTTTACTATCCTAATTTCTTCTAACTCTGGAGGGGTTCCTGCACTCTCCTATGAAGCTATTAGAGTAATCGAGGGCTAAGGGTCATTTTCCTTTAATAACTACTAACCAAGGCAAATTTAATGACCTTAAGGTGGCAGCCCACCATCAAGCTAGACTGCAGGAGGCCAATAACCCCCTCAATTGAACTGAAACTCACTAAAAAGACGCAAGACAATTCACAAATCACAGACCATATTGGAAATGACCCAGCTTGGAGAATGGATACAATTCGCACACGAACACAAAAACGGAAAAAGAAGATATCTAATATTTGGAAGCTAGCAACATGGAACATTAGAAGTATGCATCATAAAATACAAGAATTAGACCAAACCTTGGAAAAACAAAAAAATGATAGCTACCATTATAGAATGAAAGAAAAAAGAAAAAGGAACAGATGAAACCGAGAATTATATCAATCTTTATAGTGAAGTAAAGATGGAGGAAAGGGAAAAGTCAGGCGTAATGATGTTCGTACATAAATCTTTGAAAAGAAATATTATGCATTACAACTTCTGGAATGATAAAATCATAGAGACAAGACTAAAGATATATAGAGGATATCTGACAATATTAGGCACCTATGCTCCAGAAGAGGGAAAAATCAATGATTTCTTTATTCGAATATTCGAATCATGATGTTGTTACACTTTTTGGATGTCCTTTATGTGGATCATCTTCAAAGCTGGTATGGCCACGTTTAAACTTGGCAGCTCATTTCTTAATTGTCGAAAATGAATGCCCATAAACTTTTATGAACTTCGAATGAATCTCTTTTGGCGTTAAACCTTATTTTACAAAGAATTTTATAACTGCACGATACTCAATTTCATCCATTTTAAGGGATACTGACAACACTTTTGCTTCAGACAGCTATATAAAACAAACCTACTTGATAGAATGACTTGCAATTTTACATGGATGCTTATGATAGATGTACCAACTTAGAAAAAAAAAATTGTGTTGCTAGTATTGCCATCTATGGCCGAGGCTGAGAACTTTTTAGACCACCCTCGTATAGCAACACTCCACTATGTATTTGATCTCGTTAGAAATCAAATACATAGTAGGGTTTTGTTACAGACATGGTCGATTGTTTGCTGGTGATGACAAAATGCATCACCAATTGAATTTAATAGGTGCTAAAAGAGTAAATCATGAGTGACTTTATTCGAACATTGATTGGGTAGTGGTAAAATCTCATAAGAACAACAAAACCAAATTTATTGAGCTGTTTCAAGACAACTTCCTCAAGAAGCATTTGACAGAAGGAACTTGAGTAAAGAGTATCGGGAGGTAAATGTGTTCTTCCTTGGGTGACAGTGATCATATTTTACTGACTTGGGAAGTAACAAAATATATGGAAGTTCTATTCAGAAAAAAGGTTACATGGTGAACTACAAAGCAGGAAATTAGAACGAACTGAGCAGTATACTAGGTTCTGTCCTGTGGTATTGGTTGCTAGCAGGGCATGCCTTTTCCGAAAAGAGAACGTTTCAGACCACCCTCGTATGTCAGTCACTTCCAACTTTATCTAGAATATTCTATTACAAATGTTACTCTTTTGCCAGAAGGTTAGAAAAATATTACATAAAATAGATATTAAAACGCCTTCTGATCCTGATGGTATCCCACCAGCTGTGCTCAAGAGATGTGCTCCTGAACTAATGTCTGTCATCTCTACACTGCATTATACTCAGCTGGCATCCACATATATTGGTGGATTCCAAAAACAAGTGCTTACATCAAATTACCAATCTACTGCTTTTACATCAATGCCAAGACGAAATCGAGTAATAATAGTATTCTTCAACACCTTCAATAATAGTATTCAACATCTGGAAAACTTAACTAATTGGTGACTACCAATATGGATTCTGCTAGACAGGATTCATAGCAGATCTCCTTGCATATCATCCACATCTGGAGATGTACAATGAAAAGAATCGGAAGAACTTGTGCTATTGCACTAGACATTTCCCAAGGCATTTGATTGAGTTTGGCATTGAGGTCTTCTCAGCAAATTGCCATTTCATGGTTTGCTTTTAACTCTTTGTAATTGGATTGCCAGTTTTCCTTAGGGCTCTGTTGTTATCTGTCCTCCCCTCTCTCTCACACACAGTGTGCACATTAAGTAATGAGTTTTTTTTTTTTTTTTTTTTACAGTAGAGTCCTTTGAATAAAAGTAACAAATGTGTTTATAGTTTTGACCGCTAGAGGGTGTTAAAATTGCAATAACAATTTTCAAGTCAGGTGACGCAGCAGTTTTTGTGCGACAACCATTGAAGTAAGAGTATGAGAGTGTCAGAAGTTGTGTCATGGAGCAAAGAGCTGTGATAAAATTTTACTGTAAATTAGGGAAAACTGCTACAGAAGTGTACCACGAGCTAAAAAAAAAGTTTAGGGTGTTGAACGTCTGAGCCATGCACAGGTTGTCAAAAATTTCATCTATGTTGTCAAACTTTCATCCATGCAGTTCATCAAAAATCATGATGTGTTCCACTGGTTTTCAATGTTTAAAGGAGAGAGAGGGAGTCCTGGACTCCCTCCCTCCTTTAATGATGAACCACACTGTAGACTGCACAGACAAATAAAAGCTAGGGAAATTGTTGTCCATGAGTGAATAACCACTAGGCGACTTGCTGTACAGCTTTGTGTAGGTAAGGAAATGGCCAGATTAATCTTAGAGAAAGATTGGTTTGAGGTTTGTGCCACACACACACACACACACACACATTGACACACGAACAAAGAGAGCACTAGTTGCATGTTGTCAAAATTTCATCCATGCAGTTCATCAAAGATCATGATGATGTGTTGCAAAAAACTGTCACTAGTGATGAAAGTTGGTGTTTTCAGTTTAATCTAGAAATTGAATGCCAGAGCATGGAATGGATTGTTTTCTCCCCAGTAGAAGAAAGTCAGGTTGCAAAAATCACATCAAGACAATGGTCATAGTTTTTTTTTTTTTTTTTAACACTGCTGGAATTATCCAAGGCAAATTTGTTGCTGAGGGCACCACAGTGAATGGTCAGTATTATTTAGGAGTAATTCAACATCTACACATCTGGATGGCAAGTGACAGAAAAGAATTGTTCCATAACAACAATTGGTTTCCGTTGCATGACAACACACTGTGTGCTGCCTGTGAAGCAGTTTTTGGTTTCAAAGTTGATTTGTGTGATCAAACATTCCCCCTTTGAATCTGTGTAATTCACAATTTCAAATATAGTTCTTTGTTTTGATATAATAATTGTTGTCTCATTACTTAACAGGCAACTGTGTACATATAAATGACTTTCTCTCAGTGACAGGAAGCCCTAATTAAAATTTTTCTGATAACAGCATTCGTCATTCCTCCTATTCATATGACAAACCATGCAGTACTCATCAGTTCAAGCTTCAAGATTATCTACTATGTGCCATAAATACTGATCTCTGTATCATTCTTTTGATAGAGTGATAGTTCCTTTCCCTTTAATTTTGATAATGCTCAGCTGAATGTTCAAGACCAGGTCTTTCTTCTAGGACTGACAATAACCCAAGCCCTACCAGCACAAAAGCATCACTTCTATAGCATCTTCAATATATACTGAGGATGCTATAGAAGTGACTATCGGTTAATTGGAACAGCTATTATTTGGGACAAACTTAAAGAACAAATCAAATCAAGAAAAGTTCCAGAGTTTTCTTCACTTATTTGGGAGAGGAGATGCAGTGTTCAAGTGTTCAAAATATGACCATCACTCCTCTCACAGACTCGGCTTGTATGGCATATTTAAAAAAAAAAAATAAAATAAATAAATTAACAGCCTATTTTTCTACCCACTGCACAGTGAAAGCTTCTCCCATTGCAGGAGGTTTTGAGTCTACTACTCCCAGTCCATATTGGGAGAGGACAATCACAAACATCCATGCCTACGTGGGATTCGAGCCCACAGCCTCTTTACTGAAGAGCAGATATGCTAACCACTCAGCCAACCAGGCTGACATATAGCATATTATAGGGGACAATTTCTAATTAGCCTTAGCTGAGTGCACTTGTGTCATCTTTCATGCTGCGCCAATGCCTAATCAAAAAAAGCATAGATTTTTCAGTGCTCTGTTGTTTGATAGTTTTATTTTTAATTTTATAAAATTTTGGATGCTTACCAAAATGTCATATAAAGATTTATCACTAGCCAAAAAACTGTCTGACTGTTGATATTGACAATTAGGATTAGGAAAATGTATATGTGTACATATTTTGCTATTGTAATTAATTTCAATATGATTTGTTGCTATGCAAAATGTTAGTTTGTCTTTTTAACTATTAACATGAAACTTCACATAATTAGGGCAACCACTTAAGCGGGGCCAAAATGTTCTAGTCCTTATGTGTCCCAATTAACCAGAATATTTACAGTAGATTCTGGTTAATTGGGATTCGCCGATAGTTCTTCGGCATGAAACTCATAGATCGTAGTTTTTGATCTTAGAGTTTCGCATACTGGCTGTAAAATAATAAGGGATTTTAATCCCCTTAATTTAGCTACAGACACGATTTGAACACAATGTAACTTTCCTGTTTTTAGTTCTTTTGAAATCAGTTTTGGATGTGTTGATAGTTTTTTTTTTTTTTTTTTGCAGCTGTGTCAGTTTTTGGTATTAGCAGTAAAGGAAGATGCAGTTCTTGATGAAAGTTGTGATATACCAGATTCTTCACTTGTAGAGCTCCACTTGATTTTTTATTTTTTATTTTTTTAAATGAAGGCTTTTTAAAGTGGAGTGGGGATAATTGTTTCCCTGTCTGTAAGGATTACACTGGCCAACACAATTTTCGCTGACTTTTATATGAGACTTGTTTTTTACTAATTTGGGTGCACTGATTTCAAATATGAAACCCATTTTTTTTTCCTCTATGGCATTTTCTTTTTGCTAATTTGTAAGTTTTTGATAGTTTTAAGGAGGCAGTACTATTTAGAGGATCAAAAAAATCGATTTTTTAATATTATTTTCTGAAAGTATGTACTTTTAAAAATCTGTTCCTAACTTTTTATCAAGAAATTCGAAAAATTCCCAAAGATATAGCCTATTATTCAAAGCGGTGCGCAGATCAGAATTGGAGTGCTCACCGCTCTTGCTTGTTAGTAAACGTCCTTTATAAATTGGCACGGCTATTTCATTGGAATGAGCAACTGGCCGAATTGCTGAGTCGAGATTTGGATACACAATTTTTTTCTTATTCTGGGTAGTGACCTCTCCTCATAATGTAAAGCAGTATTACATCTCCTAGGAGCTGTGTTTTCACATTATGAGAAAATATTAAGGATAGTGAGGGAGCTTGCTCCACCTTTGCTTCGAGTTGCCTTGGTGTTGTACTACCAAGTGGTCACCTTACACTTGGATTCGCCAATAGTTCTTCGGCATGAAACTCGTAAATTGTAGTTTACGATCTTAGAGTTTCGCATACTGGCTGTAAAATAATAAGGGATTTTTATCCCCATAATTTAACTAACTTTGCCAGAAAATATAGTCATTTGGCTTTTCATCTTAATTATTTGTCTGTAGCTGTCAAAAAATACCCGGTGTACTTTTTTTTGAACAAGACACTACTTCACACCTGCTAACTCTACACAAAGCCCAAATCTGCCCAACCCTAGAATGTTGCTCCCATGTTTGTGGTGGAGCACCAAAAATCCTCTTTAAGATTAATCAATTCTATCCAGAAGAGGGCAATATGGCTAATTAATGATTCCTCCCTCCCCTCTCTCTCACACACATACCCATTTCAAACCCTCTCTCACAGATGTTCAGTTTCTCCCTTGTACCTCTTATACAGACTTTCATGGACAGTGCTCTGCTGAATTGGCCACTATTATTCCTCCACTCTCCTCCAAAATCATTAAAACAAGAGTCATTGCTAACCAACAGCCCTTTACAGTCCATCTTGAAATACACCAAACCAACTTCACTGCCTCTTCCTTCATCCCATCTACTTCCCTTTGGAACAGTCTTCCCCCACTCTACCTTCTCCAAAGATTACAGCCCTCAGCTGTTCAAGCAAAGTGTGAACAGATTCCTCCTTTCATCTATTTCTCTTGCCCACACACACACACACACAGCACTAATGTGCTATAGGTCTTGTGGCCTTTTGTGTGAATCAGATCTATCTATCTATCTATCTATATGTAAATAAGTTTTTTTACCTTGGGAATAATGTATATTAGGGTTACCAAGTAATTTTATAAACTTGGTTATTTTACTCCTAATCCCAAGTAAGCAAACAGTTAAATTTGCACCCGAACGTAGTTTAAGTCTAAAGGTGGTGCAACACCATAGTAACTCATTGTAAAGGTGGGTAAAGCTCTGATCACTATTCTTAGTATTTTCTATAATGTAAAGCACATCTCACTAAGAGATGTATACTGCAATACATTATGGGTGGGGTCACTACCCAGACCGGTTTCAACCTTTTTTGAGGTCTCCTCAGTGAGTAGCTAGACTCTAAATACCATGGTTTTAGTAATACAGAGTAATATGGTGGTGCAACACCATAGTAATACCATGGTGTTGCACCACCTTTAGACTTGAACTACATTCAGGTGCAAACTTAACTGTTTGCTTACTTGGGATTAGGAGTAAAATAACCAAGTTTATAAAATTACTTGGTAACCCTAATATACATTATTCCCAAGGTAAAAAAAAAATTATTTATATCTATATCTCCTCAAAGGGTAGTGACCCCACCCATAATGTATTACAGTATACATCTCTTAGTGAGATGTGCTTTACCCACCTTTACAATGAGTTGCTATGGTGTTGCACCACCTTTAGATCTGAACTACTTTCATGCGCAAACTTAACTGTTTGCTTACTTGGGATTAGGAGTAAAATAACCAAGTTTATAAAATTACTTGGTAACCCTAATATATATATATATATATGACAATCAAGCCTTTGTCCCTGAGTGCTCTGCTGGTGAATAAGTTTAAGGAGAAATATGATAGGCATTGTGATTAATATGGGTCTCCCACAATAAGTCTTCAGACTCCATAGAGATGACCATGTAGTGATAATCACTTATTTTTAAACATAATGGGATAACATACACAATGGCAATTTCTTGATAAATACTCTCAAGGAGTTTACAGAAAAGAATCCATAGCTTAGTCAGTAAAGAGGCTGTTCAATGGCTGGAAAGACAGAGGGTTCAAAATTTTGTCTAGAATGAAAACTTTTGTTAAGGCTTTTCAACTGAAGGTCGGTTAGCTGGTCTCATATGGAGGTGGCAGAATTTTTTTCTGCTGCAAGACAGATAATGCAGCCAGAGAATACATAAGAGACTAAGACATAGCAGACTGAGTAAATAAGAACTTTCCCACATAGCAATAATTAGATTCAGAAAAAACCATGTTAGATGGCTGTGGCAGTACATTAATGAAATTTACATTATTACTAGCTTCTATCAACTTTCTTCAAACAATCTATTATTCATCATATCATCCATATCAGTTTCCTGAGGCACTACAAACTACATCAATTCATCTATATCTTGGCCTTCAAATGAATTCCCCCCCCCCATCACCTTGACACTGAACACTGCTTTGTTAATCATACCTCTTCCATTCTGTTTAAGTGATGCTACTGCTTTAGGTCAGGTATGTTTACACATTTTTAAATATTAACAATATCGAGATTCCTTATAGTGGTTTCATTTATAACATGATTCTGTCAGTGATGTCATTATCCCCCCCCCACACACACACAACCACCAATTTTCCCTGGAATTCTCATACTGTGACCAGCAACCTCTTTTCATCTTTAATCAATTTAATTTTCAAATTTCTAAAATCAAATTATGTCCAAGTCTCAGATCAAAGCATTAAAACTTGTTTGAACATTTATATTGATCTTTTAAGTGCTTTGGATGATTTTTCTCTTATTGCATATATATAATTTATTCAATTCACAATCCTTTCATACCAGCTTTGCTTATTCTATTATCTATTTCCATATTTAATATGCATCTTCAATAGATATGGGCCTAAACAGCCAAAATATTTTATTTGTTCTATGGGTTCCCCTTTCAGGATGTCTTTTTATTGCTGATTTCATGCCAAATTTGTCATTTGTCACAGCAGTTATTTATTTAAGAGTATCAGAACATCTGTCTAAAACAAAGACCTGAGATTAGCATCTCCAATTTTAATATCAGATTTAACGCCACTTTCCATCATAATGTAATCCATACAGAATAATAATAACAGTGGAGATAGTATGCATAGTAGATCTGAATGGATGAATTCCCTTACATATTAAAGGATACAGACCAGTCCTCATTTTGGTGACTTGTTTCTGAATCCTCTCTGCTACTTTTGCATCCTCAAGAAATTCCAAATGATGAAATCTGTGCACAATAGTCAAGATGTGGTATATTAAGGAGTATATGTACAGCATATGCAAATGAATAAGCTTATAAGAAATAGTAAATGGTAAGAATCATATTTACCAATAGGATATTCTCATAATGAATAGTGCATAACATTTCAGGAAAATTAATATTTTAGATGGCCAGAAGAAGTAACAAATATAAATTTATGGGAATGATATGAAAACACCTATAGTACTGGTTTCAGGGCAGCTCGTCCAATCAAAATCTCGTCCATTACTTTTCTCGTCCAGTAGGACATTTTGTCCAATCTTATTCATCCACTGCTATTTGTCCAATTGAAAATAATTGGACGAAATGCCCTGAAAGCACCTGGATTTGAGGTTATTCATCCAATCCTATTTTGATTTGAAAATAATTGGACGAAATGCCCTGAAAGCACCTGGGTTGGGTTAGGTTAGGTCTGATTAAATGCCATTCATCTGCTCACGGCAACTTTTATATTTTATTTGTTACACAGCAACTTGTACTAGGTTAGTCAGTTGACACAGGTGACAATAATAGTCAGTTGACATCGATAGGACAAATTGAGATTGGACGAAATGTCCGACTGGACGAGTTGAGATTGGACGAAATGTCCAACTGGACGAGTGTTCCATTGGACAAACTTAAAAGGACAAAAAAATCTTGGACCAACTGCTCTCAAACTATAGTACTACTTACTTTCTTTCTTCATCCCATAGTCTACAAAAGACTATATTTCCTAATACCTGAATAGATATTAGGAAATATTCCTCATAGAAATCTTCCACTTAGTCATTGATTGACATTTTGCTTTTAGCTGTGTAAATGATGCACCTATCCAACTTTTCATATTGTCTATCCAGTTTATTCTATGTCTACCTCTTTTTTTGAGTTTCTGGAATAAGTACTTCAAGAATTTGCATTGGGAGATCATTTTATCTGCTGATATGACCAAGCAATGCAAGTTGTTTCCTTTGAATCTTTTTATGATGTTATCTCTTTTACCAGCAAAAGAACATATTCTTTGTCTTACTTCAAAATTTGTGAAGTATCAGTGCATGGTATCTTTAAGAGTCATCTATAGCATCTCATTTCAAATGCCAGCAACCTCTTTTCCTCGTCTATTAGGAGGGGGTGCAAACTGAACTCTGTATAGAATTACTGAATTAACTAGTGTTTCAATAAGGCATAATTTGTTTGTAATTATAAGTTTATCTATCCATAGTGTTTTAATTTGTGGAGTGCTGTTGTTGCTTTTGCAATTTTTGCTCCACTATCCTGTTTTGCTCTTCCATCTTAAAGATATTGCCTAGGTATTTAAACTGATCAACTTCTTTTATGGGTATATCTTCAAGTAGGATTTTTTCAGTTTCTGCTACAACACTTCTTTCTTGGTCAGAAGCATAGATATTTGTCACTGTTTTTGATTTTTGGATACTTATGGTTAAGCCATATTTTTAAGAGTATAAGCTAATTTTGTGGTGATTTCTTGAAGCTCTAATTTGTTTTCCACTAGAAGATCAATACTATCAGCAAACTTTAGATGACTGATTCTTCTTCCTCCTTTAACCATCACTCCAATATCACATTCTCTCCAGGGCTAAATTTATAACACATTCAAGGAAGCTGTTAAGTAACATTGGTGATAATTCACACCCATCTCACTCCATGCTCCACTGGAAAGGGAGTACTGTAACTCCCTTTGATGTCAACCATCATTTCAGAAGATGAGTAAACGGATTCAATCAGTCATATTATTTTGCTGTCTATTTCATAATGTTGTAGAATTTTCCAAAAAGCATAATGCTCAAAGAATCAAAGGCTTTCTGTAGGTCAATAAAATTATGGCACATTACTTTATTATGCTCTACATATTTATGGAGCATAAATACAGGGTGGGCTAAAAGTTACTTTACTGTAGCATTTTTTAAAAATTTCTTTTTACTTTTGTTTATAAATGTTTACTTATTTTTTTTATTTTCTTAAAGAATTGAAAGAAAGAATTACAGCAAAATTTGACAAGGGAAGAAGGAAGCTATTCTGAACATTTGATTTAACTTGATTATTAATTTACTTGATGTACACTTTATTTAGTTGAAAAATAATTGCATTAATGAAATCATTAATGAAATATAACTGAGTTAATAAAATATTATTACAGTAAGTAACTTTTGCCCCACCCCATATATATCAATTGTCATCATCATCAAATTCCTGCCATGTACCCTCAAGAGGTGTACAGGATATGATAGTACTACATGAAAAAATTATATCATTACTAACTTCCTATTTACAATTTTCCTCCAAATCAGCCTGTTACTTGTCAAGACTCCAACATTATCAGATCTTATATTTCTATCGTCTAAGGCACTTTGTACCGTATCAATCCACCTAAATCTTGGTCTTCCTCTGGGTCATTTTGCTGCCAACCTGGCAGAGAACACTTGTTTTGCTAATCTTTCCTCTCCCATTCTATTTAAGTGACCATACCACCTGAGATTAGCGCTGCTAAAGTATTCCTGGATGCTGACAATGTCAAGTTCTTTCCTAATATCCTCGTTTTTAATATGATATTGCCATTGATGCCATCTGTTCATGCTTCTAATCTTTCTCAGAACTCTCATATCTGCGGTCTCTAGTCTTTGGTTAAGTGTTTTACTTCTGACCCAGCTCTCAGATCCATAAGTTAAAACTGGTTTGAACACTGTCTTGTATACAGCTAATTTAGTGTTCCGACTAATTTCTCTCTTATTCCATATGAATTTATTCAATTGACTTCCCAATATACCAACTTTGCTGATTCTGTTGTCTATTTCTATATTGAATTTACTATCTTCACTAAAAATCGTGCCTAAGTAGCTAAAATGTTTTACTTGTTCCACAGGTTCTCCATTCACAACACAGTTGACATTTTCAATGATTCTGCCTTTTTTCATTGTCATTGTCTTTTTATTGCTGACCTTCATACCATATCTATTACAACAGCTATTCAATTTAGTCAGAGAATCTTGCAGACTTGTAACGGATTTATTTAGAAGTATAACATCATCTGCATAAAGCAAAGAGCTGACATTAACATCGCCAATTTTGATATCACGTTTAATACCACTTTCCTTCATAATGTGATCCATATAGATAATGAATAACAGAGGGGATAATGTACATCCTTGTCTCACACCGGATTTAACATTAAACCATCTTCCTGTACTTCCTTCAATTCTAACTGCTGACTTACAACTCAAATAAAGACTAAGTATTGCTTGATATAATGCCCCATTGACACCATATAACTGTAGCATATTGAATAGCTTCTCTCTTGGACCTTGTCATATGCCTTTTCCAGATCGACAAAACTTAAATACAGATCTTTGTTATATTCCCATGCTTTCTCGACTATTTGTCGTAAAGTGAAGATCTGATCCTGACAGCCTCTATTTGGCCTGAATCCAGCTTGTTCTTCACCAAGCTTTTCTTCCACAATTCTTCTCAACCGTTTCTCAAGTATACTTGCATAGATCTTGCCAGGAACACTCACTAGGGAAATACCTCTGTAATTCTCACATTCAGTTTTATTTCCCTTTTTATATATGGGTACTATGAGAGCTCTACTCCAATCATCGGGAATTCGTCCCTCAGTCCAGGCTTTCTGAACTATGCAGTGCAGCCACTGTAACTCTCTTATACCACCATACTACAGCATTTCTGGTCGAATATCATCTACTCCAGCTATCTTTCCAGATTTCAAGCCTTTGATGGCTTTTTCTACTTCAAGTATGGATATGCATTCCTGCCTGCATGCCTGGTCAGTGTTTTTTTACCACTGTGCTGTCATCACTGCTTGTTTCATTTAGCAGTTTTTCAAAGTAATTACTCCATACTTCAAGGATATCTTTTTCTCTCGTTTTCATCTCACACCTTTATCATCTTTAACTCCTTTTACAGCACTCTTTCCTCAATTCCTAAGCTTCTTCAACAACCTCCACAATATTTTGCCACCTTCTTGATATTTATTTTCTATATTCTTGCCAAAGTCCTCCCATGACTTTTGTTTAGCTAGTTTTACACAGTGTTTAGCATTCTTGCATTTGTCTCTATATTCTCTAAGAGCACAAGCTGGCTTATTTGACAGGAACATTTGATATGCTTTCTTCTTTTCCTTCACTGCCTCTTTAACTTCTTGTGTCCACCAGGGAATTCTGATTTTTTTATCTTTGCAGACAACCTCACCACATGCCTCTCTGGCAGAATCAATCAATGTTTTCTTCAGAGTTTTCCACTGAATCTCCAAGGTTTGATTCCTGTTCTCAAACTCATTCATTTTTTCTTCAATAATCTTTGTGTATTTTAGTCTACAGTTCACATCTGAGAGCTGCTCAACTTTTATTCGCTTTAAAACTTTTTTACATGTTATTCTTTTCAATATGAAATTCAATTTTATCCTGCTCAAGACTAAATAGTGATCACTTCCAATTTCAAATCCTCTGTACACTCTGGTGTCCTGCACCAGGGAAAAAACATCACTATCAACAATAACATAATCAATGAGACTTTTCTTATTCCTAGCCTCTTCTCTCCATGTGAATTTGTGCACATTTTTATGTGGAACATTGGTGTTAGTAATAACCAGTCCATGTCCTGAGCAGAAATCCAATAGATATTTGCCATTATTATTAGCTTTGCTCTTTTTTCCAAATTTTCCTAAAATATTTTTGTATGTCTCACAATCATTTCCTACTCTGCTATTTAGATCCCCAACAAGGACCAACTTTTCATTTTTCATTGTGTCAGTTGCTTTTTCTAAAGCCTCAAAAAATTCCTCCACTTCTGCCTTAGTAGAACCTTCTGTGGGACCATAGACACAAATAAGTCTCACTGTCCAGTTCCCCATTCTCATATTTGCCCACATTACTCTATTTGAGACTGACTGCCATTCAAGAAGATTAGCCTCGTATTTTGTGTTGAATACTATGGCTACTCCTTCTTTTCCTTGATTGTCATTGCCTGTATATAACATTTTGTATTTATTGCTCAGAAAGATCTGTCCAGTTTTTGTCTTTTTTTGTTTCAGTCACCCCTATTATGTCAATCTTGTACTTATCTAATTCCTCAGCTAGCTCCATTTCTTTGCCATTCAGGCTTCTTATGTTGATAGTACGATCTTTAACTCTGGTGATGTTGAGTTGGGGTTTGTTTTCAGATTTGTTCCAGTAGCTGACTTTTTGCTGTTCACCCTAGTTCCCTGGCAAAAAGAACAGGGGCCTTGTTTAACTGGGCGATGCCCCAGCCGGCATGAAATTTTGTCATGTTGTACCATAATTTTTTATTTTGGTTTAACCAATAAGAATACAATTTGGTTGGCTAAATCCCAAATTGCCAGCCCATCCTCATTTGTTCAGTATCCAAGTAGATACCCAAGAGGGTGCACCACGAGAAGGTGAGGATTGGACATTAGGTCAGAAGCCCTGGTCGGTTCTCCGCATTCCTTTAAAGGCTATGTGGAGGTCTCCTCTCAGTTATACAGCTTTGACCCTTAAGCACCCCTCTCCAGCCCGAAAATCTGAAAAACTGAATTCCATTCTTGTTTCAATACGTGAGAGTAAAATGTCCAAAAATATTTTGCTTGGATGGCTGATGAAGCTGTCCTAAAATTATTGTACTTTTTTTTTTTTATTTCTTTCTCTTCTTTTCTTTTGGAATGGTAATAAGGATAACTGTGCACCATTCTTTTGGCCCAGATGTCAGTGTTCCACACCTGCTGGCAAATTTTGTGTTCACTAACAATAGGTTCCTCCCTTCCTTTCTTTAAGTAGTTCTAATGGAACATCATCAATTCCTGCTTCTTTTTTTTTAATTCTGATCTTAAGATGGCTTTTTCTACTTCTTCTCTTAGTATAGGATAATCATTGTTCTCATTGGGACAATTCCCTTTAAATTTTGTTGGTCCAAGCTATCATCATACTTGAATAGTTTATTTGAATAATCATACTATCTTTTCAATATTTTTTTATCCTCATCCTCAATTATCCAGCTCTTATGAACGAAAGGTTAATTTCTTAATTATTTGGTATGCTGTTGTATGGTTATTCTTATGAAGATTATTCTCAATTTCTTTTGGGATAATCATTTATTTTTTTACAAACTTTATCTCCTTTTTAATTCGTCTGTTCAGATAATTATACCGTTCACTGTTATTCTCAACGTGTCAAATTGGTTGTAATTTTCTCCATTGATCACAAAACTGTAATAATTCATGGATAATCCAAGGTTTATTAATACTGCATTTTATTCCTAGGATATTTTCAGCTACTTCAATGACTGTCTCTGAAAATTGTTGGTAAGAGGTATCAGGATCAAGATAACAGAAAATGAAAGTGGTCTGGACATACCTCTTAGGGAATCATTAGAAAATTTATAGTGAGTTTGCAGAGGGGGGGGGGGGGAGAGAGAATGCTCAAAAATACATAGAGGAAAGAGAGATGTGAAAATTCCTGGAATGAGATTAAAATAACAAAATAGTGAGAGGGCAAAAATTTGGTGCAGCTCCATGCTCAGAAGAGAAAGAAGCAAGTTAAGTAATAATGTGAAAGATGGAAAATTCAATTTTTTTTTCCTGTGCATATAACATCAAAACAACGTATCTACATAGAAAAATGATGAGCCAACTTTCTCACAAGCAGTAGTAAGCAGAGGGAAAAATCTCTAGCAATCCCCCTGACACACATTTCCTCCTCCCCTTATAGGCAATAAGCTCCCTCTTTCTACCATGAATGTCAAATATACTATAGTATTCACATGAAATACTCCAATTACAAAGATCACTTTGAATGACAATATAATTCTATGCTAATTCTTAATCTTCAGCATTTCTTGTTTTTATTCAAGCTGTTTAACTAGAATTCTCCATTACTGTTTGACGATAAATCATAATAGTTGCAATAATGCAATATATGGAGTCTTGCAATAATTTTCAAACATTTGCAAAGATGAAAAATATAAGTGATAACAAAAAATAACAAACATCTTTGTGAACTTTATAACTAAACAGTAAGACAAGTTATAAGTATTTAATGCATGAAACATAAGCAAATTTTTCCTTACCTTTTCTTGTCGGCTGGTGGTATAAATCTCAAGTTCAAAAAACTGTGGGATTATCATTAAGTTGGCTATTTTTTCATTATCTGCCATATACTTTGTTAAAAGGTGGGGTAGCGTTTGAATGAAATGTTCTGTGAGTTTTACTTTATCATCTGCTACCTGCTTTAGCTCTTTTGCTGAAGGTTGCTGGAAAATGGTTTTAATTTATTAAATTATAATTTAATAACCTGACAGATTTAAAAATAAGCTATTAATTCTGAATATACATCTAACATTTAAAACATTAAAAAGAGATATTCATATGGAGTAATAAAAAAATTACATGTTAGACATGAAGGCAATTTCTGATTACAAAAGAGAAATTCAGATGTAAATTGGTGGCCATCACAGAAATACTTATGAATTATATATATTTATGAGTAAAGGACTGAATAAAATGAATTCTAAGGAGTTTTCATCTTCCCCTTGCAAAAGAGCAATTATTCACTAGGAACAAACATCCACCTAGCTGTAACATTAACATACTGTGGAGCATGTAGAGAGAAATATTTGTTTGTTTTTTCTCCTTAATTGCCTGTTTTTCTACCTACTGCAAGTTTACTTTAATTTAGCAATTTATCTTTCACCTGCTGGTTGGGACTGTCAGTGGTAATCTACACATCATTCATTATCACAATAGAACTTAGATTTGTTGTTGACATATGTACTGCCAATAGTTTACAGGTCTCTTGCTTAAAGCGGTTTTGTTTAACGCAGCGAAATTACTTGCGACAATCCCTTGATATATGCGGCAAGAGTTTTAATTAACGAGCCTTTAAATTTACCACGCGAAAACATGCAAGCCTCGAGGAGTGTTTCCTGGCCGAGAGAAAGAAAGTCACGAGCATGATGTCATTCCTTCCCATTCAGCATTAAGAGTAGGTGCATTACAAACTCCAATTGTTCTGCTGTATTTAAAAAATATTTAGATAACGCACCTGGTCATCCAAATTCTCTTAATGATCTGTGTGAGAATGTGAAAGTTTTATTTTTTCCACCAAATATGACATCATTGCTACAACCCATGGACATGGGCGTCATTGCAACTTTCAAAGCCTATTTTCTTAAAAAGACATTCTCAAAGGCAGTAGAAACAACAATGGGAGAAGATGCGATTATCTCCAAGAATTTTGGAAAAATTTTAGCATTAAACACACAATTGAAAACATTCATGACTTTTGGGAGCAAGTGTCTTCTAGCTGCATGAGCCATTTGGGAAAACCTTTTGCCAGAATGCGATAATGACTTAGGTAGTTTTCAACATCCTGTGAACAATGTGGTTGAAGAAATCATTGCAATTGGTGAAGACCTTGGTTTTGATGGTGTTGATATGCAGAAGATGTTAAAGAATTATTGGATTCAAATTCAAAAGATTTCACAGTTTAGAATCCCTTAGGCATCAAGTAACGGATATGGATCCAAATGTTAATCGAAGAAGGCGTGTTTGCTGAGGTCTAGAGAATCATTTTGCTTGTTATCGTATAATATATGCTTATAAGTAAAAAACTAAAACTGTTCAAACGACTCTTGATAACTTTTTTTTGATAAAAAATTGCAGTAACTAATAATGTAGGCATAAGCATTCATTAAACATTTACTTTGCATTCATTTTTTATCTTTCCTAAAAGAGTACCATATAAAGCAAATTATTAATACAGTAATCGATCATGGATGAATTGTAATTTTTACCATTGATTATTATATTTAATTAACGCAATTTTGATATAAGCGGTAACATCGAGGGATTAATTAATTGCGTTAATCAAGGGATACCTGTACTTACTGGTTGCTCATAACAATTTTGTATTATTTAGAATCAGTTTTTCTGATTGCTTTGCTACTTAAACTGGTAATAAATTTGCTAATAAAAGATTCTTACTACAAAATTTCATTAAAATATGTTTGATATATTTAATCCTGTATTACTAGCAGCATTAATCTGAGATATGAAATTTCAATATAATCCACCAAACTAGAATGCAAAAAAAAAAAACATGCATCCTGATGAATGAACATAATTAATCTGATAGGATGTATGCATATTTTGTGATGTGCAGCACAAAAAGGAAACTCTGGAGAATTCACAAAAATGAAGGAAAGATAACTTATGATAAAAGTGTCTAAAAAAGTATCTTGAAAAGACTGTAGAGAAAAGTGAATCATATAACATTTCTTTTAGAATATTTCCAAAATGAAATTCAATCCTCCACAATTTGTTGTAACAAATTTCTGATCTGAAATGATTAACTTTTTAGATGACAATAATAACTACTGCTTACTGGATTCAGATCCAAAATGGCAGGTGCACAAGAAATGATCAAAAGTTGAACCAACTGGACTGAGGATATCAAAAAATGTCTCACTTCCAAACACCTGTTAGTTCTGTTAATTTACTGAGAACCCACAGATACATAACAGAGGAACCTCTGAGTGCTAGAGATTTGTCTACCTACAATCTCTCCAAACATATTTCACAGTTAGTAGTACTGCACATAGATAAAACATTCATTTAACAGTTCACACTTCATTAAAATGTTACAGAATTAGTGACAGAACTATAAGACCTCCTAAAAAGATACTACGAATCTGCTTTTCTTCTCCACAACAACTGGCTATATTAGCATATAACTATACATCCTAATAATACAGCTGAAAAAATATGGTTGGAAACATCTAGCATCCTAAATAATAAAACAATAAAGCCATGAAGTCTTTCCTTAATTTTTGTGAATTCTCCAGAGTTTCCTTTTTGTGCTGCACATCACAAAATATGCATACATCCTATCAGATTCATTATGTTCATTCATCAGTGATTTTTTTTTTTTTTTTTTTGGCATTCTAGTTTGGTGGATTTTATTGAAATTTCACATCTCAGATTGATGCTGCTAGTAATACAGGATTGTTGCCTCCATAGCGCAATTGGAAGAATGACGGTACGTTGTGCCCTTCGATTGGAAAAGGCATAAGTTTGATTCTTGCATGATGGGAGGAATCTTTATGTGGGCTTTTTTCAATTGAAGGCGAGTTAGCCGATCTCATACGGAGGTAAAAGGGTTTTTTCTCCCGGAAACTCGGATTTTTCATCCCGCATACAGACAAATCAGCCCTTCAGAAAACACGCAATTTACAGACAAAAAAAAAATACTAGTTGTGGTGGTAAGCGGTGGATGGTGTTGTTGTGGGTGATTGGTAGTAGCGGTTTGGTGTAGTGGTGAAGACAGAGTTGTACAGTGGGTGTCCTCCCGCGATGAGTCTACGGACTCCTCGGAGGTGTCACGAATAATAATAATGATGCCATGATGCAGCTATGCCATATCATGACAGTTACAAGCCTATAAACAGGTGAGGATTGAATAAAGGGTTAGCAACTCATCTTTGTAAAAAAGTGCTTTGCTATGGAAACCAGGACTACAGAAAAACCAAAATGAAAACTTAAATGAAGACAAACTGTTGAGAATAACATCCCCCCTAGCAAAAACTCTTATGGAGAAACTATGGAATCACAGAAAATTTGGGCAAGACTCAAAAAACAAATGAGACATACAATTTATTTGAAGCCTAAAAAAAAAAAAAAACAGTACAAATTGTATGCTGGAGTGTGAGGAATATGTAAAGCATGAAAAGCAGCCAATACAGCTAAAGAATGAAAGCCTACAGAATTGAAATATTGCAGATAAGTGAGATACGATGGAATGAACAGAGTCCAGTTGAGTTCAGAAGAAACAATACTATATTCTGGAAACAAAGATGAAAATAGAATATGCAAAGAGAGTGGCAATAATGATGTCCAGTAAAGCAAGAGCAGCAATGACAGAATGGGAACCAATTACAAATAAAAGATTCATAAAAGCAAAGTTTAATTCTAGATTCTATAAAGTGACAATTCTACATGCACCAACTAATAATGAGGATGAAAAAAAAAAAGGATGAATTTTTATGATATATTACAAAAACCATAGATGACACAAATTACAAAAAGATATAATTCCACATCACTGAGAATCTAAAATAGGAAATGATCATAGAGGCAGAGAAATTATAATGGGAAAAGATGGTATTAAAAATATGAACGAGAATGAATAAACACTGGATTTTTTCATGATGAATGATTTAGTAATATGAGAATCCATCTTTAATAAAAATATATATCAAGTAATATGGAGGGCACCAGGCGAAAAAACTTATAACCAAATTGATCACATAATGATTTAAAAAAAATAATAATAAATAAATAAAATACAGAGGATCTCTTTTGAATGTGACATCAATGAGAGGAGCAGATGCTTATACAGATCATTTTTAATAACAGGAAAAATTAAAATAAGATTAATGACCACACAGAAAATAATAGGTAAAAATAAAAGATATAAGAGAATAAAAAATATAGAAATGAAAAGAAAATACATAGTAGTTATTAAAAATAGACATGAAGTTTTTACTCAGAAAGAAAAAGCATGAAGAATTCAGAAGCACTAAAGAAATGTGGGAAGATATTAAAAAACATTTACCATGAACCCATAGAAAAAACACTAGGGTGCATAGAAGAAAAATCAAAGAATAACAGGAAAAAAAAATACAGAGATGTAAAAAATTCCAAGATAACACACACAAAGGATCTGTATTTAAGTTTTGTAGATCTGGAAAAGGCATGTGCCAAGAGGAAAGCTGTTCAAAAGACTCCAGTTATATGGTGTCACTGGGGCATTATATCAAGCAATAGTTAGTCTTTATCTGAGTTGTAAGTCAGCAGGTAGAATTCAAAGAAGTACAAAAAGAGGGCGTCACGTTAAATCTGGTGTCAGACACGGATGTATGTTATCCCCTCTGTTATTCATTATCTATATGGATCACATTATGAAGGAAAGCGGTATTAAACTTGATATCAAAATTGGAGATGTTAATCTGAACTCTTCACTTTATGCAGATGATGTTATACTTCTAAATAAATCCAGGACAGATCACCAAGATTCCCTGACCAAATTGAATAACTACTATAATAAATTTGGTATTATATGTAACAAATCTGAAAACACCCAACTCAATGTCACCAGAGTTAAAGATCGGTATTATCAACATAAGAAGCCTGAATGGCAAAGAAATGGAGCTAGCTGAGGAATTAGATAAGTACCAGATCAACATCATAGGGGGTGATTGAAACAAAAAAGACAAAAACTGGTGAGATCATTCTGAGCAATAAATACAAAATGTTATATTCAGGCAATGACAATCAAAGAAAAGAAGGAGTAGCCATAGTATTCAACACAAAATACGAGACTAATCTTCTTGAATGGCAGGCAGTCTCAAGAAGAGTAATGTGGGCAAATATGAGAATGGGGAACTGGACAATGAGACTTATTTGTGCCTATGGTCCCACAGAAGGTTCTTAAAATTCCTCCACTTCTACCTTAGTAGAAGTGGAGGAATTTTGAGGTTTTAGAAAAAGCAACTGACACAATGAAAAAGGAAATGTTGGTCCTTGTTGGGGATCTAAATAGCAGAGTAGGAAATGATTGTGAGACATACAAAAATATTTTGGGAAAATTTGGAGAAAAGAGCAAAGCTAATAATAATGGCAAATATCTGTTGGATTTCTGCTCAGAACATGGATTGGTTATTACTAACACCATGTTCCAATAAAAATGTGCACAGATTCACATGGAGAGAAGAGGCAAGGAATAAGAAAAGTCTCATTGACTATTTTATTGTTGATAGTATCTGGACAAAGATTAGACGCTTGAACAGATGGCATCAATAGCAGTCATATTAAAAATGTGGATATTAGGAAAAAACTTGACATTGTTAGCATCCAGGAATGGTGTTAGCAGAGCTAATCTCAGGTGGTATGGCCACTTAAACAGAATGGGAAAAGAAAGATTAGCTAAAAAAAAGTGTCCTTTGCCAGAATGGAGGAAAAAGATCCAGAGGAAGACTAAGTTGTAGGTGGATTGATACAGTAAAAAGTGCTTTAGAAGACAGAAATATAAGATCTGGTAATATTGGAATGTTGACAAATAGTAGGCTAATCTAAAGAAAATTGTTGATAAGAAGTTAGTAATGATGTAACTGTTAATAGTACTACCATAAGAACCTGTACACTTCCTGAGGGCATATATCAGGAATTTGATGATGATAAAGTACATGACCTGAATTTTGCAATGATATACTGTATGTTTATTGGCATATACACAAAAACATATAAAACAAAAAACAATAAAACTAAATGAAGAATACTTGAATGTCAGATTAAGAATTAATAAAATGAAAGTGTAAATAACAAAAATAAATATAAATTAAATAAAATCATAGTACTGGATGGTCAAATATTAGAAAGTGGAGAACTTTAATTACATAGGATAAATATTAAATACACAGGAATAAAAGAGGAAGATATGAAATCTAAGATACAAAGAGCGCAGAGAATTTTTAACATATTAGGGAAAGTATGGAGATCAAAAGAAATAGGTTTGAAAAAAATAGATTATTTAATATAAATATTAAATCAGTTCTACTCTATGAATCAGAAAGATAGACAACAAAAATAATTAGGAAAAAACTGCTAAGCTTTGTTTACAAATTCTACTAATATAATGGCCAAAAAAGATATCCAATAATTATGGCAGAAAACTTTACAAAAACCAATAATGTATAACATTAATCATATAAAATGGAGATGGATAAGGCATGTCCTAAGAAAACCTGAAAAACACAAAGTCAGACAAGCATTAGAGTGGAATCTGCAAGGAAAGAGGAAGTGAGGAAGACCAATGATGAGCAGCAGAACAAGAGCTTGGAAAGACCGGAGGGAACTGGACACAGATGAGGAGAGGCAAAAATTGTTCTCTTAGAGATATTTGTGGCATGAGAGGTTTCTTTAATCCACGCAAAAAACACAAGGAAATAAGTAATAATATTTACTAAAATAAAGAGCCAAAAGGCTTTTATGAAACATTCATAGTTTCTACATTCAGCTTTGAAATAATGCTGGATCTAACATTAATGATTTACTTATACAATTTTGCATCGCCAAACTGAAGCCTTTTTGCTCTTTATTTTAGAGTGTAATACTTTTACGCAATGACTGAGAGTTCCCTTACAAAAAATACACTTCTCCGACATTCAAGTTCCTTAGTACTGAACAAGAGTTTTTGCTCAGTGAAGGTTTCTGCCTGGTCTCTCAGGAGAACCAACCAGTTCAAAACAGCTGTCTGGCCAGTGAAACTTTATCAAAATGATCTAATAGAAAGCAAATATATAGACACTTGGGCAGCACCTATGTTTTCTAAGTAGTTCGCACTAAGACAATTCCTGAATGCCAGTGAGTATATTCCCTAAGCTCTCTGGTCAACTTATTTTTACGAAACTTTCATAGTTTCTATATTCAGATTTGAAATAATGCTGGATCTAATCTCCACTTTACTTATTTAATAAGTAATAATATTTATTTAAAGCAGTGTTTCCCCAACATGGGTCGTATGCCCTCAGAGGAGGGCAATTTGAAAATGATGTTGCATTCATCACTGATATAGTCAAAAAATCACCATTGTCAGCGATAAAGTATTGATGTTGCAACCCTAACTTTCTGAGAAAAAAAGATGGTAATCAACATAAATACTAGGCGGCTAAGTGTGTTAAGGTTATATCATAGCATATGTCACTTCTGAAAAGTAAACAGTGCCAAGTTAACTTTGTGCAGTTTTTGTTGTAGAAACAATGAGGCAAGTTTAATTTTTTTTTTATGTATTGTCAATGTTTTTTATGCTAGCAAGCATATTTTATGTAATATTTTTACATGTTGTTAGTTTTCTGGTTACCCAAAAGTTACACTACTATCAATTTAAATAAAATGAATACTTTGCCACAATTGTCTTATGTTCGCTTGACAGTTGAAAACAAACATAATATCTCATATTCCGTCATTTCTTTTTCTCTGTTTGTGATGGTAGACTTAAAATTTTATTTTTTTATTACTTTTAACTTTTTATTTATAATGTGTGTTTGTAGTAGTATAAATACATGTTATACAACATTAATTTCCTTGTATAATCCACACATGCGTACGGTATACTTTATAAACCCATTTTTTTCCCCTTTCAGTTGCTAACCCCATGCATAAAATGACCAGAGAAAGCAAGTAAAAACAGTTGATCACTATTCAGATGAGTATTTGAAGTTCGGTTTCGTACCCACTGATCAGGATGAATGTCACCATTCTGTCTATTGTGTGAACATGGACCAATGAATCAATGAAAAAAGATCGTCTCGAAGCATATTTGAAGGCGAAACATAGCACTTATGTGAACTATGATTTCAACCAATTCAAGTCTCTAAAGGAGAAGTTTGAGAAAAGATCAATAATAGATTCATTGTTCTCTGTATGAACTGCTACCCAAAATCGTACTCTTGAAGCTAGTTATGAAATTTCTCTGCTCATAGCTAAATCAGGAAAAAATCACACTATAAGTTAGGATTTAATTAAGCCAGCAATATCAACTTTTTAAAAAAAATAGTTCTGGAGAAAGATGACAAAGATGTCAAAGGAATGCCACTGAGTAATAACACTTTAGCAAAAAAATAGATGAGCTGGCTAAAGATGTAGAAACACAACTTGTTGAAAAGTTGAGATCAAGGAAATTCTCAATACAGATGGATGAATCAACTGCAAGATATGGTGAGGCTGTATTGATGGTACAACATGAGAGAATTTCATGCCGGATGGAGTTGACCGGTTAAACAAGGCTCCTGTTGTTTTTTTTGCCAAAAAACCAGGGCAAACAGCGAAAAGTCAGCTACTGGAACAAATCCTAAAGTACACCCAACTCAACATCACAGTTCAAGATCAGTACTATTAACATAAGAAGCCTGAATGGCAAAGAAATGGAGCTAGCTAAGGAATTGGATAAGTACCAGATCGACATAATAGGGGTGACTGAAACAAAAAACCGGTTAAACATGGCTCCTGTTGGTTTTGCCATGGAAAAAGGGCAAACAGCAAAAAGTCAGCTACTCGAACAAATCCTAAAGCACACCCCAACACAACATCAGAGTTCAAGATCAGTATTATTAACATAAGAAGTCTGAATGGCAAAGAAATGAAGCTAGCTGAGGAATTGGATAAGTACCAGATTGACATAATAGGGATGACTATTATGTCAATTTGTCTATTAACAAAAAAGACAAAAACTGGTGAGTTTTTTCTGAGCAATAAATACAAAATGTTATATTCAGGCAATGACAATCAAGGAAAAGAAGGCATAGCCATAGTATTCAATACTAAATACGAGGCTAATCTTCTTGAATGGTAGGCCATATCAAGTAGAGTGATGTGGGCAAATATCAGAATGAGGAACAGGACAATGAGACTAATTTGTACCTATGGTCGCACAGAATGTTCTACTAAGGTAGAAGTGGAGGAATTTTTTTGAGGCTTTTAGAGAAAGCAATTGACAATGAAAAAGGAAAAGTTGGTCCTTGTTGGGAATCTAAATAGTAGAGTAGGAAATGATTTTCAGACATACAAAAATATTTTGAGAAAATTTGGAGAAAAGAACAAAGCTAATAATAATGGCAAATATCTGTTGGATTTCTGCTCAGGACATGAACTTGTTATTACTAACACAATGTTCCAACATAAAAATGTGCACAAATTCACATGGAGAGAAGAGGTAAGGAATAAGAAAAGTCTCATTGACAATGTTATTGTTGATAGTGATGTTTTCTCCATGGTGCAGGACATCAGAGTATACAGAGGATTTGAAATTGGAAGTGATCACCATTTAGTCTTGAGCATGATAAAATTGAATTTCATATTGAAAAGAAGAACGTGTAAGAAAGTTTTAAAATGAATAAAAGTTGAGCAGATCTCAGATCTTAACTGTAGACTAAAATACACAAATGAAAGAGACTGAGAACAGGAACCAAACCTTGGAGATTCAGTGGCAAACTCTGAAGAAAACATTGATTGATTCTGCCAGAGAGGCATGTGGTGAGGTTGTGTGCAAGGATAAAAAAATCAGAACTCCCTGGCGGACACAGGAAGTTAAAGAGGCAGTGAAGGAAAAGAAGAAAGCATACCAAAAGTTCCTGTCAAATAAGTCAGCTTTTACTCTCACAGAATACAGAGACAAATGTAAGAAAGCTAAACAGTGTGTAAAACTAGCTAAACAAAAGTCATGGAAGGACTTTGGCAAGAATATAGAAAATAAATATCAAGAAGGTGGCAAGATATTCTGGAGGTTGTTGAAGAAACTCAAAAATGGAGGAAAGAGTGGTGTAAATGGAATTACAGATGATAAAGGTGACATGAAAACTGGAGAAAAAGATATCCTTGATGTATGAAGTAATTACTTTGAAAGATTGCTAAATGAAACAAGCAGTGTCAGTACAGTAGTAAATAACTCCCAACAGGAATGCAATCAGGAATACATATCCATACTTGAAGTAGAAAAAGCCATCAAAAGCTGAAATGTGGATAGGCAGCTGGAGTAGATGATATTCGACCAGAAATGCTCACGTATGGAGGTATGAAAGCCTTACAGTGGCTGCATTGCATAGTTCAGAAGCCCTGAACAGAGGGACAAATTCCTGATGATTGGAGTAGAGATCTCATTGTACCCATATATAAAAAGAGAAATAAAACTGAATGTGAGAATTACTGAGGTATTTCCCTACTGAGTGTTCCTGGTGAGATTTATGTAAGTATACTTGGGAAACGATTGAGAAGGATTGTGGAAGAGAAGCTTGGTGAGGAACAAGCTGTATTCAGGCCAAATAGAGGCTGTCAGGATCAGATTTTCACTTTATGACAAATAGTTGAGAAATCATGGGATATATAACAAACATATGTATTTAAGTTTTGTAGATCTGGAAAAGACATATGACAAGGTGCCAAGAGAAAAACTATTCAAAAGACTACAGTTTTATGGTGTCAATACGGCATTATACCAATCAATACTCACTCTTCATTTGAGTTGTAAGTCAGCAGTTAGAATTGAAAGAAGTAGGAAGATGTTTTAATGTTAAATCTGTTCTCAGATAAGGATGTACATTGTTCCCTCTGTTATTCTTTATCTATATGGATGACATTATGAAGGAAAGTGGTATTAAACATGATATCAAAATTGGAGATGTTAATGTCAGCTCTTTGCTTTATACGGATGATGTTATACTTCTAAATAAATCCGCTACAAGTCTGCAAGATTCCCTGACGAAACTGAATAACTGCTGTAATAAATATGGTGTGAAGGTCAGCAATAACAACACAAAGACAATGAAAATAGGCAGAAGCACTGAAATATCAACTGCATTGTGAATGGAAAACCTATAAAACAAGTAAAACATTTCAGCTACTTAGGCATGATTTTTAGTGAAGATGGTAAATTAATATGGAAATAGACAACAGAATCAACAAAGCTGGTGTAGTAAGAAGTCAAATGAATAAATTTATATGGAATAAGAGAGAAATTAGTGAAAACACCAAATTAGCTGTATACAAGTCAGTGTTCAAACCAATTAACTTATGGATTTGAGAGCTGGGTCGGGTCAGAAGTAAAACACTTGACCAAAGACTAGAGACCGCAGACATGAGAGTCCTGAGAAAGATAATAGGCGTGAACAGATGGCATCAATGGCAGTATCATATTAAAAACTAGGATATTAGAAAAGAACTTGACATTGTCAGCATCCAGGAATGCGTCAGCAGTGCTAGTCTCAGGTGGTATGGTCACACTTAAACAGAATGGGAGAGGAAAAATTAGCAAAATAAGTGTTCTCTGCCCAGTTTGCAAATTACAAAAATTTGACCAATTTTATTGGCTAAATTAGTGTGAGGTAATTGATGCTGCTGTACTTGTTATTGCATATCACCTGAGCAAAATTGACTGTGATTTAAATGAAAGATTTTCCATCTTGAATAACTCAGCTAATGCTTAACTGTTGTGGCCAGCAGTATCAAAATCTCAGAAATGCAAAATGATGAGTCTATTAGAACTTTATTCAACATAAAAAGAACAATATGACATGGCTTTGTGACGAGACAGAAACGAAATACCCAAATTTAACTAGTTTTGCAAGAAAATTACTGTTGCCCTCCCAATCATCATATTTAGATGAATGCGGCTTTAGTACTTTAAAGGACTTGTTACTGAAAAAAAGAAATCGTTTGGATATCACAAACTGTGGGGATTTGAGATTGAAATTGACTATATTAGCACCTCAAAATTTGCAGCAGACATCAAGCTCAAGGATCACATCAACTAGGATTTTATTTTCCCGAGTTGACTTTGATTTATGTTTTATAATACAAAGTGTAAAAAAAAATAAAATTTAAAATTACAAAGTGTAAAATAAAATTTATATTCATTGAAGAAAGTCAAATTAAAAACAGTTTTACCTATGTTTCTTTTTTATTTAAAGTACCTATTTATATTATACTTTTTCAGAACTTGGTAATGTACTTATTAATGTATTTATTTGAAACAGTAAGAGCAGTATGATGTCATACTTGTTAGCTCTTGAAATTAGCCATCTTTACAACTGATGATGGCCTGTAATATTCTGGCTGAAATATATGGCTTTAACTAAATCGTGAGCGTCAGATAGAGATTCCTGGTCAAGGTCCTATTCTCCCAACAGACTGAAGAGGAATAACTAAATTATGTGCATCAGATTCATCGCATCTGTAACCTACCTTAGGAGAAACAGAATGTATAATCCCAAAACAAAAAACACAAATAACACAAAGTTCTTTCATATGGAAAAAAGCAGGGTTTTTTGACCATGCATTTCAAACATGCCAAAAGACTGATTGAAAAGCCACCCAGTTTCTAACATCATATTAAAACCTGGGATCATACAAAAGGAAATTTAAGGATTATTATTATAATAATTAAAAAGTAAGTTCTCTAACATAGTAGTGTATCTTCGTAATTATTCATGGACTACAAATTTATTAAATACACTACTCATTCACCATACACAATGAAAGACAAATACGATGGTCTGGGGAATCCTAATGTAAGAACGTATTAAAGATGTGAAGAAAAAAAAAAGAGAAAACACAAATTTGGGAAAGCCTATCATACAATCAATGGTCATCCTGTACTATGGCAGAAAACAATGCCTTAGATCAGTGTTTCTCAAAGTGTGGTACGCATACCCCCCCTGGGGGGGTACGTGAAAGGTCTTCAGGGGGTACGTGGTAATTTTCGGCTATGCATCATTAATGCATGGAATCATTATATTATATGCAATTAGAGACAAATGGTTAAAAACAGTACTAACTAATGACTCGCATCTCCTCTCCAACAGAAACTGCTGTATAGACTCAAGCAAATTCATGTGTGGCCGGTGCAATACATGGTTTTGCTCGACACCACCCTGTCATGAACGTGCTAAAACTAAGAAATATATATAGTGAATGTGTTTCAGATATTATGGAATTCGGTTGAAGAGAATTAGCATTTCAACTCAACTGTTGAAATGCTAATTTGTCTTTGGTTCGTGCAATATTTTGTTAATACCGTACCAATTATATGCACTTCTTCATAGCTGCTCTAAGTATCTCAAGTTGTAAATTACTGGTAATTTTTGCTTGAAATAATGGGAAAGAAGATGAAGCAATTTGGGTAGGTGACTTTGACGATGTACACAAGGAAACTGTTCTCGATGCCTAAAGTAGCGATAGCGAGTAGGAGCTTCTTGGTAAGTTGCACCATTTGCAGTTTTTTCTGAAAACTTTAGTTTCCAAAAATCCCCACATATATCTTGCACCATGATTTTTTAGCTTTAATTTTGGGGAAAAAAGCGCAAGTTATATTCGAATAAATACGGTAATTTTTTTTTAGCTTTCAAATTCTTAAGTACGGATCATTGGTTAAAGAGTGGATTTATAAAATCCACAAAAGAGAGCAATATAGCAAATACAAGTAGCTGTAAGCAACAAGAAAACGTTGATATTGAGATCTGGATCAAATGAAATTGATAAGCGTGTGTTGTCTGACATCTCTAGAGAACCAACTAGGAAGAAGATGAAAAATCTTTGTAAGTATGATATGAATTACTTGAAATGTGGATTTTCATGGACGGGAAATGAAGAGGAACTTATTCCAAATTTTGTTCTATTAAAAATAAATCATATTTTTTGTTTACATGAACATATAAATTCAAATAAATAGATATTTACAATGAAATATACTTTTTTTTTTTTATTTATTATCTGATAAGGAGGAACTTGGTAATAATGAAAATTTAAGAAGGGATACGAGGATATCTGAAGTTTGAGAAACACTGTCTTAAATAAATCATACTGTTTTGTCAGTGAATTCAAGAAAGCTACAGAAAAGCTATGCACTGTAATGAAATAAAAATCAAACCATCATCCTGCATCAAGTCTAGTGATCATTCATAAAAAATTTCACACACACAAAAACCTTGGATATGAATAATAAAAACAGAAAGCTCTTCCAGAAAGAGATAGAAGATTTATTATAATTATTGATATGAATGAAGACCTGGATAAAAACTATCAAATAATAACTGAGATCCCATTAAATAATATCAATTTGATTGGTAGAATTAACCAAAAGAAGGATGAAAAAAAATTGTCTGACGAAATCCTAAATCTTTTCAAAAAGAGAAGAGAAATGAAAAGAGATCTCAATATGAGAAGTAGAATAGAATTCTCAGAGATATGTAAAACAATTTATATATTAAAAAAAAAAGGATGATACAAGAAATTAGAAACTTCAGAACAAGGAGAATTAGGATTACAATCAAAAACAATACGAGTCTAAAAGAGAAGAGAGTTGTCCATACAATAAAATAAATAATAATCCTTAAAGATGAAAATGGAGTATACTAATTAAAGACAAAGAACAGATCATAAGAATAGAATCCTTTTATTCCAAGTTTTAAGATGATTCTCAAGACTTGATATGAAAACAAAATCTAATATCCCAAATGGAAGAGGAAGAAATATCCCGATGTTTTAAAAAAAGAAGTTCAGTATGCAATGGGTAGCATGAGTAATGGAAAGACACCAGTTGAAGATGAGTTACCAATAGAAGTTCTGAAAGCAGTTGGTGGACCAGTCATGACTATGTTAAGTAAAATTTATACATCATTCCTAAGACAGAAGAGAATACTAAAGAGTTGGAACAATGCTATCCTTATTATAGTTTTTAAAGAGGAGACAGAGAAGATATTAAAAATTACTATCCTATCAGTTACCTTTCAAAAAATATACAAAATATTTGCAAAAATCATTAGCAACAGAATACAAAACAGACTAGATTTCTGCCAACCTCCAGAACAAGTAGGATTCATAAAAAATTACAGCACTATTGATCATATATATCATCATCATTAGTGTTCTGTCTCTTGACAAGTCCAATGGTATAACTCAGCAGGTTCTCTCCCCCCAATTTCCTCTGTCTCTTGCTTCCTCCTTCTTTCCTGATATCTTCTTGTTCCCATTATATTATCATGCATCGTTAGTCGTCTTCTTCCTCTTGGTCGCTTTCCTTCAATTTTCCCTTCTATCATTTGGTTCAGTAGGCTGTCTCCTCTTAACACATGTCCTATCCAGTTATGCTTTCTTCTTCTTATGGTCTTTAGTAAATTCGTTTTTTCTTCAACTCTTTGTAATACTTCTTCATTGGTGATTTTTTCAGTCCATTTTATTTTCTCCATAACCATATTTCAAATGCCTCCAACATTTTAGCTTCTTTCTTCCTAACTGTCCATGTTTCTGACCCATATAAGGTCATACTCCAAATATAGCACTTAATAAGCCTTTTCTTTAGATTTTTATTCATTTTATTAATAAAACAAATTTTTCTTGCTATAAAAGGCTTTTATTTTTTGCTTTGTTAATTCTTTCTTTTATTTCCATGTCACATTTTCCATTTTCTTGTATTATACTACCAAGGTATATGTATTGTCTCACTTGCTCTACACTTTCTCCATTCATCATCATCTTGATACTTCCTGGTTTCTGGAGACTCTGATCACTTTTGTTTTGTTTCATTTTTGTTTTTATCATATATATGTAATAAGACAAATAACTGGGGTGCTTAAGGGTCAAAGCTGTATAACTGAGAGGAGACCTTCACATAGCCTTTAAAGGAATGCGGAGAACCGACCAGGGCTTCTGACCTAATGTCCAATCCTCACCTTCTCGTGGTGCACCCTCTTGGGTATCTACTTGGATACTGAACAAATGAGGATGGGCTGGCAATTTGGGATTTAGCCAACCAAAGTGTATTCTTATTGGTTAAACCAAAATAAAAAATTATGGTACAACATGACAAAATTTCATGCCGGCTGGGGCATCGCCCAGTTAAACAAGGCCCCTGTTGTTTTTGCCAGGGAACTAGGGTGAACA
The DNA here is from genome assembly GCF_054136105.1 of Typopeltis vanoorti. Taxonomy (NCBI): domain Eukaryota; kingdom Metazoa; phylum Arthropoda; class Arachnida; order Uropygi; family Thelyphonidae; genus Typopeltis; species Typopeltis vanoorti. The sequence continues at coordinate 36,525,193 of NC_143572.1, read as the reverse complement.
GCAAAAAGTCAGCTACTGGAACAAATCTGAAAACAAACCCCAACTCAACATCACCAGAGTTAAAGATTGGTACTATCAATGTAAGAAGCCTGAATGGCAAAGAAATGGAGCTAGCTGAGGAATTAGATAAGTACAAGATCGACATAATAGGGGTGACTGAAACAAAAAAGACCAAAATTGGTGAGATCTTTCTGAGCAATAAATACAAAATGTTATATTCAGGCAATGACAATCAAGGAAAAGAAGGAGTAGCCATAGTATTCAACACAAAATATGAGGCTAATCTTCTTGAATGGCAGTCAGTCTCAAGTAGAGTAATGTGGGCAAATATGAGAATGGGAACTGGACAATGAGACTTATATGTGCCTATGGTCCCACAGAAGGTTCTACTAAGGTAGAAGTGGAGGAATTTTTTTGAGGCTTTAGAAAAAGCAACTGACACAATGAAAAATGAAAAGTTGGTCCTTGTTGGGGATCTAAATAGCAGAGTAGGAAATGATTGTGAGACATACAAAAATATTTTGGGAAAATTTGGAGAAAAGAGCAAAGCTAATAATAATGGCAAATATCTGTTGGATTTCTGCTCAGGACATGGACTGGTTATTGCTAACACCATGTTCCAACAAAAAAATGTGCACAAATTCACATGGAGAGCAGAGGCTAGGAATAAGAAAGGTCTCATTGACTATGTTATTGTTGATAGTGATGTTTTCTCCCTGGTGCAGGACAATAGAGTGTACAGAAGATTTGAAATTGGAAGTGATCACTATTTAGTTTTGAGCAGGATAAAATTGAATTTCATATTGAAAAGAATAACATGTAAGAAAGTTTTAAAGCGAATAAAAGTTGAGCAGCTCTCAGATGTGAGCTGTAGACTAAAATACACAAAGATTATTGAAGGAAAAATGAAAGAGTTTGAGAACAGGAATCAAACCTTGGAGATTCAGTGGCAAACTCTGAAGAAAACATTGATTGATTCTGCCAGAGAGGCATGTGGTGAGGTTGTTTGTAAGGATAAAAAAATCAGAACTCCCTGGTGGACACAGGAGGTTAAAGAGGCAGTGAAGGAAAAGAAGAAAGCATACCAAAAGTTCCTGTCAAATAAGTCAGCTTGTGCTCTTAGAGAATATAGAGACAAATGCAAAAATGCTAAACACTGTGTAAAACTAGCTAAACAAAAGTCATGGGAGGACTTTGGCAAGAATATAGAAAATAAATATCAAGAAGGTGGCAAAATATTCTGGAGGTTGTTGAAGAAGCTTAAGAATGGAGGAAAGAGTGCTATAAAAGGAATTAGAGATGATAAAGGTGACATGAAAACGGGAGAAAAAGATATCCTTGAAGTATGGAGTAATTACTTTGAAAAACTGCTAAATGAAACAAGCAGTGATGACAGCACAGTGATAAAAAACACTGACCAGGCATGCAGTCAGGAATACATATCCATACTTGAAGTAGAAAAAGCTATCAAAGGCTTGAAATGTGGAAAGGCAGCAGGAGTAGATGATATTCGACCAGAAATGCTGAAGTATGGTGGTATAAGAGTCTTACAGTGGCTGCACTGCATAGTTCAGAAAGCCTGGACAGAGGGACGAATTCCCGATGATTGGAGTAGAGCTCTCATAGTACCCATATATAAAAAGGGAAATAAAACTGCATGTGAGAATTACAGAGGTATTTCCCTACTGAGTGTTCCTGGCAAGATCTATGCAAGTATACTTGAGAAACGGTTGAGAAAAATTGTGGAAGAAAAGCTTGGTGAAGAACAAGCTGGATTCAGGCCAAATAGAGGCTGTTAGGATCAGATCTTCACTTTACGACAAATAGTCGAGAAAGCATGGGAATATAACAAAGATCTGTATTTAAGTTTTGTCGATCTGGAAAAGGCATATGACAAGGTCCCAAGAGAGAAGCTATTCAATACGCTGCAGTTATATGGTGTAAATGGGACATTATATCAAGCAATACTTAGTCTTTATTTGAGTTATAAGTCAGCAGTTAGAAATGAAGGAAGTACAGGAAGATGGTTTAATGTTAAATCTGGTGTGAGACAAGGATGTACATTATCCCCTCTGTTATTCATTATCTATATGGATCACATTATGAAGGAAAGTGGTATTAAACATGATATCAAAATTGGAGATGTTAATGTCAGCTCTTTGCTTTATGCAGACGATGTTATACTTCTAAATAAATCCGCTACAAGTCTGCAAGATTCTCTGACTAAATTGAATAGCTCTTGTAATAGATATGGTATGAAGGTCAGCAATAAAAAGACAAAGACAATGAAAATAGGCAGAATCATTGAAAATGTCAACTGTGTTGTGTGGAGAACCTGTGGAACAAGTAAAACATTTCAGCTACTTCGGCACGATTTTTACTGAAGATGGTAAATTAAATATAGAAATAGACAACAGAATCAGCAAAGCTGGTATGGTGGGAAGTCAATTGAATAAATTCATATGGAATAAGAGAGAAATTAGTCAGAACACAAAATTTGCTGTATACAAGACAGTGTTCAAACCAGTTTTAACTTATGGATCTGAGAGCTGGGTCAGAAGTAAAACACTTGACCAAAGACTAGAGACTTCAGATATGAGAGTCCTGAGAAAGATTATAGGCGTGAACAGATGGCATCAATGGCAGTATCATATTAAAAACGAGGATATTAGGAAAGAACTTGACATTGTCAGCATCCAGGAATGCATTAGCAGAGCTAATCTCAGGTGGTATGGTCACTTAAACAGAATGGGCGAGGAAAGATTAGCAAAACAAGTGTTCTCTGCCAGGTTGGCAGGAAAACGACCGAGAGGAAGACCAAGATATAGGTGGATTGATACGGTACAAAGTGCTTTAGACGATAGAAATATAAGATCTGATAATATTAGAGTGTTGACAAGTAACAGACTGATTTGGAGGAAAATTGTAGATAGGAAATTAATAATGATGTAATTTTTTTCATGTAGTACTATCATATCCTGTACACCCATTGAGGGTACATGCAAGAATTTGATGATGATGACAAATAACTGAAAAGGCAAATGAATGCCAAAAACCCTCAAGTCTGACATTCATTGATTCAATCTCAACATTAGCTATTTTAGAAGTCCTTAAAAATCAAGAAATTGAAAAAACTTACATTGATATACTTAGTCATATATATATATATATATTCAACCGCATCTTTAAAAACAGGAACTGATATGAAATTTTCTATATAAAAAAAAGTTAGTTAGGGAGATGCCATTTCATCTAAATTATTTACAGCATCCCTAGAAGCAAATTTTAGAAACCTGGATAGGAAAAAATCGAGGAATTAAGGTAAATGGGAGAGAACTAAATCACCAATGATTTGCTGATGATATTGTTCTCTTGGGACTCTAGAAGAACTTATACAAATGATGACTGAATTGAATGCAGAAAGTAAAAAAGAAAGGATTAAATATAACAAAGACAAAAAACAAAAATAATGTATAACAAATACATTAATAAAAAGCCAGTACAAATGGAAGATCAAAAAAATTGATATAGTAACTTCCTATGTTTACCTAGGACAAAAGATTAATTCTACTTATAATTTCTTCTTTACATATGGTAATTGTAAAGAAGAAATTATAAGTAGAATTCAACTTGGTTTCATAGCCTTCGAAAAACACCATGAAGCACTCAAAGAAAACATTCCAATCTGCCTTAAAAGAAAAATATTTTCTTTTAAGGATTACCAATTTTTCAGGGAAGTTTCATGTAGTATACTTAACAAGAGGCTAAGAAAATTATTTAAGAGAAACTTGCGAAAGAACAAGATGCTGGGTTATAGCCAAATAGGGATGGCTATGATCTGATTTTCACTTTAAGACAAATAGTTCAGAAATTATGTACTATTAACAAAGATTTGTTCCCTTGAGCCCAGTCTACATCCTCATTGTGAGGATGGGCAATTCAAGTATGGGACTGCCATATGGATTAAGGTATGATAGTGAAAGGGACTTTGTTGGCCCAAACAACTACATAAGCCATAAGGCCAAAAAGGAACCTACAAACTGAAATCTAGACTGACAAAAGGTACATGGTGGAAATGGCATATAAATTCCTCAGTACAGCACAATGACAAGTAAAGGCTATGTAGAAGGGATAAGAATTATCTCAAAACTATATGAAACAAAAACATGCTAGTACTGTACGTAATCCTCTGGAAGGATCTGGAAATTGACCAAGTATTATTTTAAACCCTATACATCAGGCCTGCACAACTTGTCTTTGAGGGCCAAACCCAACTTGGACCACCTGACCAAGGGCCAGGTCACTTCGGACCTAGAATCTTAGACTAGTCCACTGCAGCTAAACGTAAGTAAATTTGTTCTTAGGTCTACTGTAAATACTAATTAATATGCATATTTAAATTTTTTAAAAAGTTACAATTAAAATTATAATCAAAATTATTTACAAACAGATAAAGTTGCAAAATTTCTCAATAAAAACGACTCAAACCTAAACACAAAGTTTACTAATAATTTCACTGAGAATATCACACTTATTCTCAGTGAAATATCAGTGACTGAATGTCATAATGTGACACATTGCATTTCTTTGTTGCCACTATTTTATCAAAGTTTGGTGTCATGTTTGAAGTGGCCGTTCTTAATATGGCCTCTAAATTGATATCACTTAAAGATGAATGCTGTTTGGTTTTGTTCAAGTTCATGACTGAAAATGTTTGTTCACAAGTATATGTCCTCCTGAACATACAAAATATCTGGTAGGCAGTATCCAACAAACTTTTAAATTTCTGATCCAGAATAGAATAAAACTCTTGTAAAGTACCCTCCATATGCTTGACCTGATAGTTTTCAGAACACTGGAGATCAATAACTTCCATCTGGAGTTCGACAGGTAGATTTCCTGCTTCGACAGAAAATGGATCCTCAATCACTTTTATGCGGACTTCGTCTTCATTACTCAATGGCATTCTTTTCTGAAACTTCTCACTTACAAGGGATATGTGCTTCTTATATTTTCCACCCACCATTGAATGATATTCTGATGGAATATTCTGCCGACAAGTTAAGAAATGTGACATATCTCCCTTAGCAAGTTAATCTCAAACAAACTTTATTTCATTTCGAATGCCTTTATAAGAGACATTAACTGAAAAATAAACTTATTTTTTCTTGAAGGCCGTAAGTTAAGGTCATTCAAGTGACCCAAAATGTCACACAAGAAAAATAAATCTTGATTCCATTCTTCATCCATTATTTCTGGGAATTTTTCCATATCTTCTTGAGATTCCAAAAATTCAACTAGTTCATTTTTTAGAGCGACAAAGTGTGACAAAACTTTATCGCGGCTCAACCAACGTACATTAGTGCGGTATGGTAGATCCCCGTACTCGGCATCCTTTTCTTCTAGAAATGCCTGAAACATTCTGTGTTTCAAACCCCGAGCTCAAATATAGTTGACCACAGCAAATACTACTTTAATCACATGATCAAACTGCAAAACCTTAGAACATAACACCTGCTGATGAATCTGGTAGTGAATTTTGTCAATGGTTTACATACATACTGTTCAATAAATGTTACAGCACCAACATTTTCTCCACACATAGATGGGGCACCATCAGTGAAAACTGCTACTAAATTGTTGAAATTTAAGGATAGTTTTTGCGGTTACACACATCTTTACATTTTCTGCGATCTCCTTTCCTGTTGTTCTTCCTTTCATTGAACACAAACCAGCAAGCTCCTCTGTCACCTAAAAATTCTTATTAACACCTCTTACATATATTAAAAGCTGTGCAGTATCTTTCAGGTCAGTACTTTCATCCATAGCAAGTGAATAATAGACAAATTCGCTAGCCGATATTTGCAGGTTATCTTGAAGATCCTCGGCAATATCAGCCACTCTGCACTGAACAGTCATATGGGACAAACTGATATTTTCAAAATTATTTTTCTTATCAGGACACAATTCAGAAACGGCAATCATCAGACACTTTTTTTTTTTTTTTTTTTTTTTTTTTTTTTTTAAAAATCAACCCTCTCTCAGCAAATGATTTGCCAGCACAAACTATTTCTTGTGATATTTTTAAGCTTACCTTTGTGGCAACTTTATTTGCAGATGTCACTTTTTTAAAGGCTTGTTGCTCACTGCTTAGGACTTTCAATACCTTTGCTGCTTTTACTTTCTTTTCACTTGTATCCAACTTGCCAAAGGTTAGGATGTATCGATTGAAAATGATGTCTCAGATCGTACTCTTTCAGCACAGCAATACATTCCCTGCAAACAATGCATGCTATTTTGTCCTTAAACAACGTAAAAAAAAATTTGTTTGTCCACTCAGGATTAAATGCTCGATGTTTCGAATCGATTTCACGCTTTTTACTTAAGCTCATTGTGTTGAGATTGACAATATTAATTACAAAAAACCTAATGATGAAAAACTCACAATAATGCAGGTTATGATACAGTGATGTAATGTATTGCTCCAGCTATCACGTCATCATGGAGATGTAACTTTGAATTTCCCCGCAGCGACATTAACGCTAACAAAACCTCGAAACGATTGTAATAATTTGTTATTAAATACGACAGTGGGAATAACTCCAAATGCAATTTATTATCGAGTTGAAAGAAACATGATTGTGACATTAATCGCTCGAACGTAAACATGCAGAGTCTTAGTAAAAATTTAATTCAACGCTAGGAAAAAATAGTCTAATTTCATATTCCCCTGTATGATTAAATAATTCAATCAGGCAGACGGGCCAAAAGAAATAGCACTGCGGGCCACATGTTGCCCGTATGTTGTGCAGGCCTGCTATACATAGTACATTTAGAGGAAAAGAAAGATCATATCAAGTATACAGCTCCTTACTTGGTTTCAAACAATAAGGAAGAGGCTAGGATATTTCTTCTAGAAGTAAGTCATAAGAATGATGAGATTGAAATAAACTCTTTCTGGGCCTTCAATGTCCAGTGCAATGCAAGTGAAAATGAGAAATTAGACTATGAATAGCTAAATGAAATGTAAGGAGTCTATTTTGAAAAAGCAAACTGCAAAATAATAAACAAGAAACAGAAGAAACGAACAAAGTGATTATATGCAGGATCTAAAGAAATGAAGACAGGTATCAACACTTTACCTTATTTAGGTGGAAGCTAGAATGAAAATGGAACAGGAATACTGATGGACAGTTACAATTCAAAAATCTTTAAAAGGTTTTTGGACCCATCTCAGACAGAAATATGATTATGCTGAAGGCTACGCCAATCAACTGATGCATAGTACAAATATATGCCCCTATTTTGAGTGATTCAGATGAAACTGGAAAGTTCTACGAAAAGATATACAGGAATTATATTAAAACAAGCAAACTCAGATGAGTTCCTGAAAGTGATGACTGACATGAATGCAAAAGTAGGCAATTTATGATGGGATAGCATAGTGGAAAATCTGCAGCTGGGAGAAAAAAAGAACATTGTGAAAAACTTATAGACTTCTTGTGTAAGGAAACCGATTTAATAATTGCTAATACTTGGTTCAAAAATCATCTCATGCAACTATACACATGGAAGAATTCTGGTGAACTGAAAAGGAGTCAAGCGGATTTTATAATGATAAAAAACAAGTTTAGAAACTCGGTACAATAAGTTAAAGAATAAAGAGACCTCAATAAAGGTCAAGTCCTTCTCATAATGTTTTTGCATTATGAGATAATAAGGTAAGTGGTGTGAAGTCAACAGCCTCAATATACAAGTAGCCTTGTTGTGAAGATATTTCATGTGCAAACTTTGTTTGCTTACACTTTGATTAAGGATTAAACAATATAAATTTCTTCAAATATAATTTACTTTGTAAAAAAAAAAAATCTGTACACCCTTTGAGGGTACATGTCAGGAATTTGATGATGATGAACAAAAACAAAATTCTACAACTGTCTGATCCAGAGGGTTTCAATAATCAGGTGATACACCTTTTTTTACTTATATATGGAAAATATATGATTTCTGCATTAATTCAATCTCAGTGACTTACTGGGTCTGACTCCTATTGATGAGACATCAATAAAGGAAAAAAACGGTCTGGATAGTGCAGCTTTTCATAATATTTTTGCATTATGGGATAATGAGGCAATTGATGTGAAGTCTGAGTCTTGCTCTCATTTGATTAGAGCAGTTGTTCTGCTCAGTAGGTTTTGTCTCTCATTGAGTGTCTTCACTTGGAGAAATGAGTTTAGTAGTGACCAAAAATGAATTTTAAACTGTCTCTCATGATAATCATATAGGGATCTCTGAAATCATTGGATTAGGCTCAAAAGAATTTTTTTCAGAAAAATGCAAATAAATAATGGCTACAGAAAAACTACTATCAACAAAATTCTTCACAAGAATCCACTTAAAAATAAACTAAAACTCTTTGCAGACAATCTCATCACATGCCTTTCTGGCTGAATCAATCAATGTTTTCTTCAGGGCTTGCCAATGAATCTCCAAGGTTTGGTTCCTGTGCTCAGTCTTTCATTGTTTCTTGAATAATGTTTGTGTATTTTAGTCTACAGTTCACATCTGAGAGCTGCTCAACTTTTACTCACTTTAAAACTTTCTTACATGTTCTTCTTTTCAATATGAAATTCAAATTTCATCCTGCTCAAGACTTCCAATTTCAAATCCTCTGTACACTGTAGTGTCGAGCACCAGTGAAAAACATTCACTTTCAACAATAACATAATAAATAAGACTTTTCTTATTCCTGGCCTCTTTTCTCCATGTGATTTGTGCACATTTTTATGTTGGAACATTGTATTAGTAATAATCATTCCATGTCCTGAGCAGAAATCCAATAGGTACTTGCCATTATTATTAGCTTTGCTCTTTTCTCCAAATTTTCCCAAAATATTTTTGTATGTCTCACAATCATTTCCTGCTCTGCTATTTAGATCCCCAACAAGGACCAACTTTTCCTTTTTCATTGTGTCAGTTGCTTTTCTAAAGCATCAAAATACTATGGCTATCTCCTTCTTTTCCTTGATTGTCATTGCCTGAATATAACATTTTGTATTTATTGCTCAGAAAGATCTCACCAGTTTTTGTCTTTTTTGTTTCAGTCACCCCTGTTATGTCGATCTGGTACTTATCTAATTCCTCAGCTAGCTCCATTTCTTTGCCATTCAGGCTTCTTATGTTGATAGTACCGATCTTTAACTCTGGTTAAAGATCGGTACTATTCTGCACTGATCGGTACTGACTTTTCGCTGTTCACCCTGGTTCCCTGGCAAAAACAATGGGGGACTTGTTTAACCGGGCAACACCCCAAGCCGGCATGAAATTTTGTCATGTTGTACCATCATTTTTTATTTTGGTTTAACCAATAAGAATACAATTTGGTCAGCTAAATCCCAAATTTCCAGCTCATCCTTGTTTGTTCAGTATCCAAGTAGATACCCAACAGGGTGCACCACGAGAAGGTGAGGATTGGACATTAGGTCAGAAGCCCTGGTCGGTTTTGCACATTCCTTTAAAGGCTATGTGGAAGTTTCCTCTCAGTTATACAGCTTTGACCCTTAAGCACCACTTTTTTGTTTCAGACAACCCTATTATGTCGATCTGGTACTTATCTAATTCCTCAGCTAGCTCCATTTCTTTGCCATTCAGGCTTCTTATGTTGATAGTACCGATCTTTAACTCTGGTGATGTTGAGTTGGAGTGTGTTTTGAGATTTATTCCAGTATCTGGCTTTTCATTGTTCGCCCTTGGTTCCCTGGCGAAAACAACAGGGGCCTTATTTAATTCGGCAGCACTCTAGCCAGCACGAAATTTTGTCATGTTGTACCATTATTTTGTATTTTGGTTTAAGCCAATAAGAATACAATTTGGTCAGCTAAATCCCAAATTGTCAACCCATCCTCTTCAGTATCCAAGTAGATACTCAACAAGGTGCATCACGAGAAGGTGAGGATTGGACATTAGGTCAGAAGCATTGGTTGGTTCTCTGCATTCCTTTAAAGGCTATGTGGAGGTCTCCTCTTAGTTAAACAGATTTGACCCTAATCTCACATCAATTATGTTTGCTCGATATTTCACCAATTCCTCTGCTAGTTTCACTTCCTTTTCTTAGGCTGATAGTAACTACTTTTCTGCTGAGTTTATGATTAATTCAGGGGCTGGCCACACTGATAACCTGTAAACAGGTGGGCCATGTATAAATATAACTGGGCAAATGCACCAGCTGGCATGCCTGATTATATTACTATATATTATCCAAATGTACAAGCAGTTTCAGCCAAATGCTGACCAAATTGTGTCAAATACAATTTGGTGAGCAGTTTGGTGAGGATTGAATGTTATGTGAGAAGTTCCACTCAGTCTCTGCATTTCTTATAGATGGAAGAATGAAGTTAATTAATGAAGTTAGCTTTGACTGTTGAATACTAATTCCAGTTTGTTTTTAAAACTAAATTAATTAGCATTAAACCACAAAAGTATTACTCAATGAATTCTATCTGGTGATAACAATTGATTTGAACCAGGTTATCATTAACACTGATATAAAAGTGAAGTTGTCAAATGCAGTCTCAGTATTAAATAAAGGATGATCTTTGTGCACTTCATTTGGGCTAGATCCTGTAGGGTTTGAAACATAAGAAACATACAAACAGAAAAAAAATCTTTTATTATATATTCAATATGACATTTTTAATAACTCACTTTTCTATTAGGACCTCGTCCAACTGGTGGCTCCCCTGTGGCTGCTTGTTTAACACAACAAACCATGATTTCAATTAAAGAAGTTTCTTGTCTATCATCAAGGGGCTCTTCCTGAGGACCAGGCTCTTCAAGAAGAAGATCTGTCATACATTCCCAGTCTTTCATCATTGGATTACTTTCAATTAAACTATCTACCAAATATGCTCCATGCTCATGAAGCTAAAAAAATAAATAAATAAACATCACGAACTGAATACTAATTTTTTGAAGCAAATATAAAATTATTAAGAAGACAATAGAGATCACTCCTGATATTAAGGCCTTACTGGTCAATTTATTTAATACATTCACCAACCATGAATGCCTTGAATGATATGCATTTTAGAATTAAAAAAAAAATATATATATATTGTTGGTCTGCAGATCAACATCCAAAAGTCCAAAGTATTCTCAATAGGTTATATAAACCTTATATTTCATATGAACAATAACAATAGAACCTTAGAGTAAAAGACTTTCAATATCTTGGATTATACATCAGCAATACAGAAGATGGATATTAGTAAACGTAAATAGCTGGCTCTAGTCTTCCATAACAAACTCCACCCCCATCTGGAAATCATCATTAAGGACAAAATTAAGACTATATCATGTAACCAGTAGATCCATCTTCTTGTATGGTTCTTGAATCTGGACAATAAGCATCAAAAAAACTACAGATCTAATTAACTCCTTCGGAACTACATGTCTCAGATTGATCCTTGGTAGGACTGTGTCACTTACTCTACTGTGCTAAATCTGGCTAAGCAAGAACCACTTGTCAATATAGTCAAAAAATTACAACTGCTTGGACATCAACTCAGACTTCCTGAAGTCTCACCCTTTTTGGAATTCCTCATCCTCTACAAACCAGAAGATGGCAACTGCCGTAGAGAAAGACCAAGCAAACAATTCTGGCAATACATCTGTGAAACCATTAAAAGACTGAACTGTAAAACAGCTCAAGATAGAGAGACTTGGAAGACCATAATTTGCAATATTTAATTTTTGATGTAAATCTCTTTTCCCTTTTCACATTGTATCATATTGTGAATAAACTATACTATGATTATGATGATATATATGCACGTGCGCATGCGCACACACAGAAGGGGAGGGGCTGGAAAGAAAGTTCTGATAACACCTAGAACAAAAATGATATTAAAACAACTGAGATATATACACAAGAATACATATATTCTTGTATACATATATTAAAAAAAAAACTTTTGGTATTATATGTTTCTCCACACTATCACAACTTAACAGCAGTTACTTTACCTTTGTTTCAATAGGGACATGTCTGTCTTATTCCCATGTACTGTAAAGCTGACCCCAATAAAGCATCCTATTAATGATTTTAGCCAAAATTATCTTCTTTCAGGATATTTCAAGTCTTATAAGGCACTCAATCGGTCATAACTGCTTCAATATACATGTTCTAGTCTGGTTGGCTGAGCAAATAATGTCACTGCTAATGAACTAGATTCAGGTTAGCTCTGTTCACAGGCTCCTGAATGCAAATAAATTTTCTTCTATCACCTACCCTTTTTCATCTATACCTAAATGACCTACTCTCCATCCATCCATTCATCTGTTCATTGGATATCAACAGATGCTGTATGGTCACTCAGATGTTCGATGATGTGCCACACCAGTCCTTGCCATGTGGTTCTGTTGTATGTTTTTCTGGAGGCTTTAACTCTCTGAAGATCAGTCACTCTGAACACCATCCATCCATATCATTGACAGTCAACCCCTTCTCTTTCCAGGAACGTTACCTTCTATTACTGTTCTGAGACATCCTCCTTCCAATGTGTCCAAAGTATTTCAACTTTCTTCTGTCAATATCTTTAAGGAGCCTTCAAGTTCTACTGATCCTTTCTAGCATCCATCCATTTGTCTGACTTTCAGTATATGATATCCTCAACAGCCTTCTGTAACACATCTCAAAAGCAGCTATCCTTTTCCTATCAGACTTCTTTAGTTTTCAAGTCACACATCCATAAGTCGCTGTTGGAAAAACAGCTGCATCCAAAATTCACAAGTTTGTTCCTGTGGAGATATAGACTTGTCTAAAATCTGGATCTGACAGTTGTTTTTAGCCATTCCTAATCTTCTGAATAGCAATTCTTCACATTAATAATGGATCCCAGGTGCTGACTTCCTCAATTCTTTCTCCATTAAAGCACACTTGTTTCTCAAGAGCATCCCTGTTTGTATTTCCTTTGAGAACCACAATCTTTGTCTTGCTAGGATTGAGTTGAAGTCCTCTGTTATTACTGATCTTGTTAACTTTATTAAGAATTTGTCCTAGTTCTTCCTTGTCATTACAGAGGAGTACGGTATCATCAGCATATCTGATTACTGATTAATCTGCCACTTATCCTAATTCCTGTGTTGAGCTTGTTGGATTCTGATTATGTAGAAATTAGAATAAATGTTATTTGATTCAGAATCCAACATGATTTTCCGTCACAAGAACTATATTTGTAAATATTATTTAATGTAAATAACATAAATTATAATTGATATCATATAACTGCCTTAATTATATCAAGTTTTTAATTATTTAATCAAAAGAAAGTGTTAATGATAAAGAGGTTCTGTATTAAATATTATTAAGTTATTTTAATTATTGTTATGTCAATATTATAAGAACTTGTATTTGTAATTTAACTACGCACTTATTGAAATGCAAATATTCTATTTATTCTTTTTTGTGAAAGTTTAACGTTATGTAATAACTGAATGTTGTTGTATAGCCTAATGTAACATTCGCGAGAATGTTTACGTTTATCGGTTGTCATAGAGACGCGTGAAATAAATGAGCGCGAAGGAAGGGAGCGTGGGCAAAATAAGAAGAGAAAATATATACGTAGTAAGAAAGTCGGAACGGAATTTTGGGGAAGTAAAAAGTAGCAAGGGGATAAACTAGAGAAGTAGAAGTAAATAAAAGGTTCTGAGGGTAGGAGTTAAGTGGATAATTTTTATAAGTGAGCAAGAACGTAACGAATTTTATAGTTAGCTGAAAGTGAAATCAGCAGTAATAATAGAAGGAAATTTAAAGCTACAATCGGATAAAGTAAAAAGCTGAACATTCAAGGAAGAATTTTGAATAAACCCAGCTGATCTAGTATTGCAGTTTATTTCCGATTTGCCCTAAAGAGAACCTCACAGTGTTTTAATTAATTTATGAGTGGTAATAACGATAGTTGAAGTGCCCTAATTGATGTCAAGAATTCTGAAGCGTAATTGATAGTACTTAAGGTATAACTGCGGATAAGTTTTGCAAATGTGTTTTTATTCTTTAAGTGTGATAAGTGAATTCCAGAAGTTTGCTCACAACATAATAGATGTTCTAGGAACCATTTCCGGTAAGGTCTATCATAGTGAATTGTTAACTTTAACTGTGGAAACCCTTCGTGATTGAGAGTTGGAGATAGGAATTGTTTGAAAGATTATTTTCAGCTATTAGATCCTGTAATATTTTGAACTTATAGCATGACTGAAAAATGTGTGAAAACTAATTAGATTGGATGTTCTATTATATTCATTTAAGTGTAAAAACTTTATAATCCAGAAGCTAAAAAGATGTATGTGAAGACTTGGAAGATTGTGCTAATGTAATTGACTTGACTTATTTCTATTGTTTAAAATTAGAAGTAAAATTTATGTAAGTGTTATATGACCTATATTAAATGCTTTATTTGTTAACCTAACTGTTGTATTTGCCTGAAATTCTTTTTACTGCACCTTTCACAAAAATTCGAATCTTGCGGGAATCCCAGAAAGAAAATAAATACTTCGGCCTGAATGAATGAAAAGACTGCTAACTAATTTTGAATTGATCATACTAATTCATATAGACTTATCTAAGGATAGAGTGGCGCAGTATAATAGAAATTTCTCTACCCTTAGATCAGTGATTAATTTGCAATTAGTTTTCCTTTATTTTATGAAAGTGACTTTAGCAAGATGGCGGATTCGAACGTCACGAGAACACGTCACGACAAGCTCATCCAATGCTTTACACATGATGTCCTCAGGCATATATATCCTAAACAAGTGAGGAGAAAGTAAACATCCTTGCCTAACTCCCTTTCTAACCTGAAGCCAATCAGTTAATCAAACACATGTTCTTACAATTCTTCTTGCTCCCTGTACAAGTCAGCTATCAGCCTGATAATGTGTCAAGGAAAACTAATTATTTTCATCACTCCCCATAGTTTCACATGCTGAACAGTCAAAAGCTTTTGAGTAGTCTATGAAAAACATTACCATAGGATAGGGGTGTTGAACCCGTCGATTGCGAAGCGATTTTTGGTCGATCTCTTGTGTATTCCTCCTTACTTACAAATTTAATTAAAACTAAAAATATGATATTTTATTTATCATTATTTTGTATTATTTTTAATTTGCTTTAAGTGTATTGCTATTGTTTATTTATTTTTCGTTAAAATTGTCAAATAAGTAATTTTCTTATAAGTCCGGGTAAATGAATTAATTTGAATCAGTGGAAATCAAACAGTGAGCCGAGTGAATACAATTAAAAGCAAAGTGTAAAAACTCGATTGTAGCTTAAATATTAAATATTCCAAAGCACGTTACATCGATTTTTTACTTAGGTTAAGTCCCATGTGAATATTGTAAAAAAATAAGCTTTGTTTGTCTCGGTATAGTTTGTATTAGATGTTTTTGTAAATAACTCTTTTGAAGCTAACTGTATATACTGCTTTAATAAGAATATGTTAGTGTTAAAAACAAAGGCAATGTTTTTGTCGCTGAAGCGGCACATGGTAGCATTAGAAAGATTGTTATTGAAACTTGTATGTATGAGAAAGGCCTGCAGGCTCTAAGTGTAAACATCTCCAAAGTCAGTCAGAAAGAGTTCAAACAACTTTCCAGTGGCCAGCAACTTACAATCAAAAGAAAGCGGATTAGAACAAAAGGTGTGCCGAACTTGAAACTTAAGATGAAAGACTCATACTGATTCTTTGGGGGTTGCCAAACTTCATGCGAAGTTTCAGAGGAGGCCTAATAAAAAGGGACTGAAGCAAGCAAGCAGAAGGGATCCTGGTTCCAGAATTGCTGTCAGAGAGGAGGCCGCCCGATTCCGAGTCGCCGTCAGAGAGACTGCCCAGATCTATGCTGCTTGAGAGAGGAATTTACCGCTTCCAGAAAGGAGCTTCTTAATTCGAGACATTGCTAGAGAGAGAGACTACTTCTAGGCTGCAGACAAGGTTTCAAATTGCCAAAAGGAAGAGTTCCAATTGCCGGAGAAAAGTTTCCAGGCCAGGTTAATGTCACACATTCATCAGTGCGTTGTGTTTTCATTACAATTTGATGAATCAAACAACTTCATTGATATTGCTCAGTTAATGGTATTTTGCGATTATTCAAGTAAAGAAGAACTTTTGAAAATTATACTATTATTGGGAATGACTAGGGGAGAAGACTTTTTTTGGCATTTGATGAATTTGTGAAACAACAGAAACTTCCGCTTTTTAAACTTGTGTCTATTACTATTGATGGTGCTCCTGCAATGATAGGTAATAAATCAGGCTTAATTTCATTATGTAAAAACTATGACAAATATTCAGATTTTTTAACGTACAACTGTATTATTCACCAACAAGTACTGTGTAGTAAAAGATTAAACACAAAAGATGTTTTGGATATTACATTTAAAACTGTAAATTCTGTTCCAGGAAAAGCCCTGCAACGGCGGTTATTTAAATTACAGGCAGATGATGATAGGGAACATTATTGTTATACAATAATGTTCACTGGCTCAGCAGAAGTCAATTTTTAGAAAGATTTCTTGTATTAATTAACGATATAACAAATTTTCTTGATGAAAAAAGGAGATATTTATCCACAATTGAGTGATAAAAGATGGTTGTTACACTTATTTTTAGTAGATTTCTGTACGAAATTAAGCAATTTAAATTTAGAGTTACAAGGTAGAGATAAAAATTTAATTGACATGTTAAGTTCAATAAAAACTTAACAACAATAATTACTTTTATTAAAGAAAAATATAAATGACTGCGAATTTAGACATCTCCCATATTTATTAAAATTTTTTTTAACAAAATCAAGAAATGCTTCGCTATGATTTAAAAGAATTTATTCATGAAATAGAATTGGTTGAGGAAGAAATAAATTCAAGATTTAAAGATTTTAATAAAACTGAAATGATTGTATCTTTTATCAATAATCCATTTCAAGAAAACTTGAACATCACAGAAATTTCAAATAAAATTAGTGGGCTGTTTGATATAAACCAAGCTGAAGTAGAACTTGAGATAATAAACATTCAGAATAGTTTACATTTAAAATCAATAAACAATGAAGTCATTTGGAAGTATGCACATGAAAAATTCCCAATATTAACTGATATTGCACAAAAAAATTCTGTCGTGTTTCGGATCGACATACTTGTCAGAATCTGCTTTTTCAAATATGACTGTCATAAAAAATCAAGAAACCAAATTACAAATGATCATTTGGATGATTGTCTGTGATTGACCACTTCTTCGTATCAGCTTGACTACGAAAATATTGCGAGGTCCAAAAAATGCCAAATTTCACATTAACTTTTTTTTATTTTTAATCAACCAGCATTTCCTGTAACTTGTGAGTTTGTAATCAATCTGTTGTTTTTTCTAACTTTGGTTTTCCAAAATAGAGAAATAAATATTTTATTCCAATATTTGTTTTTTTCTGTTGTATTAAAATAATTAAAAGTGATAAATAAATTTTTAAATGCACAAATAAAGCTTTTAGTTGTGTATTTTTTTTAGTTGTTTATTTGTGCATAATCAGATATCGGGTTGGGGGAATGTGATCTATATAAGAGAGTAGATCGCCGAATAACTTTTTATAGAAAAGTAGCTCGCATAGTAAAAAAGGTTGAACACCACTGCCATAAGGAGTCTGAATTCTTTTTCTTTTCTATGATCTGTCTAAGGATAAGGCAAAGGATCTGATCTTTGGTACCCTTACATATTTCAAGGAACAAGCAGGCATCTCTGCCTCAACTTTGACCTCAATCCTATTTAGAATGATCTTTAATAAAACTTGCTTGCATAAGAGATTAAACTAATAGTTCCTACAATCCTTCATATCTCCCTTCTTATGTAGTGGTATGAAAGTAGACTTCTTTTAGTCTCTGGGCCATAATCCAGCCTCTCATATCTTCATAATCAATCTTTGAAACATTCTTATCACTCCTCCCCTGTAGTTTAATTAATTGAATTAATCAACTTTATTAATTAATTTAATTCATTCTGCTGGGATTCCATCTGCACCTGGGACCTTATTGCTATTAAGCTGTTTAACTGCTCTTTCAACCTCATGCCTAAGTGGAGGAGGTTCCAAATCAAAACATTCCTAGTGAGAGGTCTCCTCCAAATTTTCTTTATCCTCTCTGTTGTACAGTTCCTCACAGTATTCTTTCCATCTGTTTTTGATTTCCAGTTATTTTGTCTTTTGTTAGTACTGCTCCATTCCTGTCTTTGATGACATTCAATTTGGGCTTAAACTTGTGCTTTAGGTAATAGACTAAACAAAACATTCTTTTATAATGTGCCTCTTCATCTGGATCTATCTCTTCACATATATTAGTATAAACTTTACCTTGTCCTATCTGATGGCTCTTCTGACTTCTCTATGCAATCTTCTATATTCTTCAGTCCCTGTGTCTTTTTGTTTTTCCAACTGCCTTCTTTTGATTAGATCCCACATTGAATCTGATATCCATAGGTCTCTTGATCTTCTTATTGGGTGAGATACTTCTCAGCTGTATTCTGTATTATAACCTTGACTCCTTCCCAAAGCATTTCTGGTGAGTTCTCACTAGTCTCCAAAAAATCGTCCAACCAAGTTGATGTTTCTTCTGTGAACCTAGGAATTATTCTAACATCCAGTCTAGTGGGGTGGGCCTGACTTGGAGGGTTTCGGAGTCTTAGTCTTACTTTGGCTCTTACCAGTTGATGGTCTCTACCACAGTCTGCTCCAAAACAAGCATGCACAACAGAGATGCTTGTCTTCCACCACTGAAGAGCCAGGATTTAATCAATCTAGTGCCTTGACATATCGATGTTTGATGTCAAAATATCACTGACTTTTGTTGGAGGCTAATATACTTCTCGAACAGGACCCTTTGCTTAGCCCTGAATGTGGCTCTGATTATTCTGCATGACAACCAATGCAGCATGAGATTATATATATATGGCACAATCATGTTAGCACTTTGGAGTGAAGTCACTGCAAAATAAACATAGGGTTGCAGAGGCCATTTCCACATATCTGGGAAGTATTGTTCCCCATTTCATTCCAAGTTGGCCAGGTGAGTTGGGACTTCTGTCTACTAGGTGAGGCAGACTGCCAGTGCATAAGACAAGAAATAGCAAAATGGAAAGATTCATCCCTAGTCCTTGAATACTCTAACAGCATTGAGGGGAGGAGCAAGAAGAACAAGAAAGAAGGGGGAAGAGACCAGTCTACAGATAATATAATAGATGCATATTACATGAAGTAAAGCATGGTTCAGCATTAGGTACCTCAGGTTTGTCCCTCTTGTAATCACTAAAGTGAGCCCTTGGGGGTAGACCTACTCTCAATCACCACTAATCCTGTTCGCAGCTTTGATGATGATCGTACACTCCATTCATCCTACTCATTTGACAAACCATGGCGCTCAGATGCACCATAAGCTCCAATGTCATAGCTAGGAAAATTCCTCTAATTCTAGGATTTATTTTCCATAGATGGGCACTATGAAATGTTACTCCAATCATTATCCTGCAAATATCACTAATATTATTATTGTTATTATGTAACACCTCCAGGGAGCCCAAAGACTCATTGAGGGAGGGCATCTGCTCCACAACTCTCCATCTCCACCAACTACCTTCATCATCCACACCAACACCATCTACCGCCGACCACCACTAGTACTTTCACAGACAATCATAAACATCCATGCCCACGGCAGGATTTGAACCAGCAGCCTTTTAGCTGGAGAGCAGATACACTAACCACTCGGCCAACCAGGCCAGCTAATGTACTATGTTCTGCACTCTCTTGTGTGTGGAATCAATACACAAGATGCTGCACACACATATATAAATCACTTTAAATTCAATATCTCATCCAAACCTTTTCCATTATGCAGTGTAGCATTTAAAATTCCATATTTCATTTTAGTTGAATATCATCTTCTATAATTTTACTAAAGTTGTCACATGACTTTTCTTTTTAGGTACTTTGGCAGTAGCTATAAAACAAAGTTCTCTTAATTTTCTCTAAGGCACATGCTGACTTATTTAGCAAAACCTTGCAATACTATTTTGCTTCTTTCAGCATTTTCTTCATCATCAGTTCCCCGATATATACCACCAAGGGGTGTTCACGTTATTATGGCAGCATTACATGATTAAGTTTACATTATTATTAATCTCCTATTCACAATTTTCCTATAAGTTAGTCTATTACTTGTGAGCACTCCAATATTTTCATACCTAATGTTTCATTCTTCTAAGGCACTTCTGACTGAATCAATCCACATGGACCTTAGTCTTCCTCTGGGTCTCTTTCCTGCCAATCTTGGCATCACACATCTGTTTTGCTAACCTTTCCTCACCTATTTAAGTGGCCATATTACCTTAGATTAGCTCTGTTTACACATTCTTGAATGTTAATGTTCGAGTTTCTTTCTAATATCTTCCTTTTTCATATGATTCTGCCAATGATGCCATCCATTCACTCCCCTAATTGTTTTCAGAAAAATTAGAGGAGTGAACCGATCAAGGATACAGCCATGTGCTCCCCTCTTTCTCTCTCTTGGCTGACTTTTTTATGGAGACATTTGAAAATAATGCCCTAAATTCTTTCTCCCTTAAACCCACTATTTGGCTATGCTATGTGGATGCATGGCTGGGACACTTTATACACTTTGATATTCCATTTGAATAGCCAACATTCTAGGATGTTGGCTGTTCAAATGGATTTCTACCCATCCTAGACATCCTAGTTACAAGATCACCAAATGGATCTCTGACAGTCATAGTCTACAGAATCCCCCTCCCTACACACACACACACACACACACACACACACACACACACACACTGGTAAATACATCCATCAAACAATCACATCACCTCCATCCTGACAATTTGGAACTATAAAATCCTTAGTCCACCAGTCAAAATTAATTTGCTCAAATAACATTGCATTCAACACGGAACTCACCCATATAAAAAACATATTTTTGGCCAATGCCTACACTTCCCACCAAATAAAAAGAAATTTTACCACATACCTACACCCCCCCCCACTCCCTCCAAACAGATTATAGCAAATCCATCACAATCCCCTATATTAGTGGTGTCTAAGAAAAGGTGACCAAGATCTTAAAAAGGCACAATCTTGTGACCACTTATATACCACAGAGTAAGCTAGCAACCCTTATCCACTCCTCCAAAGACCAGCTACTGCCCCTGAATTTACCTGGAGTGTACCAGGTACCCTGCAGCTGCAACCATTCATACTAGGGCCAAACAGGCAGGACAGCCAACATCTATATATATATATACATCTATACATCTCTATATATATATATACATCTATACATCTCTATATATATACATCTATACATATATACATATATATATCAGAGCACTGGGATTACATCTGTGTCCACCACTATGACTGCTCAGGATTGGAAGACTATGCCTTGGATACCAGGCACAGGAATTCATAGGGAAAAAAGCCACCTTACTCCATCAAAGCAAATAATTTGAGAAGCTTTTCCCTCAAATCTGCTGCAGTTTTTATCAACTATTCCAACCTAAACAAAAATGGTTGTATCAAACTGCTTCTCATATGGGAAACCCTCATCAGCAGATAACCCAACAGCCAAGAACACCCAACCAAAGCCAACAGGTAACATAATCATAAAACTTTAAGTCATCATATATATCTCTCCTCTTTCACCTTTGTTACTGAAGTGCATCTTCATGTGAATGTTTAATACCTACCTACCTACCATCCAGCATTACAGCCTGCTGTGAGCCTTAGCCTCCTGTACAACTTGCATCCACGATCTTCTATCCTTGACTAGTCTTTCTCAGCCTTTCACTTTCATAGTAGTTAAGTCTTGGATTACATTATCCATCCATCTTAATCTCGGTCTTCCTTTTTTCCTTGTTGCATATATCGTTTCTCTTAGTATTCTTCTTGGCATATGGCCTAACCATTGCAATCTCTGTGCTTTTATGAACCTAACAATATCTTCTTTTAGTATCTGACTAATTTCTTTGTTGCACTGTATTCTCCATACACTATTTTCTTCAACAGGTCCATAATTTCTTCTTATAATCTTCCTTTCAAATTTCCTCAAATTGTCTTCGTCTTTTTCACTAAGAGTCCAAGCTTCGCTTCCATATGTAACCAAGGGTCTAATGAGCATTTTATATATAAGTATTTTAGTATTTTTGCTTATTAGCTTGCTTTTAATCATGTTCATATTTGCATAATATGCTTTATTACCAGTTTGAATGCGTTCTTTAATAGTCAATCGTGCCTCATTCCCAACAATATCTCCTAGATACTTAAATTCTTTCATAGCCTTTTTAGATTATCTCTGTTTAGACTATCAAATGCTGGCTTAAAGTCAATAAATAACATATGTAGGTCTATTGCATGCTCAAAACATTTTTCAATCATTTGTCTGATAATGAAAAGTCGATCAATGGTAATTCTGTTTGATCTAAATCCACCCCAACATTCTCTTATTTTCTTTTTGGTAATCTCTTTAAGCTTGTCATTTATTATGGATGTAAGAATTTTATAAACTACATTAAGTAACGTAATACCCCTATAATTACTATCGAGTTTATCTCCTTTTTTATAAATAGGACAGTTATGCCAACATTCCAGCTGCCTGGCATTTTTTCCTTGGACCAGACTGTCGAAAATATATCCTATAGTACAAAACATTTTGAATCCCCTCTGTGTTTCAGTACTTCTGCAACTATATTATCTTCTCCCAGTGCTTTATTATTTCACATTTTTGGTATTTTAACTTCAATTTCACTAGTTGTCGATGATTTTATAAGGGTATTTTCTTCTACATCAATGTCCTTTCTTGTTTCTAATTGAATATTTCCTCCATTTTCTTCGATATTTAATAAATCCTTAAAATATTCTGCCCATCTCTCTACTATTTCATTTTCCTCTCCTAATAAATTTCCTTTTCTATCTTTACATCCACTAATTCTTGGTTGAAATCCTTTTTTCATTTTTTGGACAGCAGCATAAAATTTTCTACCTTCCTTTTGAGTATTAAGTTGATCTATTTCTTTTATTTGTTTCATAAACATTTTCATTTTCTTTTTTTTTTTAGTATATTTTCTTTTTTTTTTAGTTCATTGTATCTCTCCCGATTACTTCTAGTGTTTAGCTGCATCATTCGTGCTCTGGCTCTGTTCTCTTTTATAGCTGCATCACATTCTTCATCAAACCATTCTTCATTATGAGTTCTTTTCTTTTCACCTATCGTTTCAGCAGCCGCTTCTTTAATCATATTTTCTACTGTATTCCATTTTCATTCAATACCATTGAATCCATTAGTTATGTTATTTTCAGTTTTATTTAATTTAGTTTTCAAGTTATCTTGATATTTCTTAGCTTCCTTTACATCATTATGAAGTTTATCTATGTCCCATAATAACACAGCCTTCTTTTTTGTCATATTTATCACATTTCTCTTATAATCATTTTCACTAGATAATGATTGCTGTCACAATTAGGGCCTCTACAGCTCCTGACATCAATGACAGAGGAAAAATGACGTCTCGACACTAAAACATGATCAATCTGGTTTACTTCATTCATGCCTGGTATCCTCCAAGTTCCCAGGTGAATTGCTTAATTTCTGATCGCAATTGCATCAGTAAATCACCATTTTCATTGTTTTTATCATGTAATGTAAATATTCCTGCCACTTGCTTTTGATTTTCATCTCTCCCAATCTTAGCGTTAAAGTCTCCCATGATTAATAGGATATCATACCTTTGCGTCTTACAGCAGACTCTGTCAGTTGCTCATAAAATCGATCGTTATCAATTTCTTCTTTCTCCTCAGTTGGTGCATGTGCTGTAATAACAGTAATGTTTCTAAATTTTCCTTTTAATCTTATTTTGCATATTCGGTCACTAATATGCTTCATATTCTAACATACTTTTCCATATTTCCTTGCTTACTATGAAGCCAGTACACAGCTGACCAGTTTGTTCATTGTGACCACTATAAATAACACTATAATGCTGCTTATCAATTCTCCCCTGTCCTTACCATCACATTTCTTGTAGTGCAATGAGGTCTATTTTATATTTCAGCATTTCATTAGCAACTTAATTCATCTTTCCTATTCGTTTCATTGTCCTTACATTCCATGTTGCCATTTTCATATCTCTTCTTATTATTTTATTCTTATTTTTCTGCCTATTTCATAATCCAATCATATCCTATTTTCCATTCCAGGTCGGTTGCCATTGAGTACTGTTCAGAGGTTTCGCTTGTATCAGTTTCGCAGCATCAAATATTTTATGTGATTGGGTTGCCAACTCAATGCACAACCCTCCTCCTTCATCCAGGCTTGGGACTGGCTGGAGTGATCACTACTCAGAGTAACCAACTTCAGGCGGAGTTGTGCATGTTTAATACCAATGTATTAATCTCCAAAGATGCCGATTTTACTTCGGCAAAATATAGGGAATAATAATTAAATATTTTTAGTTATTATCTAGTCTATGTTGTTAATTTCCTTAAACAACACTATGCTGGAGAATCAACATATATGCCTAAACACCAGGAATTTATTAAATTGCTATGATTATCTTGTTCTTATGCAATGTTTTGAATTAATTTTATTGAAATAAGTTGTTTCATGAACAACAGCCTATGGGCTATAGCTAAGTCTTGTTATGAATTCCTTGTAGCATGACTTAGCTACAGGCTGTAATTCATGTTATAGGCTTAGGAGAACCAAAAACTGCACACAACTGTTTCTTTATAATTTATTTTACTGGTATCTCTTTGCAAGGTATACTGTTCTGGAATACTGCAGCAGGTAAATGTTTGACAATAATGTTGCTTCCTAATTGAAATTTACCATCTGACTGATTGAGCATCTCATATGCAAGTAGATCAAATATGAACTTGTTAATCACTATTCATCTCACTTTGTACATTCATATGCTGATCGGTTTTGGTTTCAAAGGTAGTAGAGGCTGTGAATATATTTGCTCTAATATCCCATCTGAATGTCCAACCTAGATTTTTCTTTTTCTGATCTTCTCTGAATAAATCTATCAAATTTACATACTATTGCTCTCCTAATAAACACAACCGTTCTGAACTTTCTGATTTCTTTCAAGTTCTCCAGAAATTTTCATGATCACAATTCCAACTGGCTTACTTTTTTCAAGTGCAATGATTCAACATGTAGAGATGCCATCACCAATAATTTCACACAAATTCTTCACACATTTACATAAATACCAGCTATTCCTAACAACTCTCCATAGTCTTGACTCTTAACTAACAAAGATACTGCTAGTACACTGTGGATATTAACTGTTCTCTAAGCAATTCAACCCAACCCAGTCTAACATTGATTTCTCCTTCCATGGAGCAACATTCACCTGTCTATTATTACAAAAATTCCAATTAGGATTATTTGTGTTTTATTTCCTCAGATGGATTATTGTTTCCAGTCTTCGATCTAAATATTTATCCTAACCACACTGCCAAAATATGCCAAAGATATAGAAACATTTATTCCCCATTCCAATTTTCATCCTGTATCTAAGCCTTCATTCTATAAGAATGTATCAAAACTGTTGAGGAGAAGAACCAAGCAGACTGCAACTGATTTTAATTCAAATTATCAGCACATTGATTCAAAGAACTTTTCCTCATATTCTTGCATTATGATCACAGTAAATATCTTCTTAGCAATTTAAACTATCGACACACAATTTCCCCTACAAAAAAGAGAGACTCTTCAGAATCTTGTTAATTTCAGAAGTCTTAGTCCTGACAGTATTTCTCCAACTGTTCTCCAACTCAGCACTCATTTTATGTCGTCATAAGAATGAGATAACATAATGTTTATATCAAACAATCCTACTGCTCTCACTTTACCTCTTTCTGAAGTGATGAAGAAATCCATTAACAATCAGTACAATCAATCCTTTGGTCTATATTCTATTTTTTGTAATGGCTACTGGCTTTCTTTCTGATTGCATATTATCTTATAATGATAAATGGATTGCAATTATTAAAATTTTCGACTGATAATGGGTTATGAGAGGATTTCCATTCTTTCACCTATTTTCTTTCTTCTATACATCAAGGTCTTCACGACTGCAAATCCAATCCACAGTTTGCCGATATTCAATGTCATTAGGCAGCACAATACTATTCTCTCTTATTTTTAAGCAAACCTTATGCTCAACAAAACTTCCATCATAATATATCTACATCTCATCATCATCATCATCAAATTCCTGTCATGTAACCTCAAGGGGTGTACAGGATATGATAGTACTACATGAAAAATTTACATCATTACTAACTTCCTATCTACAATTTTCCTCCAAATCAGTCTGTTACTCGTCAAGACTCCAATATTATTAGATCTTATATTTCTACCATCTAAGAGACTTTGTACAGTATCAATCCACCTATATCTTGATCTTCTTCTGGGTCGTTTTCCTGCTAACCTGGCAGAGAACACTTGTTTTGCTAATCTTTCCTCGCCCTTCTATTTAAGTGACCATACCACCTGAGATTAGCTCTGCTGACGCATTCCTGGATGCTGACAATGCCAAGCTCTTTCCTAGTATCCTCATTTTTAATATGATATTGCCATTGATGTCATCTGTTCAGAAATCTATCTAGATCTCTAAATTTGAATTCCCAAACCATCCTTCAATGGAATTCTGAGTTTGCTAACAGTGTCTGCGAGACTCGATCATCTTATTTTTTTGTAAAAAGAGTCTTACTTTTTCACAATGAACAAGATAATTGTCTCTTCTTGACTATATAAACATATAAACACTGCCTCCTCAGAATCCAACAAACATTAATGCTGTATAACTAACAAATTCT
This sequence comes from Typopeltis vanoorti, assembly GCF_054136105.1. NCBI lineage: Eukaryota > Metazoa > Arthropoda > Arachnida > Uropygi > Thelyphonidae > Typopeltis > Typopeltis vanoorti. The sequence continues at coordinate 36,498,259 of NC_143572.1, read as the reverse complement.
TCTTATCATAGAATATTGCTTATGATATAGGGTCATCATTTGGGATGATGACCCTAAGAATCGTCTAAACATTCTTAATTTAGTATAGAAGAAAGCAATTAGGATGATTAACAATTCATCTCTCATCAACTACTCCAGTCTTTCACACAGCTCATCAGTTTCTGATGCAAGTATTTCCCAGTCCTATCTACTGAAAAGGACTTCTTACAAAGAACAATCTGCAGGTTATTAAATTTAATGATAACAAGTTTCTTCTCTGTTTCTGTTTGAACAGGAAACAAAAAAAAATCATTTTTCAAAGAGATTTCTTAACTCAAAGAGCATTCATTAAATGTGTACAATACTATACAACCAAAAGTCTAATAAAGTCAACAAAACGTATTGCTTTTTACTACTTGAATAAAGATTTAATCAAAGCTAAACTTAGCATCTTTAACATAGTTCAAGAGTATGAAAGCTGCATAGATAAAGAGAATAAAGAACATTACATCTTTTCTACAAGATGTTAATTTCATGTAAACATAAAATTGGAGTATATTTCTAATGTTGTTCAAAGATATACTTATAAAAATAAAATTTATGTGTTGTAAAATTTTAAAAACTGTAAAAGAAACATGTAAAAGAAATTAGAATTTAAAAACTCCTATATCTTTTGCTCATTGCAACATGAGCATCATTCAGGGAGAGCACAAAGATTAGTAAAACATTAAAAATATGAATCACAAGAATGAGTCACATAGGATGAGAATACTTCCCTCTGAGTCACAGCTGAGTGAACAGGAGACTGTACTACAAGCATTTAAGGGAACCATGTATAGCTCAGTAATTCAAGGTTAACTAATAACTGATTAAAATAATAATATATATATTTATTAAAAAGTTATGATGATGACTTCCCAGAATCTTGAGACAGGCATGCAATCAGAGTGGTTAAGGTTAGAACGATGTCTCAGGGTTGCACAAGGTTCAAGGAACAGACAATCAAATTTAAATTTACTGTAGTGCAAAATCTTGGTTTGATTCCAAAGAACTATGTCTAGTGTCCATGGCATGGGAAACAAGACAAGAACCTTCTGATTCTAAAAATTTGATGTGATTATGTGTTCTTGCATAATCTTAACAGAACAGCTAGTCTATCCAAAGTAATATAGTGGTAATTTATTTCTAGTGGATGGTAAGAAAGAAGATAACTTCCAAGTTGTTTTGATGATGTTCAGAAGTTCCTTTAAGATTGGGTAAGGAAATACTTTTTACATCAGATTGTAAAATGAGTAGTCAGACAAGTTAACTTGTTAAAACTTTTGTTCTATAAAATTTAACATAGCTAATAAACATGTAGATAGTTGTACTTCAGTCCTCAAAACGGTTATAAACAAGATTAAGGGCTCTACCAAAGAAAAAGTGGATTCAGTATATACAATCAAACTTTAACTATAACAAAATCTGTTAAATTTAAATATAAAGCAACTAATACTGCATATCAACAAATTATCACATGGAACAGGCTGCAACATTAATAAAATAAAAATGAGAAACTTACTTCACTTTCAATGAAAAACTGAACAAGATCCCGGATTAAAGGAGTATTAATTGAACGTTTTTTCCCTCTCTTGGTACGTAGCCCTTGTACTGCCTCTTCATCTGGTTGAAACAATCGCTCATTTAAAAATTCTCCTGCAGCTTGAGCCACTGCACGATGAGAAGAATATACCAGTTCATATACATGCTCACAATCTTTATCTGTTAAAATTTCACGATGATACCTATTTGAAAGAAAAGAATTATCTGAGCAAGAGTTCTTCAAATAGAACATAATTTACTAACCAGATCAAAGAAGTGCATTTGACTACAAATGATACTGTTTTTACAATGTTCAAACTATTGTTTATTCACATTACCGAGTAAAATATTTTACTATCAATTATTATGACTTGATAAATATATTTTCATCAGTTTAGAAATACATTTAAATGTAGGAAGTATGATTCACAGAAAAGTGTAGGAAAATTTTATTACTAGTGATTACAAAATATAGTGTGAGATTTATTAAATATGTCCATTTACTTGAATTTAAATAAATGGTGAAAAAAGAGATGTAAAAAAAACAAGAGATGTAAAAAAAAATTATCCTTTGATGTTATTCTTTCATGAGATATATTTATGCACTGGAGAAAAAGAAAAACTTATCAAGAAGCTACAAAGAATATATGAGGAACTATCATCCATCATGAGTAAAATGCTTGCCTCACATGCTGTAGTTATGGACCATTTTAATCATGAACTAAACTGTTGGAAATTTATAAAATGTCTATTTCTTGAGGACCCAATACTGAAACATATTAGGAATTTTTTAAATGATGAGATAAAACTGCACAAGATATGAAAATCAGTAGTGAACATGGAAAAATTAAAAGCTTAAAATTAAAATAATCTGAGTATACTCAGGTTTTGGCCTATATGAAAATCAAGTGATAGGCATGTTGTAAAGCCAAGGTAAAACAACAGCATGAATAAAACAATAAATATGACTATACTTATAAATGAAACACTTCTTATTAGAATGAAGACCTTCATTCCCAATTCCAATCAAAACCCCCAAATACTATCCAAGCCTTAGTTTTCCGATGTGTACCAGGGCAGCCAAGAAAAATAAGCTCCACAAGATAAGAGCTCCAGCTTTGCATCAAGTCTATACTGAAGTTCATAACTGCTGGAAAAACACCACTGGTGAATCTAAAGCCAACTCTGAAATGAACAAGTATAGAAAACTTGTCTGTTGTCAAAACCAGTCAAAATTTTCTGGTCCCTTGCCACATATTACATGGTACATCATAACTTCACTTGGAAGGCAATCTTCTCCTCTAACCATTGTCAAGTACAAATCTTGTATACCAATCTGGCAACTACCCTAAATTACTATTATTCATTCTATTCCGAAAAAAAATAACATGATGATATTATCATGGTCATCAGACTATCACCTCATTGTGATAGTCCTCGCCCCAGTTCTCTCAAAAATTATATGCAAAATCATCAACAGCGAACTTTTTTTTTTTTCCCAAACATTCACAATCAGTGACTACCATTACAGATTCAATCCCTTTTAATCAGAATTAATCTAGTTAACACCACCTACCTTTGGACAAAAGCCAAAAAGGGTCGGAGAAAGGGTGGAGAGAATCTGATCTAATTTGGTGCAAAAATCTACTTAAACTACTATCAAAAAATTCAGCAACCTAGTCAAAAATGTACTAATGCCTGCAAGACTGCCTGAAAATAGTAGTGGTAATCTATCCAACCACTATCCTCAAATCAGACCCTATCAATGCACTCAGTTATGGCCAAAACTTTGCTATCGCACTCAGGTACCAACCAAAGATTTTGTGATCCAAATCGAGCATGGAATTTACAACCTTCCTACCAGTAAGGCCAACAATATTAGGCTTGATGTAGCCAATGTCATGTCACAGACTAAACCCCCTGAAAAGCACGCTGCCCAACAAAAAATTTAAAGCCTTCTACATCTCAGAAATAAGAAAAAAATAATAATCCTGAAAGTAGACAATGGCAATGCTACTGTCATTCTAAACTATACAGATTTTAATAAAATATGACTACCCTTCTTAAAGACTGGTCCACCTACCACCAACTAAATTATGACCCCAGCTACACATGGATCACAACCATCCATAGACTCCTAAAAATGTCACTACCTGGCTGGCAGATGTGACTAACAAACTAAAATCTTACAATTCCAAATCCCCCCCCCTCCTCCAGTATTTATGGATGGCCAAAAAATCCATAAAAAGGATGTACCACTATGCCCAATTGTAAATGGCATTGACTCATCCACCTACAAACTAGCCAGAATGCTTTCTCAAACCACCTCATTACACATAAAAAAATTCAGCCCATTTTAAGTTCAGTATACAAAAGACCTCATGCTCTGCAACACTAACCTAATGGTCAGTTTCAATATCTCCTCCTTATTCACAAATCCTCCATTTAAAGACATCCTGCTCTTATCCAAGCAGAATTTCTTCCTGATATCTCAGCAGTTTCACGGTTCACCATGAACTAAGGCTATTTTGGCAAGGAAAATTCTGCAAACAAATAAAGGGTGCAGACAAAGGCTTCTTTTCCCCTTGGCTAACTTTTTCATGGAAACATTTGAAAAGAATGCCCTTTATCCTACCCCCCATAAACCAACTATATGGCTACACTATGTAGACAATGTGTTTGCAATATGGCCTGGACACCTTATACACTTTCCTATCCCATCTGAACAGCCAACTTCCAAGGATACAATTCATGACAAAAATAGAAAGTGACAGACTACCCTTCCTAGATGTCCTAGTTACAAGACAAAATGGAACTCTGACCTTTACAGTCTACAGAAAACAAACCCACCCACTCACATATCCATCAACAGTCACATAACTACCCCGCTCTCCTCCCAACAATTTGGAACTATAAAATCATAGTCCACTGGGCAAAATTAATTTGTTCTGATAACACTGCACTCACCACAGAACTCACTCACATAAAAAACTTTCTTGGCCAATCCTTTCTTTTAGTGTTACATGATGATCAGCATTCATTTTTGAAATTATGGATTCTACAACTGTGTTAAAATAACTCTTTTTATTATCCCGACGTTTCGATCTTCATATCAAGATCATCATCTGGAGCATACATAAATATACAAGACAAGCTGCGTTACATTTCAAACCGTAAGCTAGAAAAACAATGATTTGATCACATGCTACTCACTGGCATGACCTCTAGTGAAAAAGAAAATAAATAAATAAAAATAATAATTACATCAAGCTAATTTAATTTTTGATTACATGAATAAACATTCTTGCTTACAGATGGTTTTCCTTCCAGTAACAGTGGTGTCCTATTTCTATTATTACAATTGTTAATTTTGATTTAAAAAAAATAAAAATAAATAAATAAATATTTATAAATAACAACATGGATAAACTTTCTTATAGATTTTTTTTTTTTCCCCCTTAACAGTGATGTCCTATTTTTCAGTATTAAAGTTGTTATTTTAGATTTAGGATGCTGGATTTTCTAGGGTCCTGTTTATAGTTGTTCTTAGAGAGGAAGGATTCCTCTGTTTACATCTGTTAGCAGACCATGCTCTGGATATCTGGCACAGGATCTGTTGAAAAAAAGCCACCCAACTCCACTGAAGCAAATTTAAATTCAAGATGCTTTTCCTCGAATCTGCTGCAGCTCTTACCAACTATTCCAATCCAAATGGTTGTATCAAATTGCCTCTCATATGGGAAAACCTCATCAGCATACATTCAGCCCAAAAAAGTGAATAGGTGGTGACATAATTATAGGACTGTTGGACATCCTGTATCTCTCCTGTTCCATTTTTGGATTACTGAAGTGTACCTGTGTGCACATGTTTGATACCTCTCTAAAGATGGCAATTTAACTTTGGAAAAATATAGGAAGTAATAATTAAAATAACTGTCAGCTCTATATTGTCAATTTCCTGAAACAACAAAATGCATGAGAATCAACGTATAGGCCTAAATACCAGGACACTAAAAGAACTATTATCTTATGGTTTATCATCCGATTTTTGCAACTGGACTAGGAATCTGTGTATAGCATTTTTCTTGCCAAACGAAATAGCCTGAGTTGATAGTGAACTGAATGAGGGCCAAGATATCAGGAGGAAATATGGCTTTAATGAGGTCTAAGGTGTCTTTGAGTGGGACATTTGTGAATAGAGAGCAGACATCAAAATTGACCATTATGTCAGTGTGCTGGAATGTGAGCACTTTGCTAAACGTTTGGCTAATTTGTATGTTGGTGAATCGATGCCATCCAATAGGATACAATGGCACATTTTGTTTCAGGATTTTTGATATCAGGTGGGGGAGAGGCAGTTATATGGTTTTAGTTTGTCTTCTGAAGGGATCTACAAACTCGGTTTGTTTATAGACCCCTTTTAAGAGGCCTACAAACAGAGGAGAAAGTCATGGGTTCTCCACTTTCTCCACCCTTGGGCCAACTACTTCATGGAGAAAAACCCTTAAACTCTTACCCACATAAATCCACTGTCTGGCTACGTAACATAGATGTGTTCTTCATTTGGTCACATGGCCTGGATCCGCTCAACATTTTTTAACACATCTAAACAATCAACACTCCAGGATTCGGTGTTAGAAAGGAAAACAACAACATTCCCCATTCCTAACTCTCTAATTACATACCAGCCTGGTATGTAATTAGATCTGGCATTCTCTATTTAGAGAAAACCCACACATACTGGTAGATAATTCACACCACCAATCTCCCAATGGTGAGATTATAAAAACCTTATATAACAGGGCAAAATTAATCAGTTCTGAGAGCAGTGCCCTAACTACTGAACTTGACTATATTCTCAACATTTTCTTAGCTAATGGCTACAATCCCACCCCAAAAAATATTGAAACCCTGTAACTGCAGCCCCCCTCCTGTTCAGAGTAGATAATACACCAAATCTATCACCATTCCATAAATGTGGGGCACATTTGAAAAATTAACAAAAATCCTAAGGAAATACAGCTTTACAAAACTTACAGATCACATAAAAAATTAGCATCCCTTATCTGAATTACTGAAATGGGTTGGCTAAGAAGATTACTTGGAGTATCTCTGCTGGATAGACTAAGAAATGAAGACATAAGGAAATGACAAACAAAAAAGAACAATAGACAAAATCCAAGAAAGAAGACTGACCAGAATAGACACAAAGTTTACTAATTAAAGCCTCATATACGAGGGTGGTCTAAAAAAGTTCTTCGACCTAACAATGAAAAAAGGAATTTATAATTTCAAAATTATTTTTATTTTTCACCATAATCTCCCTTAAGATTAATACATTTATTCCAGTGATGCTCCAGCACCATTATCCCATCCCTGTAGTGGTTCTCAGTAAGATCTGCAAAATACCCCTCTAAAGCTGCAATCACCTCTTGATTTGAAGAAAAAAGCTGACCAGTGAGGAAGAGCCTTAGTTTTGGGAAGAGACAGAAGTCAGAGGGAGCTAAATCTGGGGAATAGGGTGGATGTTCCAACAATTCATAGCACAGATTCCTTAATTTTCCCATTACCAAAACACCTTTGTGGTCAGCTGCATTGTCCTGATGAAAGATGATTTTTTTTTCTTCTGGGAACCGGGTCTTTTCTCACGAATTTTTTCATCTAGTCTGCTTAAGATTGGAATAATATTCCCCAGTTATTGTTTTACCCTTTTCAAGATATTTAATAAACAAAATGCTTTTAGCATCCCAAAACATTGATGCCATGACATTTCCTGCTGTAAAAGAAACTATACATATCAATGCTATACATATAATTTTGATTTATAATCAAATGCATTTTTATAAATTAATTCTTTTTAAAAAGTTAAAAAACTACGTGCAGTTTGTTCAAGTCTGACAACATCGTCCTAAGTATATATGGCTCAGCCAGATTAATAAATATTTCATTCCTTTCTCGAAAGAAGTGTTGGAAGTCCACCAGAACAAGTCAAATGGTGAGATGAGTGTTGCAATGTTCATATGTAGGTGGGTTATCAACCTTCATTAGATAAGAATGTAACCATGTGGAGCTAGCAATAACTTCCTTTCTCCTGTTTCTATGTTGACAGAAGTGCTAATGCTTAATTTCAGACTTAATCTCATGCAATTTATTTGTCAGTGTTTCCCACCATGATTAATTAACTTTTCTTCTGTTATTAACTGTCAGTCTGCATATGACTGACAAACAATATAGAGAAAGTATGAGCTGATCTGTCAAGTACACCTGCAGTCTCATTTTCCTTAATTCCAATGTGGTTGGGAATACAGGTACGACCAAACATTAACATTAAGGATCTTCATTTTTACAATAGTTGTAAAACATCATAAACTGGATGTGGATTGTACACAGGAGAGATGGGCAGTAAAGAACTTAATGAGTCAATATAAATTGTACATTTTTTGTAGTGGTTTTCTGTTATGTATACAAGCACAAGATGGATGACATGCAGCTCAGGTGTATAATTACTGCATTCAAGCAGGATCTGACTGGATATAATACAGACAGGACAAACAGCTGGACAACTAACAGAGGTCTCAGATCCTGAACCGTCAGTATGCGTGAATTAAGAAATCTGATCACTCTGTTCTGCATGCATTAAACAATTGCAGGTAGACTGATGATGACGAAAACTGCACTCCATCGTGCAGCTTTTCGCTGCACCAGCGAAAAGCTGCACGATGGAGTGCAAACTTGTGATTGAGAAATGCTATTACACTCAGTGCAGATAGTACCAATAGCTTACAATCTCTTTCACACATCAAAACGAGTGAATAATGTGTGCAATACTAACTTCCCAACAGAGAAAAAAAAATACTAGTCCACGTATGATGTTTAGGAAAAGACACCATTTTTAGGACATAGTTAAGAGAACTGTTTCTGAAGCAGACCGAGTGAGCCAATATGTTTCAACATAAAAACTTCAAATAGGCATTGCACAAAATGCTCAAGTAGCTATTTGTACCCTGATGATGGATAGGATTCAATCATAAGAGGATACTCTTCTATGAAGAACAGCAGACTTGGGATCCATAATCAAGCTTTGAATGAAAAGCAGACGATAAAGGTGAAGCAAGGAATTTACATTTTCTGTCAAAAATGAGCTTCTGTTGCTACTGGAATAATAGTTTGTCTCATCCTTAACTCTGAGTCTGGCCGAAGGTGCATTTTCAACAGAAGTAGTGAGACACTTACTGAAAACTTAAACCTGTTACTAAGAGCCCATGAGCAGATACAATAGACTGCATGTTGAAAGTGCCTTTCGATGATCCTCATGTTACAAGAATGACAGTAAATTGTGAAGCCATTAACATATAGAGCACTGATTACAGTGGGAGCAAACTGTTCAGTGATCGAGTTAACTCTGACAGCAAAGAGTGTTACACATAAGACAGAATCTTAGGGAAGACCCTCTTCTTGAAATGGCAGGGATAATGTGCTTCCCACTTTTTAGAGACACTGTTCTTCCCACTTGGGAAGAACAGTGTCTCTAAAAGCCACATTATGAGTCAGAGAGAAGATCACTGCTTTCTAAACATCAGAGAAGTCTAGCATTTATCATTTTAAATTGTACATGTTTTGGTCATAAAGTATTACAAAATAAAGATTTATTCTCGTAGATAGGCTTATACGTTGGTTATGCATTTCTAAATAACTTAGGGAATTGAAACAACGTAGATACGAATATAAATTAAATAATACTTTAATAGATATTTCCGATATTTCGGCAATGTCTCATTGCCATTTTCTAAAGGAACTTACAGAAAATTAGAAATTAGAACTTACAAATTAGAAAACTTCACAGCCTCCTTAAGAAAGTCACTTCTTGGCCTGTAGAAGTTACCAACAGATTAAAACCGTTTAACTCTATACCCCCCCCCGTATTTACGGACTCCCAAAAATACATAAAGAAAATGTGCCATTACGTCCCATAGTGGATGGCATTGATTCCCCCACATACAAATTAGCTAAATATTTGGCCAAAGAGCTCACACACTATACTGGCAACACACCATCACACATAAAAAACTCAGCCCACTTCAAAGCCAGCATAGAAAACCTTACACTCCAACATAGTGACATAATGGTCAGCTTCGACGTCTCCTCCTTATTCACCAATGTCCCACTCATGGAAACTTTAGAGCTAATCCAAGCTAAATTTTCTCCCGATATCTCAGCCCTATTTCAGTTCACAATGAACTCAGGCTATTTCGTTTGGCAGGGAAAATTCTACAAACAAATAGAGGGGACAGCCATGGGCTCACCACTCTCCCCACCCTTAGCCAATTTCTTTATGGAGACCTTTGAGGAAAAAGCCTTAGCCTCTGCCCCACAAAAACCAACCATATGGCTTTGCTACGTTGATGATGTGTTCGCTATTTGGCCACATGGCTCTGAAACACTCCTCTCCTTCCTCACACACTTAAACAACCAACACGCCAGAATCAAGTTCACCCTGGAAAAAGAGGAAAACAACTGCCTCCCCTTCCTAGACACACTAGTCACCCGCCAGCCTGATGGAACTTTGGTTTTCTCAGTTTACAGAAAACCCACCCATACAGGCAGATACATCCACCAACAATCTCACCACCCCCCCTCACAACAATATGGAGTGGTAAAAACACTATACAACAGGGCTAAACTAATCTGTTCTAACGACACAGCCCTTAACACTGAACTAAATCACATCCTAAACACTTTCTCAGCCAATGGCTACCCCCCCCCCAAAAAAAATCCAAAAAATATTAAAACCTACAAACCACAGCCCCCCTCCTCCCCCCTCCACAAAAAAGATTACTCTAAATCCATAATCATTCCCTACATTCGAGGCACCTCAGAAAAAATTACCAAAATTCTAAAAAAACATGACCTCACCTCCTGTTACAGACCTTACAGAAAATTGGCATCCCTTATCCGCTCTACCAAAGACCAACCACTTCCCCTAGACCTACCTGGTGTATACTAGGTCCCTTGCAGTTGTAAACTGTCGTACTTTGGCCAAACAGGCAGGACAGCGAATATCAGAATTTCTGAACACAAGGACTACATCCGGTTTTACAAATATAGCCATTCTGGTCTTGCAGACCATGCTCTGGATACTCGCCACAGAATACGGTGGAAGAAAGCAAAAATAATACACCGGAGCAAATATAAATTCCAAAGATTATTTATGGAATCAGCCTCTGCCCTAAGAAACTCTCCAAACCTCAACAAATTTGGTTGTATGCGACTGCCCCAAATTTGGGAGGCATACATCAGCAGACCTTCAGCCCAACGGCCAAGAATGCCTACTTAGCCCACCAGAGGGCACCATCAGGACTTCTAGGAGAAAGATAGCTTCATATCTTCATTTCCAGTTACTGTATTGTTAGGGCCTGTGTGCTCCTGCCTTTCTGTAAGTTCCTTTAGAAAATGGCAATGAGACATTGCCGAAATATCAGAAATATCTATTAAAGTATTATTTAATTTATATTCGTATCTACGTTGTTTCAATTCCCTAAGTTATTTAGAAAAGATTTATTGTTACATAGACCATATATTTATAACGTACTTAAGCTCTTACAAATTGCCTACCGGTTTCGCTAGTAACTGACTAGCTTTCTCAAGGCTTGCATAGTACAAAAAAAGTAAATGCAAAAAAAGGTTTAAAAATACAAAGAACCGTTAGTACCTGTTAGGTAGCTATGGTGAAACGTTCGCGTGACATAACTACTCAGCATCATGAACATGCGTTACATGCAAACGCGTAATATGATTATTTGCATACTGCAGCTCTGTTGAACTGAGGGAGTTAATTAGATTTTTCCAGGTATCGTTCAGAATGGCCCCTTAATTTCTGTTTAGGTTACTTCCCGTACATAGTACAACTGCCGCTTCTTTAAATACGCTATGTCTGTAATCCTCGTCTACATAGGGCATGGAGCTGTTATTCCAGTCTATAGTGTGGTTCGAAGTTGAAAAGTGATGTGCCAATCCTGAGGTGATCATTCTGTTGTGATTAACATCGCCTACATGTTCTTTCTGTCTTATTTCCAGGCTTCTCAAAGTCTGTCCAATGTAGGAAAGACCGCACATGCATGGAATATTATACACACCTGGATATTTATAAAATGGCACACTGTCTTTAGGAGATCTTAGGACCTGTCTTATGCTATTTGTTGGTTTAAATACAACCCTGATGTTAACAGAATCAATGCACTCCATAATAAAATAAAATTTACTCTAGAAGTAGAAAATAACGAACTGCTACACTTCTTGGACTTACTAATAAAAAGACAAGGAAACAGTATCAAACTGTTGATTTACAAAAAACCAACGGACACTGGAAGATATCTACATTACTCTTCTAACCATCATAGGTCACAGAAACACAGCATCATCCACATGCTAAGAAATCGAGCTAGAAAATTTATCTCTGACGAGGAAGAAGTTCAAACAGAACTGTCTCAAATAGCTACAACTCTATCACAAAATGGTTATCCTAGACACATCATCAACAAATTTCTATACAAAGATAACCAACAACAAAGAACAGTCGCCCAGCAAATCTCAACAGCAGTCATCCCCTTTATAGGTTCAACTTCCACAAAATTTGCAAGATTGTTAAATACACATAACATCAGGGTTGTATTTAAACCAACAAATAGCATAAGACAGGTCCTAAGATCTCCTAAAGACAGTGTGCCATTTTATAAATATCCAGGTGTGTATAATATTCCATGCATGTGCGGTCTTTCCTACATTGGACAGACTTCGAGAAGCCTGGAAATAAGACAGAAAGAACATGTAGGCGATGTTAATCACAACAGAATGATCACCTCAGGATTGGCACATCACTTTTCAACTTCGAACCACGCTATAGACTGGAATAACAGCTTCATGCCCTACACAGACGCGGATTACAGACATCGAGTATTTAAAGAAGTGGCAGTTGTACTATGTACGGGAAGTAACCTAAACAGAAATCAAGGGGCCATTCTGAACGATACCTGGAAAAATCTAATTAGCTCCCTCAGTTCAACAGAGCTACAGTATGCAAATAATCATATTACGTGTTTGAATGTAACGCGTGTTCATGATGCTGAGTAGTTATGTCACGCGAACGTGTCACCCTAGCTACCTAACAGGTACTAACGGTTCTTTGTATTTTTAAACCTTTTTTGCATTTACCTTTTTTTGTACTATGCAAGCCTTGAGAAAGCTAGTCAGTTACTAGCGAAACTGGTAGGCAATTTGTAAGAGCTTAAGTACATTATAAATATATGGTCTATGTAACAATAAATCTTTATTTTGTCATTTATCATTTTCTCCATTATCTTACAAAGATAGCTAATCAGACTTATACCATGAATTGGAAACTCCTCAGTAATTATTCTGTTGTATAGTAAGAGGTCTTCCACTATCTTCTGTACAATGCTCTATCACTGTACAGCTCTACCTCATTTGTAGAAAAGTTGAGCAGCTGTTTCTCTTGTTTTTCTTTCAATATCAAAAATTCAGGAGGATAGGAAGTTGTATTCTGCAGAGATTCTGGCAAAGCTTTACTCCAAAGTGTCTATAACTGCTTTGAGTTCAAAGTGGAGGATCTTTACCTGTACATTTCACATTGGTTGTGTATGAATTGTATGACTGATAGATGTAAAAATGCAGTCCATGAGTGTTTTTGATTCTGATGTTTAACATATGTTTTGGCCTAAACACATTTAAGGATTTTTTTTTTCTTTTTCCCCTGTGCTCCCTGGCTTTGGATATTGTGTAAATTGAGAAGTTTTTGGAACTGCAGCTTTTCCCTGGATGACACATGATCTGTAACATACATCATTGCTTCAGTGGTAAGTCTTTGGCTGACTGCTTCAACAATAAATTTTGCAAGATGGGAAAAAGGTATTCCATATAGGATAACAACTCACAAGGAGTGTAGGAGAACACTGTTCCTTTGAAAATATAGTGCAAAATCACTTCTATATGCAGTATCTTTGACATCCAACATGTAGAATGGAAGAACATCGTAAGATCCATAGCAGAATACAAATGGACAGACTTATGGCAGAAGATATTACAAAAAGGAAGATGTCATTAGTAGCAAGCATACACTCAATGAGATACAGCCTTATGCATTCATGTTGCCAGGGAGTACTTCACAAAGTGTTCTGTCCATTAAAGTTACCCATAAAAAGTATGGGCTGAGGCAATATATGATTCTCAAAGCAAAATGATTTAACTCAGAATCCAGTGATAAATAAATGAAACATAACTGTAATAAGAATTCCCATTGACAGCCAAATGGCTACCACTTCTAGAACAGTATTAAGCTTGACACACTTAAAAGGGATGTGACTGCCCACTAGGATATGACTAGGATGGGACCATGATCTTTAGTTCTGTCTTTTTGCCTTAAGGGGAGGTCCTCATGTAGCTTTATATGTTTCACAAAAACAGACTGGTTTGTGTTTCAGCAGAAGAACCTTAATATCATCAATATTTTTGACAGATTCCATGAAAATTCCACTGAAAGGATATTCCTATTATTTTTTTTCTTGATAAGTGGATTCTCATTCAGTGGGATCATTTTAGGAGGTGCATTCGAGCGAGACCATGCTAAGTCAGGCGATTAATGCACTCAAAAAAAAAAAAAAAAGCATTCATGATAGTAAAGTTCTGGTATACTGAAATTATCATCATCATCAAATTCCTGCCATGTACCCTCAAGGGGTGTACAGGATATGAGAGTACTACATGAAAAATTTACATCATTACTAACTTCCTATCTACAATTTTCCTCCAAATCAGTCTGTTACTTGTCAAGACTCCAACATTATCAGATCTTATATTTCTATCGTCTAAGGCACTTTGAACTGTATCAATCCATCTATATCTTGGTCTTCCTCTGGGTCGTTTTCCTGCCAACCTGGCAGAGAACACTTGTTTTGCTAATCTTTCCTCTCCCATTCTATTTAAGTGACCATACCACCTGAGATTAGCTCTGCTAACGCATTCCTGGATGCTGACAATGTCAAGTTCTTTCCTAATATCCTCATTTTTAATATGATATTGCCATTGATGCCATCTGTTCATGCCTCTAATCTTTCTCAGGACTCTCATATCTGCGGTCTCTAGTCTTTGGCCAAGTGTTTTACTTCTGAACCAGCTCTCAGATCCATAAGTTAAAACCGGTTTGAACACTGTATACAGCTAATTTAGTGTTCCGACTAATTTCTCTCTTATTCCATATGAATTTATTCAATTGACTTCCCACCATACCAGCTTTGCTGATTCTGTTGTCTATTTCTATATTTAATTTACCGTCTTCAGTAAAAATCGTGCCTAAGTAACTGAAATGTTTTACTTGTTCCACAGGTTCTCCATTCACAACACAGTTGACATTTTCAATAATTCTGCCTATTTTCATTGTCTTTGTCTTTTTATTGCTGACCTTCATACCATATCTATTACAACAGCTATTCAATTTAGTCAGAGAATCTTGCAGACTTGTAGCGGATTTATTTAGAAGTATAACATCATCCGCATAAAGCAAAGAGCTGACATTAACATCTCCAATTTCGATATCAGGTTTAATACCACTTTCCTTCATAATGTGATCCATATAGATAATGAATAACAGCGGGGATAATGTACATCCTTTTCTCACACCAGATTTAACATTAAACCATCTTCCTGTACTTCCTTCAATTCTAACTGCTGACTTACAACTCAAATAAAGACTAAGTATTGCTTGATATAATGCCCCATTGACACCATATAACTGCAGCGTATCGAATAGCTTCTCTCTTGGCACCTTGTCATATGCCTTTTCCAAATCGACAAAACTTAAATACAGATCTTTGTTATATTCCCATGCTTTCTCGACTATTTGTCGTAAAGTGAAGATCTGATCCTGACAGCCTCTATTCGGCCTGAATCCAGCTTGTTCTTCACCAAGCTTTTCTTCCACAATTCTTCTCAACCGTTTCTCAAGTATACTTGCATAGACCTTGCCAGGAACACTCAGTAGGGAAATACCTCTGTAATTCTCACATTCAGTTTTATTTCCCTTTTTATATATGGGTACTCTGAGAGCTCTACTCCAATCATCGGGAATTCGTCCCTCAGTCCAGGCTTTCTGAACTATGCAGTGCAGCCACTGTAAGACTCTTATACCACCATACTTCAGCATTTCTGGTCGAATATCATCTACTCCTGCTGCCTTTCCACATTTCAAGCCTTTGATGGCTTTTTCTACTTCAAGTATGGATATGTATTCCTGACTGCATGCCTGGTCAGTGTTTTTTTTATCACTGTGCTGTCATCACTGCTTGTTTCATTTAGCAGTTTTTCAAAGTAATTACTCCATACTTCAAGGATACCTTTTTCTCCTGTTTTCATGTCACCTTTATCATCTCTAACTCCTTTTACAGCACTCTTTCCTCCGTTCCTAAACTTCTTCAACAACCTCCAGAATATTTTGCCACCTTCTTGATATTTATTTTCTATATTCTTGCCAAAGTCCTCCCATGACTTTTGTTTATCTAGTTTTACACGCTGTTTAGCTTTCTTACATTTGTCTCTGTATTCTGTGAGAGTAAAAGCTGACTTATTTGACAGGAACTTTTGATATGCTTTCTTCTTTTCCTTCACTGCCTCTTTAACTTCCTGTGTCCACCAGGGAGTTCTGATTTTTTTATCCTTGCACACAACCTCACCACATGCCTCTCTGGCAGAATCAATAAATGTTTTCTTCAGAGTTTGCCACTGAATCTCCAAGGTTTGATTCCTGTTCTCAAACTCTTTCATTTTCTTTTCAATAATCTTTGTGTATTTTAGTCTACAGTTCACATCTGAGAGCTGCTCAACTTTTATTCGCTTTAAAACTTTCTTACAAGTTATTCTTTTCAATATGAAATTCAATTTTATCCTGCTCAAGACTAAATAGTAATCACTTCCAATTTCAAATCCTCTGTACACTCTGGTGTCCTGCACCAGGGAGAAAACATCACTATCAACAATAACATAGTCAATGAGACTTTTCTTATTCCTAGCCTCTTCTCTCCATGTGAATTTGTGCACATTTTTGTGTTGGAACATGGTGTTAGTAATAACCAGTCCATGTCCTGAGCAGAAATCCAACAGATATTTGCCATTATTATTAGCTTTGCTCTTTTCTCCAAATTTTCCCAAAATATTTTTATATGTCTCACAATCATTTCCTACTCTGCTATTCAGATCCCCAACAAGGACCAACTTTTCCTTTTTCATTGTGTCAGTTGCTTTTTCTAAAGCATCAAAAAATTCCTCCACTTCTACCTTAGTAGAACCTTCTGTGGGACCATAGGCACAAATAAGTCTTATTGTCCAGTTCCCAATTCTCATATTTGCCCACATTACTCTACTTGAGACTGACTGCCATTCAAGAAGATTAGCCTCATATTTTGTGTTGAATACTATGGCTACTCCTTTTCCTTGATTGTCATTGCCTGAATATAACATTTTGTATTTATTGCTCAGAAAGATCTCACCAGTTTTGGTCTTTTTTGTTTCAGTCACCCCTATTATGTCGATCTGGTACTTATCTAATTCCTCAGCTAGCTCCATTTCTTTGCCATTCAGGCTTCTTACATTGATAGTACCAATGTTTAACTCTGGTGATGTTGAGTTGGGGTTTGTTTTCAGATTTGTTCCAGTAGCTGACTTTTCGCTGTTCGCCCTGGTTCCCTGGCGAAAACAATGGGGGCCTTGTTTAACCGGGCGATGCCCCAGCCGGCATGAAATTTTGTCATGTTGTACCATCATTTTTTATTTTATTTATTTTATTTTTATTATATAGCTGTTATTAATAGATCTAGTTTTCTAAAAACAGAATACTAAGGAAAAGAATCCTCTCTCTCTTTGAGGAGAAAAGAAAGAATAGAAAAAGTTGAAATTTACCAGTATGTTTTGATGTTTTAATAATGCATGCAAGTAGCATTCCTCCAATTAAGAAAAGAAATAAATATTACTTATTAATTACCTAAATATTACTTCTGGATTTCATTAAAAAAAAAATTCATTTCTCTGTAAAACAAGTTTATTTTTGCTTGGAACATAATTGCAGGCAAACTTGATTGTGTGTGTGTGTGAATTTTAGTGAAGTGATCAATAATTTTTTTGTAAAGAAATCTAAGTTCCAGTTTGTTTTGTAGCATTATACGAGGCATGTCCAGAATTTACTGCCAAATAATATATGGGAGAGGGGTCACACATGCATAGAAGTTTCATGCTCAGTCATTCATGAAAGTGCAACAGAAAAGCTGGGGTATAAGAAATTGTGTGTCAGATGGGTCCCAAAAATGCTGATTGATTGGTTGGTTGGTCTATGGTTTACTGGTACAAGAAAAGTCATACTCTGCCATAGCAAAGGTTACAGCAGTATATAAATAGTTAAAGATAAATTAATAAATAACATGTACAAAAATTAAGTTAAGCAATGCAGTATCTACATATAAATAAAATTACAGTCAAATGCATTTGTACAAATTAATTTTTTGTAAAAGGTTAAAAATATCATGCAATCTCTCTGAGTCTGATAACATCTGCCTGAGCATATTATGACTTGGCTAGATAGGTAAATATTTCATTCCTCTCTCGTGTAAAGTGCTGGCATTCTACCAGAACATGACAAATAGTAAGATGCTTATTGCATTTTCACACACAGGTAGGTTATCAGTCATCAGTAAATAAGAATGTGTAAGATGACTGGGACCTATGCAGAGCCTAGCAAGAACAACTTCCTCTCTTCTCTTTTTACATTGATTAGATCTAATGCCAATCCAGGCTTGATGTCATGTAATTTGTTTGTCAATGCTTCTTGCCACAATGACTGCCAATGAACAAATAGTTTTGATCTTATAAACTGTTCTGTAATCTGTATATGGTACTGTCAAACAATACGTGGAGAAAGTATGAGCTGATCTAGCAGTTGCATCTGCCTCATTTCCCTTAATTCCAATGTGGCTGGGAATCCAGCACAACCAAACATGTAAATTTAGGGGTTTTCATTTTGCACAACAAGTGTAACACCTAACACAGCACAGGATGTGGATTATACATAGGAGAGGGAAAAGCTAGCCTGTAAAGAGCTCAAAGAGTCTATATAAATTACACACAAGTGCAAGCTGAATGGCATGCACCTCTGCTGTATAATTACTGCAATCAGGTGGGATCTGGTTGGAGACAGTAATTTCACAGCAGCACGGCCAACACAGACGTCAGTTCTTGAGTTATCAGTATAGATGGGCAAGAAATTAGAGTGGGCTGCTCTCTGTGTGCATTAAACAATTGCAGGTAGACAGATGATGGACTATGAGACTTCTGTAGTTGACAGAGTGAGAGGCTGCAGGATGGAGGAAAGGGATGCTGTTGTGTTTGATATAAGCAATGTTATCAATATTCATGCCAACAGCTTGCATAGTCTCTTGAAGACGCATACCAAAAGGACATATGGCAGTCTAACATAATATTGGCTGATGTGCATAAAAACAGTAACAAGTAAAAATTAGCTCAAAAATTTTGTAGTATTATGAAAATGAAGGAGATGAACTTTTTTCTCGTATTGTGACTGGTGATGAAACATGAATTTCATGTACAAACATCAAGTCAAGACAAGAATCAATGCAGTGGTGCCATTCAACATATCTGAGAGCAAAAAAAAAAAAAAAAAAAATTATGGCCACCGTCTTCTAGGATCAAAAAGGGATCTTGCTCGTTGATCTTCTTCGATGAGGAACCATTAATTTTTGTGCTCACTCTTTTCACCAAATCGTCTGTCATTATACTTGACCAGCCACTGTGCTCTTCATCTTGAACGTTATTGCACCTTTCTTTAAACAAATGAAGTCATTGCATTACTAACCTTACTGTCACTCATTATGTTGGATCCATAAACCTTAAAAAAGTCAGTGAATTTCTGCAATACTACTGTTTTCTGCCAACAAAAACTTTATCACACCACGAACCAATAATTTATTTGTAGAAGACAACAAACAATAATGGAATGACAGTAAAATGGTCAACAACTCACTAATGCACAATCCCTCTCCCATATACCATCTGGCAATAAATTCTGAAAAGACCTTACTTTCTGGATGCACCTTGTATAATGTTTTATGGTGAAGAAAGATCTCCAAATAATGTCCACCTTTTTTTTGGAGGAGGAGATAAAAAGTGTTACTGCATAATTAGACAAACTATATTTTTATTACGTGGGCTGTTCAATAAGTAATAAGACTAATTTTATTGTGGCGAAACCACTCATCACAATATTAATTTCCGTGGAATAAAGAAATATTGCTGTCTGTATTAACAAAACAGGTTGATAGATGGCATATACCGGCTGATGTGCCAGAGTGTCACGTGACTAAACACAAGTGCTCATCGGTGTGCCTACGAGGCACGACCAGTCTTCAAAATGGAAGCGTCCTTGGAACAGCGTTATGCGATTAAATTTTGTGTGCTTTGCAAAAATTGGCATCGGACACTTTTAACATGATACGCGAAGCTTTTCACGATGAAGCAACGTCGAGGGCAAGTGTTTTTTGCTGGCATAAAACTTTTAAGGAAGGCAAAATGTGGAAGATCTTGAACGTGAGGGAAGACCTTCAACGTCCATCACAGAGACAATGATCAACACAGCAGCGATTATCATCAAGCACGTCAAAAGGAAGCGTCCATTGCTGAAGAATGGCTTCTTATTGCACCACGATAATGCAAGGCCACATATTGCTGGTTGTGTAGTGGACGTTTTGCAGAAGAACAACACAGATATCCTACCACACCCTCCATAAAGTCCTGATCTCGCACCATGCGATTTCTGACTGTTTCCTCAGTTCAAGAAACCACTAAGAGGCTGCCATCTCGAAAGCAACAAAGCATGTGTAAAAGCTGCGGAGGCAGTTTTCAAAGAACTCTCAAAAAAAGGACTTTCACATGTGTTTAAGAAGTGGACACAATGTTGGACAAATGCATCGCGTCTCATGGTCTTCGAAAAAGACCATGTAAATTATGACAATTAAAGGTAATCTGTTTTCTGTATAAATATAGTCTTATTACTTATTGAACAGCCTACGTAGTTTCATTATTTAAATTTGTATTACTTTTAGCAAGTGAATTAGTAATTTTTTTAACAATATTTAAACTGTGAATTTGCTGATTTGCACTTAAGAAACTGCTAGAAAAGAAAGTTTAAGTGATTGTTGGGAAGGGAGGGAGGAAAGAGTGGAGCTTTACATTGCAAAATAAATAAATGCTGGCCTTTTGGCTGAAGAACCAAATCCTGATGTGGATATAGGTATCTGTGAATGTCTTCAAGATGGCAGATAAATTTCATCACCTAATGGGAGACGATTACCCTGCTTATTGGAGCCCTGAAGTAGCTTGTAAAAGTTTCATGTTTGGTCTCTAGAGGAGGATTCCAGATTCTGGAAAAATAAAATGACTGTAAACTCACCCATGGTACTTAACATACTATATGTTTAAAACTTTTGTGGGTGGAAGTTGCACAAAAATAAAATGACTCCAATGTGAGTTATACAACTCGTATTGGCATCATTTTTCACAGATATTTTTTGTAGTTTTCACAACCTAGATGTTACACAGATATGGTTAGATATCATGTAACTCACTGTACATAATAAATTATATCACATATATATTTGGATTTATGCCTTCCATAGTTTACTTACTTGTGAATGCTTATTACTAACTTTACAGCATGGACAGCAACTTCATATTCTTTGTCCAAAGTCATTGCTACAATACGATCCTAAGGGGAAAAAAGAAAAACTGATACAGAATTTATTGTAAAATCAGAAAAGTGATAGAAATGGGTGGTATTTCAGTTACAGCATACTGCACAGGTTGAAAATTCTCAAAGTTCCTCATCTATTTTGCAAATAATTTAATTTCTTATGTCAAAAATTTTTAAACTTCTTAAAAAAAGAAATATTTCCCAAGTATTATTGTCCCAGGAATCAATAATAAAATTCTTCAAAATTTCAAAAGTTAAGGGAATCTTTCTATACAGATATATGTACTGTATATCTATATAGAACCATACACAGAGTAATTTATAGCTTATAACTAAGTTGCAAGTAAGAAGTTAGGAGTTAAGAGTAGAAAATAGCATACAGTCCAATTCTGCATCCAATTTCACAGTTATTTATAATCTATATATGCCATATTATTAGGGGAAGTTTCATGACCACTCCCCCATCCCACTCAGAACTCCACATTTAATGGAGTTTTGATATTGGGAGGGAATGTAAATGATTCTTAAATTACAAAGGCAGATGAGACTGATAAAAATTGGGTAATGTTAACTATGAAAGCACTGACTGGAAGCGAAAAAAAACAACATATGAATATGAAAATAAGGAGAATGAGTTCCTTGTTCAGCTTAGAGAACTACTATAAGTTAGTAGTTACATGAAACTAATTATAAGTTAATTCCATCACATGTAAGCAAACATTATCTCAGTGATGAGAGAGAAGTCATCATAATTCCACAAACTGATGCGAGTGGAGTCATGCAGTTTTGACATGAGAAGTGGATAGACAGGTGTAAACTATTGCAAACAAAAGAGATACTTGGAATTACAGAACAGGAGACTGTGATAAACTAAACTAACAAATCAGTGACCTGCTATACAATGAACTGAAGGAAAGATAAATCATTAGTAGCTGGAAAATGTTAGATTGCATTCCTAAAGGATAAGAGGATAAAGAGAGAGTGAGGGCGAACAATGAATTGCAGAATTATGCAAGAAAGGAGAAGGAGATATACAGAACAGAAATATTCCTTAGCAGAGAAGTGAAAAGGCTATGTGGGTGGCAAGTACAATGAGGAAAGAGAAATTAGTATATGAAAGGAGATAAACTGAGATACAAAACAAGTTCCTAGAAAAGTTTTCAGTTATGCTAATAGAAGAATTAAAACAGAAAGCAGCCTTTAGTTCATGGAGATGACACATAAGTCACAGTGGAAATATTTATTGAGTATTCTGTTACTATCTTTCAAACTGGGAGGGGGGGGGGTAGTGTTGAATAACAGCTAGAAAGAAGAAGAGCTCTCAACAGTTCAGGAATGAGAAGTGTTTTGAAATTCTAAGCAAGTTCAATATTAATAACATCATGGAACTAGATGGATATTGCTATATATATATATATATATATATATATTAATGGAATGTGCAAAGGAGCTGACAGTGCTACCCCTTGACTAGGTTGCTCATAGCATAGTCTCTTTAAAGCAAGTCCTTGAAAAAAGGGCAAAATTCAAGTCATTGGTGCAAAGTATAGACCAGTTTATGAGGTGTGGTAGTGAAAGTTGAGAAGATGGTTAGCAGTAGACTATAAACTTGGGGTGATAAAAATATGTCTTTCTAGAGAGCAACATGAGTCAGTAAAGGGGAGATTTTGCTCAAGTAACATGGTTACATTTTATAAGAGGGTGACAAGCATCGTGAACAGAGATAATTAGACAGTAATTTTTCTAGATTTTGCAGCAGCATTTGACAGAATACCAAATGATAATATACTGTTGAAAAGGAGTAGAATAAATGGAGTCAGTTGGTAGCCTGGTTATAAGGATGGCTGGCCGATAGAAACCAGGATGTGTATGGGGTTATATGTCTCATAAAGGAAAGTGATGGGGATACTACATGGTTCTTCAAAAACCATTATAATAGACTTAACTCCATGACATCAGAAGACTCATTATCCACACAATGCTTATCATACCACTCTTTAAACTCATTTATTGATGAAGCATTTGCCACTTTGGGCAAACCCATTGCACTCATTCACCACCCTCCAAGCAGAGAATTCAGTCCTAACATCTTTGCTAAACATGCTCTTACGCAATTTCCATCGGAGATCCCGC
Organism: Typopeltis vanoorti; assembly: GCF_054136105.1. Taxonomy (NCBI): domain Eukaryota; kingdom Metazoa; phylum Arthropoda; class Arachnida; order Uropygi; family Thelyphonidae; genus Typopeltis; species Typopeltis vanoorti. Next base: position 36,474,750 of record NC_143572.1, on the reverse strand, counting down.
ATTCCCTCCTTTCTTGCCACATACTGAAAAAAAAAATCTTCAGGTGTCATTCCTATTAATCCCCTTTGTCTCCTCTTTTTTCTCCAATCAGCTAGTTTATGAAGTACACAGACCTTCAATCTATTCTCGCAGGGAGCATTCCATAGACCTGCCACAACCTGCCACTTATCTCCTGATCTTCTTCTTCCCACAGAATCTGGGTGACCAGATCTGTCTGCAGTAGTCCAGATGTGGCCTTATTAAAGACATATAAGGAGAACAATAACTTCTGTATTCTGCTTGTTAGCATGTTCTTCAATAACCATTTATTTTGATGTGCTGTTTTGATGATCTTTGTAATATGTCCCAAGTCAGTTTCTTGCAGTTCAGTTCCATCAACATAACATAGTACACAGTTTGTAATCTTTTCTTCCCAAAATGCACCTTACATTTGGCCACATTAAACTGATAGTCATTTACCTTTACCAATACTGCTAGTCTATTTAAGTTATCCTGCAGGATCTCTACATCACCTTCATTTATTACATTCAGTTTTATAACATCAGCAAACAGAATATCTCCTGTCAAATCATTTCCTAAATCATTGATGTACAAATTAAAGAACAGAGGACTAAGCCCTGTGGTACATCACTAGTCGCCTGCCTTCTCCTGGACTCAACTCCTCCATAAACCACTCTTTGATATCTCTCCATCAGCCACCTTCAAATCCAAATAGTTAGATTCATATTCATCCCATTTGCTCCAATTTATGCAAAAGAATTCTATGTGAAATCTTTTCAAATGCTTTTGCAAAGTGTAGCAACATCACTGAGTAGAGCCATTTTCCTAATCCAACACCACTGTCACTTTATTATAAAAAGTAAGCAAAATACTAAGGCAAGACCTACCCTATCACAAAACCATGTTGCCCCTTATAAAGTATCATATTCCTATTCACCAGGTCCTGAATTCTGTCTTTCACCAATTTCTCCAATACCTTAACAACCACTCCTGATATGCTTCACCTATAATTTGATACATGTATCTTGGATCTTTCTTTATTCAGTGAGACTATTTCCACCTCTTTCCACTCCATTGACACTGACCCAGTACTGAGGCTTAAATCAAACAGGTTGATCAGAGGAGCTGATAATTCCCTTGCACAAACTCGTAATACACAAGCCGATATGCCATCTAATTCCATGGTCATGTTTGCATTGAGGTTCTGCAATATTCTCAACACTTCCATTTCTTCAATGTCTATTCTCCAACCTGTCAATTTCACATCTAGCAATGCAGTATCACCAGGTTTTTGTTCTGCAATATTCTCAGCACTTCCATTTCTTCAATGTCTATTCTCCAACCTGTCAATTTCACATCTAGCAATGCAACATCACCAGCTATATGTTACACCCTTGACAAACGACCACTCAGTAATCCAGCTATCTGATTTGTTTCTGTTACCTCTCTACTATAAGGCACTTTTTTTAAGTCATTCTTCCATAATCAGTCCTCCTTTCACTTGCCAGATAGCACAAGAACTCATTAGGATTTCTTTTGATTTCATCAGCTAGCTTTCTCTAAATTAGCTTTAGCCTTCTTTACAGGGTATGCTTGTCTGTGACTTGTACTGCTCATGGGTATGCCAATTATATTTTTCTTTGTGCTCCCTCTACCTACAACTTTTTCTTTGTCTGCAACCCAATGCTTAATGATGCTATCCATCTAACTCCTGATTTATCCTTCTGACTCGGGATATATAATCTGATACTTCATTTTTCACACTTCTTGACCATCTCCCATGCACCACCAACATCTATTCTCCTCCAAATTCTTATAGCATGGCACTGCTGAAAGCTGACTCCTCACCTTGTTCTCCAATTTTGTAATTCCACATGTTTCCCTTCTTAGCAGAAAATTCAGCATATCTGCAATCTTCCAGATCAAAACTACACATGATCACTTTCCTCCAAGAAGAGTCAGCATAGCTAGATTGGTTATTACTGTTAAGTCCCCGGATGATATAACCAGATACAGCACACTTGAACCTTGTCGCCCTCATTACATACTGTCTCAGGTAAATTATCTCTCAGCAGCTGTAAAAATTCTATATTTGTAACCCCTATCACCAGTCCTCCTAATCATGTCCCCAAAATTGAACCCCCCCCCATAATAATATGACCTGCATTTGTGATAATTTGCCAATGCATGTCATCTACATTCTCCCTTATATATCCCATGGATTATAGCAGCAATAAATTATATATATACACACACACACACACTAGGTGATCCAAAAGTAACAGAAAAAGTAAAAATTCAATAATTCGAAAAGTATAGACAGTAGCATAATGCAGTTTTTACACAAATGCACAGAAAGACATGGGATTTTTTTTTAATAACGAAAAATTTTATTGCCAGAATAGTTACATTTGTCACTGACAGGTGGCACTGTAGCAGTCCTGGAGCTGCTGCCTGCCGCTATTTAAACCGTGAGGTATGTAAATTTCAGATGTAGTGAATACTGAAGTTAAACTTTCAGCATTTAACGTTTATTACTGAAGTTAAACGTTCTGCCAAGGTGTGGCATGTTATCGTTACAAGATAAAGCACTTTTAGTTAATGCACACAACTGCCGCATCTGGGCGAGAGAGAACCCACACAAGATTGTGGAAACCCCTTTGCATCAGCCAAAGGTGACAGTGTGGTGTGGGTTCACTGCATCATTCATTAGAGGCCCCCTTTTTCTTTGAGGAAGTCCAGAGCGATACATTTCGAACTGTTTCTGTCACAGGCGAGTGTTATGCAGCGTTTTTAAGAGACAGCATCATTCCCTCCTTGCAAGAGAGGCAAGCGCTCCATAGTGTAACATTCATGAAGGATGGAGTGCCTCCGCACATCACAGGTGCTGTCCAGCACCTACTGCGATCGACATTTGGCGAGGACCGCGTCCTCAGTCGCTTTTTCCTGCACGAATGGTCACCAAGGTCTCCAGACCTTACACCTTGTGACTTTTGGTTATGGGGCTACTTGAAGTTACATGTGTACAGAGGTCGGCCGATGTCATTGGCCATGTTGAAAGAAGCTATTCGTCATCATGTGACAGGAATTACAGCTGAAACCCTCTTCGATGCTGTGCAGAGTGTCGTGCCATGTCTGACAGCCATTCTCATGAATGACGGCCGTCACATTGAACATTTGTAATCCTAGCTGCGTTGCGAACTGTGCTACACTACTGTACAAACTACTGACACAACTGAAGTGCCACCTGTCGGTGGCAAATGTAACTATTCTAGCAATAAAATTTTTCGTTATTAAAAAAAAAATCCCATGTCTTTCTGTGAAAGCCGCATCGTGCTACTGTCTATACTTTTCGAATTATTGAATTTTTACTTTTCTGTTACTTTTGGATCACCCGGTATATATATATATATATATATATATCATCCTGCTAGCCTCTATCTCATGCCAGATAGCATCGAATGAACTGTCCTTCTGATGTGCTCCTACTCTTTTTGGCTTCAATTCTTCTGCTAGCATTAGCCCCCCCATCCTGTTCTCTCTAAAGATACTATATCATTTGCATCTTATTCATATTATTATATCATCCTCTGTCAACCCAGTCTCACTAATGCATATAACGTTTTGCCAAGCTGAGCTAACCAATGCCAAAAAAACACCTCACCCTTATTCCAAAGATTTCCGGTATTCTTCTTCTTCTCTCTTCCATCATCTATGTGGATGATGATGAGGCTAAATGAACTCTTTCCACTTCTGTCTGTCTCCTGAAGAGTCTGAACAATTCTGTCCAGTTTTGTGCCGCTTGTTGTGATTTGGTTTTCATGTCCTCTTTTATTTTGTCTATCCATCTAATTCTGGGCCGCCCTTTGGATCTTTTACCTTCCATCGCTGTTCCATTCTGGTCATATGGCCAAACCATCGCAGTCTTGGATTTTATCTATTATTGTTATTTCTTGTTTTAGTCATTTCCTTATGTCTTCATTTCTTAGTCTATTCAGCAGACATACTCCAAGTAATCTTTTTAGCCAACCCATTTCAGTAGTTAATAATTTTTTTCTCTTCAGCTTTTTTTGAGATTCCAGCATTCACTTCCATAAAGGAATATTGAGAGGACCATTGTCTCATAGATTCTTACTTTTGTTACTTTTAGATGTTTCTTGACTTTCACGTTTTATTAAGTCGTCCTAAAGTCTGGGATGCTTGTCTGATTCGTCTGTTTATATTTTTTGTAATTTCATCGTTGTACTCAATTACTCCTAAGACGTAGGTGAAGTTTTATCTTCACTAAAAATCGTGCCTAAATAGCTGAAATGTTTTACTCATTCTATAGATTCTCCATTCAGGATGCAGCTGATGTTCTCTATGTTCCAGCCTGTTTTCATAGTCTTTCTTTTTATTGCTGATTTTTCTACCAGATTCATTACAACAGTTATTCAATTTAGTTAGGAAATCCTACAGACTTGTACTGAATTTATTCAACATCTCCAATCTAGATATCAGATTAAATGCTGCTTTCCTGTTCTAGAACACTGCTGTTTCATCTACATATTAAAAGTGATATAGCTCAAAGTTTGAGAGGAAATATTCAGTTATTAAATGATGATGTTAAATTGGAAAAAGTAATTTCAGGGAAGAGAAATGAGAACATCAGTTCAATGCTATTAGATGTCAAAGTCATGCTTTTGCCAGAGAAAATGGAACAAGAGATATTATTACTGTATCAGAAAAACTTGACTCTGGAAGGTGAAAAGGCAAGAAATTTGGGGGATATTGTGAATATGGAGTTCAAGTCAGGGGGACACATTGCATAAGTTGAAAAGATTACCAAGAAAATTGCTGTGCCGATGGAAAAAACACTGATATGTCACTAATCAGGCTACACGTGGATTTGTGATCACATATATGGTCAGGTAGATATCTTGGTGATAAAGAAACACACAGTGCAAAGGGCAAATACTAAGAAGTATCTTAGGACTCCGAAGTGTTGAATATAATAGATTGAGAATGTACTGCACAGACAGATACAGAGGGAGATAATGCATGAGGTGTAGGAAACGAGAGGTCCTCCTAGGAAATTGTATAATGGTAATGTGAGGAAGTGAAAAGGAGATTTTTTGAATGATGATTAGTGAATACTCCAATGCAGATTGTTTATAAAGCCAAGAAGGGTATGTACTGAGGCCTGTGAGAGTCCGGCCTCCCATAATGAGTCATCTGATTTCAAGGAGTAAATCCAAAAATAATACATCATCATCATCATCAAATTCCTGCCATGTACCCTCAAGGGGTGTCCAGGATATGATAGTACTGCATGAAAAAATTACATCATTACTAACTTCCTATCTATAATTTTCCTCCAAATCAGTCTGTTACTTGTCAAGACTCCAACATTATCAGATCTTATATTTCTATTGTCTAAGGCACTTTGTACCGTATCCATCCACCTATATCTTGGTCTTCCTCTGGGTCGTTTTCCTGCCAACCTGGCAGAGAACACTTGTTTTGCCAATCTTTCCTTGCCCATTCTGTTTAAATGACCATACAACTTGAGATTAGCTCTGCTAATGCATTCCTGGATGCTGACAATGTCAAGTTCTTTCCTAATATCCTCATTTTTAATATGATATTGCCATTGATGCCATCTGTTCACACCTCTAATCTTTCTCAGGACTCTCATATCTGCGGTCTCTAGTCTTGCTGTCCACGCTCAAGACCAGCAACTTGGCTATGGCTGAGGAAGATCCTTGAGCTCCTCACATCGTTGACCGGAATCGAACCTAGGACACTCCTTCCCCAGGCATATGGTTGCGAAGCACAAAGCCACTAGGCTAACTGCGCTAACAAAGCTAATAATAATGGCAAATACCTGTTGGATTTCTGCTCAGGACATGGAATGGTTATTACGAATACAATGTTCTAACATAAAAATGTGCACAAATTCACATGGAGAGAGAAGAGGCTAGGAATAAGAAAAGTCTCATTGACTATGTTATTGTTGATAGTGATGTTTTCAGAGGATTTGAAATTGGAAGTGATCACCATTTAGTCTTGAGCAGGATAAAATTGAATTTCATATTGAAAACAATAACATGTAAGTTTTAAAGCGAATAAAAGTTGAGCAGCTCTCAGATTCAGATGTGAATTGTAGATTAGAAAACACAAATATTATTCAAGAAAAAAATGAAAGAGTTTGAGAGCAGGAACCAAACCTTGAAGATTCAGTGGCAAGCCTTGAAGAAACACTGATTGATTCAGCCAGAGAGACATGTGGTGAGGTTGTGTGCAAGGATAGAAAAATCAGAACTCCATGGTGGACACAGGAAGTTAAAGAGGACAGTGAAGGAAAAGAAGAATGCATATCTAAAGTTCCTGGCAAATAATTGTGCTCTTAGAAAATACAAATGTAAGAAAGCTAAACTCTGTGTTAAACTCACTAAACAAAAGTTATGGGAGGACTTTGACAAGAACATAGAAAATAAATATCAAGAAGGTGGCAAGATATTCTGGAGATTGTTGAAGAAGCTCAGAAATGGAGGAAAGAGTGATGTAAAAGGAATTAAAGATGATAAAGGTGACATGAAAACAGGAGAAAAAGATATCCTTGAAGTATGGAGTTTCATTTAGCAGTTTTTCAGCACAGTGCTAAAAAACACTGACCAGGTAAGCAGCCAGGAATACATATCCGTACTTGAAGTAGAAAAAGCCATCAAAAGCCTGAAATGTGGAAAGGCAGTTGGAGTAATGATATTCAACCAGAAACGCTCAAGTATGGATGTATAAAAGTCATACAGTGCCTGCACTGCATAGTTCAGAAGGCCTGGACAGAGGGGCGAATTCCAGATGATTGGACTAGAGCTCTCGTAGCCCATATATAAAAAGGGAAAAAACTGAATGTGAGAATTACAGAGGCATTTTATTACTGAGTGTTCCTGGTAAGATATATGCAAGTATACGTGAAAAAACGGTAGCATAAGATCTTGACTCTCTTTGTCCACTTTGAACACAATAGTAAAAAAACAGGTCAAGCATTAAACTCAATGCAAAGCAATCTGGGGCAAAGTCAAAAAAAAAAAAAAAAAAACGAAAAGCAAAAACAATCAACAATCAAAAGAATTTTTTTCAATAGATAAATGGAAGTACATTGTAAATTCATTTATTTTCAGTTATTAAATTTTGTAATCTAGTATGTAGACTCACATACTAGCAGTATGTCATCTTTTAGCCTTTTTTTAATGTTTTTTTACATTTTCTGCTATTTACACTTTCCTGCTATTTGCACTTTTTTCCATCAGTCCCCTGAAAAGTGTAAAAAAAGGGGTTTTACTGTAATCACTCCATACTTCAAGGATATCTTTTTCTCCACTTTTCATTTCACCTTTATCTCTAATTCCTTTTACAGCACTCTTTCCTCCATTCCTAAGCTTCTTCAACAACCTCCAGAATATTTTGCCACCTTCTTGATATTTATTTTCTATGTTCTTGCCAAAGTTCTCCCATGACTTTTGTTCAGCTAGTTTTACACACTGTTTAGCTTTCTTACATTTGTCTCTGTATTCTGTAAGAGCACAAACTGACTTATTTGCCAGGAACTTTTGATATGCTTTCTTCTTTTCTCTCACTGCCTCTTTAACTTCCTGTGTCCACCATGGAGTTCTAATTTTTCTATCCTTGCAGACAACTTCACCACATGCCTCTCTAGCTGAATCAATCAGGGTTTTCTTCAAGGCTTGCCACTGAATCTCCAAGGTTTGTTTCTGTTCTCAAATTCTTTCATTTTTCCTTCAATAATCTTTATGTATTTTAGTCTGCAGTTCACATCTGAGAGCTGCTCAACTTTTATTTGCTTTAAAACTTTCTTACATGTTATTCTTTTCAATATGAAATTCAATTTTATCCTGCTCAAGACTAAATAGTGATCACTTCCAATTTCAAATCATCTGTATACTCTGGTGTCCTGCACCAGGGAGAAAACATCATTATCAACAATAACATAGTCAATGAGACTTTTCTTATTCCTTGCCTCTTCTCTCCATGTGAATTTGTGCACATTTTTATGTTGGAACATGGTGTTAGTAATAACCAGTCCATGTCCTGAGCAGAAATCCAACAGATATTTGCCATTATTATTAGCTTTGCTCTTTTCTCCAAATTTTCCCAAAACATTTTTGTATGTCTGACAATCACTTCCTACTCTGCTAAATCATGTACACCCCTTGAGGGTATATATTAGGAATTTGATGAAGATAGTTTGGCAGGCATTCTGTTTCTTTTTTTCATACAACTGATGCCTTTCTACTATTCCGCAAATTCTACTACTTCTCTCTTCATCAGTGTCAGTCTCTAAGCATTGCTGCTTAAAAACTTCGATTGTACGAAAAATATTTTCGAATTGTTTTTGTGAAATCTCTTTTGGCTGACTGTCAGTGGTTAAATTTTCTTCATATTCTTCAGGAACTTCCTGCTGTGCATCTTTATTTAGCAGGTTGGAATCACTCAATTCCTCAGAATGAGATTAAATTAATTCTTGGACGTTATCATTGTCAATCTCATCAAAACCCAGTTCACGCCCGATGTTGGCAATTTCCTCAACAGCATTATTTGTTTCATTTGAAAAGCCTCTAAAATCATTTGCACAATGTGGAAGAATGTGCTTCCAAATGGCTTGCATATTGCTAGCATTAATTTCATTCGACTTTACAACCAGGCTGAGATTTCTCTGATTTGGTCAGAAAAGTCTTGGAAGGTATTTGCTTCCAAAACAGGCCAGTTTCATCGACATTAAACATTTGTTGGTCACAATTAGCCCCTTTCTTCCACAATTTTCTTCAAAATCTCTAGATAATTTGCACCCACCTCCTTATCTTGCACTTACAGGTTTGCATGTGATATGAACATTATGTAGGCTATTTCTCTTTTTGAAACGCTAAAACTACCCAGCACTAGTGTAGAATTCTTCTTTTCCATCTTGATAGCCCTTTCTTTCAAGGTTGCAAAGAGACTTAAATGCTTTTGATTTAATAAGGTCAGTGCTTAGCAGGATCCATTTTTGGTTACAATCTTCGATCTGTGTAGAAAGAAGTTTCTCTAATTCAAATCATTATAATACTTTGATTTCTAGTTGTTTTAATGCATGGTGAATTTGAAGCATCCTTGCCTTTCTCTTTATATTCAGCAGCTTCGCTTAAAATTACTCTTATAGTTGATTACAGGAGACATGAGATATGATCAGCAAAATGCTATATGATTAGCAGATGATAAAAATTTTGAGAGTAAATTTGAAACACAGTGTGTACATGGAAATAGTGTAGTATGCCATTAAAAAATAACTTTGTAAAATATTTTAAATTAGTAACTAAATTATTTCATCCTGATGAGTTATTTTTTTTTTACAGAGCCATAAAAAATGCATAGATAGAAAATTTTTAAAATCTGTAACATTTATTTTTAAGATATATATATAGGTGCGCTAATCGAATTTTAGAGGCGCATTAATTGAATCTGGATATAGAAAAAAAAAAAAATGATGCAGTAACTGAAAACACTAATATCAGAGATGCATTAACCTGGTGTTAGTAAGGTGGGGTGTCATAGACCCCCAAAGATTTTAAATTGACTATAACTTTTTAACAATGCGTGGCAGTGAGTCATGCCTGAGTATAGCTTCCCCTTCCATAACCTGCTACTCGATGCCATAGACAACAGGCTGTTGCATGTAAGCAAGTTTAGTGTGCAGAGGTGTAAAGTGTGCTGTGCTGGGGTCCACCAGACCCCCCCCCCCTTACCAAAAGTGCGACTATATTTATTTCTGAAATGCAAGTTGTTTTCATGTATATTCTACTAAAATACTATCGTTAGTGCTGTGTCTTCTATATTTTTACATACCAACTATAAGAATAAGTTTTCGTAACTATTTAGAGGGTATTTTGAGAATAATATCTTTCTTTTACCAGATGAGTTACGAGCAGGAAGAATAGAGGTTACATCAACTTATAGATGACACTTTGACAGATGAGGAGTCATTTAGCAGAGATGATGATAGTGAAATTGATTTAGAATTAGTCAGTAACCATGAGTCTGATACAGAACAAGACTGTGAGGAAGAGTCTACTAATACTGATTAAAAAGATATGGATTTCTATAATACATTACATTATTTGGGTGGGTCTGTGGGACCCCACCTTACCACTTTTGTTACATTTTCCCACCTCGCCAGTGCCGCGTTAATCGAGGGATTGCTGTAGATAGTGATGCAGTTTCACTAATATGTAATATATTAAGTTTTTAATTACTATTTTTTTCTCTCTCACTAGAAGTCAGCCTGACCAAAGGAGTTATGTTGTAACTCACTGTAGCATATCTTGATGTAACATATGTATGTGAACACATATTCCTGACAATGACTTTGATATAAAGGTCAAAACATTCAGTATTCTAATTAAAGTAACTGCTCTAACATGCTAGTCTGTCTCAAAAGTTTATACAATGAATGCTGAACACTTGTAATTATGAAAGAAATGATTATTATTGTTCCCATTTCAATGTGATATTCATCTATATCACAGGTTGCCAAACTTTTTCGGGCCACACTGCCCACTTTGCAAGACATAAATTTTGTAATGCCCCCATTTTTATAATAGCAAAAAATGAATAATTTTTTTAAGTATATAAAAAATAGAAGTTAAAATATCCTGTATGACACGTTCAATTTTTTTATTTTGCACGCAAGCGCATTTTGTTCATCCGACCGCGACATTGTCTGAATAATTATAAATAATAATTAATAAATAAAATAATTACACAAGATATAAACAACAAACCTACAAAACATAACCACAGAGAACAGTATAATAAGCTTTGAATAATATTTGCTTTGTTTTTTCTCTCTAGTTAGCAATATAAGTTAGTACTAACTAGGCTAACTAAAATTTACGATTTTATTTCTTTCTTGCCATTATTATTTTTACTTGTAATATTAAATTATATAAAATTGTTTATTTTTGTACAAATCAATTAGAAAAGTGGTTTCATATATTTTATATATATTTTGAAATGAAATATAACGAATATATTTGCTACTGTAAACATAACCTATTATACACATGCTCTATTTTCTCATTGACATAGAAAATTGACATCTATTTTTATCTGACATGGTAAATTTTCAAATGATTAAATAATTGAAATAGAAAATTAATCGTGTAAGACGGGCATAAGATGAATTAAAATGCAATATTTAAATTTTAAATGATTATCTAATTGCAAAATCATGAAAATAATTAATTTTTAAATATTAATTACTTCTATAAAGAGCCACCGACCCCTAGACTGCCCCCAAATGCTTCTGATCCCACTATAGCCCCCTAGAAGGCTTCAGCACCCACGGAGGGGGGGGGGGGGTACCACCCACTTTGGGAACCTATGATCTACATCAAGAGCAGATGGTGGGCACTACCCATTTCAAATTCATTCTATCCTGAACCAGTATGATGATATGTCTTAAAATATTTAAATAATTGATTCTGTCCACAATAATTCAAAATAATGGAAAGCTGATTTTATCCTTCGTAATATATACAGCTGTTGCATTGGTTATCAAACAAAAAAAAACCTTTACTTGACTTCACTTTTACCTTTCAGAAAAGCAACTAAATGAAGCAAACACAGAAATAAGATAAATCCAATATTTGTCCATGAAAGTTTTTGAAAGCCTACATGAGAAAGTAAACTGAGATCTTATTTTCCATTACATGGAAAACTGAAGACTTCCATCTGGTTGATGAATAATCAGGAAAACAAAACAAAACAAAATAATAATAATACCTGACAGTTTTCTTCCATTTCCAGTTTAAGCTGTATTCTTGGATGGACTATATTAATCTCAGTAACAAAAAATTTTTGCTCTGGCATGAAACTGGTACAAATAGTCAAAACATTTAAAATCCTTGTAAAAAGGAGAGGTGCTATTAAAATTCCAATTTATCACAAGTCCTCATTGCATCAAGAATCACATTAATTTTATATTCTTAGCTAATGATTTCATAATAAGGCCTTTATCAACAATAGAGAATATGCATAAAAATGCTAGAAAATACTCGAGTGCAAGCTCATCACGATATTAAAAATCATTATAAATGCTTTATCAACTGAACATGAGCTAGATGAACAACAAAGTGGTTTGAAAAAATGAAAGTAACAGACAAATATACATTTAATGAATAAAGTCTGGAAAATTTTGAAGACTAAAGAGATGCCAAGTGATGATAATAATATACTTATAAATCTTATAACAATAACGTTATTTCACTTTTTTTTTATTATTCAAGCACCAGTTTTTTGTTTGTTTTTTAATGTAAACTTTGAATTACTTGCACTTATTTTCTTACCTGGTGACAATGTCTTATGACAAATGATATAGGACAATCTCACAGTTTTTGAAGCAAACTTACTTGGCTGCCTTAAAATGTTTTTTTTTATTTATTATATTATTTTATTTACTCTTTTATTTATAGTATTGAGAAGATATAATGAAGTAAGCAGTTCAATAAGGCAACATAAACTTAGGACAGTTTCAACTGTGGTTAGCTAATTGAGATTAAAGCTCAATTAGCTAACTAATAAAGTTCATTTATATCACTTGTAAAATGTAAATTAACTTTATCCCTATAGAAGAATACGACAGATCATTAATTATATCTAACATAATATTTTATTTAAATTCTTAAAATTTGAATGTGCACTGTTACAAAATGATAACATTTCCCCCCTCCCCATTACAGTCATCATGGAACCTCACAAATAAACGCAAAGACAACATAAAATGCATTAGCCATTATAACATGCAAGTACTCATTTTTCTCTCCTATTTCTCATGAATATTTCATATTAAAACTATCTTTAATTACTTCTAATCATTTCATTAATCACCTCACCTTGAACTTGTTAGTAAACAGCTCTAACTTGCTTGTTAATTCTTCTGCTCCATAAAGTGGCAAAAGAGCTTGCAAACATTTAAGCCTTACATCTCCTACCTATGTAAGTGTAAATATGAGTAACAGAATAAAAAAAATAAAATAAAAAAGCAACTGTAAGGATTAACAAAATATACTTTTTTTTGTTACAAAATTGTGTTCAATTTACAAAAAAAAATGTAAATAAACAATGCAGCAAAAAACATTAATCATAACCACTTGCTGATAAAGTCACATGCTCATCCAAAAAATAGTATTGCTGGTTGATCTATATATTTTTTAACACTATTCAAAATCCTATTCCAAATGCTTTGCTTTAACTACAGTTTGATAACATTTCATTCATAAATAAATTAAGGAACTTTTCCATAATGTCATTTATTTTTTATAATTACTACCACACACGAGGTTGCAAAATCTACAGCACAACAACAATGCTGTATGCAGACAAGTGGTGAAGATCAGAGAAGGACCTATTAATATGCTTCTTAAATAGCTGGAGGTTGTAGTCTTATGGATATTTGCCAACAACTGTTCATACTTTTCAAGCTTAAAGAAGAATAGAGAAATAGTAGAACCTAGTTCACCACAGCATCACAGAAAATATCTACAGAAAAAGTATAAAAAAAAAAACAAAGTGAATGGAAATTATATATTTGGTTTAATCCTTTATCCAAGTGTAAGCAAACAAAGTTTGCACCTGAAGAATTTTCAGGACTTGGGCAACTAGTGGCAAAGGTGGCATAAGTTCTCATCACTTGCCTTAGTATCCCCATAATGCAAAGCACATATCCTTGTAGACATGAATAATGCTATGCATTAAGGGAAAGGTCACTACCCAGACCAGTTTCGACCTTTAGTGAGATCTCATCAGTGGGAGCCAGACCCAGAGGTGGTGATACTAAGGTGGAAGTAATGGACAAGTCATATTTCCATATGCCAGTTGCCAAAAGGTGTCGCACCTTATTATTAAAATTCTTTGGATTTCTGGATCTCATCAGTGGGAGCCAAAGAAAATACTTCAAGCACAAAAACTTTGTTTGCTTACACTTGGATAAAGGATTAAACCAAATATATAAGTGGTAGCATAGCCAAGTGAAAAAAATTTCCATCAAAGTGAATGGAAAGGAGTGAATCTGGGAAACTCCCAGACTCTAGAAAGTCCACTTTTGATAACTTATTATTAGTGAGAGAAATGAAATTAAGGGTCCACTCCCTCCCCCCCTCTCTCTCTTCTGAAATTGCTAAAGATAAGCCTGCTTCCATGTTGTAAGGTGTATATGAAAGAATATAGGATATATTATATTATAGAAAGGATATTGATTTTGGAAGAGAACAGGATTCTTCTGTCTTTCCAGCAAAAGACCATAGAAAATGTGCAATGATCTGTTCTTGGTATAACAGGAAGTGATATGTCTGGGTATCTAACCTTGCAGGAGTTGGAGGAGAAGAATTATGCTAAGATATTTCATGTTAGCCTTGGGAGAATGAAAGTGAAAACATTTTTGATATCTATACCATCACCAACATCCAAACTTGGGATGCTGAAATATTTTGACACTTACTGTATATTTTCTTTCTTTCTTTTTTAGTACTGTAATGGGCTATGGATTCAGATAATCCAGGAACTTTACTAGTGGATTATCTGGCTGTTCATGGATTATATCATTAATATGCTGCAAGAATCCACAAGCAGTCAGTTATTTTATTCAATTTCTTCTATTATTAACTTTAGCAAGGAATGTTCTGCTGCATTTGAATTCTATATAACAATAAATTTATTCACATCTCAAACAATTCTGTATACTGACTTATTTTTTTTTACATCAATGACTACTAAATATGTGTACTATTTTTATATTCTGGTTATCTTTACTCTTGTTATTTACATAGTTCTGCTGATTTCAAACTTGTGAAGAGATGTCTCTATCACAGATCTAGTTGAAGTTTTGATGCACTGAAATTACACAATGAATTTGAAATGGCACTATGATAAAATCTTTTAACTACACACACACACACACACACACACACGCATTCATGCTAAGCGAGTGCATACATCCCACTCTTGCAGTGCATCACAAGTAATAAATTCACTGTGTAGCAAATCTGTAGAAGTTGCTGGAATTGCATTACAGTGAATTACCTTACCTTTAGAATAGTAATGCCATCAGGCTTTGGTAAAGATTGTTTATTCTGCTATAGTGAGTGAACTTACAACAATAAGGGTTTCCACAAAAAAGCATGTCACTATTTTTTAAACCAAATTACCAATTAGTTATTTAATACTATTTGAGTTAAGGAAATTTAAGTACAAATTTTGTACAAATGTGCACCAGTCCATTCCAACAGTTCAACAAAAAGCTCAGGATATTTTCTAGTGGTATTTTAATAACTTATTAATATCTGATGCAACTCTTTTTTCAATTGATGCAAGAACTTTTGATCTGGACATACTAATTTTTTTTCTGAATCAAAAAATGCAATCTGATTACATTATGCTCATCTCCCTTCTCTGGAAGGGAAGAGGGAAAGGAACTTCATCCCATCCTGACATTTTAGCCATTTTCTGTAGTTCATTAGAAAATGGCTAAGAAAGATCTTTGGTTAAGAAAGATCTTGCTGAGCAGGAGAACTTTCTAGTCACTGGTCTTGATCTTGGAGTAACATGAAGTAGTTGTATTAGTGAAAGTTTTTGTTAAGAAAGCTTCTTTTATATCAAGTTTATTCTTTCACCTCTTTTGTAAGTGAAAGTTTATAAGTTCAATATCCCATTCAATATACTACACACTGTGGCGCCTGTTACCACAGTGTGTTATACCCACAGTAAAGTTTGGTGATGGAGGAGCAATGGTGTGGGATGCATTCAGCTGGTTTGGAATGGGCTGAAGAACTGAGCTGCCTTCATGGAACTATGGAGGCAGCTCAGTTCTTTGATATTCTGGATAATCAGGTGCCGCCTACACTGGGGAGTTTTATGGAATGAACCCAAAATAAATCTCATTTTTGTTTCTAAATGTAGTCCTTGGTTGAAGATGACGATTTTTCTTCTTTGTTATAATTTAGGTTTACTAGCAGAACAATTTGAGCAGATAATTTTCTCTTCTTCCTCCCTTAACTGGGCCAATTAATGGAAAATTAGATATAACAAAATTATGTCTACAATACATTATTTCAAAATGACAGGTATGATTCAAATATTGTGATATCATATCACTAATTTAGGTATAAAAAAAAATACAAACCTTTTTATACAATAATTTTTATACATGCAATAAATGTACATGTACCTTTGGGAGGGCTATATAATATGACTAAAATTTATAGGTTTGATATTACAAATATGAACTTCAATGAATAACTATATGTTTGCTGATTTTGCTCTGAACAGAAGCTACAATTATTTTCTAAGATGAGCAATTCTGGGAAACATGAACACATTTTTGCTATAATCGCATGCTTAAAAACATGAGTATTTTTAATTTTTATGAGCAATAATCATAATTTTTATTGCTATTTTTATTGCCTTTCAACAACTTGAAGATCTTAAACTCCAGAAGAGAAAACAACCAGTGAGGAGCCCTTTCTTTAGCATTAAATGGCACATAGTTTAATCCATTTTTAATGAGTACTATTAATTTTAGAAAAATACTAAAATATTAAATAAAGAATAAAATATTAAAGAATTTCTTTTAAAGAATATGAGAATGAATTCAAGGTGAGGTGTGATAGGCAATGTGTGTTTAACCTCATGTGATAAGTCTTTGGACTTATAGAAGCTTGGGAGTGATACTAATTATAGTAGTAAAGAATTTCTTAATGACCCTCACTCAGCATAAAAAAAGGCACTTATATACCAAACAAGCAATACCAAGAGAAATGCATCTAAAAAACTGATCTAAAAATATATGTGGATTAAAAACATTAATAATAATAGCCACTGTCATACTGAACTTAGATTGTTGGCATATGGTCCAATATGTGTGAAGTATGAAGTCTCATGATATGATAGATCAAATCCCCAAGTCATCATTCTAATTTTTCCATCATCATCATCATCAAATTCCTGCCATGTACCCTCAAGGGGTGTACAGGATATGACAGTACTACATGAAAAAATTACATCATTACTAACTTCCTATCTACAATTTTCCTCCAAATCAGTCTGTTACTTGTCAAGACTCCAACATTATCAGATCTTATATTTCTATCGTCTAAGGCACTTTGTACCGTATCAATCCACCTATATCTTGGTCTTCCTCTGGGTCGTTTTCCTGCCAACCTGGCAGAGAACACTTGTTTTGCTAATCTTTCCTCTCCCATTCTATTTAAGTGACCATACCATCTGAGATTAGCTCTGCTAACGCATTCCTGGATGCTGACAATGTCAAGTTCTTTCCTAATATCCTCATTTTTAATATGATATTGCCATTGATGCCATCTGTTCATGCCTCTAATCTTTCTCAGGACTCTCATATCTGCGGTCTCTAGTCTTTGGTCAAGTGTTTTACTTCTGACCCAGCTCTCAGATCCATAAGTTAAAATTGGTTTGAACACAGTCTTGTATATAGCTAATTTAGTGTTCCGACTAATTTCTTTCTTATTCCATATGAATTTATTCAATTGACTTCCCACGATACCAGCTTTGCTGATTCTGTTGTCTATTTCTATATTTAGTTTACCATCTTCAGTAAAAATTGTGCCTAAGTAGCTGAAATGTTTTACTTGTTCCACAGGTTCTCCATTCACAACACAGTTGACATTTTCAATGATTCTGCCTATTTTCATTGTCTTTGTCTTTTTATTGCTGACCTTCATACCATATCTATTACAACAGCTACTCAATTTAGTCAGAGAATCTTGCAGACTTGTAGCGGATTTATTTAGAAGTATAACATCATCCGCATAAAGCAAAGAGCTGACATTAACATCTCCAATTTTGATATCAGGTTCAATACCACATTCCTTCATAATGTGATCCATATGGATAATGAATAACAGAGGGGATAATGTACATCCTTGTCTCACACCAGATTTAACATTAAACCATCTTCCTGTACGTCCTTCAATTCTAACTGCTGACTCACAACTCAAATAAAGACTAAGTATTGCTTGATATAATGCCCCATTGACACCATATAACTGCAGCGTATTGAATAGCTTCTCTCTTGGCACCTTGTCATATGCCTTTTCCAAATCGACAAAACTTAAATACAGATCTTTGTTATATTCCCATGCTTTCTCGACTATTTGTCGTAAAGTGAAGATCTGATCCTGACAGCCTCTATTTGGCTTGAATCCAGCTTGTTCTTCACCAAGCTTTTCTTCCACAATTCTTCTCAACCGTTTCTCAAGTATACTTGCATAGATCTTGCCAGGAACACTCAGTAGGGAAATACCTCTGTAATTCTCACATTCAGTTTTATTTCCCTTTTTATATATGGGTACTATGAGAGCTCTACTCCAATCATCGGGAATTCGTCCCTCTGTCCAGGCTTTCTGAACTATGCAGTGCAGCCACTGTAAGACTCTTATACCACCATACTTCAGCATTTCTGGTCGAATATCATCTACTCCTGCTGCCTTTCCACATTTCAAGCCTTTGATGGCTTTTTCTACTTCAAGTATGGATATGTATTCCTGACTGCATGCCTGGTCAGTGTTTTTTTTATCACTGTGCTGTCATCACTGCTTGTTTCGTTTAGCAGTTTTTCAAAGTAATTACTCCATACTTCAAGGATATCTTTTTCTCCTGTTTTCATTTCACCTTTATCATCTCTAATTCCTTTTACAGCACTCTTTCCTCCATTCCTAAGCTTCTTCAACAACCTCCAGAATATTTTGCCACCTTCTTGATATTTATTTTCTATATTCTTGCCAAAGTCCTCCCATGACTTTTGTTTAGCTAGTTTTACACACTGTTTAGCTTTCTTACATTTGTCTCTGTATTCTGTAAGAGACAAAGCTGACTTAGTTGCCAGGAACTTTTGATAAGCTTTCTTCTTTTCCTTCACTGCCTCTTTAATTTCCTGTGTCCACCAGGGAGTTCTGATTTTTTTATCCTTGCACACAACCTCACCATATGCCTCTCTGGCAGAATCAATCAATGTTTCCTTCAGAGTTTGCCACTGAATCTCCAAGGTTTGATTCCTGTTCTCAAACTCTTTCATTTTCTTTTCAATAATATTTCTGTATTTTAGTCTACAGTTCACATCTGAGAGCTGCTCAACTTTTATTCGCTTTAAAACTTTCTTACATGTTATTCTTTTCAATATGAAATTCAATTTTATCCTGCTCAAGACTAAATAGTGATCACTTCAAATTTCAAATCCTCTGTACACTCTGGTGTCCTGCACCAGGGAGAAAACATCACTATCAACAATAACATAGTCAATGAGACTTTTCTTATTCCTAGCCTCTTCTCTCCATGTGAATTTGTGCACATTTTTATGTTGGAACATTGTGTTATTAATAACCAGTCCATGTCCTAAGCAGAAATCCAACAGATATTTGCCATTATTATTAGCTTTGCTCTTTTCTCCAAATTTTCCCAAAATATTTTTGTATGTCTCACAATCATTTCCTACTCTACTATTTAGATCCCCAACAAGGACCAACTTTTCCTTTTTCATTGTGTCAGTTGCTTTTTCTAAAGCCTCAAAAAATTCCTACACTTCTACCTTAGTAGAACCTTCTGTGGGACCATAGGCACAAATAAGTCTCATTGTCCAGTTCCCCATTCTCATATTTGCTCACATTACTCTACTTGAGACTGACTGCCATTCAAGAAGATTAGCCTCGTATTTTGTGTTGAATACTATGGCTACTCCTTCTTTTCCTTGATTGTCATTGCCTGAATATAACATTTTGTATTTATTGCTCAGAAAGATCTCACCAGTTTTGGTCTTTTTTGTTTCAGTCACCCCTATTATGTCGATCTGGTACTTATCTAATTCCTCAGCTAGCTCCATTTCTTTGCCATTCAGGCTTCTTACGTTGATAGTACCGATCTTTAACTCTGGTGATGTTGAGTTGGGGTTTGTTTTCAGATTTGTTCCAGTAGCTGACTTTTCGCTGTTCGCCCTGGTTCCCTGGCGAAAACAACGGGGGCCTTGTTTAACCAGGCAACGCCCCAGCCGGCATGAAATTTTGTCATGTTGTACCATCATTTTTTATTTTGGTTTAACCAATAAGAATACAATTTGGTCGGCTAAATCCCAAATTGCCAGCCCATCCTCGTTCGTTCAGTATCAAAATAGATACCCAAGAGGGTGCACCACGAGAAGGTGAGGATTGGACATTAGGTCAGAAGCCCTGGTCGGTTCTCCGCATTCCTTTAAAGGCTATGTGGAGGTCTCCTCTCAGTTATACAGCTTTGACCCTTAAGCACCAATTTTTCCAACAAATCAAAATTAATGAAAATTAATAAGGAAAATTTAGAGAACTTTTGGAAGCAGCTGTAAATTTTCAGCCATGACCGAACTTTGGCTTGTGGAGTAACTGTTTCAACTATGTGGTTGAAAAGGATAGCTTTGGAGTACATAAAACTTTCATGTTTACTAGGCTCCTCTCTTGTATTACACTGTATGGTTTGTCTCACCTGATTTGATATTCTAACATTAGCAAAATTTGTGTTGGCTTTTTGTGAATTGAAATTATTGTAATGACTACTTTTGGGTACTCCTTGTTAATGAAAATGTTACTATGAGCTGGGAGTCCTTGTGATCTGGGGAAAGGAGAGAAATGACAGCCCAAGGTATATACAGGGTGTTCGGGATAAATTTGACAGTTTCGTAAGGAAAAAGAAAATCTTCTTTGTATCTATTAAATTTAATGAATTGACAAAAAAACATTACAGGCAGAGTTAATTACAATACTATCAACAAGATTTACTCAAAATAACCACCATGATCACAGCTTCAATTCTGCTTCGGAACCTCGAACAAGCTGATGCTACAGTCTCCCTGGGAAGGGCCGCAAAAACTGTTTTAATTTTATCCATTAACTGGGCTTTTGTATTACTGGAAGTGCGATTGGTGTCTTTTTCAACTGCGCCCCATACAAAATAATCCATGGGGTTAAGGTCTGGGGAGTTTGGAGGCCAAACATTTGGACTGGTGAAGTCGTAGAAATTTTCAGACAACCATTTTTGACTTTTCCCAGAGGTGTGGCAAGGGGCCGAATCCTGCTGCCATACATACGGCCTACCATTGGCTACCCTTGTTATCCAGGGCTTGACTACAGTTAGCAACTCCACGAACAAAGCCCGAATTCCAATGCCAGGGTTCTTCAACACCTGTTCCTGCAGATTTGCGAGGAATTCTGCTGTACGAACGCAATCAGATCGTCTGCTAGGGATCTTTCTTCTTGCTACATCCTCGTAGTCACCATTGCAAGTCTCTAGTTCATGCCTGATTGTTTTTACTGTATTCAGGGAGCATTGGGCAGCAGTCGTAATATCCTTATTTTGATGGCGGGCACGAATCATCATGATACAAGTTATTCTCTTCCATGATTCAGGTGGGTTCCAGCTATCCATCCTTTCTGACATCTTGTATATGAATGAAGAAGGGTCCAAACTTTTAAATGAAGAGAAGTGTGTGTTAATACATGTAACTTACGGAAAAATATAATTAATTATAAATATGTCAAATTTATCCCGAACACCCTGTATAACATGAATATCAAGGAAGAGATGTATTTATGTTGTTTACTTAGATGGATGAGGAACGTGTCTACAGTTTAGCAGCCATGAGGCCAAATTATGAAAACATCACCTGCATATGTAGCAAAACTAAGGTTTTGGGAGAAGGAAATACGTGTAAATGTTCAAAAGATTCCATACAGAAACCTGGTAAGCCTATAACAGTATAATACTTTTTCTGTAAGTAAAAATATTTTGCCATCCAAATATGGAGAATATGGGGGGGGGGGGTGCACTAACAATAAGGAAGGAATTTGTCCTATATCAAAAGGGTTATATATGATTGGGAAGTTTGTCAGAGCTGATTAAAGTGTCTTCTACATTGAGGATGTTGTTCTTAATTGATTAAGTTTTGGATAATCTTTAGAATCGATGAAGGCAATGGGAGTTAATTTTTTAGTTTCAGATGAGGGAAACCACTTACTTTAAAAGCTCATTATCTTTATGCACTTAGATATGATTCAATACTTGGGTATGTACTATTATCCCTTATTAATGACTTTTTTAATTTTAATTTTTTTTTTTTCCAAAAAAGTTTTTACTGTGGCATTTCCTATATCAACTCTGGTTATTAATAATATTAGAAATTTGATACTGTAGATTAAAAAAAAAAGATAAACAGCTTTATTAGGAATGAAATTTTTTTATAAATTTGTTGTAATATCTTTAAATCTCTCTCTCTCAACTCCACCATTGCCGGTCCCAAGCCTTGATGAGAAAGGAGGAGGGTTGTACTTGTGGCTAGCAACCATAATATGGATAAAACATATTGCTACAGAAACCTCACCCATTGTTGGAAAACCAACACAAAACCAAGAGGGAGAAGTACTGGGGAAAATGAAGCAAGCCAGTGAAAGCCCCATTGCGGAAGCTGACAGGCAGAAAACTCCCCAAGAAAAAACCTCTTTAGCCAAAAACATTTAACCAAAATTGGATGATGGAATATTAGGACTTTGTACAAAAGTGGAAAAGCTAACTTACTAACCAGAGAAATGGAAAGATACAAAATAGAAATACTAGGTCTAAACAAGACAAGATGGAATGGTAGCAGAGAAATCCAACTAACAACAAACAAATACATTTTATATTCTGGAAACCAGAATGAAGATGACACACATAGCAAAGGTGTAGCTTTTATGCTAACAACAGATGCTAGAAGAGCACTAATTGAATGGAAACCAGTTTCTGAAAGAATCATCAAAGCTAGATTTAAAACTAAATACAAAAATGTGACTATAATAAACATATATGGACCCACAAACAAGGAAAAAACAGAAGAGAAAGAAGACTTCTATGACATGCTGCAAAAAGAAGTAGATGAAGTCAAAAGTAAAGATATGCTTTTAATTATAGGTGACATGAATGCAAAAGTAGGAAATAGTAATGTGGGATATGAACAAATAATGCGAAAAGAAGGTTTAGGAAATTGTAATGAAAATGGGGAAATCCTAAAAGACTTTTGCACTTTCAATGATGTGATCATAGGAGGAACTGTATTTAAACATAAAGACATCCATAAACAGACTTGGATATCACCTGATAAGAAATCCAAAAACCAAATAGACCATATTTTAATAAACAGACCTTGGAAAACCTCTTTGATGAATGTAAGAGTTTGGAGAGGTGCAGATGCCTTTACAGACCACTTATTATTGATTGCAAAAATAAAAATGAAACTAAGAAAAAATATTTAAAGGCAAGAACCAAAGAATTAAATACAATACATCCAAACTGAAAAACAAGGATACAAAAGACAAATATAAAGTAACATTAAGGAATAAATATGGAAGCCTTGTAGAACAACATAAGGAAATAGACACTGAAGAGAACTGGGAAAAAATAAAGATATATTTAATAGTACCACTGAAGAAGTTCTGGGAAGGCAGAGTAGGAATCACAAACAATGGATCTCTGAAGAAACCATCAAATTATGTGAAGAAAGGAAAGCTTTATGGAATACACTTCTGCATAGTACAGAAGAAAACAAAAGAAATAGGATAAATAAAAGATATAGGCTTAAAAACGGACAGGTAAAAAAAAGTGCAAGGAAAGATAAAAGAGTTTTCCTGGAGGAAATGTATAAAGAGGCTGAAGAATCAGCAAGTAAATTTGACCCAAAGAGGTTGTTTGAGATAACAAGAAAGCTAGCTGGGAAGAGTTTTAAAAGAGAAGGGCCTATAAAAAATAAACAAGGAAAGTTACTCACAAATGAAACAGACATAGAAAAAAGATGGGTAGAACATTTCCAAGAAATTTTAAATGGAGAAATAGAAAACCTAGAACAAGAAATACCAGAAACACCAGAAGAAGACATACTTAAAATAAATACAGAAACTATAACTAAACTAGAAATAACTCATGCAGTAAAGAAAACAAAGAACAATAAAGCAGCTGGGAGTGACAATATACAGGCTGAACTACTTAAAGCAGATATAAACACTACTGTTAAAATGCTACACCTGCTATTTAATCAAATATGGGAAAAGGAGGAATAGCCAGAAGACTGGAATACAGGACTCCTGGTTAAACAGCCAAAAAAGGGAGATTAACACTTTGTAAAAATTGGAGAGGGATTTCACTTCTAAATGTTGTAAGTAAAGTATTTACTAGAATTTTGCTAGAAAGAATGAAACAAGAAATTGAAACTAAACTGAGGAAAGAACAGGTTAGGTTCAGGCCAAACAGATCTTGTATTGATCAGATAATAACATTAAGAATAATTGTTGAACAGTCAATAGAGTGGCAGAGTAGCCTATATTTGAAATTTATCGACTTCAAACGTGCATTTGATAGCATAGACAGAAAGACTATATGGAAATTAATGAAGCACTACGGGATTCCTCAGAAAATCATAAATATAACAAAGAAAACTCATGAAAAATACAAAATCCAAATAATAAATAATGGCAAACTATCAGAACCATTTGCAACAAACACAGGAGTAAGACAAGGATGTATACTCTCCCCGACCATCTTTCTGATTGTCATTGACTGGTTGATGAGGAAAACATCTGAAGAAAGAATTGGCATTCAATGGGGATCGTCAAATATAATCAGTGACCTGGATTTTGCAGATGATATATATGCCTTTTGGCACAAAAACATCAACACCTCCAAAAGAAAATAGATAATTTAAACCAGGAAGCAAATAAATGTGGATTGAAAATAAATCATAACAAGACCAAAATAATGAAAATAACAAACAAGAATTAGTCTTTGAAATACTACGGAAAACACTGGAACAGGTAGATAACTATCTACCTGGGATCAGTGATCAGCACACAAGGAGGAACCAAACAGGACATACAAAATAGAATCCAGAAAGCACAGATTGCATTCAATATGATGAAGAAAATTTGGGGGTCCAAAGAAATAAAATTAAAAACCAAAATTAGGTTCTTCAACACTAATGTTAAACCAGTTTTACTATACGGAGCTGAGACATGGTCACTAACAACAGAAAACATAAATAAAATGCAGGTCTATATAAACAAATGCTTGAGGAAGATGCTAGGAGTATACTGGCCAAACAAAATAACAAATATAGAACTTTGGGAGAGAACAGGTCAAACCAGCATCAGAAATGAAATCACTAAAAGAAAATGGAACTGGATAGGTCACACAGTCAAGAACCCAGATAAAGAAATAGCAAAAATTGCACTAGAATGGAATCCCCAAGACAAGAGGAAAAGAGGCAGACCCAGGATAACATGGAGAAGAGAACTAGAAATAAAGGCAAGATGGCTGGGATGTTCCTGGAAAGAGATCAAAAAATAAGCATTGAATAGAGTCAGGTGGAAGTCAATGGTTGAGGCCCTATGCACTGCAGGGAGCAAAGAGGATAGGTAAGATAAGGTAAATCTCTCTCTCTCTCTAAATAAATAAATAATAAACAGAATCACTAGATCATTAAACGAAACTCAGCCTAATGAATAAGGTGGATTCAGAAAGTGGTTTAAGTACAACTGACCATATGCAGACATTGAATCAATAAGGGAAAAATGTAGAGAATACAAATTATCATTTTATAGATTATAAGAAAGCATTTGATTCAATTGAAAAACAAAAAATTCCAACGGAAATAAAAAAATATGGAATAAACCAAAATCATATACAGCTGATACACAAAATAAATGAAAAAGCAGCCCATTCCAAATAAATAAAAGAGTATGCCAATGAGATACTATCCCACCCAATTATTCTAATAATTAGGTGAGATAGTATTCAGGGCATATTCTAATACTGTATTACTCAATGTACTATTAGAATATGCCCTGAGACTAGACTGGAGAGACAAAGGAATCAACATCAATGGTAACACACAACATCTGCTAAAAACCACATCAATAAACAAGAAGAAAGAAAGCACATAACATAAGAAATAATCAACCACCTTATCAATGAAAGAAAAACATGGAAAAGAGGAGCAAATGAAGAAGAAAGATTAAGATATAAAATATTGGATAAAAGAATCAAACAGTTATGCAGAAGATTTGAAAGAAAACTAGATAAATAGGCAGTGCACCGAGATAGGAGAATTACAAAATATGAACAAAACCAGAGAAGCATTCCTGAAAGTGAAAGAACTGAATGGAAAAGCAAAACATACACAATCTAATAACATCAAGGACAAAGATGGAAACATAATCATTGATAAGGAAAAGATAAATGGAAGATGGGTGGAGTACTTATCAGATTTCTATGATAATGATGATAATGGCAACATGATAGATTATTCATGACACATTAAGTTAAATATAACAACAGATTCTTGTCAGTAGAATGGTATATGATATTATCACACCCAGGGGATAGAACATGTAATTAAGAATCTTCCTAATAATAAATTATCTGGGTGTGATAATATCCCAGCTGAGCTGCTGAAAGCTTTAACTGGCAATAATAACTAGTAGAATCCATTCAGGACATCTATAAAACAATAAAATTATCTGAAGTTTTTACAACATCTATCTGTACCAATTCGAAAGAAAAATAATGCACAAAATTGCAAGGATTACAGAACTGTGAGCCTAATATCCCATGCATTTAAAATTATTTTAACCATTGTTAACAAGAAAACTGAAAGAGCCTTAATCGGTGAATTGAGTGAACAGAAAAGCTTCAGAAGAGGAATGGGAACCATTAATGCTATCCTGGAACTAAAAATACTAATAGAAAGAACACTTGAAAGAAATAAAAACATTTACATATGCTTCAAAGACTTTCAGAAGGCCTTTGACTGGGTAAAACATAATAAAATATTCAATATATTAGATAAATTATACATAGAAGATCATGTACTTAAGATTATAAAAATGATTTACACTAAACAGAAAATGCAGCTGTTTAACTCTGAGGCTTCTGTAGTGAAAATAAAAAAGAGTTAGACAAGGTTGTATCCTTCCACCAAATCTATTTAATATCTATAGTGAGACAGTGAAGAAAAAGATTGAAAAACAAAAAATAGGAATTAGTATCGATGGTATAAAATACAATCTTAGATATGCTGATGATAACATTCTAATAGCAGAAAACCAAAATAAATTAATAAAATTGCTGCAGCTACTAATTGAAGAAGGTAAAGAATTTGGATTAGATATAAATGCAAAAAAAAACCAAATTTATGAAAATCTCAAAAGAAAACAGATCCAAGCCAGATATATTCATGAACAATATGAAAATCGAACATATAACAGAATACAAATATTTAGGCGCCTACTTTACTGCAGATGGAAAGTAAGATAAAGAAATAAAAATAAGAACAGCCATAGTTAAAGATGCATTCTGGAAAAATAAAGATCTGCTCAGAAGTTCTGTGGGTATTAAGACAAAGAAAAGAATGATAAGAACATTAGTGTGGCCAGTTTTCACATATGGAAGTGAGACCTGGATATTTAAGAAGAGAGTAAGACAACAGATAAAGGCCTTTGAAATGTGGTGCTACATGAGAGCTCTGAAAATCTAATGGACAAAATAGTGACAAATACAGATGTCCTACAAAGAATGAGAACACATAGATCTTTATTACAAGAAATGATCTGGAGAAAGATGAGATTGGCAGGGCATGTACTGAGGTTCAGGAGAACAGAAGATACTAACAGTTTTAGAAGGAAAAATTATGGGAAAAGGATTAAGAGGTAAAAAACGAAGGACATGGCTTGAAGATATAAGATCATGGACAGGATCACATGGCTATGCAGAAACAAAAAGGAAAGCCACCAAAAAGAGAGAACTGGAAGGACATGATGCTGCACCCTCTTACTGAGGAAGCTACATGAAGAAGAAGATATAAGAAAACAAACAAATAAAAGTGTTGGATATAGGGAAAGAGATTTTAAAACGGAAATGGAGATGGGCAGAACATATTGCATGGATGAAGAATGGTAGACTGGTAGATGGACAAAGACAAATTTGTAAAGAGTACCTAGTGGCATCCATATGAAAGAAAATGAATGTCGGGATGACCAGAAAGAAGATGGAAGGATGACTAAGTGGGTGACTGTCATAGGGAAGCCTTCAACAGAGAATGATGGGGGAAAAATGGGAGAGGCCTATACCCATAAATGGCTATGCTCAGAAGAAGAGATCTTAAAAGTAATTTAAGCTAAAATACAAACAAAATATTTTTCATGCATAGTTTAGAACACAAAAGTACAATGCTGATGAAGAAAACCATCACATAAAAAATATTAAAATAGAAAGTTTTTAAATTACATAAAATTACATTTTATTTATAATATATTTATTTAAAATTACATAAAATCCTAAATAAAATAAATAAATCCTACCAAAAAATTACTTTCAGACATCCAGACATGACCATCTGTTTTTTGAACTGTACCTGAAATAGCAGCAACAACCCTATCCAAATTACTATTTCTAATTTCCAAGCAATAGAATAGGTCTGAATTCCTGTCAACATGGATGTTTGTGATGTGATAGATCAGTGGTATATGTTCTCACTTGGTGTGATACCATATACCACTTTGCTTAATGGAAGCCTGAAATGTCTTGAAAAAGTTACATGTTTGGTTTCTATAGCAGGTTTTCCAGATTATCTGAGCATGGTACTAATGAACATGCTTACAACCTACACACTATATTTTTTCTGCCACAAGGACAGCAGTCCTTTGGCAGAAAGGACTGCTGTTTGGCCTGAATTCAACTTGTTATTCTCTAAGTTTCTCTTCCACAATTTTTCTTAGTCTTTTCTCAATTATGCATGTATCAATCTTATCTGAAACATTTAATAGAGAAATTCCTCTAATTCTCACATTTAGTTTTATTCCTCCTTATTTATACAGATGGGACTCTACTCCAATCATCTGGATTTGGACCTTCTGAATCATGCAGTACCCACTGCAACACTTTTATATCTTCATATTTGAGCATTTCTTGATAAATATCATCTACTCCATCTACCTTTCCACATTTCACTTTTATATGAAACAGAATTCACCCAAAATGCTAGGATTGCAATGCACATGACAGTGATCAAAGGCTACTGCAGATATGGATCATGAAGAATAAATAAATTGCAACAATAGTAAAATCATATTAAAAATTAACATATAAGAATGAATTCTTAACCATCCAAACATTCAGGTGAAGGAAATATATCAGCTGTCTTACACTTCGTATCCATCTTGTTTCAATGGAATATCAATGGTATTGCAATTTTAATGAGTACTTTGTATCCATGTTTTGGATGACATAAATACATGTCATGGTCATTTCAGTGGTTAATACTGAAGAATGTGAAAGTACAGTTATTCCAAGATGATATGGTGATAAACAATATGGGAGATAAAAGATTAGCAAAAACAAGTGCTCAGGGCAAAAATATGAAAGAAAAGCAAGCAGAGAAACACTAATTCTGCTTCCCCATCAGTTAACAGTGTTTTAAAAGATTTCTATCTGGAGGGGAAGGATCTCGATTAGCCTCCTCTCTCTCTCTCTTTCTCTCAAACTGCTCTCTTATCTCTAAGAGCTGATTAAATGGGGACCTACAAGTAAGAGACCAATTTGGGAAGAGTAATTCTACCAAATTTAGCTTGGTTGGTGAAGTGGGTAGTATGTTTATTATCCAATCTACATGCTGCAAGCTTAAATTCTGTGATGATATGAATGCTTGTATCACTGTTATTATTTGAGCATTTCCCAAGAGTTCTAACTCATCAAGGGAAGCTCACACCAACCATTACTTAAACATCGCCTATCATCTCTCTCTCCTTAATTTCATTCTCTGACAATGTACTCACAAAATCCTGCCAAAACTTTTGCCAACTGCACTGTTACTTAATATCCAGGAGTGACTACTAGATTGTTCTCCTCCTCCTCCTGCTTTTTACTGAAAAATTTCTTCTGCATCTGTCCTATAAAATATGTTTATTATTTCACATTATGATAAAATAATGTACTGAGACAACACTTGGCATTCACTTGAAGGTAAGCTGGTTGATCCCATATGGAGGTAGCAGGGTTTTACCTCCTGGAAACTCAGGTTTTTCATCCCACAAACAAGCAAATTGGCCTTGAGAACACACACAAAATCTACAGACAAAAATGATATTGTTGGTGATGGGCAGTAGATAGTGTTGTGTGTGATTAGAGAATTAAGTAGCAGAGATGGTGAGTTGTAAGTTGGATATTAAGTAATAGGGGAAATGGTGAGAGGTATGTAATAGAGTCGAGTGCCCTCCCACAATGAGTCCTTGGTGAACACATCTCACCAATTAAAAATTTAAACTGAACACATCTCAAGGCAACTAGGCATATTTGAAACCAGGCTGCGATAATGAGTCAGGTACTGTGGACCAGTCTTCATACTTCATCACCACCAGTCCTTGCACATAAGATTAAGAGTAAGTCAGACAGATAGCAGTTCTTTTGAGTCAATCTGGTGTGAGATCGAGGCCAATAGGACAAAATATAAAATTGTTCACTGCTATAGGCCAGGGGTGGGGTGCCAGGGATGATGCGGAAGATATGCATCAGCAGATTAGTGCAATAAGTGCAAGTCAAGTAATAATTATGGGGGATTTCAACTTTGGAGACACAGATTGGAAGGAGGAAGGATCACATGGTAGGAAGGAAATGGAATTTATATACTTGCTGAGAGATAATTTCTTGAAGCAGAATGTGACGAAGGGGACTTGGGGTATGAGGGTGCTGGATCTTGTTATAGAGAAGACCTGTCCATAACTAAAGGTGGCTCCATTGCCTCCAAATGGAAAGTGATCACATGGTTTTGACTTGGGAGGTAGCAAAACATGGAAACTCTGGTTAAGAAGCAGCACTTGTGGAACTATAAGGCAGATGATTATGATACACTTAGGAGGTAGCTTGAAGCAGCACTGTGAAAAGATCTGCAATGGAAGGATGTTCACAGTGCATGGAGGATAGTCAAGGGATATCTGGAGGGAGCAATATCCCATGGTATACCCAAGGTCAGGAGGGTAAATCAGATAGGAGTTGGATGAGTAGTATGATTAAGCATGAAATGCAAAAAAAGAAAATGTTGTGTCACAAGAAAGGTGACCAACATGGTAAAGAAGGCAAAAACCAGATTATGAGAAGAAATTAGCCAAAGAGGTAAAAGGAAATCCCAGAGATTTTTCGTTATGTGGCAAGGAGGAAGAATAACTATGGAAGGATAACTTTAAGTGCAGATGGCAGAGGGGTAAAAGAGGCAGACAAAACTGTTGAGCTACTGAGTGACCATTTTGCAAGGGTATATCATTCAGGTGAATGACAGTGTTATGGCAGAGATGAGATAATGTGAGAATATAGGCTGATGAATTAGAGGTACTTAGGATATTGCAGATTCTGAATGCAAATACAGCTGTGGAATTGGATGGGACATCGGCTCACATTTAAAGAGAACGTGAAGGGGAACTGGAAATAATGTTGACTAAGCTGTTTAAGTCTCAGCTCGGGCAATATCATAAACGAGCGGAAGGAGGGCAAAAATGCAAAAATGCGTTCCTTTATGCAAAATAATTCCTTTGCATAAAGGAGGAGCTAAGTCTCTGGTAGCAAATTATAGACAATCTGTATTTTAGGAGTGGTGGTAAAAGTAGTGGAAAAGTTGGTCAAAAAGAGAATTCAGAAATAGGTAAAAAAAATCAGCTAACGCCTTTTTATTCCCGTATATGAGAATAGGCGAGGCCATTTAGCCCTATCTAACTTTTTGGAGACTGAGTGGGCAGTTCAATCTCCACTGGAACCCAATCAGAGACAGATGGCCTAAGGCTATCACTAATTAAGCGGTACGCAGTGAAGAGAGATGGCTCAAATGTGCCGCCATCTCGTGGTCCCTAACCCTAACACAATATATTTAATGTCTGAAATAATGTGGGTTCTATGGTCTATTTTCTTGAGTTTACAGGACGAAAAACCCGAGTTTCCGGGAGGAAAAACCTGCTTACCCATGCCAGAGATCGACTAACTCAGGAACCGGTCGAAAAAAGGCTTAGAAAAATTTCCTCTAGTCGCCGACTAGACTCGAAACCAAGCCTTCCTTCATGCGGCCAAGCGCGGTGGTGTGCAAACGCCACATCCACTGAGCTACACAGGGTCTACAGAAATAGGTGGATAAGAATATGATACTCTATGAGGATTAGCATGACTTAGTAATCTACTAGCTTTTTATAAGAGAGTGATAATTGAGTTGGATAAAGGGATACCAAAAAGTAGTATATGGTGGAACAGAATCCAGGAGAAGGCGGGTGACTAGTAATGTGCTGCAGGGACTGTTCTTGGATCACTGCTGTTCAATGTGTACATATAAAATGATGCTACAACATGACAAAATTTCATGCTGACTGGCGCTTCGCCTGGTTAAACAAGGCCGCCGGTTGTTTTTGCCAGGGAACTAGGGCAAACAGCGAAAATTCAGCTACTGGAACAAATCTGAAAACAAACCCCAACTCAACATCACCAGAGTTTAAAGATCGATACTATCAACATAAGAAGCCTGAATGGCAAAGAAATGGAGCTAGCTGAAGAATTAGATAAGTACCAGATCGACATAATAGGGGTGACTGAAACAAAAAAGACAAAAACTGGTGAGATCTTTCTGAGCAATAAATATAAATTGTTATATTCAGGCAATGACAATCAAGGAAAAGAAGGAGTAGCCATAGTATTCAACACAAAATACGAGGCTAATCTTCTTGAATGGAAGGCAGTCTCAAGTAGAGTGATTTGGGCAAATAGAATGGGGAACTGGACAATGAGACTTATTTGTGCCTAGAAGGTCATACAGAAGGTTTTACTTAGGTAGAAGAGGAGGAATTTTTTGAGGAATTTTTCCTAGAGTAAGCTACTGACACAATGAAAAAGGAAAAGTTGGTCCTTGTTGGTGATTTAAATAACAGAGTAGGAAGTGATTGTCAGATATTCAAAAATATTTTGGGAAAATTTGGAGAAAAGCTAATAATAATGGCAAATACCTGTTGGATTTCTGCTCAGGACATGGACTGGTTATTACTAACACCATGTTCCAACATAAAAATGTGCACAAATTCACATGGAGAGAAGAGGCTAGGAATAAGAAAAGTCTCATTGACTATGTTATTATTGTTGATAGTGATGTTTTCTCCCTGGTGCAGGACACCAGAGTGTACAGAGGATTTGAAATTGGAAGTGATCACTATTTAGTCTTGAGCAGGATAAAATTGAATTTCATATTGAAAAGAATGACATATAAGAAAGTTTTAAAGCGAATAAAAGTTGAGCAGCTCTCAGATGCGAACTGTAGACTAAAATAAAGAAAGATTATTGAAGAAAAAATGAAAGAGTTTGAGAACAGAAACCAAACCTTGAAGATTCAGTGGGAAGCCTTGAAGAAAACCCTGATTGATTCAGCTGGAGAGGCATGTGGTGAAGTTGTCTGCAAGGATAGAAAAATTAGAACTCCATGGTGGACACAGGAAGTTAAACATGCAGTGAAGGAAAAGAAGAAAGCATATCAAAAGTTCCTGGCAAATAAGTCAGCTTTTGCTCTTAGAGAATACAGAGACAAATGTAAGAAAGCTAAACAGTGTGTAAAACTAGCTAAATAAAAGTCATGGGAGGACTTTGGCAAGAACATAGAAAATAAATATCAAGAAGGTGGCAAAATATTCTGAAGGTTGTTGAAGAAGCTTAGGAATGGAGGACAGAGTGCTGTAAAAGGAGTTAGAGATGATAAAGGTGAAATGAAAATGGGAGAAAAAGATATCCTTGTAGTATGGATTAATTACTTGGAAAATTTGCTAAATGAAACAAGCAATGATGACAGCACAGTGATAAAAAACACTGACCAGGCATGCAGTCAGGAATACATATCCATACTTGAAGTAGAAAAAGCCATCAAAGGCTTGAAATGTGGAAAGGCAGCAGGAGTAGATGATATTCGACCAGAAATGCTGAAATATTGTGGTATAAAAGTCTTACAGTGGCTGCACTGCATAGTTCAGAATGCCTGGACAGAGGGACGAATTCCCGATGAGTGGAGTAGAGCTCTCATAGTACCCATATATAAAAAGGGAAATAAAACTGAATGGGAGAATTACAGAGGTATATTGAGTGTTCCTGGTAAGATATATGCAAGTATACTTGAGAAACAGTTGAGAAGAATTATGAAAGAAAAGCTTGGTGAAGAACAAGCTGGATTCAGGTCAAATAGAGGCTGTCAAGATCAGATCTTCACTTTACGACAAATAGTGATAAAATCTTGGGAATATAACAAAGATCTGTATTTAAGTTTTGTTGATCTGGAAAAGGCATACGACAAGGTGCAAGAGAGAAGCTATTCAATACGCTACAGTTATATGGTGTCAATGGGGCATTATATCAAGCAATACTTAGTCCTTATTTGAGTTGTAAGTCAGCATTAGTATTGAAGGAAGTACAGGAAGATGGTTCAATTTTAAATCTTGTGTCAGGCAAGGATGTACATTATCCCCTCTGTTATTCATTATCTATATGGATCACATTATGAAAGAAAGTGATATAAAACATGATATCAAAATTGGAGGTGTTAATGTCAGCTCTTTGCTTTATGCAGACGATGTTATACTTCTAAATAAATCTGTTACAAGTCTGCAAGATTCTCTGACTAAATTGAATAACTGTTGTAATAGATATGGTATGAAGGTCAGCAATAAAAAGACAAAGACAATGAAAATAGAAAGAATCATTGAAAATGTCAACTGTGTTGTGAACGGAGAACCTGTGGAACAAGTAAAACATTTCAGCTACTTAGACACGATTTTTAGTGAAGATGGTAAATTAAATATGGAAATAGACAACAGAATCAACAAAGCTGGTATGGTAGGAAGTCAACTGAATAAATTCATATGGAATAAGAGAGAAATTAGTCGGAACACTATATTAGCTGTATACAAGACAGTGTTCAAACCAGTTTTAACTTATGGATCTGAGAACTGGGACTGAAGTAAAACACTTGACCAAAGACTAGAGACCGCAGATATGAGAGTCCTGAGAAAGATTAGAGGCGTGAACAGATGGCATCAATGGCAATATCATATTAAAAACGAGAATATTAGGAAAGAACTAGACATTGTCAGCATCCAGGAATGCATCAGCAGAACTAATTTCAGGTGATATGGCCACTTAAACAGAATGGGCGAGGAAAGATTAGCAAAACAAGTGTTATCTGCCAAGTTGGCAAGAAAACGACCCAGAGGAAGACCAAGATATAGATGGATTGATACGATACAAAGTGCCGTAGATGATAGAAATATAAGATCTGGTGATGTTGGAGTCTTGACAAGTAACAGACTGATTTGGAGGAAAATTGTAGATAGGAAGTTAGTAATGATGTAAATTTTTCATGTAGTACTATCATATCCTGTACACCCCTTGAGGGTACATGGCAGGAATTTGATGATGATGATATAGAAAATAATTTGAAGGGAGATATTTAGTTGTTTGCTAATGGTGGAAAGTAAAGAAGGTAATAGTTAATCAATGCAGGATGATTTGAATAGGCTGACAGTATGTGCAAAACAATGGATGACAATTTAATGTCGAAAAGCGTAAACTCATGTATTTTGGGATAAAATGATTAGAAGTTGTATACTACATTGAGGGAACTGTACTCCAGGAAACTGAAGCAGCCAGGGATTTGGGGATAGCAGTAGTAGTAGTAGTAAACAGAGAGCTGAAGTTAGATGACACCCTGCTAAGTAGCCAGGGTAACTTACAGGATTACTTGGTTAGTAAAAAATAAAGAACACTTACAAACAGACATAAAGGAGTTATCGTTCCTGTTCATAAAGCCTTGATACAATCACATCTGGATTACTGCTCAGGTCTGGTCACCTGGGTTTCGTGGGGATGAGATAGAGGTGGAGAGGGTGAAGAGGTAAGCGACGATGATGGTGAGTGGTCTATGGAATGCTCCTTATGAAGATTGAGGGTTTGTGGACTGCAAAAGTTGACTGATCGAGTGAAAAAAAAAAAAAAGATAGGGAGAGGAATATGATAGAAACATTTAAGTTACTTAAAGGATTTTATAGTATTGATGCAAGGGGAAATGTTTTAACACTTGGCTAGAGGAAGCAGAACAAGAAGTCATCCCTGAAAGTTTTGTAAGAGTGTGGTTAACAAGAGTGTAAGGACTAGATTTTTTGCTCGGAGAATGGTAAATGAATGAAATGGGTTGCCTGAGTCAGTTGTAAGTGCTTTGTTAATGTATCTCAATGAGAGGTATGACAGATATTGTGCGGATAGTTTGGGTCTCCCATGATGAGTCTTAGGACTCCATGGAGATGCCTGTGAATAATAATAATAATGACAGCAGATAGTTGATGAATTTCTTTTAACATAGCATTATACCTAGGGAGATTTCATTATAATAACTTGAAGTTAGTGAGAGAATCTGTTATAATGATGTTTGCTGACAATGCAAAGATGGGCAGGCAATCAGGGATATTACTAATACACTACACTTACAGAATGATTTGCATAGGACAAATGATAATTCAATGTTAGTAAATAAAGTTATGCACTCTGGTTTGATGAGATTTCCAACATCATATTATATTGGTAGGATTATGCTTGGAGAAATTGATGAATGTGGGAATCTTGAAGTTATGGTAGATAAGAAATTAAAGTTCCACAATCATAAGAAGATTGCAAATACAACTCAGAGGATAACTGAAGTCCTGAAACAAACACTGACTCGTACAGATAAGGAGGTCATTTTGCTTCTTTAAAGGGCCCCAATATGATCACACCTGCAGCTACTATGTGCAGATGTGGTCTCCTGGGTCCCAAGGGGATGAAGCTGCAAAGAGGATACAAAGAAGGGTTACAAAGATGATACTGGAATTATGGAATGTAGATGAGTGCAGAATGCAGACACTAGTAAGCATGAGAAAAAAAAGTGATATGAAAGAGACCAATAAAATACTGAGAGGATGTTATGGGAGACTGACTGATGAAATTTTTCATTATATGGAAGGCGAGTTTGTGTGTGGTTAAAAAAAGGAGCGAGAACTAGATTTTTCTGTAAGAGGGCAATATGTGAGTGGGACAGCTTGGCTGGTAAAGTGGCAAGTGCATCTAGCATGAATGAGTTTAAGAAAGGTATGAGAGCTGGTGCAAGTGATGTGTGGCCTCTCCTGATGAGTCACTAATTCCTGGAGGTCTCTCATAATAATACTTACATTAACAAAAGAAATTGAATTTTAATTTTTGTTTAAACATAAAACAAAAATTAGTAGAGTGAAGGAAGTGAATGGAAGGAAATCTAAGGCATTGGCTATGGAAGATCTTGAAGCTTTGAATGACTGTGGTATCAAATGAAAATAAAATGGAATACTCTACCAACAAGGCTATGGATAGGATTTGAGGTCACTGACAGATCATTTAAGTATAAAGGAAGAGAGTAGGTTTTTAACAAGTACAATCCCCTGAGGTACTCCGGCAACTAGTGGAGAAAGAAAAAAAAAAAGCTGGTGACCCAACTGCAGTGAAAAAGATAGGCCATAGCATGGTAGTTTGATGAGCATTGTAAGATTGGAAAGGTTTGGAAGGTTAAAAGAACAATTGTGGAGCTTCCAGAGGTGAAGAAGTTGGCTGTTGACCTTCTCAATGGTTTTTGCAAAAACTGAAGCAAGGGAAAATGGACAGTAGTTGGTTGGCTGACTTTTATCGCTTTTTTTTTTTTTTTTTTGAAATGGAGTGAACGAATGCATGTTTGTTCCATGCCCCAGTCAATGGAATGTCAGTCAAATAGAACAGATTGAAGAGGTGATATATGATAAGCATAAATCAACATCTATATCAGCTGATGAGATGCCACCAGGAGACCTGTTGGTGTCCAAACTATTCTGGATCCTTTTGATTTGATTCTGATGAAACATCAGGATGTATAGAGTGAACTATTCTCAGTAATGCAGAAAGTAATTAAATATGCTCAGATATGCAGGAGCTGGAGGAAAAGAATTATGTCAGGATGCCAACCTTATGGCTTTTGCACTTGCAGTTTTTAAGATAAATTTATAGTGCTTTACTTATTTGCAAAATACAGAAATCACAAAAAAATTCCCAAGAGGTTTGATCTATGAATCTATGAACATTCCAACTTCTCCCCCCCCCTCCCAGAAGTGGAGGAAGGTTTGATGGAGTTGGAATATTCACACCAAAAGTGAGCTTTTGTCTCTATCAAATTTAAAATATTTTAGAACAAGTAAATAGAAATATTCTGCAATAACAAGAAACCAAAATATACTGCATAACTATTACAGGATATACTATTACTACATACTATTATACACCCCTTGAGGGTACATGTCAGGAATTTGATGATGATGACGATACTATTATAAGATATTACTTTTTTGTAAGAAAGAAACTAAGAGAGAGAAGGATAGCGCATTGAAATTTCAAGATTTTCATCACTTTGAGAGGAAAAGCAGAAAATAAAAATCTTCAGACATGCACGATACTAATTTCTTTCCCCCTAAAAGTGAAATTGGAATAACAGAGAAGTTTTCATGCATAAGTTCATAATGGATTCCATTACTGTTATGTGAAAAAAGTACATTTTCCTTTTATAATTAGGGCAAAATTAATTTAATTTATTGTAAGAAAAAAAAAAGCAGCTACAATCAAGATACCACAATCAATTTTGTATACTTTTATTTTTTAGGACTAAAAGGTAAATTACTTGATAAAAATTGCTGCCACAATTATTAATTGATCTTTCCATTAAGATATTAAAGCTAATATAGGCTAAACTATAACATGCAGAGAGGGAGAGGGATAGCCATAATTTTGTTTTATTCATAGTAGAAACTATAATGGAAACTATATCCAAATTGTCTCATGCCTATTCATAATAGGCATGGGACAATGTGAATATTCAACTGGTTTATAAAAGAAAAAAGATCATCATCATCAATAGTCAAATCTTTATATAATGAATATTTTCTACCTTATCATGAAGTGTCCAGCCAATATACTTTAAATAGCTATCATCCAGAAAATGCTGATGGAATTTCTTCATCCACTGACCAATTTCAAACATACAGATAGATCTAATTTCAGGTAAGGTGTCTCTATTTAAAAATAGAGATAATGAGCATGTACAATAAATTTTAGTTACCAGTACTTTATCATTTTGTAATCTAATGAATAATAATAAAAAAATATCAAAAATTGTGTGTATTAAAACAGTTTAGCAAATAGATTTTAGACTGGTGTTTAATTATTTATTCAAAACTTAATAATATACAGTCAAGGATCATTTCCAATATCATGATATTAGATATGGCTGTCAGCACTAATACAAACAAATAGCTAGCTGTTTTGTCAAGCCAAATCCATAACAATAAGCAACAATCAAACATCAGATATCATAAAAAAGTTATAAGAAAATATTATAAAGCTTCCAGCAGTTAAAATATGGTATGTATCAAATCTGTTTTTCCCAACTTTCATCTACCTAAATGGTCAGTCATCTAGATGGCAATGTATGCAGGTTAACAAAAAAAAGTATATTATTAATATGTAGACTTCCTTTAAGTAATATATGATCAGATATAACAATTATAGCTTTTCCATATTTTTATTTTGCTACAATCATCTTCCAACTGACAGGTGATGGAAGTTTTTAACATTTTGGAAAAGCATCATTACAAAATCAGCAGAGTTCAGCCATCTCATGTATTTTCCTTTCTTACTAAGCTAATCATAACTAATGAAATAGCTCCATAAAAATATATAAGTATAGCAACACTTAACATAATGCAATTTGTAATTAGTGCAAAATGCATTACAGTATATTTATTGTAATTTTGTCAGAAAGGAAATTATATCATTACATTTTACATTAATAGTTTTTCACTGCATTGAAGCAGCTATGTGTTATAAAATTAAGATGGAATGTTTCTGAACACTACAAAAACATCCTGAAACATTCTTGTTCATATATATTGCAATGAAACATCTAGCCACAATATAACATTATAGCAGCAAAGATGTGGCCACTTTGCAAAGTTTTTATGTGGAACCTATTACCCTGTTAGATACAATTATGAGTGAGAAAAGGAAACATAAGAGGTGAAGAACCTCGTCATTAAATTCCTAACATGTACCACCGGTTTGTGTGGAGGTGGGGTACAAGATATAATGGCAGTATGTGAAAAGTTGCATTATTGCTAACTTCTTATCAACAATTTTCCTCCAAAGTGACCTGTTATCTGTAGAGACTCCAATATTATCAGATCCGACATTTCTCTGTTTTAAGGCACTTTAAGTCTTCCTACTGTTTATCTGCCATCCTGGCTAAGAACACTTGTTTTGGTAATGTTTTCTCTCCACTTAATGTTTAAGTGGCCATGTCACTTGAGATCTCCGCTAACACATTGCTGAATGCTAACAATGTCATATACTCATTTTTAATATGATACTACCATTGTTTGACCCCTAATCTTTCTCAGAACTCTCAATACCTATAGTCTCTACTCTTTGATCGAGTATTTTATTTCTAAATCAGCTCTCAGATCCAAAAGTTAAAGTTGATTTGAACTCTCTTCTATCCAGCTGTTTTAGTGTTTGACTAATTTCTCTGATATTTCACATATTTGGTGAACACTGCAGAAAGATGGAGAAGGATAAGAAACTGGTGATATGGATTAAAGGGTGGCTCATGGACAGATACCAAAAAGTAGCATATGGAGAAGCAGAATCCAGGAGAAGGCAGGTGACCAGTAATGTGCTGCAGGACTCAGTTCTTGGATCATTGCTGTTCAATTTGTACATAAATGGCATAGGAAATAATCTGAAGGGAGATATTTAGTTGTTTGCTGATGGTGCAAAGTGGAGTAGGATAATGTAGAGAGTGCAGGATGATTTGAATAGGCTGACAGTATGGGCAAAACATAATGGATGTCAATTTAATGTGGGAAAGTGTTAAGTTATGCATTTTGATATACAAAGATTACAAGCTGTATACCAAAATTGAGGGAACTGTACTGATGAAGCCAGGGATTTGGGGATAGTAGATAGAGAGCTGAAGTTTAAAGGGCATATTGGGTAGCTCACAGAAATACTTGGTTACTGAAGAACACACATGCAGAAATAAGGCAGTTTTCATTCCTGCTTATAAAGCCTTGATACAACCACATCTGGATTACTCTACTCAGATCTGGTCATCTGGATTTCTTGGGGAATGAGGAAGTGGTGGAGAGGATCCAGACAGAGGTGAGTGACCAAGATGGTGAATGGTCCATGGAATTCTCCCTATGAGGATAGATTGAGAATTTGTGGACTGCAAAAGTTGACTGATAGGTGGGAAAAAAAAAGGGGGGGGGGACATGATAGGAACACTTAAGTTTCTTAAAGGCTGTATTCTTTCATGGAAATTCAAAAACATTTCGTATATTGGAGGAATCGAAATCTGACTGGGTGTATACAAAATCCAAAGGGATTATTAAAAGTGCTAATATAATGAGTGCTCATTGACAAAACAAGGACAGCTGATCAAAAAAGAAAAAAAATGTATGATGGTTTACACAAAGCCACAGCAGTTACACATGGGTATATCATCACCCCTCAACAAGAAGGAAGATGACTATGTATGGAGCCAAGCAAGAACAACCTTCCTATCTGAAAAACCTGCACAGATGCTACTGCCACAGTTTAATTTCAGCTTTAGTCAGGTATAGCGTGTTATTATCTTTATTTCATGAGGCTTAAATACTGGATGTGATTGGTATACCTGAATTCTAACTGCCTGAAGAGAGCTTCAGGAATCAGCATAAATAATGCCCCTTGGGTAGTGTTTCAATTTTATATAATTTAATGCAAGCTCAACAGCACAGTTGGTACATTCTGGTGGGCTCTGATTTCAGTCTATAGACAGTGATTTAAACTGTCTATAGACTGATACAAAATTAGATGTTCTGCTCTGTGTTTGAAAGAGCTGTCAGCAGACAGAGGAAAGGAATGTTTTTCTAATCTGTGGCAAATGAAGAAGCTGCACAATAGAATACAGCTGTGTATTGTGGTAACACATTTAACAGCATCAATGAAGTACTAGTTACACTGATGTACTACAGCTAGCAAAAATGCTTTTATTCACAAACCAAAAATGTATTGGAGTCTGACATATTATACTCCCTGTGGATGAAAAATAATTGATCACATGGGGTGGTCTTGCAGAGATATTATTTTGGTTACATATAATAAGGGCAGCTACTAATATTGAAGAAATAAAGGTGGTTCATTTGCTTAATGTAAAAACTGGGAATAGTTGATGTTTGAAATGCTCTGGTTGCAATTCTGGTAGCATGACAGTAGATTGGATCCAGCCTTGAAGCATACTGTCTCTTGCAGAAGCATAGACCTGAGACTCAATTGTTGATCTGATAAGTGTTCAATATAAGCAGAGCATATATTTGTCTGCATTCTGAGAGGTGAAAGTTTAGTACAAAGGATGCTGATCTTTCTTTAATGCCATCTTACAACTGATTTATATGTGGTAGAAATGTCAGTCCCCATCCCAAGCAAGTCTAAAAAAAAACCTTGCTTCCAGTGTAACCAAGATTGCTGTTTGTGCTCATCTTTGTTCTGGGTCAGGATAAAGACCATGTTTGGACAAAAATGCATACAAAAACAGTTTTCTGCAGTGAAAATCTGTATTCATAATAATGTTGAATGGTATAAACATCACCAAGAGGAAAAAATACAGTACAACAATATTTTGCTGGTTTTCTGCCGAGCATCATCAGAGCACAACGTAATAGGCATTCAGCACTAAACTAAGTATTGTGGCAACAATTTACATTGTAATTTACACTTGATGTCCTGACGTAGTGCCCTCCATGGGTCAGCTAACTACAAAGTTAGCTTAGAGAAGTCCAGCTATTAGGTCTTAAAATGATAGTCTCCCAGATCTTAGGTAAATTAATGCAACCATACTTGATGAAATTGGAAGATTGCTTCATAGCTGATGCTGATTCAGAATAGTCTCTCAGACTATAATGACTTTATGTAATATGGATGTTTTTATCCATATGATTCTATGTGAAGGAGTATCCAGAGCATGGTCTACCAATCTCTATTTCCCAAACAGATGGTCTCAGATGTAGTTTTTGTTCAAATGGATGTAGTTGATCTTTAGGAGAACATATAAGGCAACTGAATGAAGGGTTTGAAAGTGGTATGTAGATCATATTTTCAGAGAACTTTGGCTATTTTTTCTGATGTACCCTTAACATATGGGAAGGGAATGGTTTTGTGGTGATTTTGTGTGTGTGTTAGGTATAGGAGAGTTGGGAAGTACATGCAATATTTATCTATTTTATGTATGCTGTAGTCATTGGCTAAAAAGGTGTTGTGAATGTCTCTGAGCTCCATGTCAAGGGTTGTCATTGGAACAAATAGCCCTGGCTTGGTGAGTCAGTGTTTTGAGGATGCTATACTGTTGGGAAGGGTGATAGAGAGATTGTTTATGTAAATATCTTAGTATGAGTAGGTTTTTCTCTAGACAGAAAAGGATAATGAGCCATTAGGAAGTCATGTCAATAGTGTATGAAAAAAAGAGAAATTTTCTGTGGTGAAGTTTATTTTAGGATGTTGGCTGTTAAGATCTGCCACAAAAAGTATCTTGCATGTCTGGACCATATGGCCAAACAGCAAACAGACATCAACATATTGCAGCCATGTAGGTTTAAGTGTGGCTGTATTAAGCACTTTGTTTTCAAAATGCTCAACATAGAAGTATGCTAGAGGAGGGAAAAGAGAGGAACCCAGAGCAGACCCATCTAGCTGTTTGTATTTTTTTTTTTTCCCCATAGGAAATAATCTGCAAATATGGTAAATCTGAATAATTTAAATATGTCAGGGGAAGGGGAGGGGGATCTAGCTTAATAAGGTTAAGAGGTTCTGTCAAAGATACATTAGTGAAAATGTGAGATGATATCAAAACTAACCAGAATATCAGAATCTGACAAAGTTAAATATTCTACTAGTGTTTTGAAGTGCAGGAGCTTTTGATGGATGAAGGAGAGAGAGATGTCTATAAGGGAGGAAAGTAGTTTGGATGGATCTAGTTTGTAGGTGAGGTTGTCTATGCTATCTACTAGTGGAAGAAGGGGATGAGGGATATTGGGTTTATGAATTTTAGAGAGGGACAGCCATGAGTTCTCCACTTTCTCCATCACTGACCAACTTCTTTAAGGAGACCTTTGAAGAAAAAGCCTTAAACTCTGCCCCACATAAACTCACTATTTAGCTATGCTACATGAATGACGTGTTTGTAATATCTCGCACAACAAGTTATTCCATAACTTATCATGTTTGGTTTTAAAAGGCCTTAAGTCAGAATAATACATAAGATATAATGTAAAGTTGATATAAAGTGGATATAAAAAATTAGTTATAATGTATAACATATGTATGCTTTCGATATTAGCTGTAAAACAATTGTGCTCAACACAAAGGAAAATAATTATTCTTTGTTAAAGTAAAGAGTCAGCGAAAAAATTGCCTAGATTAGTAAAGAACAAAAGGAAAGCCCTGAAGGAAAAAGTTGCAGAGACTTGCAAAGGTTAAGTCATCAGGAACAAAGACTTCGGAAAAAGCACGCGAAAGAGACGT
Organism: Typopeltis vanoorti; assembly: GCF_054136105.1. Lineage (NCBI taxonomy): Eukaryota > Metazoa > Arthropoda > Arachnida > Uropygi > Thelyphonidae > Typopeltis > Typopeltis vanoorti. Next base: position 36,429,954 of record NC_143572.1, on the reverse strand, counting down.
CGACACACCTGAGGATAAGCGTGAAATTTGTGGAAGAAAGACAAAGAAAGGAAAGGATATTTAAGCGACCTGATGAGTAGGAATTGAGGTTCCCTGGAGTTCCCAAGTGTTCCTAGAAAGGAGTAGTTCCAAAGTATAGAAGTTGCTGTGCTCTCTGTGACCACCAGCGCCTGTGTTCAGGAACCAGAGGAAAAGTCTCGCAGATGAAATCCAGATCTCCCCCAGGAATTTTTCTGATAGAAGGCTTCCAATTGTTGACTACAGGGAAAAGGAAGGACATCACTTGGAATTCCATCGTGCTGCCATTAAGAATTAAATGCATTGGCGTAATGTCCTACTGAGAAATAGAAATGTCATAATCAAGACAAAAGAACGAGGTATCCTGACGAACTTTCACTGAATATAAAGGACTGTTTGTAAAGGAAGATTTGCAAATAGCTGTGATAAGTTGGTACTTTTATGATATGGATATATGCAACTGTGAGAAGGTATACAATAAGTTATCTTAATTGTGTATAATACTGTGTTGTAGTATAGTGTATAGTATTGAATCGTATAATAGCTCTTAATCAAGATTTAGATAAGCTAGGGAAGTGTAGCTAACTAATTGTTGTTTCAAACGTACATGCATTTCTTTAGTTAGAATAAATGACTTGTAAACAACATGCTGATACTTATTAATGCGCTATCTCCAAAAAAATCTGTGTGTTAGTAGGAAATTGCCACGACTAACCTAAGTGTTGAGTAAGATAATGAGAAATTTCTGTTAAAGTTATGAGCCCCTGCATTGCAGTCATTCAACATTTCAATCCCTCACTCTCGGAAGTACAGTCTGGCTGGCACAGTCACAAAACAAATAAATTTTGCCTGAAGAGCATAAGGGACTGAATAAGTCGTAAATATATGGCTGGCAGCAATCGGAATTAAAGCCGGCCATACATATGATAAATATTAAGGCAAGGCAGAAAAGGGGGCAAAACATCAATTCAGCATAAGTAAATAAAAAAACATAAAGGAAAAACTTTAGCTCTATGTAGTAATTATAATAAGAATAAAAATAAAACCATTACACAAATTTTACATGTTCGCTATTTGGCTACATGGCCTGGATACACTCCACAATTTCTAATGCTTAAACAATCAACACCCCAGGATCTAGATTACCTTGAAAAATGAAAACAACAAGTCTCCCTTTCCTAGACACTGATTACATGTCAGCCTGATGGATCCCTGGCTTTCTTTGTATACATAAAACTTACACACATACAGGTAGAGATACATTCACCAACAGTCACACATTCCCCCCCACCTCCCAACAATATGAGATTATAAAAACCCTATATAACAGGACAAAATTAATCAGTTCAGATAACAATGCCCTAACTATTGAACTTAACCATATCCTTAACACCTTCTTAGCCAATGGCTACAACCCCCCCCAAAAATATTAAAACCAGTTAAGTACAGCCTCCCTTCTCCTTCATAGCAAAGATTACTCTAAATCTCTAAATACATCACCATTCCACATGTTCAGAGTACATCTGAAAAACTAACAAAAATCCTAAGAAAATATGACCTCACAATTAGTTACAAACCATAAGAAATTGGCATCTCTTATCCGGTGGAGACCAAAGAACAGACACTTCCCCCTAAACCTACCTGAAGAATACCAGGTCCCTTGCAGTTGCAAACTGTCCTACTACAGCCAAACAGGCAGGACAGTCAATATTAGGATATCCAAACCCAAGGACTACATCCGGTTCCACCAATACAGCCACTCAGGACTTGCTGACCATGCATTGGACACCCACCACAGAATACGCTAGAAGGCCACTTTATTACACCACAGCAAGCTTAAGTATGAAAGATTATTCGTTAAATCAGCCTCAGCTCTGAAAAACTTCCCAAACCTCAACAAATTTGGGTGCATGAGACTGCCCCAAATTTGGGAAGCTTACATTCTAAGATTGTCAGCCCAATGGCCAAGACAACCCAATTTAGCCTGGTAGTGGGACCTTTTAGGACTCTAGGACTGACTTCAGTTGCCTTTCTTCAGCCTCATTTGCTTAGTGTGAGTGCCTACGTGCACATATCATTGTTTTGTGATCCCTGAAGATGACAATGCAACATTGCCAAAATATAGGTATTTATTAAAATTTTTATAATTAATAATGTAGTTTATGTTTGCATTTCCTAAAAAATTAGAAGAATGTCTAACCAACCTATAAGCTTATCTACAAGAATTATGAAATTTAGTTGTCCCATACATCGGGGATAGTTTAACATGATAAGGTTTAAGTTTTTTTTTTTTTTGGGTAATTTTTTAGGCCAGGATGTAAGGATTTTTAATAATTTGCACACTTTTTTTTTGAGATTTTGTAACATCCTAATCTATGATCTGATAAGTGATCTTTAATGATAAGTTCCCTGACAAAAACAGTGGTTTTTGTCAGGGAACCAGGGAAAACAGTAAAAAGTCAGCTACTGGAACAAACTCCAACTCGACATCTAGAAGAAGACAAATAAAACCAATGTTGGAGGAACTGAAGATAGGAACTAGCAATATAAAAAGTATTGATGGAAAGGAAATCAAACTTGCAGAAGAATTGAAAAATGTTCACATGGACATGAGCAGTAGTGAGCTATAAGGGGCTCGCAGGGGGCCCTTTGTTAAATTTTTCTCAAATTTGTGAGTTCCTTGTTCTTCTTGTTTAATAATCTTGTAGAACTAGAAAATACCACCATAGAATATATACATGCTACTATAATTGCTACTTTAAATTCATATGGATTTTCTGATAACTATATAAAAAATCATTTCATTGCATTTTGTTCTGTAATGTAATTACAGCGTAATGTTAGGAAACAAATCAGGTGTTGCAATCAAACTTCTACAAAAATTTCCCAACGTTGTGATTTGGCATTGCGCTCGTCGTTTACACTTAGCATTAGACGATTCGATAAAAAACATTAAAGAAATAAATCATTTTGAAAAATTTATGGATAAATTATATGCTTTTCATCAATCACCAAAAAATTAACGAGAATTAAATACGATTGCAAAAGACTTTGGTATCGAAATTTTAAAGATCGGCCATGTGTTTGGACCATGATGGGCAGTTTGCAAACGGCTCTTGCTGTGTAGAGAAATTACCCAGCTTTATGGAAGCATTTTGCATCGAACGATAAATATAGGGGCTTTTTAATTTGGAATTTTTAAAAGATATCTAGCATTAATGATTGATATCCTACAGGAATTATCATATCTGCCAGAAGCTCTACAAAGTCTCAATATAAGTATTATAAGGACTAAGTTTGGCTTTTTTTTTTTTTTTTTTTGCTCGACGATGCAAGCCCTTTGTTAAAATTTCCATAGCTCACCACTGGACATAAGTGGTATTATTGAGAAAGAAGACAAAAACAAGTGAGATCTTATTTAGTGAGCTCACTAAATAAGTATAGGATGTTACATTGGACAATAATGATCAAGGAAAGGAAGAAGTAATGATAGCATTCAACACTAAATGTGAAGATAAACTTCTCGATTGGAAGGCAGTTCTAAGTAGTTAGAAAGGTGAAATGGTCAATGCAACTTATTTGTGCCTATGGTTCCACAGAAGGTTCTTCTAAGGAAGTGGGGGATTTTTTGAGTCATTAGATCAAGAAGTAGACACAAAGAAAATGGAAAAAGCAGTCCTTGGAGACCTAAACAGCAGAGTAGGAAATGAATACCACCACACACAGGAATATTTTGTGAAAATTTGGAAAAAAGGGCAAAGCTAATAATGATACTGGCTGGATTTCTGCTGAGGAAACATAGTCATTAATAACACTATGTTCCAACATAAAGATTTGCACAAGTTCACGTGGAGAGAGAGGACACAAGAAATGCCTCACACACTATGTAATTGTTGATAGCGATATCTTTATGATGGTTCAAAATACAATAGTGTACAGAGGATTTGAAATTGGAAGTGACAATCACTTAGTACTAAATAGGATAAAAATTAATGAGATAACCATAATGTAATATAAAATGAGATATATAAAAATGATAATGGTTTTTCACTAACATATGCTGAAGTAGCTTTTGTTAAATGGACTGCTCTAATGGCATGTGATATTATAACAAATACAATTTTTAAGCAATCTCACATAAAGTAGTCAGTAGAAGCTGTCATTATATATGAATAATTAGTCTCTACCATAAAATATTAACATTTTTGTCAATCAAATTCAATCTGTTCTTTCAGATTGCTGTCATTACTAAATTAAAATTAATTCATCGTTTTTTCTTTTTAAGGTATAAAACAGAATGAGAAGAAAAATAGACAGACTGAAACGATAAAATTGTTTAAATATTTTTTTTTAAATTAACTGCAGTTCATATGTAATCAAAATATAGCCATATGCTGACTACTAAAACTTACCTATATCGATGTACGAAAACACTCTTAAACATATATGTAAGCATATTCTTGATCTCTTCCATATTTTCTTCCAGCTATAATAAAGCAATTTTGGGTATATTTAAATATAATAATAGCAAAAGACTGGCTTACATTAAGCTAATTTTATTATTACTTTACTAGTATGTTAATGTGTCCTTTGAAAATTATTAAATGAGATAAGCAGTTTGCATAATAGTGATAGGAAATTTAAGGAGATTAAATGGTAGAAAATACCCAAGAGGAAATACATTTCAGTAGTGATCATAAAAATTCTAAAGAAATCTGAAAGGCAGCTAGAGTAAATATATTCAAACAGAAACTGTAATATGAACGAATAAAATTTTAATCTTTCATAAAGGGAATTAAATCCCTACTGAATTCCTGATAAGATTTATATATGTACATATACTAGATCAGTTGAAAGCCAAATAGAGGCTATCACAACAATTTCCATACTTCAAGAAAAAGTCAAGAAATCATTGGAATATAACATGATCTTTAAGTTTTGTAGGTCATGAAAACAAAAGATGGTTTGATGTAAAATCAGGTATGCAGCAAAGGGGAGGATCAATGCTTGGTTCAGTACTTTTATTCATCATCTACATATACCAGCTGGCCGCTGAATTAGAAATCTTTATGTAGATTTACATAAAGATCACTTATGCTGCATACATGCAAAATACTTGGTCACATGTGTCATCATCTACTTAAGAATGCTGCTGGTGAGTAATCATGGGAAAAACAAAGGATCTTTCTGAGTTCAATAAAGGGCTTAGTGTGGTGCCCATCTGGCTGAAGTCACAATTTTGAAAACGGCAGAGGTGACTGGTTTCTCAAAAGGAGAGATCCCAGGTGTTCAAATCAGTGGAAAAGTTATCCACAATGCTTGTCTAAGAGGTGTGACTGTAGTTCTTAAGCAGTCTTTCAGAAAAGATAGTCATTATCTGAGAAGACTTGTAGACAAACAGAACTTCCTGTATGCAGCAATTGACCAAAGCATTTAATGAAGGCTGTTCCTGACCCATATCTCACTGAACTATGTGCAGAGAATTGAAGAGGATCAGTATTGGCAACTTTCTCACTGGATGCTCACTACATGTCATGATGGGCAGTTTCCTGTCCTCAGATTTCCCCACCACTGCAAGAGTACCCCAGGGTTCTGTTCTTTCATCCACTCTCTTATTCTTGTATATAAATGACCTGCTCTCACAGATTTCCAATCCTATCCATAGCTTTGCCAATGACAGTACACCCTATTCCCCTTTTCATTCAACAAATCTTGTGGTGCAACCAAAACTCAGTCCTATCTGATCTCTATCAAGAAAGAGTTCACATCCCCCCCCCCCCTCACTCAGTAATACTGAGATATCCAAACACGATCAGATTTCTTGTCTTGGACTGACTTGTTTGTATCTCCAATCTTTCCTGGCACAACCATATTTCAACTATAGCTTCTGCAGCTGCCAAAAAAACTTTAAATTTTTTTTTTTTTTTTTTTTTTTTTTTTTTTTGCATAAGAACCACTTCACACCTCTATAGTTGCTAACTCTATATAAATCCCAAATCCACCCAGCCATGGAATACTGCACCAAAATCCTCTCTAAAATTGCTCGATTCTATCCAGAAGAGACGATCCAGCTAATTAATGATCCCTCTCTTTCACATACCCACTTCAATCCCTTTCTCTCATAGACATTCAGTTTCTGCCTTGTGCCTCTTCTACAGATACTGCTAACCACCATCCTTTTACATTCCATCTTGAAACTCACCGAACCAACTTCACTGCCTCCTCTTTCATTCCATCTACTTCTGTCTTTTGGAAGTCCCCCCCCCCCCCCCCCCCCCCCAGAGAATCCTCAGCTATTCAAGCAAAATGTTAACAGGTTCCTTCTTTCTTCTATTTCTCTCGCCCACACATGGCACTAATGTGCTATAGGTCTTGTGGCCTTTTGTGTGAGGATAAAAATATGGAACCACTTGATTTCTGAAGAACCATAAAATTTGATTACAATGGTGTCAGAAACACCATGACTCCATGTTGGAGGTTTAATGGAGCATTGACAGCACTAGAAAAGGATTAAAAACTAATTTTAATGCTTCCAATATTTCATCTCAGTCAATGAGACATCTTTACAAATAACAATTGTAACACACACACACACACAAAGATAACACAATGCTTAATGAAACAAGTGGGTAACTCTAAAGTCCTATTTAGGTGGTGCACCTTCTGAGCATTTGTAGGTAGCCTAGGATGTAAACTGGGACCTCTAATGATTACTGTTTACCAAATTTTGGGAAGTCTTATGCATCCATATTTGTTTAAATTAGATTGATTTCTGAGTGCTGCTGCAGATTCCAAAAACAGTCTTTCCTTGTTAAATTTACTATTATTATTACCCAAGACCCTGTGGAGTCAAAGACTCATCTGGGATGGTGGAGAATGGTGGTTTTTTCCCCAGAAGATCCTGTGAGTTGAATCCAATACATGGTCTGCAAGGCCAGATTGACCATAGTCATAATTGCAGATATATGATTTATGTTCATCTAAACAGATAGTGGCTGATCTCCCTATCTGTCCAAAGTAAGCCAACTTGAAGAAACAGGGTACTTTATATACTCCAGGCACTGAGAGAGGAGGGAGCTAATCTTTGGTAGAACAGATAAGGGCAGCAAGTTTGTTGAGCTTAAAAGCTGTGTAGAGGTTGTACTTTTTTAAAGACCTGGCTATATTTTCTGATATGCTACAAACATAGAGGATGGTGATGGCATTTCTGAAATCCTTCTAAGGCAATGGCCAAGGAATGGGGAGGAACCGATTATTTTTTTAATTCTGTAATTGCTGTAGCCATTGGATAGGAAGGTGTTGTGTATATAGTTGAATTCAGTTGAAAGAGGGTTCCACTGGAACAAAGATTATAGGCTCTATTGGTTAGAGTTTTAATGATGCCATACTGTTGAGAGGAGTGGTGGGAGGAAAGTTTGTAAATATATCTGCTTGTGTGAGTGAGTTTTCTATATACAGTGAAGGCAGGGTCTAGAAAGGGTAAAGTAAACTACTGTTATTTTCCTTTTCCTTCATAAACTGGATTCTTGGATGTACACTATTGAGGTGACTTAGGAAGGAGTCTAGTGTGTCTGGGCCATGAGGCCAAACAGAGAACACATTATCTACGTATCTTAGCCAGATAGAAAGTTTGAGAGGTGCTGAGTCTATGGCTTGTTTTCCAAAATTTTCTTGATTAGTAAAAACTGGCAAGAGGGGCAAGATGAGGGAATCCATAGTGGTTCTCTTTATCTGTAAATTTTGTTCTTCCAAGAAAAATAAACTAGAGTGGATGGCAAAGGAAAAGAGATCAAAGATATTAGAAGGAAAAACAGTGTTAAGAGTGTTAAGGGAATACTGGTATACAGTGAGGTGGTGTCAAAGCTTACCAATATATCTATTATTTAAAGTTAGATTTTTAATCAAGGTTTTAAAATGGGTAGTTTTTTTATAGAGGATGTGATAAGTACAATAGGAGGGGGGGGTAAGAGTTTTCCAGCTGTTTTGACAGTTTGTAGCATGCAGCATCACTGGCATCTCTATAGGGTCTTTGGGGGGGGGGGGGTTCGTTTGTGGATCATTACAAAAAAACTCAAACCCTTTGGTTCTCTTCTCCATCCCTGAATATATGGTTTACCTAAAATTCACTAACCTAACCCCCCCTCCCTCCAGGACTTATAGTTAAGTGTTCTTTGTACTCCCTGAAGATGTCTCGGTGACTGAGATAAATATTGTTGGAAGCATTAAAATTAGTTTTTAATCCTTTCCTAGTGCTGTCGATACTCTCTCTCTGTGTACAGTACAAATATTTTAAAGTTAACCATGTACAGGGGTGTAATTACACCCATGCATTTTCAGTGCAAAATGTAAAGAAAAAACTTTGGCATAAAACTTCCAGCATATATTAAAATGCCAATCATAGTATAGATTTCATCAGCATTAGTATCATACCAAATACGAGGTTGTTTGTATTGCTGTGGATTTCTGGATACATCGTAATGATCTCTGGCTTTTCTATTAGTTTCACACACAATCACGGTTATAATTGTTTCAGGAATTATTTGTTTGAAACAGTCCATTGCAGAGCATAGATTTTGAGTTAGTATTGCTCTGGCAATTCCTTCTCTTTCTCGAAATATCTGAATGTCAGGAAATTTATATACATCAGGAGAAACATTGGTTCATCTTCAGTTCATTTTTGAGTTTCTATTCGGATATACAAACAACATTTTCTGGGATATTCTCAGCAGAACCAGCAGCTGAAGCGTCCATGGTAGCTATAGATTCCGCACTTGCTTCTTCTTCTGTTAGTTCATCATCTAATTGCGGTATATATTCTTCAGCAACATTGTCAAAAGCTGAGAAATTGCCATCAAAAATATTGTTTTCTAATTCCACATCTGAATCATCATCATCGCTTGGCATATCTGATGAAGCAACTGATGATACTTCCTCTAAAAGATCTCGGAACTGGTACGACATCTTTTTCTTCCTGTCATAATTATCTAAAATATCCACAGAAAAAAAAATTTCTATAAAAACTATTAATTATATGAAGAGCCAAAGGCTTCAATTCAGCGACATTAGCTTATTTAAGTTAAGGGATATTGCATTCCATATTGTTTCTTAGCCAAATAAGAAACTCAAAGAGTTTCATTCCGAGCATAGAAACTATATAAAGTTCGCTGATTCCAAGCGTAAGCAAATACCTGGAAAGCAGCACCTGATCCATTTAGGTAGTGTAAACTGAGGCAACTCATAGAAAGGGTGGAGCAAGCTCTGATCACTATTCTTGGTATTTGCCCATACTGTGAATTTAGCTCCTAGTCTCATATCCTAATCTCATTAGCTCATTCTCTCATAATGTAGAACAGTAATACAGCTCCTGGGAGCCAAGTTCACATTATGGGCAAATACCAAGAATAGTGATCGGAGCTTGCTCCACCTTTTCTATGAGTTGCCTCAGTTTGCACTACCTAAATGGATCAGGTACTGCTTTCCAGGTATTTGCTTACACTTGGAATCGCCGAACTTTATATAGTTTCTATATTCGGCATGAAACTCTTTGAGTGTCTTATTCGGCTAAGAAACAATATGGGATGCAATATCCCTTAACTTAAATAAATTCTATAAAAAATATAACAAAAATATAAACATATCACAAAACAAACTTAGGCAATAAGCAGTAATGAAAAAAAAAAAAAAAGCAATAAACACAGCAGAGAACAGTTCATAATTTGCAAGACAATATTAAATATGAAAACCAAAAACACTTGCCACTAATTCAATAAAAAACCGATCTTACTTCTTTGAAACACGAGCAAAGACTGAATTGAAACTGCATCAAAGCATTTTAGAGATAATGAAATTACAATACAGTGTATACCAGTATGCTGAACAAAAAATGACTAAAAACGAAGAAAAATATACATGCTCATACAAGAATCATACATAGTTCCAAAGCAAAAAATATATATTTCAGGCAACAGGAATGTAAATACAAAACAAACTATGGAAAAATACTAATGCAGCTGCTTACAAAAACCAATTTTTGTGTGGAGAATATTGGGGTGCATATGCACCCCTATACACAGTTAAGTGCTCAGATGCCTTTGAAGCTTTACTACTACTACATTCAAATTGTGTGTGTGAAACATATCACAGATAGCATTCCTAAGAAAACTATGAAAATTTTCCATTCGGCAACTTTTTAGTTACCGAATGGAAAATTACGTTTTTATTAGCCTGTGGTGTGTTTGCACCCCCTGTACAAACCTCCAACATGATGTCCTCTCAGCACTTAAGCCTTAACACACGAAGACCATGAACTGGACGCTGGTAGACAAGAAAAAAAGTCATGCGGTCTGACGAGTCAAGGTACACCTTGTTTTGTACTGACCGTAGACACAGTTTGGTGGGAGCCCACATAAAGCGATGAAAGCAGCTTGCCTTGTAAACACAACTCAAGGTTCTGGAGCTGGTGTCATGGTGTGGGGCATGTTCTGTTGGTACGGAATGGGTCCCCTATATATTGCTGGATGGTTGGATGTCCTCCAAGGAATATATCTGAATACTGTTGCCAATCAAGTCCATTCTGCAATGTGTTGACTTTTTATCCAGCAGGTTACGGTTGTTTCATGAACAACAATGCTACTGTCCATCACGCAAGAATGAATTGTTCAGCAATGGTTCAGCAATGTCCACAATCTTCCCTATCCACCACAAAGCCTGGATCTGAATCCCATTCAGGCCTTTTTTCAGAAGTGTTCTGAAAAAGGCCTGAACTATGCTATTGCACCAAGGTCAGTTAACAAATTAGATTTCATTTATCACAATGAAAAAGGTCTAAAATCCCTTCCCTACAACATAGATGACAAAATATGAATGGAAACGTACTACATATTAAACTCTAATAAACAGCTAAGTTGCAACCTAACCAAAACAGAAAAATTGGCCCTTAAATCCTTAAAAAATAACTGAGACATCACTATTACAAAAATGGATAAAGGCAATGCTACCGTTGTCCTTGATCAGACAGCATACCTGGAAAAAATGAACAAATTGGTATCTGACCACAACACGTACCAAATGGTGAACTACAAACTGCATCAAAAGAAAACAACAGAATTAATCAAATTAGTAATCACATGGCCAGAAGAAACAACCAAAAAACTAATATCGCATTAAGCCTGTGCTCCAAGAATTTATGGCCTGCCAAAAATACACAAAATGAACACATCGCTATGAGTAATAGTTAAAGGAATGGACAGCCCTAATTATCACTTAGCCAAGAAACTAGCGGCCACACTCAAGGAGTTGATAGGTCATTCCCCTCTCCTACATGAAAAATACACAACACTTCATAAACAAAATTAGAAACATCACACTCAATCACGAAGATTTATTAGTCATCTTTGACATAACTGCCCTTTTTACTAATGTCCCTATCAATGATACTATTCTTCTCTTACAAAACATATTTCCACCTGATATCACAGCCCTCTTTGGCCACATACTCTGCTCTGGATATTTCATGTGGCAAAATAATTTTTACCCACAAAAAGAAGGTATGGCCATGGGATCACCACTCCCCCCACACACACCCAATAGCTAACTTCTACATAAAAGACTTCAAGCAATGAGCTCTAGATTCTGCCAGCCTAAAGCCTGGCTCAGATATGTTGATATTTCCACCATTTGGCCCCATGGCTGCGAAACAGTATTATGACAACCTTCAAACCTCCTGCAAAATTAAGAAATTTACTTAGCTATTCCAAAAATCCTCTTCCGTACCTTGCCCACCCAGGGGGTTTACAAAATTCAATGTACCTGTAAACTATAAGGGAAACAGGACATAACATTCTAAGCCACTTGAACATACAACACAAATGTATCCAATTCACCATCGAGGTCGAAAACAACAACTCCCTTCCTTTTCTAGACACACGTCACACGTCTTCCCTCAGGCTGTCACTTCTTCAGTCTACTGAACACACCGGCCAATACATACATAAAAATTCATACCACCATCCAACACAAAAACTAGAGGTCATCAGCACCCTCAAACACAGACCACTAACAATTTGCTTCAATGAACAGGCTTTGAACCAAAAATTTGAAATCATTAGCCAAACGTTTCTAAAAATTGGCTACAATAAAAAAAAACAGTTCACGATATCCTCCATAAAAATGGCATTAAAAGCAAAAAAAATTACAAGAATGCCAAAGCTTAGATAGAACACTACTTAAATACAATATTAAGACAACCTTCAAACCTCCTGCAAAAAATTAAGAAATTTACTTAGCTATTACAAAAATCCTCTTCCATACCTTGCCCACCCAGGGGTTTACAAAATTCAATGTACCTGTAACCCATAGGGGAAACAGCACATAACATCCAAATCAGAAAAGATGAACACAAACACCACATTAAATATCTCCACTATGGTAAAACAGGCCTATCAGACCACACATTCCAAACATGTCACAGAATTGACTGGAAAGGGATGAAGTCCCTACACTGCACCAAAGCCTGGTTGGAAAGAAACTTCAAAGAAGCATGTGAAATGTTGAAACATCATCCAAATCTGAAAAAGAATGATGATTTAATTATTCAAAGAATTTGGAGGACCTATCTTCAACCCATATAGCATCCAGAGCAATCCCAAACAGAAGAAAATCTTAAGACAAGAGGACTTTATAAATTGTTTAATGAAGTTGTATTTTTTCCCCACCAGAGGTCAGGCTAGGATAAATGATTAACAAACATTTAGATTCATCTTACTTTTGTATAGTGTAGTGTCATGTAGCTTGCATCCTGTACACGTATGTTTTCCAGATGATGACCTCAATACAGAGGTTTGAAAGGTCGAATGTTACTTCCCTAATTATAAGTAAAATAATTATTGTAACACGTGATGCTCTCCATAAATTCTTCACTATGAATGCTGATCATCATGTAACCTTAAAAGAAAGAGCCTTCAAAAGACAGTTTATGAATTAAACAAAATAAACAAGCAATATAATGTAAAAATTTCTCAAAAGAAAACAAAAAGTCATAGCATTTAAAGGTTGTCCTCTCACCAGCCCTCTTCCTGCTATATATCAATGACCTACGTCAGTTGACCTCCAATCCAATACACAGTTTTTCAGATGACAGCACATTGCACTTCTCCCTTTCATTTGATAAACCTCACTCTACACAACTCACCTCAACCTATAGAACATCAACCACCACCTCCCTCAATTCTGATCTCCAAGCCATCCTCCGGGCTTCAGATAACCTTGTCAACTTCAATGCTAATAAAACCCAGTTCTGTCTTATCTCTCATTATTTTTTATTTTTTGAGTTATTTTTGACAATACCCAAATTTCCAAACAATTTGAGATCTCGCTTCTTGGAATTACCCTGACATCAAGCCTCTGCTGGCATTAACACATCACAACCATTGCATCCTCAGCCTCTAAAAAACTAGGATTTCTCTTTTGCTCAAGACGTTACTTCATCCCTGAACAACTGTTAACTTTATACATATTGCAAATCCACCCAGCTATTGAATATTACTTTCACATATGGGGTGGGCCTCTAAAAGCTCCCTCAAAATACTTGACTCAATACAGAGGAGAGCAATCAGACTTATTAATAACCCATCTCTTACCAACTCACTCCCTCCACTTTTGCACAGACATTTGGTTTCTGCACTATGTGTGTTCTACAAATAATTTCATGGGAAATGTTCATCTGAAATAGCATCAATAATTCCCTCACTTAGTACTAAGCTCGTTGGAACACATGCAGCTGCTGCTCAACATCCCTTCACAGTGCATCTTGAAACCCACAGAACAGGTTTCTTTTCCTCCTCTTCATCCTCCAACTGCTGTATTGTGGAACGGTCTTCCCCCTAGTTGTGTTTCCCAAGGAATACAATATAGTCTTTTAAATCAAATGTAAATAAGTTCCTCCTTTCCCAACCCACTACCCATATACATTACTAATGTACTATAGGTTGATCAACTAACCTCTTATGTATGGGCTCAACATAATAAAAAAGCCATTCAATATCCTTTTACAGTTAAACTACAGACTTACCAAACATGTTACTCTTAGTCATCTTTTATTCTATCTACCTCAGTTTTGTAGAATAGCTTTCATGATGAAGTATTATCCAAGGACTACACCCTCCAACTCTTTAAGAAGAATATCAACAGATTCCAGCCCACACATGTAAATAAATATAGCCTTGTGGCTATATGTGTGGGAGTGATATATATATATATATATATATATATATATATATATATATATATATATGAAACGTACTATTAACTCGGGGTTGGGAATGTCTCTCTGATGCTCGAAGAGCATCAGAGAGACATTGCCTATAAGAGAACCAGAGCTACAGCTCTGTCGGGCCATGTCCTGCTTTCAATAAACACGAACAACGAAGGCCACCAACATGAAATAGATTGGACATTGACTTCAAACCTACACATCAGCCATGATGAAATAGAGCGCCGCATTGTAGAGTCAAGGGAAATCACCTTAGACCCTTTTCATTTGAATAATAATCTTAGCTATAATTTGGCAGACTCTTTCAACTCTACTATTAGATACTGGAGATCGCGTGATTCCACACACGCACAGGTGTACAACAATGGAACTTTAACTCGGACTGTAGTTCAAGCTCATAACTGTAATTTACAGTCGAATATTATGGCTTTATAGTTGTATAGCTTTAGAGTGTGTCAATGTTCATTTAAGTGTCTTTTATTGTCTTTCTATGTTCTTATCGCTTGAAGAAGTCATTTTTGACGAAACATGTTGCGTTTTTTTCAAATAAATGTCATTGTGTTATAATTCTCGGGTTTAAGTCAGTTAATTTAAAAAATGAATATATATATATATATATATATATATATATATATATATATATATATATATAACAACAGCAGAAATGAAGTTTATGAGAAAAACTGCAAAGTATACCCTATTTGATCACAAAAGAAACTAAGATATTATGAAAGAATTAAACCAAGAACCAGTAATTGAAAAAATTAAAAAATATAAACATAGATGGATGGAACACGTTCAAAGAATGAAAACAGAAAGATTACCAAAACAAGCCTTAAAGTACAAGCCATTAGGAAAAAGAAAACCAGGACGTCCTCTTAAACGATTCAACGATGACCTCTAAGGCTGGAACAGGCCATACTAGGCCATACTAGGCCTAAATCCTTGATACGTATGATGATGATATATATATAAAAAAGTATTTACCATTATTATATGCTCTTCCTCTAAATTTTCCCAAAATATTTCTATGGTATCCGGAGAGTTCATTGAAAAGGCAATTCATCGAACGACAATTCGTCGCAAATGCAATTCATTGAAAAAACAGTTCACCGAAAATTTTAAATTTTCAAAAATGTTATGAGAAAATTGATCCATTCAGAACAAAACCTGAACCGTGAATAAGGAGATTACTACTTTCATAGGGAAAAATTATAGAACAATATGGTTCTTATAGTCTTTCTTGTCCGATAACTGTTTCATGTCTGTTCATGGGACTGATTTGCCTGTTTCCGAAAATAAGCCCAGCCGTATCTATATTATGCCTGCTAACTTGCCTTTAGCAGAACGGGACTGATAAACTACCCAGGTCTTTCTAACTAAACAGCTTCGTTTCTTCCGACTGAACTATGCGGGCTTCATTATTATTATTGTTACTAGTAGTAATATGCATCTTCATTACAGCAATTATTATGGGATGAATTTTACTCAGATTCGCTATTTGAAACTTTTACAAGAAAATGTCGAACCGTTCCAGTTTTCAGTTCAGCTACATTTGGGGCGACAAAGAAATAATGTGTCCAAATTATGTACTGGATTACAAAAACTCTCTGACTTGGCGGAATTAGTATAAGTTGCAGTACAAGAAGCAGTCTGCATAGTTAAGTTTTTTGTTCTAAATGGATTATTTTACCATAACATTATTGAAAATTTTCGGTGAATTGTTTTTTGATGAATTGCATTTTCGACGAATTTTCCTGTAACCTATTTCTATATATCTGGTTCGAGGACCAATTTTTATGTGAACTGTCTGCTCTAGTGACATTCTACCAAGGAGAAAGTGGAAAATGTTTCCTCTTCCTTATTAGAACCTTCTGTGTGATTATAGGCTGTCTCTGTGTTTAATACCCCATTAATTAACCCATTAATAAATAAAGTGAAATTCAAATGTAGCTTGTCATACACCCAACTTATAACTCAGCTTGTTAACATTTCCAGAACAGCAGTTTCTTAATTTGTATTTTAACAGGGAAGTTATTTTTATACATACATGTGCTATTGTTTGCACAATATAGGAAAAAAGAAATGTACGCTTGAAACTGACATGGTCTTTTTTTTTTCTTTTTTTTTTTTTTTTTTATCCAACCACCTCAGAAAATGGGCTTCTCATATTCAACACTACCAGTTTTCTTGAAATTTATCATAATTAAATTAAAATCAGTAATTCATTGTAAGTGAATTACCAACCTGAATTTTGTGTACAACACAACACACACTGAACTTTTGATGTTCAACTGTTGTCATCCTAACACCTAATTTAAAATAGAATAAGTGCGCATCTGCATAGAACTTTCTGATTAATTGAGAAATTACTTAAGTAAAGTAATGTGCATGCTACTCAAAAGGTTTGTAACCTGTAGAATATTCAGATGTGGATGGACTAAGGGTTAAATAATCTGGGAACCCTACTCAAGAGAACAATCACAGAAAATTTTCAAGTCACTTTGAGCCTCCAACCAGCAAAGGTGGTAAGTTCACACTGGACACAAAGAAATCATCTATCTAACAGCAAAATGATTTGAATTTCTCCATAAAACTTAAGCTTCCTGATTAATTATTAATACTACCAAAATAGGAGCAACTTGAACTAAACTACAGTTCAAACAGTTATCTGAACTTAAGCTTGCTTATCAATTAATAATACTAGCAGTCTTTTTGAGGACAATCTGTATACAGATTGTCCCCAAAAATTGCATCCTTTTTACAGCAGATGAATTAAGAGTGGTTAAGAATTCTACAGTGAGAGACCATGAAAACAGACTGGTGAAAGAAAAATATTGCTGTAATTCAGAAAACTAGATTCCTAGTTTTAAATTGACAGAATGATTTGAATAAGCTTGAAGAACAGTGGGCAATCAATTCAATGGTTTGTAACGTGTACTTACTAAAAGTGTAAAGTTATGCACTTTGACATGACATTTCTAACAGCTTATTATACTGGTGGGATTATGTTTATAAAAGCTAATGAGGCTAAGGATCTTGAAGTCATGGCAGATAGGAGCTGAACTTCTAAGATCATATAGCAAAAATTGGAATAAAACTCAGAGGATAATAGAAACTAATAATGACATAAGGATAAGGAAGCCATTTTGTATTTTTACAAGGCCTTGATATGCCCCCCTCCACCCCCACACACACACCTGGACTACTGTGCACAGATTTGATCTCCTGGGTTAACAAAGATGATATCAGGATTATAGAATGTAAATTATGAGGACAGATTGAGAGTATCTGGACTAGACATTGGTAAACAGGAGAATGAGAGGGTGATATGACAGAGTTTTATAAACTTCTGAAAGGGTGTTATAAGTTATCAACTGATAACTTTGTTATGTGGAAGGTAGAGAGAGAGAGAGAGAGAGAGAGAGAGAGAGAGGAGAAGAGGAACATCCATTGTTTGTGCCTCCTTGTTTCTGTATGGTTATGAAAAGGATGAGAACTAGATTTTTTTCTTTCAGACCATTTAGTAAGTGGAACAGTTTGCCTGTTGAAATAGTGAGTACATCCAGTGTGAACAAGTTTAAGTGTGTATGACAGCTGGTATGGTTGGTCTATGGCTTCTCTCAGTGAGTCCTTAACTCCTTGGAGGTCTCAGATGATGATAATAAAATGAAAGAGAACACTGAAGAGGCTGCAGTGGTAATCATCCTGATCTGAACCAAAATAATTCTATTAACATCCATAATTAGTTCAACTTATTTATTTAATTACCATGGCCAATATGGTTGGCTTATTTATGGTTTATTGGTGCCAAGACAGCAAAGGTCATACCACACCTACAGCAGTACACAAGGTATTAATAAACAGTCATAAACAGATAAACTCAAATGTTTTGTACAAAAAATTAAGTGATCTACATATAAACAGAATTTATAACCAAATGTGTTTGTATAAATTAATTCATTGTAAACAGTTAAAAACATCATACAATTTGTCTGAGTCTGATCTGCCTGAGTGTATATGGCTCAGCCAAATAAGTAAAATTTCATTCCTCTCTCATAAAGGTGGTTCATCAGCTCTCAAAAAAAGAATATGTAAGATGGCTGACTTAAGTGAAGCCTAACAGGAACAACTCTTCTGTTTCTATATTGACTAGACTGCCAATGCTTAGTTTCAGGCTTAATCTTAATGGCAGGAAGCATTGACATGATGACTGCCACTGGGTAATTAGATTTGATCTTATGAAATATTTGTAATCTATGGCATGTAACTCTTCTGTATAATTACTACAATGAAGTTGGACATAATGATGCCAGTCAACACAGAGGCAGAACCAACAGAAGCCTCAGATCTTCAATAATGATATAGATGGGAAAGAAATGAGAGTGGGATGCTCTGCATGCACTACACAGCTGCAGGTAAACAGATGATAGAGTATAACACTTCTGTAGTTGACAAAATGAGAAACTGCATGATGAAGTTCACACCTAACAAGGAGGAATGTTGTTATGTTTGGTGCAGTATGTCAACTCTCATGCCAATAACTTGCATAATCTCTAACATGCATGCCAAAGGGATGTATGCCAGTTTGACATGTGTGATGTTGAGCTTCCCAACATAAAGAAAAGATAATAGTTCACATGGGATGCTCTGGAAGAGACTATTTTTTGAGCACAGTTAAGAGAGAACTGTTTATGTCTAAGTGATAGAGCCTGTTCATTTGCTTCAACATAAAGACATTGAGTGGGAAATGTGCAAAAGCACCAGTGGCTATCCACATATGCCGAAGTTGGATGGAATCGAACCATCACAGGATTTGACCTACAGAACCATTGACTTGAGACCCATAATCCAGCTTTGAATGCATAAGCACATAATAAAGATGAAGCAATGAAGAACAATCCACATTCCATTCAGTCAATATAGGAGATTCAATACCGTCTTGCACTTTTCTTAGTTGACAAATGTGTGCAAGGAATGTAAGCTTTCTGTCAAAGATGAGTACCTTTGACAAAAAGCTTACATTCCTTGCACACATTTGTCAAATAAGAAAAGTGCAAGACGGTAGTGAATCTCATATATCCTCGACTGGATGGAGTGTGGATCCTAAGAACTTGTTTTTTTCAATGAATCCTTGACTCCTTGGAGATCTTGGATAATAATAAAATCAAAGAGATGTTGAAGAGGATGCAGCTCAGGGAAATCATCCTAATCTGAACAACCAAAATAATTCCAATAATATCCACAATTAGTTCAACATACTAAATGTAATTAATATGACTAATATGGTTTTGGCACTGGTGCCACTCACATTCAGTAATAACTTAGTATCAAGTTTATTGCATAAGCATATTGCATATTTATGTATATAAGCAGGTAAAGTTATTACTTTTTTCTAATAGCTTTTCTTTTATAAGCTATTAAAAAAACCATCAATAATGAGCTTCACTGGAAGTACTGCAATCACTGGCAATAGTTATTTTTTAAATTATGCAAGTCATGAGTTTTACATGTATTTCTACCCATAAATTTGAAATTCTCAATAAAATATGTCTAAAGTATCTGAGCTGATGCATAGCAGGTCTTGACCAAGCTTTAAATTATGAATCTGCTCATTTTAATCAATTATGAAAGGCTTCAAAATAATTAAAACATACCTCTTGCCTCTTACTCATCAGCATTTCCAATCTTTCTGTTGCTCGTTTATCTTTGTTCTTTTGTCTCTCTGCTTCATATTGTCGTTGAGTGTTATCTAGATTTATACTTAGATTAAGAGCAACATCCACTAATGCTGTCATTAGTTTCATTGCTGTATTTAAATGTAAAAAATAAAATAAATAAATAAAATAAAATAACATTCGATATTTTATTATTGTTTTATGAATTAAAATTTTCAAGAGGCAAAAACTTATTAAATCTCAATGATGAATAAAATATACAATAATTTGCAGATGCATTTGCAACTAAATTATAAGGGTCACAAAAATAATAATCTCAAATCTTAGAGATAAGCATTTTGTAGAAAAAACATATTTACCTGTTACCTTCAAATTCATACAAATACTATGTTGGAAGTTATTTTTTTCCACTTGGTTAGAATATAATAAATTTAGTTTAATCCTTTATCCAAGTGCAAGCAAACAAAGTTTGCACCTGAAGTATCTTCAGGACTGAGGCAACTCGTAGTAAAGGTGGACCAAGCTCTCATCACTTGTCTTAATATTTCCCATAATGCAAAGCACATCTCCTTGCAGACATGTATAATGCTATGCATTAAGGGAAGGGCCACTACCCAGACCGGTTTCAATCTTTATTGAGGTCTCGTCAGTGGGAGCCAGACCCAGAGGTGGTACTAAGATGGAAGTAATGGTATTAGTCTAACCAAGTGGGGAAATTACTCTGGATTTAGAGAAAGATGTTGGAAGTTTTTTCCCCACTTGGTTAGACTATAATAAATTTAGTTTAATCCTATATTCAAGCGTAGGCAAACAAAGATTGCACCTGAAGTATCTTCAGGATATCTTTCTTTAAATCCAGAGTAATTTAATAAGGTGAGACACCTTTTGGCAACTCATATAGGTAAATATGACTTCTCCATTACTTCCACCCTATGTATCACCCTATGGATCTGGCTGCCACTGATAAGACCTCAATAAAGGTCGAAACCAGTCTGGTAGTGGCCCTTCCCTTAATGCATAGCATTATATGTCTGCAAGGAGATGTGCTTTGCATTATGGGAGATACTAAGACAAGTGATGAGAGCTTGGTCCACCTTCACCATGAGTTGCCTCAGTCCTGAAGATACTTCGGGTGCAAACTTTGTTTGCTTACACTTGGATAAAGGATTAAACTAAATTTAATGCAGATACTATCTAAACAAAGTGTAGACAGCATCCAACTATTTATCTAGACAGTTTTGATCATTGTCTTGATCCAAAATCTCTTATAACCAGGTCAACATTTTAATTTTTTTTTTCTTGGTATGGCAATAACTTGCAACAATCTACAACAGCTAAATATATGCATATTGTTCACAATGTTCATGTGCATAGGTAAGTAATTACCTATGCATGAAGTGAATGATTTATGCAATGCCTACATAGAATAGACTGCCAATGTTTAATATGAGGCTTAATTTCATGCAATTAATCTGTCAGTACTTCCTGTCAGAACAACTGTCAATGATAATTAACTCTGCTCATACAGACTGTCAACAATCTGTATAGGGGACTGACAAATAGTATATGAGGAAATTATGAGCTGACCTAGAAGTTAAATCTGTAGTCTCATTTCCTTCTTTTGTACATTTCAGATAATCTTTTTAAACTTCTGTACATATTTTTCTTTTCAACACATTATTCAATTCTGATTCTGTTCAAAACAAAATGGATTAATTCTTATTTCAAATACACTGTATATTCTTATATCCAAAGCAGTCTGAAGATATTGCTGTGGACAACAATAGTCAATAAAACTTATTTCTTGTATGTTCTCCCTAGGTGAATTTATATACATACAAGGGTGGTTCCATAAGTTTCCAGCCTGACTAACTTTAAGAGGTGATAGAAAGAAATCAACTGTGTCACTTTTTTCAACACAATCTCCCTTTACTTCAACACACTTTTCACATCTTTGAATTAACATTTCTATGCCCTTGAAAAAATAGTCTGTCACTGGGTGCTAGATCTAAGCTGCAGGGTGGGTGTTCGATCTCCTGGATACCACAGCCCTTCACAACAATAGTTGTATGGACTGGAGTATTGTCGTGAAGCAGGCGAACACCATGACTCAACATTCTTCATCTCTTCTCCTTTATGGCGTTGCTCAGTTTCTGTAAGAGTGAAGCATAATATTCTGCATTCATGGTGGCATTTCTTTATGTAGTTGACAAAATGAGAATCTGCAACCTTCAAGTCAATCAAGAGAACCCCAGCAATTCCAAAAGATCATTGCTATGATCTTCTTGATTGACTGAGTGACATTGGCTTTTCTTGGCTGTGCTTCACCTGGTTTGCACCACTCCATGGATTCCCTTTTGGAAAAGGATCATAATAAAGGACCATGGTTTCATCCCAGGTGACAATGGATTCCAGCACTTCTCTCTGCTTTTCTTGGCAAAGCTCTGTAAACTTGCAGGAACAGATCACACAATGCTCTTTCTGAATTGAATAGAGAAGTTGGGGGACCCACCTTGCACTAACCTTCGTCATGTGAAGCTTCTTGTGAATGATGCACGAGAGTTGTTATAGAAAGCCCTTGCTGAGATTTCTTTGAGCTTCGGCCATCTGTCATTGAGAAGTTTCTCCTCAACAAGAGAGACATTTTCCTCAGTTATCACTTCCACAGGCCGACCATCATCTTCGATGCTCTCTCTTCCTAGGCGAAACTGTTCAGCCCATTCCTTCATGGTGAAATATGAAGGAGAAGCTTTCCCATAAACACCATCCAATCGCTATTTGATAGCACTTGGAGTTTTTCACCAAAGCCCGACTTTGGTGAAAAACTTTATCATAGTATGGTACTCAATTTTTAACATTACAGCCACTTAGCATACAACGTGTTAGTCAAACAAATGCCTCCAACTGAATGACAGAGGTAGAGAGTTGAAACTGGTACACTAAGATCCCCATAGATGGTGCTATCTGTCACAGGCAGCGCTTTAAAATTTGCAAGTATTTTGTATGTCAGGCCAGAAACTTTTGGAACATACCTTGCATCTTTATACTAGAAGATGGTGTTACTAATGACTAGACAAGTCAATTTCCTCAAGAAATCTAGTAAGTATCTTATCATTACCAGTACTTATTATTAGCTTACTTTGCTTGTTTCTCCAAATTTTTCAAAATACATTTCTATATGTCTATGATTCATTGTTTAATTTCCCATTTTGAAATGTCTACATCATCCTACTTGAAAATGCCTGCCATTCAACAAGTTTGTCTTCGTGTTTAGTATAGAGGACTGTGGCCACTTTCTTATCTTAATCACAATAGCCTGAATACTTATTATTTAGAAGTATTTCACTGTTTCAGTCTTTAACTGGATAGCAGCATGGTATTTCAATCTCATTTCTCTGATGCTTCTAATATAGTTGGAGCCCATCTTCAATTCTGCTGAGTTTTTGTTCCAGTAGTTGGCTTTCAATGCTGTCCTGGTTCTTGCAGAGAATGATGAGGACCTGGTTTAACGGAAATGTCCACCAGAATAACATTTCATCACATGGCATCACGTATATGTGTTGCAAGACAATACAGAAATACAATTTGGTTTCATCCTCATTAAGTTCAGTATTTGGGTGGATACTTAAGGATGCACCATATTTCCAACTCCCTGAAAATAAAACTTCTGGATTGAAATTTTTAATTCAAACATTATAATATTTCCGTTGAATCAAAAAACATTTGCGATTTTAGTTGCTAATCTCCTTTTTTGGATCTGACTTTCATCTCTGGAAATAAAACTTTTGGATCTGAAATCCTTAATCCAAACACTAGAATGTTTCCTTTGAATCGCAAAAACATTGGTAATTTAAGTTGCTGTTTTTTTTCTCGATCTCTTTTCATGCAAATATACTTGAAAAGAGATTGAGAAAGATTGTGGAAGAGAAACTTGGAGAAGAATAAGGTCGGTTCAGGCCAAACAGAGAATGTCAAGATCGGATTTTCACTTTACGACAAATAGTTGAGAAATCATGGGAACATGACAAGGATCTATACTTAAGTTTTGTAGATCTGGTGAAGGGATGTAACAAGATTTTAAAACACTAGAAAAGGTCAAAGCTGTATAACTGAGAGGAGACCTCCACATAGCCTTTAAAGGAATGCAGAGAACCGACCAGGGCTTCTGACCTAATGTCCAATCCTCAACTTCTCGTGGTGCAACCTGTTGGGTATCTACCTGAATACTGAACGAACGAGGATGGGCTGGCAATTTGGGATTTAGCCGACCAAATTGTATTCTTATTGGCTTAAACCAATACAGAAAATGATGGTACAGTACAACATGACAATATTTTATGCCGGCTGGGGCTTCGCCCGGTTAAACAAGACCCCCCGTTGTTTTTGCCAGGGAACTAGGGCGAACAGCAAAAAGTCAGCTACTGGAACAAATCTGAAAACAAACCCCAACTCAATATCACCAGAGTTAAAGATTGGTACTATCAACATAAGAAGCCTGAATGGCAAAGAAATGGAGCTAGCTGAAGAATTAGATAAGTACCAGATCGACATAATAGGGGTGACTGAAACAAAAAAAAGACAAAAACTGGTGAGATCTTTCTGAGCAATAAATACAAATTGTTATATTCAGGCAATGACAATCAAGGAAAAGAAGGAGTAGCCATAGTATTCAACACAAAATACGAGGCTAATCTTCTTGAATGGAAGGCAGTCTCAAGTAGAGTGATTTGGGAAAATATCAGAATGCCGAACTGGACAATGAGACTTATTTGAGCCTATGGTCATACAGAAGGTTTTACTAAGGTAGAAGAGGAGGAATTTTTTCTAGAGTAAGCTACTGACACAATGAAAAAGGAAAAGTTGGTCCTTGTTGGAGATCTAAATAACAGAGTAGGAAGTGATTGTCAGATATTCAAAAATATTTTGAGGAAATTTGGAGAAAAGAGCAAAGCTAATAATAATGGCAAATACCTGTTGGATTTCTGTTCAGGACATGGACTGGTTATTACTAACACCATGTTCCAACATAAAAATGTGCACAAATTCACATGGAGAGAAGCGGCAAGGAATAAGAAAAGTCTCATTGACTATGTTATTGTTGATAGTGATGTTTTCTCCCTGGTGCAGGACACCAGAGTGTACAGATGATTTGAAATTGGAAGTGATCACTATTTAGTCTTGAGCAGAATGAAATTGAATTTCATATTTGAAAAGAATAACATGTAAGAAAATTTTAAAGCAATAAAAGTTGAGCAGTTCTCAAATGTGAACTGTAGACTAAAATATAGAAAGATTATTGAAGAAAAAATGAAAGAGTTTGAGAACAGGAACCAAACCTTGGAGATTCAGTGGCAAGCCTTGAAGAAAACCCTGATTGATTCAGCTGGAGAGGCATGTGGTTAGGTTGTGTGCAAGGATAGAAAAATCAGAACTCCATGGTGGCACAGGAAGTTAAAGAGGCAGTGAAGGAAAAGAAGAAGGCATATCAAAAGTTCCTGTCAAATAAGTCAGCTTGTGCTCTTAGAGAATACAGAGACAAATGTAAGAAAGTGAAACACTGTGTAAAACTAGCTAAACAAAAGTCGTGGGAGTACTTTGGCAAGAACATTGAAAATAAATATCAAGAAGGTGGTAAGATATTCTGGAGGTTGTTGCAGAAGCTTAGAAATGGAGGAAAAAGTGCTGTAAAAGGAATTAGAGATGATAAAGGTGACATGAAAACAGGAGAAAAAGATATCCTTGAAGTATGGAGTAATTACTTTGAAAAATTCCTAAATGAAACAAGCAGTGATAGCCCAGTGGTAAAAAACACTCAACAGGCATACAGTCAGAAATACATATCCATACTTGAAGTGAAAAAGCCATCAAAGGCTTGAAATGTGGAAAGGCAGAAGGAGTAGATTATCATCTATTCGACCAGAAATGCTGAAGTATGGGGGTATAAAAGTCTTACAGTGACTGCACTGCATAGTTCAGAGAGCCTAGACAGAGGGACGAATTCCTGATGATTGGAGTAGAGCTCTAATAGTACCCATATATAAAAAGGGAAATAAAACCGAATGTGAGAATTACAGAGGTATTTCCCTACTGAGTGTTCCTGGAAAGATCTATGCAAGTATTCTTGAGAAACAGTTGAGAAGAATGTGGAAGAAAAAGCTTGGTGAAAAACAAGCTAGATTCAGGCCCAATAAAGGCTGTCAGGATCAAATCTTTACTTTACGACAAATAGTTGAGAAAGCATGGGAATATAACAAAGATCTGTATTTAAGTTTTGTCGATCTGGAAAAGGCATATGACAAGGTCCAAGAGAGAAGGTATTCAATATGCTACAGTTATTATGGTGTCAATGGGGCATTATATCAAGCAGTACTTAGTCTTTATTTGAGTTGTAAGTCAGCAGTTAGAATTGAAGGAAGTACTGGAAGATGGTTTAATGTTAAATCTGGTGTGAGACAAGGATGTACATTATCCCCGCTGTTATTCATTATCTATGTGGATCACATTATGAAGGAAATTGGTATTAAACATGATATCAGAATTGGAGATGTTAATGTCAGCGCTTTGCTTCATGCAGACAATGTTATACTTCTAAATAAATCTGCTACAAATTTGCAAGATTCCCTGACTAAATTGAATAACTGTTGTAGATATGGTATGAAGGTCAGCATTAAAAAGACAAAGACAATGAAAATAGGTAGAACTGTTGAAAATGTCAACTGTATTGTGAACGGGGAACCTGTGGAACAAGTAAAACATTTCAGCTACTTAGGAACGATTTTTACTGAAGATGGCAAATTAAATATGGAAATAGACAACAGAATCAAATAGCTGGTATAGTAGGAAGTCAACTGAATAAATTCATATGGAATAAGAGAGAAATTAGTCGGAACACTAAATTAGCTGTATACAAGACAGTGTTCAAACAGTTTTAACCTATGGATCTGAGAGCTGGGTCAGAAATAAAACACTTGACCAAAGACTAGAGACCGCAGATATGAGAGTCCTGAGAAGGATTAGAGGCGTGAACAGATGGCATCAATGGTAATATCATATTAAAAATGAGAATATTAGGAAAGAACTTGACATTGTCAGCATCCAGGAATGCATTAGCAGAGCTAATCTCAGGTGGTATGGTCACTTAAACAGAATAGGCAAGGAAAGATTAGCAAAATAAGTGTTCTCTGCCAGGTTGGCAGAGAAAGGATCCAGAAGAAGACCAAGATATAGGTAGATTGATATGGTACAAAGTGCCTTAGACGATAGAAATATAAGATCTGATAATGTTGGAGTCTTGACAAGTAACAGACTGATTTGGAGGAAAATTGTAGATAGGAAGTCAGTAATGATGTAAATTTTTCATGTTGTACTATCATATCCTGTACACCCCTTGAGGATACATGTCAGGAATTTGATGATGATGATACAATTATATGGGGTAAATGGAACATTATTATTATTATCTGACACCTCCAGGGAGTCCGAAGACTCATCCTGAGGTCACTTACTTTACAACTCTGTTTCCACTCAATGAACCAACAAACAGCAACGCCATCTAACGCTCACCACCACAGTATTTTCACAGACAATCACAAACATCAATGCCCACGGCGGGATTCGAACCTGCAGCCTGGAGATGGATACGCTAACCACTTGGCCAGCCAGGCTGGTTACAGAGCAATAATCATCATTATCATATTCCTGACCTGTACCCTCAAGGGGTGTACAGGATATGATAGTACTACATGAAAAACTTATATCACTAACTTTTTATCTACAATTTTCCTTCAAATCAATCTGTTACCTGTCAAAACGTCAACATTATCAGATCATATATTTCTATCTTCTAAGGCACTTTTTATTGTATCAATCCACGTATATTTTTGTCTTCCTCTAAGTCTTTTTCCTGCCAACCTGGCAGAGAACTTGCTTTGCTAATATTTCCTCTTCCATTCTGTTTAAGTGACCATACCACCTGAGATTAGCTCTGCTAACACATTCCTGGATGCTAACAATGTCAACTTGTTTTCTAAAATCCTCATTTTTAATATGATATTGACATTGATGCCATCTGTTCATGTCCCTAACTTTCTCAGGACTCTCATATCTGTGGTCTCTAGCCTTTGGTGAAGTGTTTGATTTCTAATCTAGCTCTCAGTTCAATAAGTTAAAACTGGTTTGTACACTGTCTTGCATACAGCTAATTTAGTGTTTTGACTAATTTCTCTCTTATTCCATATAAATTTATTCAGTTGACTTCCCACCACCAGCAATGTTGATTCTGTTGTCTATTTCCATATTTAATTTACCATCTTCACTAAAAATTGTGCCTTAGTAGCTGAAATGTTTCACTTGTTCTATAGGTTCTCCATTCATAATGCAGGTCATATTTTCAATGTTTTTCTGCCTATTTTCATTGTCTCTTTCTTGCTGTTGCTGATTTTCATACCAATATTTCATATACTGAGCAATACATAGTTTATATTTAAGTAAATCAGCAGTTAGAATTGAAGGGAATACAGAAAGATGGTTTGATGTAAAATCAGGGGTAAGACAAGGGTGTAAATTATCTGCACTCTTATTCTTCATCTATATGGACATATTATGGAAGTGGCATTAGGCCTGCTATTAGAATTGGAGATGTAACTTAGCTCTTTATTTATGCAGATGATGTCATACACCTAAACACATCTAACTAAATTAAATAGCAGCTTTAACAAATTTGGCATGAAAATATGTAATAAAAATAACAAAACTATGAAAATAGGCAGAAACATTGAACACATCAACTGCATTCTGAATAGAGAGCCTATAAGTTTTCAAAGAAGTTACGGATCTGAGAGGGGATTTGAAATAATGCACTCTATTAAAGACTAGAGACCACAGATATGAGGATTCTGAGAAAAATTAGGAGAGTGAACAGATGGCACAAATTGCAGAATTATATTAGAAATGAATATTAGAAAGGAACTTGACAGTGTTAGTATTCAGGAATGTGTAAGCAGAGCTAATCTAAGGTTGTCAAATTAAACAGAATGGATGAAGAAAGGTTGGCAGAACAGGTGTATGATGCCAAGATGGCAGGAAAGAGACCAAAATGAAGATGAAAGTCTAGGTGGATTGATTCAGTCAGAAGAGGCAGCTACAATATTGGAATGCTGACAAGTAACAGACTAATTTGGAGGAAAATTATGAATAGGAGATTAATAATAAAGTAAACTTAATCATGTAGTGTGTCATAGTAGCCTGAACACTCCTTGAGGATGCATATCAGGAAACTGATGATGGTTTTCTCTAAAAGTCATAACATAAACCAGTTATTTTTACTTTCTTTCATCCATTCTGTTTAATTTGACAACCTTAGATTCTATTTCTTTATTTCAGCACTTTATTTTTCTTTCGATGTGGGGGAAAAAAAAAAACACCAGTCATTAAAAACTACAACAGTTGTCCTGTTGTCATGTCTTCCCATGTGAGACTTCATAAATATCCTCGACCAAGTTCCAAAAATTCCATCATTTTTCTCACAGCTTTATTATATTTTTTTCACTCCAGGTATGCTCCATTATGCATCACACTTCCAGTTTATTTCTATCAATAAGAGAGAAAAATGAGCTGCCATCATGTGTTATAGCTTTACTTGAAAGAAGTAAATCTCACACACTTCAAGTATGCAAGAAAACATATGTTTTTAATAACAAAACAAATTTTTCATACCATGAATACATTTAAATTACAGTTATTTCCAATAAATAAATTTTTAATCAAATCAGTATATTCATTTAGTTCAATATTAACCTTACACATATATACTCTAAGCATGACATAAGCAATAGACAATCTATTATTTAAAAAATTAATAATATTTGTGCTTTTCTTAAAATATAATTTTATTAACAAAACAAACCAGCAATTATAAACACAAAAATTAAAATTGGCACAATTTAATTAAATATTGTAGTACATCTATGCAGATCTTATTCTTTCAACATCTTTACCTCTTAAGTAGGTGCATAACTGTAATATAGTATTGTCTAAAGCTTATTTTTACAGATCACATCATAAATTAACTTAGTGTAATTAAATGCTTGCAAATTTTATATAACAAAAATGCTTTTTAATACTGTTATTTAAAAAATGCAGTTGTCTTGCAAAAACAAGATCATGCGACTGATTATATTATGAAAAGTGAATCTCACTCCGCATTGAGTGCTATCTACTTTTTGGTTTTGTGAATTTTATTTATCTTCCTATTAATTTATTGTTTATGGATAATTTATATAAATTCACCCATTAAGTAATATACGAAAGAAAAACTGAGCTCCGACATTAAAGGAAAGCATATTTCTGTATAATTATGTGAAAAGTGAATAACTAATTTAATTATTTATTTTAATTAGTTATTCACCTACACTTAGTTATTAGTTATTCACCTATACTTGACCAATATCTAAATAATTGTTAATTTTCATTAATCTTTGTGGTCAAGAATTAACAATTTCTAACGTATTACTTTGTTTTGTCATCATAACATTAGTTTTCTAAAAAAAATCACCTGTAACAATATTTTTATAAAGTAGACTAATAATTTGGGAGAGCAAAATTTTTTTCTGGATAGTAATTTAATAGAATTTCTGAAGCACTAGCACAAGATATCAGATTGGGCATAAGTCATAATGACACATTCGATGTAAAAAAGCAGCAAAGAAGAAATGTAACTGGAAAAAGTGAAATGAGTAATGATTTTTGAAGCTACTAATTAAGTTTCTGTTAAGAAGAAGAGATGTGGTTTCACAACTAAAAATGAATATCAGTGTGAATGGAAATGAGACTATGTACATTTGTAAAGTGGATAAGTAAAGGAGGGTGGTGGTAAAATCTTCCAGATTCACTGAAAGACTTTGAAAACATTTTTTTCTGCACCAAATGTATTTCTGTTTGCATTTTGA
This sequence comes from Typopeltis vanoorti, assembly GCF_054136105.1. Taxonomy (NCBI): domain Eukaryota; kingdom Metazoa; phylum Arthropoda; class Arachnida; order Uropygi; family Thelyphonidae; genus Typopeltis; species Typopeltis vanoorti. The sequence continues at coordinate 36,399,043 of NC_143572.1, read as the reverse complement.
AAAGGGTGACTGGGATATGTACAAGTAATCTCTAAATAAGGATAGTCTGCAATATGTGCAATTTAACAGTTAAAAATCATTGTTAGCATTAATATCTTCTCCACAGCACAGACAAAAGGAAGATGAGACTTATATCACTTAATTGGAAAAGGGCCTGGATTCAATTCTTTTACTAATTTGGAGCTTTTTATTGAAATAAAGATATTTTTAACTGAAGGTGAAAAGGTAAGTTAGCCAGTTTCATATGGAAATGAAAAGGTTGTTTTCTTCTCCCAGATAATTTGGGATTTTCATTGTGCAAACAGTCAAAATGAGTTCAGAATATACAGTGAAATTCAGTCAAGAATACTGGGATATAAAATCAGCCCATAAAAAGGCTTGAGTTCATGATAATCTTGAAGCATCTGGTTCTAAGACAATCTCTTAGATCCAGATTCTTCAGATCAGGGTGTAATTTGGAGGAACCTGAATTTATGGAGGGTGCTTAAGGTTCAAAGCTTGATAACTGAAAGGAGACAGGCCTCCACATAGCCTTTTAAGGAATGAAGAGAACCACCCTAGGCTTCAAATTTAACGTTCAATCCTCACTTTATCGTAGTGTACATTGTTAGGTATCTACATGGATACTGAATGAACGAGGATGGTCTAACAATTTGGGATTTAGCTGACCAAATGGTTTTTCTTATTGGCTTAAACCGTAATGCAAAATGATGGTACAACACGAAATAACTTCATGTCCAGTGGGATGCCGTCAAGATAAACAAGGGCCGTTGTTTTTGACAGGAAACCAGGGCAAACAGTGACAAGTCAGCTACCAGAACAGAGCCCAACTCAACATCAGAAGAGCTGAAGATTTGTGCAATTAACATAAGTGTAGGATATCTGCTATCTAGTGATATCCGATTACATTGCATTAATTTTTTTAGTGCAGCCAAATTTGATAAAATTTTGGCTGCACTAAAAAAACTAAACTTTTTTTTTTCGTTTTTTTATTATTTATCATGTAGTTAAACATTTCCAAAAATGTATAGTGGAAATATGCATTATTTCTTTTAATAATTAGAAATGTTTATATAAGAAAGCTGTTACTTACAGCCCATGTAAAACTATTTGATTGTGATATTTTATTTTTAAAAAAGGACTTGCCTCTAAGTGTAGTTTTTTATTTCTGTAACATGGACTTGAGAGAAGAAATTATTGAACTTTCTGATGACATTTCACGGCATTGAAGAACTGCTGACTTGTTTACAAACGCCCTTCACCTCGCCACCATGTCAGGTAGTGTGCTTGTGCGAACATTGTACTTCCGAAGAGGAAGTTGAATGAGTGCAAGAAAGAAAAATAGAACACCTGTTGCATTCATGAGAACATAGAAAAAGAGGACATTCTAAAAGGGAGTTGAAAGTTTTAGGGGAGAAAATAGTTTTAAGGGAATTTCTGAAGCCAAAAAGGTGGATAAGAGTGTTATGAGGGAAGAAAATAGTTATCCCAAAATTAACATAAGAATTTCCTTAAGTAAAGTTGTGACAGAAAAATGTTTATATAGTTTCTCCCCAAGTAACAGATAGTTACTTTTTGATATGGTATAGAGAATACCTATTCCAGATAAGCACTGAAAAGTAGGAGATGAACTTTTTGTATTTAAGGACGATGATGAAGCTTCCACAAGGAAAAAGGAAACTTGAAAATTATCTACATACTTAGAGGAAACAGGAAAGGAACTGATACTGCAGACAAGATATGAAAGAAATGCATCCTTTTTTTTTTCAAGAAAGGTTGTGCAATAATTATTTTCTTGTTTTAGAATGTGTGTAGAAGGGGGGGAACAGGTATGAGTTAAAAGTTTGAATTTTATGGTCATTATTCAGAGTTTAAGAAAATTGTGTTTTGTGTATTCTCACAAAATCCTATGATTTTGAAGAGAAGAAATCTTATGTAATGTTTAAGTTTTTTAACTGTGTTAAATGTGTGGGCCTTTATATTCTCTTTAGGAGATAAATATATTTGAAATGCAAAATTGTATTTAGCACTTGTGAAACAAACATTTTACACATACCATTTAAGAGAATACAGAAAAATCTACACTAATATTATTTGTAAATAAATATATTATTTTTGAATTTCCTTTGCCTCTCACCCAATCCCTTAATTTATCATAACAACAATATTCTGGATACAAATCTGTGGTATTAACCATTTCTCTTATAATAAAAAGAAAGTAGAAACATACTAATAAAACATAAGGATCATCAACTGAAAAGAAATGGAAACAGCAGAATTAGATAAGTACCAGACTGACATAATAGGCTCAAATTATGTCACAGTTGAGATTTTACTAAGCAACAAATACAAGATGTTATATTCAGGTAATAAAAATCAGGGAAAAGAAAGAGAAGCTATCAGCTTCTAGTAATCAACACTAAATGAGGATAATCCTCTTAAATCACAGGTAATATCAAGCAGTGGGCAAATATCAAAATGGGAACTAGACAATAAGATTTATTTGTGCCTATGTCACAGAAGGTTCTATTAAGGAAGAAGTGGAGGCATTTTTTAAGGGATAAGAGAAGGCAGCTAACACAATGAAAAAGAAAAAGTTGGTCTTTGTTGGAGATATCTAAACAGAGTAGGAAATTATTACCAGACTTATACAAATGTTTTTGGAAAATTTTGAGAAAAAAACAAAGCTAATAATAATGGAAAGAATCAGCTGGATGTTTGTTCAGGACATGGACTAGTTATTACTAACAACATGATCAAATAAAAATATGCACAAATTTGCATGGAGATATGATGCAAGAAATAAGAAAAGTACCATGGACTATGTTATTATTGATAGCAATGTTTTCCCACCAGTTCAGGACACAAGAGTACACAGAGGATTTGAAACTGGAAGTAACCACCATTTAGTTTTGAACAAGATAAAATCAAGTTTTATATTGAAAAGACAAGTGTTAAGAGTTTTAAAAAGAATAATAAAAGTTGAGCAGTTTTCACAGGTAAACTGGACGAAAAAATTAAAATTTGAAAATAAGAACTAAACCTTGAAGATTCAGTATCAAACTCTGAAGAAAACAGACTAATTCAGCCAGGCAACGTCATCAGGCATATGATGACGTTGCCTGCAAGGATAGAAAAATCAGAACTCCATAGTGGACTCTAAGTTAAAGATGCAGTCAAGGAAAAGAAGAAAGCATACTAAAAGTCCCTGCTAGTAAGTCAGCTAGCGCTCTTATAGAATACAGAGAAAAATGTAAGAAAGAGAAGCACTGTGTAAAACAAGCTAAACAAAAAAAGTCATGGAAGACTTTGGTAAGAACATGGAAAACATATCAGGAAGGCAACAAAATATTATGGAGGCTATTGAAACAGCTTAGAAATGGAGGAAAGAGAACTATAAAAGCAATCAGATGATAAAAGTGACATGAAAACTGAAGATAGATATTCTGGATGTCTGGGATAATTACTTTGAAAGACTGCTAAATGAAACAAGTAGTGACATCATGATGATAGAAACACTCAACAGGAATGCAATCAGGAATACATATGAATACTTGAAATAGAAAAAGCCATAACAAAAACAGAAATGTGGAAAGGCAGATGGAATAGATGACATTTGATAGTAGATGAAGGTTGAATTCCAGATTATTGAAGTTGATCTTTCATAGTACCCATCTATTTAAAAAAAATAAATAAATAAACTGAATGAAAAAAATAAGAATTTTTCTACTAAATGTTCCTGGTAAGATTTTTATGCAAGTATACTTGAAAAAAGACTAAGAAAAATTGTGGATGAGAAGCCTGGACAAGAACAAGCTAGGTTTAGGCCAAATAGAAGGGTTAGAGAAGGCATGGGAACATAACAGTGATCTATATTTAAGTTTCATAGATCTGAAAAAGGCATATAACAAGATGACAGGAAAAGCTCTATAAATAGGTAAATAGGACATTATATCAAACAATATTCATCTATATATTTGAGTTGTAAGTCAGTTAGAACTCAAGGAGAAACAGGAAGATGGTTTGATATTAAATCAAGTGTGAGAATAAGGTATATATATTATTTCCACTGTTATTCATCATTTATATGGGCCACAATATGAAGGAATTTGGTATTAAACCTGATATCAAAATTGGAGGTGTTAATCCCAGATCTTTACTTTATGCAGATAATGTTACACTTATAGATAAATCCAATAGAAGTGCATGAATAACTCCTGTAATAATTTTGGTATGAATGTCAAAGACAATGAACACAGACAGAAACATTTAAAGTTGAATTCTGAATGGAAAATCTCTGGAACAGGTAAAGACTGGAGACTAAGCACAATTTTTCAAGCTACTTTACAGGCCTTTTTAAGCTGAATGGTGGTCTAAATAATTCATTAAATAAAATTAAGTAAAATCATTCAACACTACATTCAGCAATATCCATTTCACAACCTATTGGTTAAACAGCAGGAATGTATGTAATCTACTTGACATTTCCCAAGAAGGTGATTTAACTAATTACATGCATAGAGAGCAAGGCTCTCCCTGTAATATAGACAAAGCATCTAGGGAATGCATAGTCACAAACATAGTAGATATAGACAAAGAATCTAGAAAATGCATAGTCACAAATATAGTAGATTGTATCTATTTCAAGATGAAGCCATTAACACTAAAACCTAATCTTAATGGAATAAGGTCATTCCCTGAACTATACATGCACATGTTTGTGTGTCTTCTGGGAAGAAAAATCATAAGTACTTGGATGGGAAAAAGTCTTGCCATTTCTATCAAAAGCTAGAAAACTTAGCCTACCTAAAGAGGCATAATGATGTCGACAGATTGGATCTGGGATACTATTTAAGTGATACATTGCAAATCACTGTGGAAATTCAAAGTATATGTTAAAAATGAGTGGAATGCAACTAGTTAATATTTACCAGAAGGCAATAGAAATCTAAACAGTGACATACTGGAATTTTTTTTGAGAAAATCAGAATTAATATAAATATAGATTTTCATCAGAATTAATATAAATATAGATTTTCATAGCGTTCTCAGAGTGGAACCAGGAATTTTTTTTCTTCTGCTATTTTCAATTGACTTGTCTGAGTCAGTATTGGTATGTGTAAATATTCATAATAGTCATACAAATAATAAATATATTTTACAATAACTTTTTAATTTTGCATTCTCACCTGCCAATGTGGCTGTATGGCGAAAAGCTCTAACTTGGGAATCAGATAAACCTGTTAATAATGAAATAACATTGTCCATTAAATACTGGTCATATATTATACTGTACTGACACTGACGAACCAATACTTGGACAAATTCACAGAAGTTTGATCTGAATTTCTTCCACTGAGGTCCTGCCATAATAAGAGGATAATCTCCACTATCCTAGAACAGTAGAATAAAAATTAGTATTCTGAATCACCTTACCAAATAAAACAAAAAAAAATTTTTTTTTTTTGAAGCTAAAATTTAACACAATTTAGAAGAGGAAATTCAGTGTATGAATGAATTGTGAAATAGATATATGCAGTTGGTTTATAATGATTCAGGACTTATGACAAGGCATTAACCATACTTCCAAATATACAAATATAAAGGGGACCGGAAAGTAATCAATTTTTTAACTACATTTTTAATATAAATTTTATTAAAGAAAAAATTAACGTTATTCAATTATATAATCGCCATCATTAATTATAACCTTATTCCAACGATCTACTAAGTTTAGAATTCTTTTTTTGAAAAAAGTTTTTTCTTTGGAGGCAAAAAATGATATCAAACTTCTTTGTACATCATCTTGTGAACAGAAGGTTTTATTTCTTATGCTGTGTTCTAAGGACCTGAATAAGTGATAGTCACTAGGGGCAATATCTGGTGAATATGAAGGATGTGGTAGAAGTTCCCATCCTAACTGCCTAATTTTTTCTTGAGTCATTCTTGCAGAATGTGATTTTGCATTATCTTGCTGCAAAATTACCCCTTTTCGATTGACAAGCACAGAACATTTGATTAACAATGCTTGATGTAGTCGCTCTAATTGTTCACAGTAGATGGCTGCTGCGATAGTCTTACCTTGTTCCATGAGTTCGTAATGAATAATTCCACGAATATCCCACCAAACGTACAACAGAACCTTTTGTGGATGAAGTCCATCTTTAGGTGTTGGAATTGGAGTTTGATTTGGAGAAAGCCACTGTTTTTTGCATTTAATATTCTTATACAGCACCCATTTGTCATCACCAGTTGACTCATTCCAAAAAGCGGTCATTTTGTTGTCTGGTCAACAATGAATTGCAAATCGTCCATCTCTGTGCTTTATTGTTGTCTGACAGTTCATGTGGTACCCATACGCTCTGTTTAAGAACCTTGCCACTCTTATGTAAGTGCTCTTGGACAGTTGACCATGATGAATTAAGTTTCTCTGCTAATTCTTGTATAGTTCGTTTTGGATCCGATTTAACGAGAGTCTTAAGAGCATCGTCATCTAGAGTAAGAGGTCTTCCAGATTGAGGATGATCAGAGAGATCAAAATTTTTTCTGCAAATCTCCTAAACCATCACTGACATTTGTTAACCTTCAATACATCTCCATAAGTTGAGCAAATGATTTTGCTAACCTCGGTAGCATTCTTTCCTTGGTGAAACAAAAACACCATACAATGACGTAAATGCTGCTCTTCAACTTTAAAGTCCGCCATATTAAAAAAAAAATCTGAAATTTAAAAAAAAAAAAAGATTTTTTAAATAAAAAAGTAATAATTCTAATATTTAAATAAAAATCAAAATTAATAATTTATGTGTTACTTAAAAAAATACAATTGGCTAAAAATTAAAACAGTTAATTAAACAATTAAAACTAGATTACTTTCCGGTCCCCCTTATAATTACTTTATTAGTAATCTTTGATGAGCAGTTATTATGATACTTGATATCAATTCTAGGGAAACCCACTAAAGTAGGTATGCTGTGGCACATTTTATTAACATTGGCAGACTAAAGCTAGATAATGTAGAAATTGTTCTAAAGACTAAATAGGATAATTTTTAGGTCACATCTAAAAATTATCCTGTCCATCTAAATGAACATTGAATTGCTCATACAATGCTTTTCAATTATGACTAAGATTTCTGCATCTCCACTATTTTTCTATTCCTAGGACATGAGATTTTTTTATCAAGTCTCAGGACTACATAATTTCACTCATGAAAATTATTTTTTAAATACATTTAATTGCCATTTTTAAATGTTATTCCGATTAATACATTTATGTAATAAAATACAGATTTGAAATTAAAATAAAATTATAACAAATTTTATTTTGAATTATGTATGCAAAGTAAAAATTTAAACACAGAGCAAACAAAAAATAACAAAGTACATTTATTATTAATTACATTTAACAAAAAATTTGACAATTAACATATACCAGATACAAACAAAATGAAATTTTAAGATGATATGTAATATAACAAGTTCTGAATGAATTTCAGAATTTTAACCCAAGTTTACATTTGCAAAATAAGTCTAAAAACTATTCGATTCATGGTCTTCATTAAAATATCCTGTATTAAGATGGAAAAAGTAGCGAACTTAAATTTTCAGCAAAAGAGAGTAACTCTGACTTTGACCAACGAGGAAACAAGTCATCTTTTTGTTATTAAAGGGATAAAAATCCTATGTTGTTATATAGCCAGTAAGTGAAACTCAAGATCGAGAACTACGATCTATGAGTTTCAATGCCGAAAAACTATCGGCGAAGGCAATTCGAAGCAAAGGTGGAGCAAGCTCCCTCACTATTCTTGATCTCATAATGTAAAACACAGCTCCTAGGAGAGGTAATACTGTCATTACATTATAAGGAGAGGTCACTACCCAGACCGGTTTCAACCTTTTTTGAGGTCTCATCAGTGAGTAGGTAGACCTGAAAGATATCAAAGCTTAGTGAAAAGAACTTACATACCTTCACTATATGAATGCCATAAAGGCGTGCTTATATTTTGTAATTAAAATGAAAAGCCAAATGGCTAGTTTTCTGGCAATTTAATAGATATTAAAGGGATAAAAATCCTATGTTGTTATATAGCCAGTAAGTGAAACTCAAGATCGAGAACTACGATCTATGAGTTTCAATGCCGAAAAACTATCGGCGAAGGCAATTCAAAGCAAAGGTGGAGCAAGCTCCCTCACTATTCTTGATATTCTCTCATAATGTAAAACACAGCTCCTAGGAGATGTAATACTGTCATTACATTACATGAAACCGGTCTGGGTAGTGACCTCTCCTCATAATGTAATGACAGTATTACATCTCCTAGGAGCTGTGTTTTGCATTATGAGAGAATATCAAGAATAGTGAAGGAGCTTGCTCCACCTTTGCTTCGAATTACCTTCGCCGATAGTTTTTTGGCATTGAAACTCATAGTTCTCAATCTTGAGTTTCACTTACTGGCTATATAACAACATAGGATTTTTATCCCTTTAATATCTATTAAATTGCCAGAAAACTAGCCGTTTGGCTTTTCATTTTAATTACAAGTCATCTTTTTGTATTTCAGAATTATGTAAATATTTCAACAAACAAATATATATATATTTTTTATGTTCTCCAATTGTCATTAAAAGTGTGTTATACATCTTTTGCCGATTCTGAATTTATTTCATTACCTTTATTATTCAGAAGATAATTTATGACTTCTGCTGCTAAGTAAGTTGCATCTCTGTTGCTTAATGCAGCTATTTTTACAGGATTAAGAATTTCTGAAGTATTTTCTAAAATTTTTTTTTTTTTTTTTTTTTTTTTTTCATCCCATTTACTACTCATATCCAGATCTATCAAAGCCTTTTAAATATTTTTTAAATAATTTTTTTCTAGACATGTTTTATGTATTTGGTATTACTTGGTTCAAATTTCAGGACTATGAAGAGTCTTGAAATTTGAACCAATGATTTTATTAATTTGAACAAATACAGCATATCTGTGTCAAAATAATAAGCTAATTATGAGCAAAATTGCATTGCAAAAACTTACACCATTATTGCAATAAACTTAATGAATTAAAACATTACGAGAATTTTATCATAGATTTATGATAAATTTAAAATACTAAATAATTTTTTGTTTTAATCCATTCAGTTCATTTAAATATATTATGGCAAGAAGTAAACCTAAAATCTAAAAAGCACAATGTATACTTTCACAATTTGATATATTTAAATAAAGAGTATCCCATGTGGGGACACCTGTAACCCCTATCGGGCACGCCCCCCCCCCCCCCCGGTGGCAGATTGGGGAAAGCTCATCATAGTTTACTATAAGGGTAGGAGGGAAATAAAATACCTCCCATGGACCAACAGGATAGCACTTCTCTTATAGGCCGGTCTGGGGCCCTCGAAGGTGGCAGCCCCACCACCAGACTCGGGTGATGATGGTTAACGACAAAGTGAGGAAAAAGGTACATGAGATACGGAACATGGAAAAGAAAACAAATTAATAGATAAATTTTAAAAAAATCAAGATTGGATCTGCTAGCAGTCACAGAAACAAAAAAGAAAGGTCAAGGTTGCCAGAAAATGAAAGATGGATATATATACATCTTATTCAGGGGTAAAACCAAGAGAATGGGAAAAACAAGGGGTAGCTTGCATAATTAAACCAGATCTCAAAGAATATATTACTAAATGGCAACTAATAAATGAAAGGTTGCTGACAATCACTATAGATTTTAAATCAGATAACCAAGTATTCACTGTAATTGTTGTATATGGCTGGCCCATATACATGGGCCAGCCATATATTGAATACTATGTTCAAGCATAAAGAAATCCATAAGCTTACCAGGGAAGAGCCCAGTAGAAATGAAACATCTATAATTGACTATGCCATCATAAGCAGATCATACTGAAAGTATACAAAAGACACAAGAGTCTATAGAGGTCCTGAAATAGGCAGTGACCACTACTTATTAGTATTGGAAACAATCCATAAAATAAAAGTTGAAAAATGTAGAAAAAGTAGCAAGGAAATAAATGTTAAGATAAAGAACTACAAACTAAAGAAAGAAGAAACAGCCATTGAGTATAAAAGTAAAATAGAAGATGAAAGAAGTAGGAAAAAGAGATATATGAAGACCAAGATGTAGAAAGCCCGTGGTACAGGTTCAAAACACTTCTAGAAATAAGCAAAGAAATTTGTGGTGTAACATTAAATAATAAACAGAAGAAACATAAAAACACCCTAGTGGACTGAAGAACTAAAAGAAGAAATTAAAAAGAAAAAGGAAGAGATATATAACATCAAAGCTGCAGGTTGATAGAGAACTATACAACAACCAAAGAAATAAAGTTAAAACCTTAGTGAAAGAAGAGAAAAGAAAATGCTGGGAAGACTTCAGACATACTTTAGAACAAAGTTTTAAAGGAAACCAAAAACTGTTCTATAATGTTTTAAGAAGAATGAGATCAGAGAAAGAATGACCCATAAAGTTTATCAAAAATAAGGATGGAAAGTTACTCACAAATTCCGAAGACACCATGGAAAGATGGAAACAGTACTTCCAAGAATTATTTGAAGATGAAGGACACAGAAAAAATAGAACCCTAAGAGCAAGACATGCAAGCAAAATAGAAGATCAAATTAAGGAAATTCATGCAAATGAAACTGTTAGCAGCAATAAATAAAATAAAAGTGGGCAAATCAGCAGGCCATGACCAAATAACACCAGAAATGGTAAGGAATTTAGGAACGAAAGCCATAAAATGTCTTTTACGCCTATTCAATGTTGTACGGAAAAAGAAAATTATTCCCAAAGACTGGGAAGTAGCAATAATAATCCCTATATTTAAGAAAGGAGACAACCATAAATATGAAAACCATAGAGGAATTTGGTTTTTAAGCGTTCCAGGACAATTGTATGCCTGTATTTTAGAAGAAAGGCTTAGGAACCAAATAGAGGATACACTGGACAAAATGCAATATGGCTTTCGAAAAAATAGAAGCATGCAGGATCTTATCTTCAGTCTTAGGCAAATATCAGAAAAAACATTGGAATATGGAAAAGAACTACATGCATGTTTTATAGATTTCGAAAAGGCCTTTGACCGAGTTCCCAGACACTTAATATGGCAAACATTAAAGAAATACAAGATAACTTAATAGCAGCCATACAAAGCCGCTACAAAAATAATGGAAATTATGTAAGAACCTATAATAATAGATCAAAAGAATTTGAAACAAATGTAGGAGTGAGGCAAGGCTGTATCCTCAGCCCTCTTCTCTTCATTATAGTAATGGGTGAAATTTTAAAGGCATGCCAAACAAAAAAAGTTCCACCTAGGATACAGGAAACTGAAAGAAACCAGGATTTCACACAGGGCTTTTGCAGATTATGTAGTGATTCTAGCAAATACAGCTGAAGATCTGCAGCACAACATCAACATTTGGTATGAAGAAACAAAGAAAGGGAATATGACCATAAATATAAATAAAACTAAAATAATGATCATATCTAGAAACCAACCAAAACACATAATAAAAATAGAGAACCATCAACTGGAACAAGTCCACTCCTTTAAATACTTGGGATCATACATACAAGAAGATGGTAGACTAGACACAGAAATTAACAACAGGATAACCGGGGGAACAAAGCTGTTCTATGCAATGAAAGGCCCACACCTAGATAGGAAAAAAAAAGTCACCCAGAATAACAAAATGGCAGTGTACCGTTCAGTGTTTCTACCAACATTAACATACAGTTGCGAGTCTTGGTGTTTAACAACAGGAAACACAAATAAACTACAAACAATTGAAATGAAATATCTTAGGAAAGTTGCACAAAAAACAAGACTAGACCGAATAAGAAATCAAACTATAAGAGACAGCCTTCAAGTTGCACCTCTGAACCAATTCATAACACAAGCCCAAATGAGGTGGTTTGGACATCTTAATCGAATGAAAGATACCAAAAACTGTATACGAAAGCCAGAAAATAGGAAAAAGAAACATAGACAGACCCAGGAAAGGTTGGCAAAAGGAAATTAAAGAAAAATTGGAAAAGAAGGGAATTAACTGGAAAGAAGCAAAACAACAAGCCTTGGACAGGACAGCATGGAAATCTCTTTGGCAAAATCTCGACGCTTAAAAGCGCAAGAGATCGTAGATGAAGAAGAAGAAATAAAGGGTATTTAAAAAATGAAGATATCAGGAAGGAATTTGACATTCTTAGCATCCATAATGTGTGAGTATGGCTAATCCAAGGTGGCATGGTGTCACTTAAACAGAAAATGAGAGGGAAGGTGCAAAACAGGTGTTTGATGCTAAGATGGCAAGAGAAAGACCAATATCTACATTGATTGATGCCATCAGAAGTGCACCAGAAAACAGAAATATAAAATTTGACAATATTGCAGTGCTGACAAGAAACAGACCAAGCTGGAGGAAGAAAGTTGTTAATAATTAGTTAAAGATTAGTAATAATGTTAACTTAATCATGTAGCTCTGCCAAAGTATCTATCCTGTACATCCCATGAATGTACATACCAAGAAACTGATAATGGTAAAATAGAGTAAGATGTTAGTAGATGCATATAGGTATTTTTTTCTTATTCTTTTTCTTTCCTCTTACCTCATCAAATTCTTCAGTCATTTTACGTATAATCTGTGCATGTTCCATAGTAGCCTGCATTTGAGGAGTAATACGACCTTTACAGCCAGCACACTGAATAAAAAACTGCATTAAGTCCAATAATGCTATATCTCGATCTTGTTTGTAAGCCTCAATCCAGTCATCCACTACAGCCTTGAAAAATGAAGTAAAATGAAAATCTCACAAAAGAATATCATTTCTGAATGATACACAAGTTTAACAACAGTTCATTGATTTTAAGTTAAAAATTCAAGCAACTGTTTTAACAAGAAAAATATCATACACAGACATATGAAATTTCAAAAATTTTTTTTGATATAATTTTTTATATGGAAATGTGTTAACATATAGCAAGTCTGAATAACAGTATTTTCAACCACTTAATTCAACATTCAAATGAATGATATACCAATTTATATATATTTCTTATCTTGACACAGTCCTGAGTGTAATTGGCTACTCTGATCCTAACTGAAGACTGATATATGTGTTGACTTCTAAACCAACAGAATATCGTTTATAGGTCATGTGTTTGCAGGAGGGGAAGGAAGGAGCATCTCTTTTACAGTCATTCAGTGATGTGTGCGTATTTGGTTTGTGTAACACCGTAATAGTGCACAGTCCATTTTTAATGTGCATTTGGTTTGTGTGTTGTCTAACATCATAGCAGTGTGCAATGGATAAATTTATTATTAAACAAAAATGTGATTCTGAGGTAAATATTAATGATGGGACAAATACAACTGGAAGTAGTAGAAGTAGTAGTAATGACATTGCTGCAAATACGTCTCATACAGAAGAAAAATTAATAGATATATATTTGGACGAATATTTAAGTTGTGGTTTTACATGGACAATTGAGGAAGAATGTCCTATTTCCCAGTGTCTTGTATGTGGGGAAAAACTATCCAACAGTACAATGTTCCTGCTAAGTTGAAACGCCACTTTACTATGAAGCACGCCAATCTTGCTTCAAAAATCAAAGATTATTTCAAGATATTGTTGAATATGCAAGTTAAACAAGTAAAATATTTTGAAAAGACTTAAAATTTCCTATAAGGCACAACTTCCATCATATAAGGTAGCTGAATTAATTACTGTAAAATTAAAACCACATACTATAGTAGAGTCTCTTATTTTACCAGCATGTTGTGAAATAGTAAACATGATGTTTGGCGATGAAGCAAAAAAGAAAATTATGAAAATTCCTCATTTGGATGATACAATAAAAAATAAAATTAAAGATATGTCATATGATATTGAGGAAAATAGACTAAATGAGTTGCCATTAGAAGATATAAAGAAAGTAAATGAAGATGATCTAGGCCCAGAGATTTTGAAGACAGAAGTAGAAATGGCCATTAAAGAACTAAAATGTGGAAAGGCAGAAGAAATAGATGAAATATCTGCAGAATTCCTGAAACAACTTCAGAAGAAAGGAACTGGAGAAATAACCAAAATATCAATTTAATTTATAACAAAGGAGAACTACCAAAAGATTTTATGACCTTAATATTTATACCTATACCAAAGAAAAGTAATGCAGTGAACTGCAAGGATTTTAGAACAATAAGCATCATTTCTCATACATCAAAAATACGTATGATAATCTTAACATGAAGAATTGCATCTAAAGTGGAAGAATTTCTTGGAGCAGATCAGCTTGGTTTCAGGAAGGGTAGGAGAACAAGAGATGCGATTGGACTGTTAAGAATAGTAAGTGAAAGAAGTCTAGAAGTGAATAAAGAAGTTAACATCTTTTAAAAAAATTTTTAAGAAAGCTTTTGACTATGTAAAATGGGATAAGATGGTGGAAGTAATGGAAAAGATTGGTATAGATTGGAAAGACAGAATGTTAAATATCTCGCTATATATGGGACAAACTGCCATGGTGAGAGACATATGGTACAACAGAACCAGGTATCATTGGACAAGGAGTAAGACAAGGCTGTTCTCTGTCACCAATTTTGTTCAACATGTATTCCGAAGCAATGCTAAAAGAAGCACTGGAGAACTCGGAAGAAGGAATAAAGATTGGAGGTAGACAGATTTTTACAATAAGATACGCAGATGACAAGACATTACTATCAAACACTGAAACAGGACTACAACATCTGTTGAACAGATTACTGGAATCCTGTATCAATTATGGAATGAAAATTAACATCAGAAAAACAAAGGTGATGAAAATAGCAAGGAAAGAGGCAAATATGGATATAAGAATAAATGGGGGAAAATTGAATCAAGTAAAGACATTTAAATATCTAGGAAGTGTTATTAGCTGGAAGATGTAAAAGTGACATAAAAGCAAGAAAAGCGATGGGAAGAGATGTCATTAATAGAAAATGGAATTTATTCAGAAGTAAAATGGATAGAAACCTAAAGAAAAGACTAAAATGTTATGTGTGGAGTGTTGCCCTCTATGCAGCTGAAACTTGGACATTGAAGAAGAAATTAAAATTTTGGAAAGCTTTTCAGATGTGAATTTGGAGAAGGATGGAAAAAATCAAATGGACAGATAAAATAACTAAAGAAGAGGTCTTGAAAAGAGTAGAAGAAGAAAGAAGTCTGTTAAGGAGGATAAAAAGAAGCAAGGGAAACTGGATCGGACATATGCTGAGAGGGAATGGAATCATCGGAGATGCCATCGAAGGTAAAATAGACAGAAAAAGACCCAGAGGAAGAGTAAGGAAAACAATGCTAGATGACATGCTCAATGGAGACAGGTACACAACCTTGAAAGAGAAGACTCAGAACAGAAAAGAGTGGAAGGAAAGTTTCTGCTACTAAAAGAAAAACCTGCTCAATTGCAGAATACTAAAGAAGAAGAAGAGATTGAGAAAACAGTTACCAATAAACCTTCCAAACAACATTTTGCTTTACAAATTGACAAGTCCACTGACATTAGCAGTAAAGCTCATATACTAGGATTTGTTTGTTTCGTTAATGAAAACGAAATAATGAATCGATTACTATGCTGCAGAGAACTCATTGAATGTACAACAGCAAGATATTTTTGACTCTTATGTCATATAAGGCAAAAACTGATGAGATCTTTTTGAGAAATAAATACAAAATGTTATATTCAGGCAATGACAATCAAGGAAAAGAAGGAGTAGCCATAGTATTCAACACTAAATACGACACTAATCTTCTTGAATGGCAGCCGATCTCAAGTAAATATGAGAATGGGGAATTGGACAATGAGACTTATTTGTGCCTATGGTCCCACAGAAGATTCTACTAAGGTAGAAGCGGAGGAATTTTTTGAGGCTTTAGAGAAAGCAACTGAAACAATGAAAAATGAAAAGATCGTCCTTGTTGGGGATCTAAATAGCAGAGTTGGAAATGATTGTTAGACATACAAAAATATTTTGTGAAAATTTGGAGAAAAGAGCAAAGCTAATAATAATGGCAAATACCTGTTGGATTTCTGCTCAGGCCATGGAATGGTTATTACGCTATGGTTACTATGGTATGAAGGTCAACATTAAGGAAGGAGCTGCAGATATGAGTCCTGAGAAAGATTAGAGGCATGAACAGATGGCATTAGTGGCAATATCATATTAAAAACGAGGATATTAGGTTAGGTTAGCAGAGCTAATTTCAGGTGGTATGGTCACTTAAACAGAATGGGAGAGAAAAGATTAGCAAAACAAGTGTTGTCTGTCAGGTTGGCAGGAAAAAGACCCAGAGGAAGACCAAGATATAGGTGGATTGATACAGTAAAAAGTGCCTCAGAAGATAGAAATATAAGCTCATTGCAGTCTTGACAGGTAACAGACTGATTTGGAGGAAAATTGTAAATAGGAAGTTAGTAATGATGTAAATTTTTCATGTAGTACTATCATATCCTGTACACCCCTTGAGAATACATGTCAAGAATTTGATGATGATGATTGTCATATTTAGAAAATTTAAAAATTTCATGGGAGCTGTATGTAGGAATTTGTACGGACAGTGCTTCAACAATGGTAGGCTCTATTAAAGGATTTGTTACTCTTGCAAAGAAAATAAACCCAAATATTATATCTACATACTGTTTTTTTGCAGAAGGATCCCTAGTTTCAAAAACATTACTGGCAATATTAAAACCTGTACTAGACCAAGTTGTTTTTTTTTTTTTTTTTTTTAATCCCATGGTATTATTACACCAAATCATA
Source organism: Typopeltis vanoorti (assembly GCF_054136105.1). Lineage (NCBI taxonomy): Eukaryota > Metazoa > Arthropoda > Arachnida > Uropygi > Thelyphonidae > Typopeltis > Typopeltis vanoorti. Next base: position 36,382,228 of record NC_143572.1, on the reverse strand, counting down.
GAGGTCAAATTCATGTATTTTATACAGCACCTTTTCTGGGTTGTTATAAAGTTCCCATTTGAAAATATTCATACAATTTAGCAAATGCATTGGTGATGCTTCCTCAATGCTACAGATTTTGCAAATGGGGAAAACTTTTATGCCATTGCTAAACTTGATTGGTCTTGTGTGGCTGGTCTTGGGCAAGAGATCATGGTAGTGGCACAGCTATTAAACTTGGAGTTGATGGCAGCTCCTGGCTTTTCTGCTGAATACCAGTGGTGAGTCATATCCTGGAGAATTGTTCTTTTTATGTTTTCTTTTTGAGTGGTTTTAAAAAGATTGAAATCTGTGGTATCACTTAATGTTGCAGCCATTTTTGCTACTTCATCTGCAGTTTCATTTCCCTTTAATCCCACATGGGATGAAATCCACTGGAAAATTATTTCGAAATCCTTATGTAGTTTGTTTATGTTTTTTGCTATGTCTCTAAGTATTTCTTGATGGCTAATGTAGCAGTTCTTAATAGCTTGAAGGGCTGCTAAGGAATCTGTGAAAAATATAAATTCTTCTGGGTTTTGTTTATCCAAATATTGCAGTGCTGTGTTAATGGCTATTAATTCTGCATGGGATGAGTTGCATCCTACTGTTAGTTGTTTTTGGTTCTATATTTTGAGGGCAAAGTCTGTCACCTCCTTGTGGTGCCCTCTCTATCCAAATATTGCAGTGCTGTGTTAATGGCTATTAATTCTGCATGGGATGAGTTGCATCCTACTGTTAGTTGTTTTTGGTTCTATATTTTGAGGGCAAAGTCTGTCACCTCCTTGTGGTGCCCTCTGGATGATCTAATGACAGCAGCATTTCTTTTTTCCCGTCATGGAGACAAATTTCAGTAAATATGGTAAATTACATCAAGTCAAGACCTTTAAAAGCACGCCTTTTTAAAAAACTTTGCACATCTATGGAAGCCAAGTATGAATCTCTGCTTTTGCACACTGAAATAAGATGGTTATCCAGGGGAAAAGTGCTATTCCGAATTTTAGAACTTAAGAATGAATTACTGGCCTTTGTTCAAAATGAAGGTACATATGCTTTTGTCAAACATCTTCAAAATTATTTAATGTGCTAAAATCGCATATTTAGCCAATATTTTTAATTACTTAAATAGTGTTAATCGAGGGAATAATGAAAATATTTTGACATTCACTAACAAATTGTCAGCTATTCAGAAAAAAAGTATCTCTTTGGAAAAACCACATATCAGAAAAAAATACAGTAGATATGTTTCCTTCACTCCATAATAAAAATGTCAAGGGAATTATTTCTGTTATAACACAACATTTAACAATATTGGAAGAAAAGATTTCAAGTTACTTTCCTTCCTTAAATACACACAATTATGACTGGATACAAAATCCATTTGGCACAGTTAATACATTTGACTAGGCTATATCCAAGTTGTGAATTTTCGTTACAAGAAGAACAATTCGTTACCTTGTCAATGGATCATACTCTAAAAATGAAATTCTCTGAAATTACATTATGGGAAATACTAAGGATAGTGATCAGAGCTGACTCCACCTTTACTATGAGTTGTCCCTGTCATGAAAGGTTTGCTTACGCTTGGATCTGCTGAAACTTTTATATAGTTCCTATATATTCGGCATGAAACTCTTGTAGTTTCTCTATTTGGCTTTGAAATAATGTTGGATTCAATATTCACTTAATTTGAATAATTGTGCATCACCGAAGTGAAGCCTTTTGGCTCTCTTATTTCAGTAATTCTTAGTGCCTTTTGTGATGTGACACTTTTTTGGCAACTCGTATAGTAAAGTATATAAATTTTGCATCACTACAACCTCAGTATTTACATTTACATCTGGGTCTGGCTCCCACTGACGAGACCTCAAGAAAGGTCAAAACCAGTCTTGGTAGTGACCCACTCCATAATGTATAACATCATACATGTCCGCTAGGAGATGTGTTTTACATTATGGGAAATACTAAGGATAGTAATCAGAGCTTACTCCACCTTTATTACGAGTTGCCCCTGTCATGAAAGGTCTGCTTACGCTTGGATCCACCAAAACTTTTATATAATTTCTATATATTCGGCACGAAACTCTTGTAGTTTCTCTATTCAGCTTTGAAATAATGTTGGATTCAATATCCACTTAATTTGAATAATTCTCTGAAATAACTCTTGAGGAATTTGGGATTTTTGTCCAAGCCACAGCTCTCTCCACAAGGGCACTGAAAATTTTGTTACATCACATTTTCACCATCATATTTGTGTGAGCTCAGTTTCTCAATATTAACCAATATAAAAACTAAAAAGTGTCAAAGACTTACTAATATAGATAAAGAGATGAGGGTAGCTATATCACATATTAGATCTGATATTGCTGAAATCTGCAAAAGCCGACAAGTTCAAGTATCGCATTAAAATAACTTCCATTTTTATAAAAGCAAGTCCATGAATATTTTTGTAAGTTTTATGACCCTAATGCTTTTGGTGTGCCCCAAATTTTTCTTAAAATCAAAAGTGTTCTGTGACTTTGAAAAGGTTAAGAACCACTGCTCTAGAATATTCCATAAGCAATATCTTCATTCTACTCCTATTCTGAAATGAATAAGAGAGTAGAATGAAGATAGGCCAGAAAAGATGGAAGTATCCAAATGACTTCACATGAACAAAAACATGGTATACAAGGTTTTAGACCAAAGTAGCAAGATAAAGGCTATAATCCCAATGGAATATACTTTTTTGGCAGCAATAACTCCACAGAATAAGAGAATATCTGCTGTGTAGGATAAAGCAGACAACTGATCTGTTATGGTGAAAAATGGAAGACGCTTCTGTGGATGATGTTAAGTGTCTGTTTTTAATTTTCCTATCATTAGCAGCTGGAAGGGAATCAATCGTTCGATGCTGTTGGCACACTCTCCCTCGATGAGTCTTTGGACTCCCTGGAGGTGTCAAATAATAATCATGCCTTGAGGAACAGTAAAAGAGTGGGCCATGATTGTTCTTACTGTGAAAGTATTTTTTGACTAGGCTATATCCAACATAACCATGAATCTCAGTTTTAATTATATCTACCCTTTTTTTTTGGAGGGGGGGGGAGAAATGATAGAAGTCTCTCTACAAGTATTTTCCTGTATGTATACTACATATTACAAAAAAATGGGTTGGCATTTAATTCAAATGATTTACACACTGGCTAGATTTTGGTGTGTATTTATAAATAAACATTTTTCTGTATTAAATAATACATATATGGTTGCATACAGCAGACACTGCCCTGATGAATATATATATATTAGAACTTTTTCTTTCTTTCTTTTTTTTAAATATATACACATAATGGATGCATATTGCATGTTAAGCTAAAAATAAAAAATTGGACATACAAGACAACTCTCAGTATAAAAAACTCAGAGGGAAAAACAAACAGTTCATACAGTTTGCTGCTTGGAAGGTTTGCTTACTATCAAGTCTGTTGTACCTGCCAAGAAATTATATTCTTATTTAATCTTTTTTCCAACTGTATGCAGACAAAGTTTGTGCATGAAGTATCTTCACAACTAGGCTACTTATATATATAGAAGTTATGACTTCTCATCAATTGACTTGGTATCCCATAATGCAAAGCACACTTCCTTTCAGAGGTGTGTGTGTGCTTTGCATTATGGCATACCAAGCAGCAAACCTTCCACTATATAAACTATTTATTTGTTCCCTCTGAGTTTTATATACTCAAAGTCGTCTTGTATTTCTAATTATTTAATTCAAAACATACTTCCAAAAGGAACTGCACTTTGCATTACTGTCTAGGTTGAAACCCAGATGGGTTTCAACTTTTACTGAGGTATTGTTAAAGTGGGGGGGGGGGGGGTACTGATTGACCTATAAGATCACTAAACTCATTGAGTGACCCTAAAGGATCACTACTAAACTCATCACTCCTGACGTGAATCACTCCAGGTCAGGAAATTTGGCAGTGGCTCTGCTCAATGATGGTAAAAAAACCCACTACCATGTAGAACTACTCCACTCCCCAGGAAGCAAGCAAGCCCAAAGATAAACATTATTTAATTTCATCAGTGGAAAATAGACTCAGGAAGATTCCAAAATGAATTAATGAAGAAGTCACATGTTCTGATATACAAGTATCAAAAAGGTGTATCACCTTATTAAAATACTCTGGATCTGAGATAAACGTTTTTTTCATCAATTGCAAAATAAATTATACTTGTACACAGAGGCTGTTGACTCCATATCAATTGCCTCAGTATCCCATAATTCACAGCACATCCTTTCAGATGTGTACTCTGGATCAAAGATAGCTATTAAAAAGTTTCCCTACTCAACAGCTTATATACAAAAGTAGCCCAGTTGTTAAGATACTTCACATGCAGAGAAGTAAAACAATAATATAATTTACTTTGTAACCACATGGAAAAACTTTCTACAAATACCATTAATCTCATTTTTAGCATTTCCATTTTATCATTTAAGTTTTTATTCAATTTTTTTTTTAATACTGAACAAAAGTGTCAATATTATTTACATTAGGTTCAGTAAATCTGTCACTATGATTTATGTGTGCTGCATGACTATATTTTGACTGTAATGACTATATTTTGCAGCACACACAAATAATATTTTGCTTTCATGAAGTTTTTTGTAAGGAGGGAAGATAGAATAATTAGAATTCATCACAATCATATTTATAACACCGAGACAATTTTTCATAAAATAAATGAATTTAAATGCATCTCAATAGTAGCATGCTACTAAGGTTCTGATGACACTGAGCTGCATATACATATACAGGGTGTTCGGGATAAATTTGACATATTTATAATTAATTATATTTTTCCGTAAGTTACATGTATTAACACACACTTCTCTTCATTTAAAAGTTTGGACCCTTCTTCATTCATATACAAGATGTCAGAAAGGATGGATAGCTGGAACCCACCTGAATCATGGAAGAGAATAACTTGTATCATGATGATTCGTGCCCGCCATCAAAATAAGGATATTACGACTGCTGCCCAATGCTCCCTGAATACAGTAAAAACAATCAGGAATGAACTAGAGACTTGCAATGGTGACTACGAGGATGTAGCAAGAAGAAAGATCCCTAGCAGACGATCTGATTGCGTTCGTACAGCAGAATTCCTCGCAAATCTGCAGGAACAGGTGTTGAAGAACCCTGGCATTGGAATTCGGGCTTTGTTCGTGGAGTTGCTAACTGTAGTCAAGCCCTGGATAACAAGGGTAGCCAATGGTAGGCCGTATGTATGGCAGCAGGATTCGGCCCCTTGCCACACCTCTGGGAAAAGTCAAAAATGTATGGCAGCAGGATTGCCTCTCTCTTTGGAGTTTATAATGCGCACATGTACAGGGTGTTCGGGATAAATTTGACAGTTTCGTAAGGAAAAAGAAAATCTTCTTTGTATCTATTAAATTTAATGAATTGACAAAAAACATTACAGGCAGAGTTAATTACAATACTATCAACAAGATTTACTCAAAATAACCACCATTAGCATCGATCACAGCTTCAATTCTGCTTCGGAACCTCGAACAAGCTGATGCTACAGTCTCCCTGGGAAGGGCCGCAAAAACTGTTTTAATTTTATCCATTAACTGGGCTTTTGTATTACTGGAAGTGCGATTGGTGTCTTTTTCAACTGCGCCCCATACAAAATAATCCATGGGGTTAAGGTCTGGGGAGTTTGGAGGCCAAACATTTGGACTGGTGAAGTCGTAGAAATTTTCAGACAACCATTTTTGACTTTTCCCAGAGGTGTGGCAAGGGGCCGAATCCTGCTGCCATACATACGGCCTACCATTGGCTACCCTTGTTATCCAGGGCTTGACTACAGTTAGCAACTCCACGAACAAAGCCCGAATTCCAATGCCAGGGTTCTTCAACAGGTGTTGAAGAACCCTGGCATTGGAATTCGGGCTTTGTTCGTGGAGTTGCTAACTGTAGTCAAGCCCTGGATAACAAGGGTAGCCAATGGTAGGCCGTATGTATGGCAGCAGGATTCGGCCCCTTGCCACACCTCTGGGAAAAGTCAAAAATGGTTGTCTGAAAATTTCTACGACTTCACCAGTCCAAATGTTTGGCCTCCAAACTCCCCAGACCTTAACCCCATGGATTATTTTGTATGGGGCGCAGTTGAAAAAGACACCAATCGCACTTCCAGTAATACAAAAGCCCAGTTAATGGATAAAATTAAAACAGTTTTTGCGGCCCTTCCCAGGGAGACTGTAGCATCAGCTTGTTCGAGGTTCCGAAGCAGAATTGAAGCTGTGATCGATGCTAATGGTGGTTATTTTGAGTAAATCTTGTTGATAGTATTGTAATTAACTCTGCCTGTAATGTTTTTTGTCAATTCATTAAATTTAATAGATACAAAGAAGATTTTCTTTTTCCTTACGAAACTGTCAAATTTATCCCGAACACCCTGTACATGTGCGCATTATAAACTCCAAAGAGAGAGGCAAGTTAATTGATCACATATGGGGGTATTTTTTCTCCTGGAAACTCAGGTTTTTCATTCTGAAAAACATGCAAACTGGCTAGAAGAGTACACACAATTAACAGATAATACACAAACCTCAGAGATTTAGTGATAATCACAAACAATCCAATTCTATGTGTAAAGTCACACTTTACACATAAGAAACATTTCTGATATGAATAAATAAACAGCAGCAGTTACAAAAATTTGGCTTCTGTACACATCAAGAAAATTACAAGTTAGTAATTGTTTATTTAACACTCACTATATAACTTGACTTTAGAAATAGGAAGACAATGTGTAAAGTGTAACTTCAACTATACTCCAATAATAGATATATTCATAAGTACTTCCCATTTTAATTTGATACTTAAACTATCAAAGTTGGATGGAAAAAAATTATGCATGAAATGAAATGAATGACTTTAAGCATGAACAAAATCTGATTATATCATAGGATGTTGGGCAATGATATTAATATTACAAAGATTATTTATATTACTATGGAAAGAATCAAGAGATAAGAAATATCATAGCTTGGGAATGCTAGTTGTGGGAAAAGAGGTTGAGGGAATGCAATTGCAGTTTAGTGAATGTGCAGAAGAGAGGAGATATGATGGATGTTTAAGTTAGTGAGAGGATCTTAATGAATTAATACACAAGAAATTATACAAAGTGGAAGGCAAGTGGGGGTAGAACAAGAAGAAACCAACGGAAGTTGTGCAAATATATGGTAAAGAGAGTGGAAATAGATTTTTTGCATGAAAATGGTGAGTGAGTGGGATGCTATAAGTAAATAGTTTTAAGGCTTGATATTAATTACATATCGCCTGTCAAGTGAGACCTCCCACAATGTTTGTTAATTCCACAGAAGTTTGGTATAATGTATTTTAGCAAATTATGCATTTTGTGTATTAGTATAGTTTACTATCCAATGTTTTACAATCTGCCATTTCAAGTTATTGATATAGGCATAAAATCATTGATTTTATACTATGCTTCACTAAGTCTCATTATTTACCTGATAACTTTCCCATAATTCATTTAAAATCAAATATGTTAAAAAAAATTGAGGAATACAATAAATAAATTCTAATGTTGAAAGCTAGCAGAATTCATTTACTGTATTCCTCAATTATTCCAGTTATCTTCATTTCAGTAATATAAGATTAAAACTTTTTAGAAGTCAAAAATGTTTGCATATAGTTACAAACTCCAAATTTTGCATATGCCACATTTCTAACATTATCTGTAACATAACTGCAAAATGATGTAATATGAGTGCAATTAAATAATAATAATAAAACAATATTATCATAATATGAACAGCCAATCCAGGTTGCTTTTTTTTAGGAATGTATCCTTAATGGATGTTAGGATACTTATGTAAGCTGCAAAGATGAGAATAAACCTGGACTTGTTCTGCTATATTTTCTACATAAAGATTCTAAATATTTTAACTAACCATACAATTTTACTTAAGGGGTGCTTAAGGGTCAAAGCTGTATAACTGAGAAGAAAACTCTACATAGCCTTTAAAGGAATGCGTAGAACCGACCAGGGCTTCTGACCTAATGTCCAATCCTCACCTTCTCGTGGTGCACCCTATTGAGTATCTACTTGGATACTGAACGAACGAGGATGGGCTGACAATTTAGGATTTAGCTAACCCAATTGTATTCTTATTGGTAAAAAAAATCAAAATAAAAAAATGATGGTATGACATGACAAAATTTCATGCCGGCTGGGGCGTCGCCCAGTTAAACAAGGCCCCCGTTGTTTTCACCAGGGAACCAGGGCGAACAGCGAAAAGTCAGCAACTGGAACAAATATGAAAACAAACCCCAACTCAACATCATCAGCATTAAAGATTGGTACTATCAACATAAGAAGCCTGAATGGCAAAGAAATGGAGCTAGCTGAGGAATTAGATAAGTACCAGATCGACATAATAGGGGTGACTGAAACAAAAAAGACAAACTGGGTGAGATCTTTCTCAGCATAAATACAAAATATTATATTCAGGCAATGACAATCAAGGAAAAGAAGGAGTAGCCATAGTATTCAACACAAAATACAAGGCTAATCTACTTGAATGGCAGTAAGTCTCAAATATGAGAATGGGGAACTGGACAATGAGACTTATTTGTGCCTATGGTCCCACAGAAGGTTCTACTAAGGTAGAAGTGGAGGAATTTTTTGGATGCTTTAGAAAAAGCAACTGATAAAATGAAAAAGGAAAAGTTGGTCCTTGTTGGGGATCTAAATAGCAGAGTAGGAAATGATTGTCAGACATACCAAAATATTTTGGGAAAATTTGGAAGAAAAGAGCAAAGCTAATAATAATGGCAAATATCTGTTGGATTTCTGCTCAGGACATGGACTGGTTATTACTAACACCATGTTCCAACATAAAAATGTGCACAAATTCACATGGAGAGAAGCGGCAAGGAATAAGAAAAGTCTCATTGACTATGTTATTGTTGATAGTGATGTTTTCTCCCTGGTGCAGGACACCAGTGTACAGAGGATTTGAAATTGGAAGTGATCACTATTTAGTCTTGAGCAGGATAAAATTGAATTTCATATTGAAAAGAATAACATGTAAGAAAGTTTTAAAGTGAATAAAATTTGAGCAGCTCTCAGATGTGAACTGTAGACTAAAATAAAGAAAGATTATTGAAAAGAAAATGAAAGAGTTTGAGAACAGGAATCAAACCTTGGAGATTCAGTGGCAAACTCTGAAGAAAACATTGATTCTGCCAGAGAGGCATGTGGTGAGGTTGTGTGCAAGGATAAAAAAAATCAGAACTCCCTGGTGGACACAGGAAGTTAAAGAGGCAGTGAAGGAAAAGAAGAAAGCATATCAAAAGTTCCTGGCAAATAAGTCAGCTTTTACTCTCACAGAATGCAGAGACAAATGTAAGAAAGCTAAACACTGTGTAAAACTAGCTAAACAAAAGTCATGGGAGGACTTTCTCAAGAACATAGAAAATAAATATCAAGAAGGTGGCAAAATATTCTGGAGGTTGTTGAAGAAGCTTAGGAATGGAGGAAAGAGTGCTGTAAAAGGAGAGTTAGAGATGATAAAGGTGACATGAAAACAGGAGAAAAAGATATCCTTGAAGTATGGAGTAATTACTTTGAAAAACTGCTAAATGAAACAAGCAGTGATGACAGCACAGTGATAAAAAACACTGACCAGGCATGCAGTCAGGAATACATATCCATACTTGAAATAGAAAAAATCAAAGGCTTGAAATGTGGAAAGGCAGCAGGAATAGATGATATTCGACCAGAAATGCTGAAGTATGGTGGTATAAAAGTCTTACAGTGGCTGCACTGCATAGTTCAGAAAGCCTGGACAGAGGGACGAATTCCGGATGATTGGAGTAGAGCTCTCATAGTACCCATATATAAAAAGGGAAATAAAACTGAATGTGAGAATTACAGAGGTATTTCCCTAGTGAGTGTTCCTGGCAAAATCTATGCAAGTATACTTGAGAAACGGTTGAGAAGAATTGTGGAAGAAAAGCTTGGTGAAGAACAAGCTGGATTCAGGCCAAATAGAGGCTGTCACGATCAGATCTTCACTTTACGACAAATAGTCGAGAAAGCATGGGAATATAACAAAGATCTGTATTTAAGTTTTGTCGATCTGGAAAAGGCATATGACAAGGTCCAAGAGAGAAGCTATTCAATATGCTGCAGTTATATAGTGTCAATGGGGCATTATATCAAGCAATACTTAGTCTTTATTTGAGTTGTAAGTCAGCAGTTAGAATTGAAGGAAGTACAGGAAGATGGTTTAATGTTAAATCTGGTGTGAGACAAGGATGTACATTATCCCCTCTGTTATTCATTATCTATTATTCTTTATCTATATGGATAACATTATGAAGGAAAGTGGTATTAAACCTGATATCAAAATTGGAGATGTTAATGTCAGCTCTTTGCTTTATGCGGATGATGTTATACTTCTAAATAAATCCGCTACAAGTCTGCATGATTCTCTGACTAAATTGAATAACTGTTGTAATTGATATGGTATGAAGGTCAGCAATAAAAAGACAAAGACAATGAAAATAGGCAGAATCATTGAAAATGTCAACTGTGTTGTGTGGAGAACCTGTAGAACAAGTAAAACATTTCAGCTACTTCGGCACGATTTTTACTGAAGATGGTAAATTAAATATAGAAATAGACAACAGAATCAGCAAAGCTGGTATGGTGGGAAGTCAATTGAATAAATTCATATGGAATAAGAGAGAAATTAGTCGGAACACTAAATTAGCTGTATGCAAGACAGTGTTCAAACCAGTTTTAACTTATGGATCTGAGAACTGGGTCAGAAGTAAAACACTTGACCAAAGATTAAAGACTGCGGATATGAGAGTCCTGAGGAAGATTATAGGCGTGAACAGATGGCATCAATGGCAATGTCATATTAAAAATGAGGATATTAGGAAAGAACTTGACATTGTCAGCATCCAGGAATGCGTTAGAGCTAATCTCAGGTGGTATGGTCTCTTAAATAGAATGGGCGAGGAAAGATTAGCAAAACAAGTATTCTCTGCCAGGTTGGCAGGAAAACGACCCAGAGAAAGACCAAGATATAGGTGGATTGATACGGTACATAGTTCCTTAGACGATAGAAATATATGATCTGATAATGTTGGAGTCTTGATAAGTAACTGACTGATTTGGAGGAAAATTGTAGATAGGAAGTTAGTAATGATGTAATTTTTTCATGTAGTACTGTCATATCCTGTACACCCCTTGAGGGTACATGGCAGGAATTTGATGATGATAAATTTTACTTAAATACTATAAATTCTTTAAAATACCAACAAAATTTCTTGCTCATGTTATAAATTCAAGAACCTCACCTGTAGAGAACTTTTTCCTTGTTTCACAATTTCAAACAAACTGTTGGGGTCTTCACTAGTAGGCTCCTGAGGAACTCTACGTGCCATTCGCCCACCACGTTTTGTATCCCTTCGTCCTCTAGCTGGTCTAACTCCTTCAATCCTTCTCCGTTTTCCCCGTCCACGCATTCCAATTTCTTCTGGATGAAGATCCATAACATCACCCAAAGGATCTTCCCTAAACATAATTGAATTTCAAAGAACATAAGAGAATAAAAAAAAAATTGATATTTTTACTCATCACTGAAAAGCTGAACTTTCTAATTTGGATGCATAAGCTTTTTTACCCACAGTTTTTATTACAAGTACAAACCACTTTTCAAGTAAAACAACTATATAGCACAGCTTGACCTAAATGCTTGTATATGCACAAATACAAGCATTTAGCTAATTTATCAAAATGTTTCACTTAAAGCAACAGTTCTGGTATCACAACACTAACGATGTTACCATATATGTGAAAGGAGGTTTCCTATAAAAATGTTATCACTGTTTTTCAAATGCCATTTTTTTTTTGTTTTGTTAGGAACATGGGTACTTTGCATCTACTACTATTCACATATGGAAATTTTGAAAAACTGGAGCTACTTTTTTTTTTATAGCTCTTCATATGTTTTTTTCCTTTTTAATTTTCTCAACAACATATAGAAAAAATGGATCAAATATTATTATTATTATACAGTTATCACCATGGAATCAGAAGACTCATGATCGGAGATCCATCATTCACACAATACCTATCATACTTCCCATAGGTAGTTGTTGAAGCATCACAACTACCTATGGCAACCCATTCACCACCCTCCAAGCAAAAGACCTACTCCTAACATCCTTGCTAACCACATTCTTACACAACTTCTACCAGTGACCCCCTTGTTCTCTCCCTTTTTTGCCATGTACTGAAAAAGTCTTCACTGTTAATCTTATAAAACCCCTTTAATAACTTAAATGCTTCTATCATGTCTCATCTTTTTCGTCTAGCAGCTAATTTTTGAAGCATACAGACAGTCAATCTATTCTTATAGGGAGCATTCCACAGATCAGCCACAATCTTTGTCACTCACTCTGAATCCTCTCAACTTCTAGTTAAAATAACATTAAAAAACCACTCATTGCTTTCTATTCCTTTTATTTCCCCTATATAGATATAAATATATTTCCCAAAAATCTCTTAACTAATAAATAACTGAGTGTGAATTCTGCTATTTTTAATCAAAGAATCTTTTTATGTCACTAACTTTGGACAACTGACACGAAAAGATGTGGAGAAATTTAAGTGTTGTCTTCTTGGCATATCTAGCATTTGATTACATTTTGCACAAAGGCATATTACCAAAGGCTAAATTTTATGGTCTATCCTGTGACTTCTGCAACTGAGCTGCTAATTTTCTTTCTGGTTGTATATCTGTAATGATGGAAGGATTACCTTCAAAACTGCATAATGCTTAAGAACCATATGGCTCTGCCCTTCTGCCTAGCCTCTCTTCTTTCTATATATCAATGAACTGATTGGCAAGCCTGCAACAATTCACCAAAACCTCTACAATATCTCCTAAAATCTGATCTCTAAACTGTTCTTTAGGATACTGATAACATCACTAACTTTAATGCTATCAAAATGAAATCTTGTCATTCCTTTCTTCCAGTTTTACTTTTAACAACATTCAAATCTCTAGACAAGACAAGATGTTTTCCTTCTTAGGATAGCTATCCCAAGTTGCCTGGAGTTGCCGACCTCATCCTCGTTTGTCCATTATCCAGATAAATATCTAATAACAGGTCAAACTCCAGGAAAGCAAGGACTGGACAGTGATTCAGAAGTACTGTTGGTTTTTTGCATTCATTACAGGCAATATGGAGGTGATCCAATTTATCTAACTTTGTTCCTTAAGTGATCCCTGTATATTAAAATATGATAAATGTATACAGAAAATTTAGTTCAATCATTATGAACAGAATGTATCATATTGTGAATCTTTACTTTTTTTGTTGTTGTTCTTTATAATTTTTTTTTAAAATCAGAGCTTTCATTTTAAATGAAAATGGATGTTTCTTACAAGGTTCCACTCTACCTCATGTTAGATATACTGATTCTACTAATTTCAAGCAACGTTTTGAAAATTATGGAAGCTACATTCCTGTTGAACAGTGCCCTAGGTAATCAACACCCAACCTGAATTTGAGTGGACACTGTCTATAAAAATCTATTATAATTCAGTTATAAACAAAAAGAACTTGCTTACACTTCAATGGTCTAAGCAAGTTGTCATTAAAATGCATGGAATAACAAGAATGTAGTAAAAGGAACCAATTTGAAAACTTGAAAGTTCAAGTTTTCAAATCTGTTCATCATTTAAATGTATCAGAAGAACAGATTGAAAATTTTGAACTGTCCTTTGCTGATGGATTATCCAAACGATACTAAATTTTTAAAAATTATTCCAGTCTCACGTCTGAGAACAATAGGTGATCAATGAAGTCAATGTTAACAATATGAAAAGAAGGATACTCACTGTAGCTGCACATCACCAGCAGGAAAGATATCATCAGCATCCACATCAATGTTTGATTGGTCTGTGCCATCATCTTCACTCTGTCTTGTCCGTTTCCTACCCATCATTCCTACAGATAGTCAGCAAACAATTTAATTCTGTAAAGACACATGATGAACTTTTAAATGTGATATGCAAATCAACTTACATATACACCTGTATAATAATAATAATACAATTAAATAAATAGCTAAGTAGGAAGCTCTGCATATAATATGCTTTTTCTTTATTTATTTATGTTTAAAACAAAAATTATTAAGAACTATATAGTCAGGATTCCAAAAAAGAGAAAATTATTAAACCTAATATGAAGTGTTGTAAGCAATGTTAACATTTTAATAATTTCATATACTTTTAAGTATGACACCATAAATATAAAACAAATGTCACCAATCCAAGCCAGAATGTTGGAACTTCAGGTGCAAACTTTGTTTGCTTACATTTGGATAAAGGATTAAACTAAATTTATTAGAGTCTAACCAAGTGAAAAAAACTTCCAACATCTTTCTCTAAATCCAGGTAATTAAATAATAAGGTGAGACACCTTTTGGCAACTCGTATAGGTAAATATGACTTCTCCATTGTTTTCACCTTGGTATCACCACCTCTGGGTCTGGCTCCCACTGACAAGACCTCAATAAAGGTCAAAACCAGTCTGGGAAGTGGCCCTTCCCTTAATGCAGGGTTTCTCAAACTTTTTCTACGACGGAACACTTCACAAATCCTGAAATGTTCACGGAACACCTTGGTTATTTTGTAATGTATTAATTAATAAATAATTGGTACTTTAGCTTATTTTATTGTTAATTAATTATTAATGAGTGGTAATTATTAATTAATTAAGCATCAATAAAACCATTATTAAATTAATTTGCGCTGATTTTCATTGATGTATCCCATTCTGATCACCAAAAATTTATAATATTATTATAAGTACTTACGAGTGAATGCGGACTTTTTCTCCTGTGTGCTAGTTTTGTAGGTTAAATATAAATAAAATAAATGAGCAAATATAAGTGTTAAGAAAAAATAATCATTTATTGTCAAATGTTAATTAGTAAAAACAAAACACATAAAAATAGTAAAACACGTATATTGCAAATTAAGTTCTTAATGACTCCGAAGTTTTTGGATCTTTGAATTACAAATTCTTTTGATATCAGGCACAATATTAGAAAGTTGAATTCTCATATTTGGTGTAGCATCGAATCTGTTCCTGGACTTTGATTTGGTTGCAGCATAATATGAAAATCCTGCCTCACATAAATATGTCATTGTAAAAGGAAGTAAAACAAGAATAGCTAGTTTTGACACACTTGTCCAGAAATCATTTGTTGGCAGTTCCTTGTATTTTTGTTTTAAATCAGAGTCACTAATTAAGTCAATTAGATTTTCATAGTCACTTGCGCTGAAGCCTGCTGGCTTAGCTGTCACTGTAAATGGATTCAGAACCCAGGAATTGTCCTCACTGGATTTTGGAAAACATTGCAAAAGGGTTAATTGCAAGTCATGCAAGTGTTCTAAAATTACGTTAGATACTTCTTCATTTACTTTAGAATTTATTTCAGTCAGAAATTCATGCAAGTTGGGAAAACAATCAAAATTAATCTGTTCAACTGTAGAAATCCAGAACTGCAACTTCCTATCAAAAGATACAATTTTAACTCTTGTATTAAAAATTGTAATATTCTTTCCTTGTAATGATAAGTTAATTTCATTGCACTTTGTAAAAATATCTGCCAGATACGCAGGACTCATCAACCATGAAGAATTTAATAATTCAATAAAATTTTGTCCTAAATTATGTGACATCAAGAAGACCATTAACTCACTACGAAGTTCAAAAAGCCTCAGTGATGCTTTTCCTCTGGATAGCCATCTCACTTCAGTATGTAATAAAAGTGCGTTATGTGCACTATCCATTTCATCGCACAAAATTTTAAATAATGTGGATTGAAGTGGTCGAGATTTTACATAGTCGATCATTTTTACGGCTTCATCCAAAATAGTTTTTAAATATGTAGGAATTCTTTTTCTTACTAGTGCTTGTCTATGCAAAACACAATTACTTTTGGTGGCTCTTGTAGCTACTTGCAGGATACGTGTTACAACTCCCTTCATCTTTCCTACCATTGCTTGAGCACCATCTGTACAAATATCAATACACTTCTCCCGACTGATTTCCTGTTTTGTAATATAATTATTAATATAGTTGAATATATCTTCTCCGGTAGTTTTTTCTTGTAGATATTCGCACGAGTAAATCTTCTTCAATACTTTTATCAAATATGTAACGAACACACTAGTAATACAGCGAGTCCTGCGACATCTGTAGATTCATTCATTTGCAATGAATATTCACTGTAGTCTAAGTCGATTAATTAAAGGTAACTTTAATAAATAACTTCTATATTTCGGCAACATCACATTGCCATCTTCAGGAACATAAAGATATGGTATGTGCACGCAGGCACTAACAAAAGCAAATGAGGAAGAAAGCAAGAAACTAATATTGTTCCTAAAGTCCTAATGGTGCCCTCTGGTGGGCTAATTTGGTTGACTTGAGAGTTGGGCTGAAGTTCTCAAAATGCAAGTCTCCCAAATTTGGGGTAGTTTCATGCACCCAAATTTGTTGAGGTTAGGAACGTTTTTTTAGAGCTGCTTGGTCACTGACATTTGCTACACAGATGTCATTTCCTTCAGTTTTGAGAACAGAAGGTATGACACCAATTGTTGTAATGGGCTTGCAGGCAATTTTTATGACCCGTCATAAACAGCATTATATCCTTTCCCAAATGTTGAAATGTTTCGATGTGTGAAAATTAACGATACACAGATGTCATTAGGTGTTCTGGATCTGAGCTTTTCAACATATTTACGAATATTATTCTCCTCAGAATATTTTTACTATAAAATATTTATTCATGAAAAATGTTTAGAAAACTAAAATGATAAATTTCAGAACTTCTCGCAGAACACCTATTCACCTTCCGCGGAACACTAGTGTTCCGCAGAACACAGTTTCAGAAACCCTGCCTTAATGCATAATATTATACATGTCTGCAAGGAGATGTGCTTTGCATTATGGAAGATACTAAATGCAAGTGATCAGAACTTACTCCACCTTTACCATGAGTTGCCCCAGTCCTGAAAATACTTCAGGTGCAATATACTTACATGTGAATAAAGGATTAAACTAAATTTATTACATATTAGAATAAAAATACTAATGTCACAATAAAAACTAAAAATGAACGTAACTAATATTAATTATAACGGGAGGAAGTATAATAAGTATGACATATCATAAAAAACAGGTTTTCACATTTTTCAGTTTTCTCCATTGGATTTGAAAAATATTCCTGCAAATGGAAGGTCTCATTTCTCTTAGCAAGAAATCAGAGAACCGATTTTTTCATGATATAAACATTCTTAGAATGCCTGTACATTTTGACATGTTTGTTTTGTTTACCAATTCATTACTATTCTGTTTAAGTGATCATACTACCTGATATTAGCTCTGCTTACACATTCCTGAATACTAACAATATCAAGTTCCTTCCTAATATCTGTATTTTTAATATGATCCTACCATTGATGCCAACTGTTCACTATGTTTTCTCAGAATTCTCATACCTGTGGTCTCACTGAATTGGTAGCCAACCAATTCAACTTTTCAAGAGAAATTTAATTTACACAAAAAAAAAATGTACACAAGGCTAAAAGTGCTTGGAAAAAATCATGATAAAAGTTTAATGGAGTGAAGCAGCACTAGGAAATGATTAAAAGTAGTATTTTATGCTTCCAATATTTCATCTCAGTTACAAAGACATCATCAAGGAGTAAAAATGAGAACTTTAACACACACACAGGCAGCACAAAACTAAAACACATGGATGAAAGACTATAGTTGGGATGCTCTCTACGGACAACTGTTGTGGCCTACAATGTAAACTGGGATTTCGAAGTATTAGTGTTTAAATTATCAAATAGATGTCCGCAGAGGATGTTCCACCTAGTTGAGACTAGTCTTTCTCCACATGATTTCGTTATTTTTGTGCTGCCTTTGTGTGGGTGTTACAAGTCCCATTTTGTACTCCCTGACAATGTCTCTGTAACTGAGACAAAATATTGGAAACATTAAATGCTACTTTTAATCGTTTCCTAGTGCCATTTCACTTCATTAAATCTTTATCATGAATTGGTTAGCTGTGTTTATTTCTTAATATTACTTCATTGATTTACATACTTTTATGGTCTTTGAAAAGGTTCAACTGTCATTTAATATTTTTTGGATGCTAAAACAAAAAAATATCTTCCCTGATGGATTCTTTTTTATTTACATGTGAGATAGTTTTTTTTAGCAAAAAAATGGGTGGCAAATGGTGTGTGTTTGTATAAAATGCATATTATGTATATTTTCCAATAAAATTTAGGGTTCAAGATAAACTGTCGGGTGGAGATAACAAAGTTGTTGTCCCTGTTTATAAGGCCTATGATTTGGCTGCATCTTGACTACAATGCACATATTTGGTCACCTCAATTTCTTGGGAATCAGGAAGTGGTATTGATCCAGAGAAAAGTGACCAAACCTCACAAAATTATTCCAAGTCTATGGAATGATCTTTGAGAAGATATTGAAGGTGTGCAGGTTTAGTTGAAAAGCAGATAAGTTGATAAGCAGAAAAGAAGGGGACATGATAGACACTTATAAGTTAAGAGGGAGTTCTATTAGACTGACACAAAAGAAACATTTCAATACATGATGAATAGAGAAAACTAAGGGTCACCCCTGGAAGTTATGTAAAAGTGTGATTAGTAAGGGTGTTGTGCAGACTGCATTTCATTTTTTTTTTTTTTTTTTTGCTTAGAGACTGGTTGATGGGCAGAATGGATTGCAAGAGGTAATTGTGGGTGCCCAGACAGTGAATGAATTTGGGAAGAGGTGTGATAGGTATTGTCCATATAGAAATCAGTGTGGCTGTCCTACTGCCAATGAGATACCTGTATTATAATAATAATAACTGAAAGTATATTATGGACAGAAGATAGTAAACAAAGAGGAACATATACCCCACTCAAGAGAGCACCTATATAGCAATGTAGATATTCTGGAAATAGATACAATAGAATTAATGATATGCAAATTTACATAGGCTATATCTTGAAAACGTCAAATGCTGATAGAACTAACGTTCAGGATGCCTCAACAGATGACTATGCTAAACTTTGGTTAAATCTAGTTAGTCTACACTAACCAAATCCTCTGTTTACACTTTTATGTTGATGGACCTGTCACAAGCCCTGGATATAATACTCATTATTAGGTTTAACTGAAGGAATAGTGCAGAGAAACATTAAACACAAGTTTAACAGATCTTATATTTCATCACACTCACAGAGCATCATCATGGATACAATCTTAAAATTGTAAAAAATTGTAAATTTGTAAATTGTAAAGAAAATTAAAATTGTAAAAAAGCACACACAAA
Source organism: Typopeltis vanoorti (assembly GCF_054136105.1). Taxonomy (NCBI): domain Eukaryota; kingdom Metazoa; phylum Arthropoda; class Arachnida; order Uropygi; family Thelyphonidae; genus Typopeltis; species Typopeltis vanoorti. The sequence continues at coordinate 36,362,731 of NC_143572.1, read as the reverse complement.
ATTGCAGGAAAAAATGAGAAAAAAGCCTAAGGATCTAAGATTAAGCTGTTTTTTTCAAATCTCTTGCTGATTCTAAAAAATGCCTTTCAAGTTTATCCTTGTTGCAGTGAAGTAGCCAAGTATTTCCCCTCCCTCATCTGATTCTGTGCAAGGACAGCTACACTTAACATTATAGTGGAAAACTTATTTCTTGTGTTCTTCTAAGCAGACCTCCCACAATGACCAAAATGAACAAGGAACCTTGTAAAACACATTCACTCTCTCAAGGAGTGGTTCCTTGAGAGAGTGAATAAAGGTGGGCAGTTACATATGAGGTTTAAAAGCAGTAGAGATTATAATTCTTTAAGGGTTCTGGATATTTTTTTTTTTTGACATGCCAAAGATATAGAGAATGGGAATAGCATTACTGTAGTTTATATGTTGAGAGAGATGTGAGGAGATGGGGAAGAGCAATGAATTTGTCGATCTTTTTGGCACTGTCTGAACAAATAAAGGAGAGTTAGCTGTAATGGAAGACTGGGACAAGAGTTTTTGGTAACACCATATTGTTGAGATGGGGATAATGGGAAAGTTTATGTATGCATCTATGTCAGTGAGTTTTCTATAAACTGAGAAAGACAGGATGCCATTGAAAATATGTGTTATTAGAGTAACTAGAAAAGGCTGGATACTATTTTTTTTTTCTATAGTAAACTGGATTCCAGGGTGCTCACTGTTGAGGTGTAAGAGAAAAGAGTAATGTATCTGAGCATTTTACGAATACAGAATAGGTATCCAGCATGTTTTTCAAAACATTTTGAAAAATATGCCCTAGTTGCTGCCATTCTCAAATATCCTATTTGGCTAACACATACTGATGATGTGTTCTCTATATGGCTGCATATCTCTGGTGTAATTCATTGGGATGTCAATCAGGTAACCACATGTATGTAATACGGTTTTGACTTGCGAGTAACCAGAAACAGTGGGTTTGGTAAAGTTTGTATGTGTAACTGGCTGGTTCGTGTTTCATCCAAACAAGTAACTATCCCACATCACAGCATGACATTTTTACCTCGCTCGAAAGTCTATCATATCACATGCAGTTTAAAAAATGTATATCGATTCGCAATATGTGTTATCGACTGCTGCATTAATGAGGGGGAGAAAGTTGCATATAAGAACATCTTTATATAAAGTTATTCCTTCGATAACTTCACATATGAGCTAATTTAAATATACATCAATTTTCGTCCCATTTGAAAAATAAAACATCAAATACCTGGCTCGACTTTTCCTCTAAACCGCCTGAGGCATGGGATCAGAAAAATAGCGATGTAGAAAATTAAACCAAAGTGTAAACAAAAAACATAACTTTCTGACAGAATTCATTGCCAACCTACTATTAAAGCAAATAGGCAACAACCTATAAAGAAACACTTCTCTTCGACAATTATCGAAGGCACAGAAAAAATTGAGCGCCTTTTAAAATAAAAGTTTACATTCAGAGCGCCATCTCTGGCCATAAAATATTATATGGTATAACCAGATCTTAAAATTGTAACACGAAATATGATTATTTTAAATGTTACCCTTGGTATCATGAGATAATTTATGGTAAACAAGAAGATTTTAAAATTGTATGGTTACTACGACACAATACTTAGAGCAGTATGATGAAAAGGGAAGTGTCAAATGGTGTTAACAGGGAAGCAACATCAGGATTATATCCGGGATGCAGAGATAAATGAGTAACATCATAAGAACAGCAGAGCACAAAAAGAAAATTATGGAGGAAATATAAATGAAAAAGTAACGAGCAAGCTCTTGAGCAGTACAAAACACAGATCCTGAGAAAAAGTTAGCTGATCAGACTAAATGAAAATTCAGGATAATTCTCGCATTGCATGGTAAGTGAAAGGATAAAACACGATGAGTCTCTTGACTCCATGGAGACCTGAATAATAATAAAATAATAATAATAAACTCGAAGAATGCAAATGGTACGACGGGAAAACAAAACAAAAAAAACTTGAATTACTGTGCGATCACATTGGAACAACGTATTGCACAGGGAGAAATAACAGTACTAAATGCAATGGATAGACCTCTCATAATTCCTTTCATAAAACCACGATCTGCTAAGTTTTTTGCCGGCGAAGGTTGGTCAATTGGTAGAGCCTCTGCTACTAATGGCTCAGTTAAGTAAGTTTGAGCGCAGTTACTAGTTGGAATGGGAACAATCGTTCGATGGTGTCGGCACACTCTCCCTCGATGAGTCTTTGAACTCCCTGGAGGTGTCAATAATAATAATAATAATAATAATAATAATAATTCGTGTAGTGTTCGGTGTAGTGGTTGAGACAGTTGTAGGTGTCCTCCCGCGATGAGTCTTCGGACTCCTTGGAGGTATCACGAATAATAATAATAATAATAATAATAATCTTAGAAGCAGTGCTTTTTTCTGAAAAAAAAAAGGTGCCGGTACTCACCATGAAGATGCTATTACACTTCCACACTTTTAACATATCCTACGATATACTCTAGTCGTCTCTAGATAGCTTCTTGATTTTGGTATCAACTGTAGAATGACGACCTCGAGCACCCATGAGTACACATATTTGATAGGGATGAATTGAGTCAGAGGAGGACCTACTATCCTGATGAACATCAGTGCAGAAGTTGTCTGTACAAGCAGAGATGACCGATGAAGTTATTCGAGAGAAACCCCTTTCACATTCACTGGAAGATATTGCAATTTTGCCCAAAGTGTGCTTTAAGAGGAATTAGTATGTCCGGGACTTTATTTTCTTGAAGATATTCACGGAAACCTTGTCTTTCATTTAAGTGAAATTTGCGTGCTAACTTTTTAATTTCAGTTTCACCAAATGTCCGTGCTTCCTAGGATTTTTTGGCCAATACTTGGAATCTAAAATCTTAGCACATTCAGCAAATCAGCATCATCTCCTTCAAGCAGATGCTTTCTGCTTGAAGGAGATGATGCTTCTTTCAAAATTTTATAGACAGCAGATGAACTTATTGCAGGACTGCATCTTCCATTTTTGTGGAGCTCAATCCTTTTGAACTTCATGTTCTTCTGACTTTGAAGAGAAATACTGTATGGCGCAGGATTTTCAATTCTTTCTTCAAAAAGTTGAAATGTATTCTTTATCTTCATGTCTGATTTGTACAAGTCAATATTTCTCATGTAAATCTAGACTTAGTTCACTAAGTTCTTGGATAGCATCACATAAGGCCCAAAGCAAGAACAAACTCGCATGATGTTATTTTTCTTAAAATGCCCCCTCATAAAGAAAGTGTCTGTTGTGCATCTTCTGCCTCCAGAAATTAATGAACGAGGGCTTCAAAGTCTTGCCACACTGCAAAAACAATACAAAAGCTAGAGGCAACCCAGCGAGCGCTTAAACTTCTGCCAATTTTAAGAAGTTGAAGTTCTAGAGTCACTGCACATTCCTGTAGTTCCCTAGCATTCTTAGGTGAAGCATGATCAGTCACATAAAGTTTGTCCATCATGAAACTCTTAAAGCGATTCACTCCTGCCACATCGTTCACTGTGTCACTAACAAACAATTCAAGGCGATGGCTAGCACAATGCCAGAAAATAACACTAGGAAACGTTTTTTGCATTAACCTCCTTACCAGTGGCAGCCGGTGAAAATTTTAAGTGGGGGTGCTGCATATATATTATTATTATTATTATTCCTGATACCTCCAAGGAGTCCGAAGACTCATCGCGGGAGGATATCTTCAACTGTCTCTACACCCTACATCTACTACGAATCAACGCCATCTACCGCCCACCTCCAACACCACCACAACTAGTAATATATATATATATATATATAAATATATATATATATATATATATATTAAAAAAACTTTTTTTCTTAATCAGTAACAAATTTATTAATAAATAAATTTACATATTAAGAATATTTTATCCTCACCACGAACAAACACCAATAATAAAAGTTTCATATCAATAACAATGACAAGCGCAAACGAATATCGGCGTTAGATCGCAGTGCATTTCTTTCGTGTAACGATAATTGAAAAAATATAATTCCTTTCATATTTTCAACGGTGACACTCATCATAAATCAGCCTTGTATCTATAATAAATAAATAATTATATGTTATTTTAACAAAAAAAAATAAGACTTACAAAAAATAGTTCACCACGCACATGCATCAATAATAAACGTTTCGTATTCGCCAGCAAAGGTTGGTCGATTGGTAGAGCCTCTGCTACCAATGGCTCGTAAAAAGTTAAGCAAGTTTCAGCGCGGTTAGTAGTGGGAAGGGATTCAATCGTTCGATGCTGTTGGCAAACTCTCCCTTGATGAGTCTTTGGACTTCCTGGAGGTGTCACATAATAATAATAATAATAATAATAATAATATCGCACAGAAATAACGAGCGCAATAATAAAATAAACTGCCTAGACGGTAGTGTATCTAATGACGTAACGTGCAATGACAAGCGCAAACGAATATGGGCGTTAGATCGCAGTGCATTTGTTTCGTAATCCAAAGTGTTAATCGAGCAATTCCAATTATTAACTATTCAATCAATGCCAAAACATAAGGTGTAATATTTAACATGTTGTATTGCATTTATATAATGTTGTAAGCATTGTATTATTTATAAACACAAAGAAAATTTAATTTTTTAATTTTTTCCTCGGGGGTGCTGTAGTGTCGCAGTGCTTATGTATGGGCCGCCACTGCTCCTTACACCATTACGCACACCAAACAACACGACTGCACCATCACAAGTTACAGACAATAAATACACCTTTAAGTAATCTTCAGATAATCCTAAATACTCAAGATGATTAAATAAAGAGTTTAGAATTCCTCTAGCATTTAGTTATATCTGATAATTCGATCAAATATAGGAAAAGACTCACAGGAACCGAAAGTTCATGAACAACTACATGAATAATAACAATCAATGTTGTTGTTGCTGTGTTACTCACAGTTGTCGATTCATCAATAAGCAGCGATATTTTGTTCATTGAATGCATTATATATTGTCTATTAATGTTTTTTCATTTCATTTGTGATATGGCTCACAATGTTAATGCAAGCATTTGCAGAATGAATAATATATCCCATGTCTAGGCCATTAAGTTCCTGTAAATTTATTTCGTCTTCAAAGTTGTTAAATGATTGATTTCTCCTCGCAACTTTGTAAGCGGTTCGAAACACTTTTCTTGTTATGTCTTTATTATGAGATAAAGTATTTAGGAAAACTTTCTCTAATGTTTCGTTTTTTGCTTCAGATTATATTTTTTGGCACGCTTTGAGCGCTGCACTCTCCTTATGATCGTAAATCTTTTTTCTTAATGACATTAACTGTTGTTTGAGAGATTCTCCAAAATGACTGATTTTACCATTTGCCCACTCCGCTGAAATTTTCGTTCTCATGTGCTTATCGACGACAAGACTTCCGACATCACGACACACTTTACAGTCGAACATTTTATTCTTCATATACAGCAACTCGTTTCTCTCGCAGAAGTCATTTTTCTGCAAAAGTGTCCAACATTCCGGCCAATCATTATCAGAATCTGCTTCCTTTTGACCACGTTGATCTTCGGTCTTGGTTTGTGATCTTCTTCACCAAGTGTATTTTGGGTGCTAGTTTTCTGTTTTACAGGATCACAAGTAGATTCAACAATTTCTGCTTCTTCAGCCTTCTTTTTTTTTACTCACTGACATAAAGTAACTACTTATTTTAACAATCTTGAACTATGTTCGCACTGGTTTAGCTTAGATTAAATCAAAACTCACGTGAATATCTGCCTGTTGCAGAGTGAATATAGAACTGATCAACCAATCGGAAGTGAACACAACTTCCTGTTTCCAGGTGCGTACCAACCTATGAAACAGGAAAGCAGGGTACCAACGTTTGAGTAATCAAAATTGAAATTCAATTCGTTAACACAGTACGATCTACCGGAATATTTATAATACATTTTGCTGTCAATAAATCGCAAAATTTTAAAAACTTAAGAAAAAAGGTGCTGGTACTGCCTACCGTTGAGTACCGCCAGAAAAAAAAGCACTGCTTAGGAGTATGACAGAAAGTGCGGCAGAAACGGCAATGAATTCACAAAAATTTTAAATTATAACTTAGCTCTTTCAGGAAGAGGAAGTATACAAAAGCAAGATAGTTCGGTAAGATAAAAGAATCCAAGCAGAGATAGAAAATTATAGACCGATCAGGATCTTAAAAGTACCGATTGAAAAATTTGGGAAAATTGGTTGACTCAAATTCAATCATCTCTGAAATGTTTTCAACAGCTTTTCATCGTTTTGAAATCCCGATGACTAAATCTGTGCACAGTAATCTATATTCAGTCTGATAAAAACCCTTATAGAACGGAATCATAACCTTCTTACGTCTACATGTCAATATTTTCTGCACGATTGCCATAAAGCACTACACTGTCCTTAATTTTAGCAAACTATCCCCAAAAAGTCAGGTCCATAACAAACAATACCCCTAATCCGTCATATCCTCCACCTCCTCTAACAAATCCCTACCAATCTTATATTCTTAATCCCATCACTGTTTCTCAATTTGCTAGTGAACTGGTAGCTCCATTTATTCACCAATTCTGATTGTCTATTCAAGTCTACTTGCAAGACTACAGCATCCATTCGTTTATATATAATTCCACACAAAGGAGGCTCCAAGAGCTATGATACGACAGTGTCGTGTGTGGGTAAATTTAACTTCTCCTAAAATTCTTCCCAACTTATCATCACCTGCAAACAACTGCATACCGCCATTCAAACCCTTCCCATGGGACGCAACACTTGTGACTTTCTTCTTCTGGGATATTGCTAATCCAGGGCCATACTTATGCATGGGCACACGAGGATCTAGCTGGGGACCGGAAAATGGCCTTAAACACTATGGTCTGATAGGTATCAGCCAGAGCTAATCGCCAATTGAGTGAAATAATTCACTATCAAACTTTATATTTTTCAGTTTAATTACCAGCTTGTCATGTGACAGTCTATCAAATGCTTTTGTAAAAAAAAATCAGCTAACGCCTTTTTATTCCAGTATACGGCGAGTAGGCGAGGCCATTTAGCCCTATCTAACTTTTGGAGACTGAGTGGGCAGTTCAATCTCCACTGGTACCAATCAGAGATAGATGGCCCAAGGCTATCACTAACTAAGCGGTACTCAGCGAAGAGAGACGGCTCAAATTGGCCGCCATCTCGTGGTCCCTAACCCTAACACAATATATTTAATGTCTGAAATAATGTGGGTTCTACGGTCGATTTTCAAATGCTTTTGTAAAATCTAAATATACTACCATGTATACATCCTCATTGTCCAATGCGTCTGTCAACTTGTTATAGTAAGTAGACTTGTTATATAGTAAGTAAAGACGATCTCCGTTTAGAAAATCCATGCTGTCCATCAAAAAGAATATTGTTGATATCAACAATTCTGAATCCTGGATCCACAGCCTCCCTAACACCTTCACCACAACTCAAGACAACCCAATGATTTTGTGATTCGAATCCATAGTCTTATCATTCTTCTATAAATTCTGCCCAGTTTTACCGTTCTTTATTTCTTTTATGGACAAATTTAAAACTCATGTTAGAGAGGTTAGAAAAAACTATTGTTAACTTCCTGGAACATTCCATCAAAACACACGGTGATATATCAAGGCCTTATTGACATCAAACTCTCTCACCATCAGTGGTGCCTCCTTTCCTCCACACTGCTCTCAAGTTCTGCATGATCTTATTTACACGTTAATGAAATACTTTATGAATTGTTCATTTAAAATCATTACTATATCCTAATCAGTGATTATTATTCTATCATTCCCTCCAATCACCCTTCTATGCTCATTCTTTCTTCAACACGCCACGTATCGAAAAACACTTCCTAGGATTCCTATTGGCCTCATTAACTAACTGCCGTACATACTGCACTTGTGCAGTATGTACAGCAGTTAGTTAATGAGGCTCTTCCTAGACTTTTGTATTCCATGTGTAACCGATTATTACCACGACTCATGTTTTGTTTCTTCCATAATAGCTTCTTCCAAACTGCATGCTTTACCTATTCATTCATCCATTTTACACCCACTTTATTTGACTTTTGACATTTCAAATGCATTCAGGCAATGTCACTGCTACACAGTTATAGAACCGATCTCAAGTAGCATTGATCTCCTTTCCTTCCAATTCTTAATTCCATGATATAGTTACAAGTGGTCTCCTGAGCTTGTCATTTCCTACTTAAGTAAATAAGAATAGATGAAAAAATTACAGTGAAATGGGTAAGATAATAAATGAATAGGCAAACATCAGAGAACAATACATGGTAGAGAAATATATAGGAAACAGACTGTGAGGATATAATGAGTTGAAATTACATTTAGTTGTTCAGTGATTATGATAAACTGATTGCAACAAATGTGACACGGAGATTCTGTAAGAGAATTTCAATATATTAACCATGTATACATAGGATAATAGTTGTACGAGATGGGTTTGAAAAAGTTCTCGGCCACGATCATAGATGGCAAGATTTTTTTCTAGGTTGGTACATCTGTCATAACAATCCATGTGATATTGCCAGCATTCTATCAAGTAGTTTGGTTTATATAGTTGCCTGAAGCAAAAGTGTTGTCTGCATCCCTTGAAATGGATAAAATTGAGTATCGTGCGCTTATAAAATTCTTTGTAAAAGAAGGTTTAACGCCAAACGAAATTCATTCGACGTTCACAAAAGTTTATGGGAACTCTCCTCCTTCGTTTTCGAGAATTAAGAAATGGACTGTCGAGTTTAAATGTAGCCATACCAGCATTGAAGATGATTCACGTAAAGGACGTCCAAAAAGTGTAACAACACCAGAAATCATTGATCAACTGCATGATATGGTATTCCATAAACGGCGAGTCAAAGTGCGTGAAGTTGCTGAGACTATAGGCATTTCAAAAGAATATGTAGGGTATATTTGCATGACGAATTTCAAATGAAAAAGATTTGCGCAAGATGGGCGACGAGAGTGCTCACAGCATTTCAAAACCGCACTCGCATGAAAATCTCTCAACAGTGCTTGGAGCGTTTTAACAAGAATAAAACTGATTTTGTCTCATCCATAGTAATAAATCGATTTATTACTATGGATGAGACTTGGATTTGCAATAAGCCGGTTGTTCAGCGCCAAAGAAAAAAACGTCGTTTCCCTCAGCAGGAAAGGTCATGACATTGGTGATTTGGGATGCTAAAGGCATTTCATTTATTAACTTGAAAAGGGTAAAACAATCAAAAAATCATAGGCGAGGCCGTTTAGTCCTATCTAACTTTCGGAGACAGAGTGGGCAGTTCAATCTCCACTGGCAGCCAATCAGAGATAGCTGGCCTAAGGCTATCACTAATTAAGCGGCACATAGCAAAGAGAGACAACTCAACAAGTGCCGCCATCTCGTGATCCCAAACCTTAACACAATATATATATATATATTTTAATGTCTGAAATAATGTGTGTTCTACAGTCGAGTTTCTTGAATTTCCGGGAGAAAAAATAGCTTGCCCGTGCTAGAGATCGACTAACTCGGAAACCGGTCGAAAAAAGACTTAGAAAAATTTCCTCCAGTCGACGACTAGATTCGGAAGAGAGTCTTTCTTCGTGCGGTCAAGCGCCGTGGTTGAAAAAGCCACATCCACTGAGCTACACAGGCTCTCGGGTAAAACAATAACTGGGGATTGTCATTCCGATCTTTTAACCAGGCTAGAGGAAAAAATTCGTGAGAAAAGACCAGGTTTGCAGAAGAAAAAAACAGGATCTTTCATCAGGACAATGTACCTGCCCACAAAGGTGTTTTGGCAATGGGGAAATTAAGGGATCTGCACTAATGAATTATTGGAACATTCACCCTATTCCCCAGATTTGGCTCTCTCGCTTCTATCTCTTCCCAAAACTAAAACTCTTCCTCGCTGGACAGCGTTTTTCTTCAAATCAAGAGGTGATTACAGCTGTAGAGGGGTATTTTGCAGATCTTACTGAAAACAACTACAGGGACAGAATAATGGCGCTGGAGCATCGCTGGAATAAATGTGTTAGTTTTAAGGTAGATTATGTTGAAAAATGATAACAATTTTGAAATTATAAATTCGTTTTTTTCATTGTTAGGCCGAGAACTATTCAGACCACCCTTGTAGTTTTGGGTTAGAAATTGCAAGATAAAGGAGATTCCATGCGTTGAATGTTTGTATTAATATGCATTAAACTGAGGAGACTGACATGCAAAATATCTATGAAGATAGAGATCAGTGATGGACAGTAGATGGGTATTTCATGTTCAATATACATACATATATAAATAAATATATATATAAATATATTTATATATATATATATTTATATATATATATATATATATAAATATATATATATATATATTTATATATATATAAATATATATAAATTTCAAGTTTCAGCAATTATAAACAATCTCACAACCTTCTACAATTTCCAGGTGTATACAAAGTCACATATGAGTGCAGAAAACCTTACTGTGGCCAAACGCAGAAATCTATCCTCCTACGTCTGGAGGAACATCAGAGAGACATTGCTTATAAGAGAACCAGAGCAACTGCCCTATCAGGCCATGTCCTGTTTTCAAAAAACACGAACAACGAAAGCCGCCAACATGAAGTAAATTGGACAACAACTTCAAACCTACACATTTGCCATGATGAGGTAGAACGCCGCATTTAAGTGTCAAAAGAAATCACCTTGGACCCTGTTCAAATGAACAATAATCTCAGCTATAATTTGCCTGACTCTTTTATCCCTACTATCAGAAACTGGAGATCGCGAGGTTCCACACACGCACAAGTATACAATAATAGAACATTAACACGGACTATTACACAAGTTCATAATAACTGTAATTTTCTGTGTAGCTCAGTGGATGTGGCGTTTGCCAACCACAGCGCTTGGCCGCACGAAGGAAGACTTGGTTTCGAGTCTAGTCGGCGATTAGAGGAAATTTTTCTAAGCCTTTTTTCGACCGGTTCCCGAGTTAGTCGATCTCTGGCACGGGCAAGCAGGTTTTTCCTCCCGGAAACTCTGGTTTTTCGTCCTGTAAACTCAAGAAAATCGACCGTAGAACCCACATTATTTCAGACATTAAATATATTGTGTTAGGGTTAGGGACCACGAGATGGCGGCACATTTGAGCCGTCTCTCATCACTGAGTACCGCTTAATTAGTGATAGCCTTGGGCCATCTATCTCTGATTGGTACCAGTGGAGATTGAACTGCCCACTCAGTCTCCAAAAGTTAGATAGGGCTAAATGGCCTCGCCTACTCCCATATACGGGAATAAAAAGGTGTTAGCTGGTTTTTTTTTTTTTTTTTTTTTTTACAGTCGAATATCATAACTTTATAATTATATAACTTTAGAGTGTCTCAATGTTATTTTCAGTGCTTTTAATATCTTTTTATGTTCTAAACGCCTGATGAAGTCAATATCGACGAAACATGTTGCGTTTTCAAATAAATCTCAATTTGTTATAATTCTCGGGTTTTTAGTCAGTTTATATTAAAAATGAATATATATATATATATATATATATATATATATATATATATATATATATATATATATATATATATATATATATATATATATATATATATATATATACATTTTTTTATAAAAAAATGACAATTATACTGACTAGGAACACCGAGAAAGGAATGATAAAAACTTTAATCAAACACGACTAGTTTCGTCAGAACCTCGAATTCTTGAGGTGTGTATATAACTACAAAAGAACTGGAAAAAATGACAAGTTAAAAAACATGGACGTCTCATATAAAACAAATTGGGAATAGTAACAGTCAAATTTGAACTGTTGTCCATGTGGCAGGTCTAGCGTGAGGCATACGTAGGTGGCTACTGACTCGAGGGCGCTAGAATTGAATCGTTGCGCTGTGAGAGTCAGGCAAGCTATAGTTTAAATTATTTTTCATGTGTGATGGGTCCAGAACAATTTCTTTTGATTCTAAGATACGTCTCTCTAGTTCGTCACCGCATTTATGGACAGTGGTCGTAAGGTTCCAGTCTATCTGGTGTTGGCACTCTTCTAGATTGGATTTAGCGGAGAAAAGAACATGACTGGAGAGGACGCTCACACGGGTTCTCTTATAAGAGATGTCACGTTGATGCTCCTCAAGACGTAGTGAGACAGACTTATCTGTTTGTCCATAATAAGGTTTACTGCAGCTGCAGATGATTTTGTAAACTCCTGGAAATTGAAGTTGGTTGTATTTTTGTTTGGGTTAACTCAGGAGAGAACAAAGTTTTGGTAGGGTGGTAAAGTAAGTTCTAATGTAGAATTTCTTCATAATTTTCGTCAGCTTTGGTGATAGAGAGCTTACAAACGGCAGTTAAATGTGTGTAATAGGATTGAAGTTATCTTCTTGCTGAGGTTGAGGACGTGGTTATAGACGTTTAGTTATGCTTCGAGATGAATAGCCGTTGTTTAAGAATATGCTTTTGGGGTGGTCAAGTTACATTTGAATATCTTCTTCTTCTGAAATAAGAGATCTCGCCCGATCAGCCACAGTGGAAATAATACCAAGTTTCTGTGGAGGGAAGTGATGAGAGGAGGCATGTAAGTATCTGATTGTGTGAGTAGTTTTACGAAAAATCGAAAATTTGAGACAATCAGGCAACCTAGTGATCTTTAAATCCGAAAAGGCGGGTACGTCGTTCATCTCGAGTTCTGATGTGAATTTGATGTTCTCGTGACGATTATTCAAATGATTTTGGAAGGATTGTCACTCCTCTAGACCATATTTCCAGATGAGAAATATATATATTATCATCCATGTATCGAAGCCACAGTTTAGGTTTTAAAGTTGCGCTTGAAATAGCTCTTTTTTCAAAGTCTTCTAGAAATATATTGGCTAACACCGGAGACAACGGGCTGCCCATAGCTAGGCCGCTTGTTTGTTTACATATATTTTTTTCAAATGAGAACTAGCCGGTGTTTATGCAATTCGGTAATAGGGCAAAATTTTTTTGGAAACTGCTTTTCAGTAGATTGAGGACTTCTTCTGTGGGTACATTTGTGAAGAGAGAGAGAGACAATATGAGAAGGCCATGTTTTTTAACTTGTTATTTTTTCCAGTTCTTTTGTAGTTATTTACACACCTGAAGAAGTCTGCGTTCCAACGAAACTAGTCGTGTTTGATTAAAGTTTTTATCACACCTTTCTCGATGTTCATAGTCAGTATAGTTATTATTTTTTAAAATGTTTATAAGCCGAGGGAATAGAATCTATAATATATATATATATATATGTAATTATATGCTTCAACTCGGTTGTTGTGATACATTTTTAAAAATAGATTTAATGACTTAAAAACCGAGATTACGTATAAAGATTTAATAAGATTAATACAACTAGTATCGGCTTATAATAGTCTTCATCAGGTATTCTTAAAGGAACAGAATAGTAATAAACATTGAAGTATCTAAAAACTTGAAAATACAGGTAAAATATCGCCACACATAATTGATACATAAAAAACGTTGTATTTTTTTCAAGTTGTTCTAACAGACGTGCCATTGTTTATTGCAAGTATGCGTGCAGACTCACGTGAACGCCAATATTGAATAACTGCAGCATGGCTATCTGGGATGCTATGACTCAAATTGTTGTTTAAGTGGACAGGATTCAGAAGGATTTCCCTTGATTCTATAATTTTTCTCTCAAATTCATCATCAGAGCGAAAAATAATTTCTGATCTATCCCAGCAAACGGAGTGGCTTTGTTGATCATCATTAGGATTATTTGAAAAAAGAACATGACTGGATAACGCAGTTGCATGTGATCTTTTGTAAGAGATGTCTCTTTTATGCTCTTCTATACGTTGCTCAACAGATTTGTTAGTTTGTCCGAAATAAGGGATATTGCAATCGCACCATAATTTATATACACCTGGATATTTTAGGTTGTGATGAGGAGGCTTTGGATGACTGATTAGAGAACGGATTTTTGGAAGGGTGGTGAAGAACGTCTTGATGTTATATTTTTTAAGGACTTTTGCTAATCTAATTTGTTACAGACTGTGCTAATATATGGGATGGAGAAGCAGCCTTTAAAATTACTAGTTCCTGTGGTGCACTGTCTAGGAGGATCCAGAAGAAATTTCTTAATCGTTTTTTCAGAGTAACCATGTTGTTTAAAGATAAGCGAGAGTTGGTTTATTTCTTTTTATAGTTCATCTTGTTCATTCAAGAGAGAGCGTGCTCTATGTCCTAAGGTAGATATAGGTCCAAGTTTATTTGGTGGAAAATGATGAGAAAGATTATGCAGATATCTATTGGTATGAGTAGGTTGGTTCTCTGTATATAGAGATTTTTAATCTTTCAGAGCAACGTGTAAGCATGACATCGAGGAAAGGCAAGGAGTTATTATTTTCTTGATCAGCAGTAAATTTTATATTAGGATGTTGGATGTTAAGATGATTAAGAAAAGCTATGAGAGATGTGTGCCCGATATTCCAAACAATGAAAATATCATCAACATATCTTTTCCAAACTTTCGGTTTAAATGAGAAGGCAGATATGGCTTTCGTTTCAAAATCTTCAAGGAAGATGTTAGCTAGAACTGGGGACAAAGGATTGCCCATTGCCAGGCCTTGTTTTCGTTGGTAAATGGAGTCCTGATATTTGAAGTAACCAGAATGAATGCAATGTTTTAATAAAGCAAACATTTTTTTGGATAATATGACCTTTAGTAATGTACTTCAACTGTAGGAACGTTAGTGGACAAAGATATAATGTCAAAACTTGATAGAATGTCATTTTCATTGATGGGAATATATGTGAAACAAAATCTGTGGTGTTTTTGATGAAAGATGAAGATTTATTGGAGAAACACTTGAGGTACTTTGCTAGATATTTTGAAAGTTTATATGAGGGTGAATCAATCCTTCCACAATTGGGCGAAGAGAGATGTTTTCTTTATGAATTTTGGGAACTCCATAGATGCGTGGGATAAGAGGATGTAGAGGGCGTAAAGAGAGGCGAATATTATGAGGAAGTTAATTGGCAGTCTTTAACAAGTTGTTTGTACCGTTTTGTAATTCTCTTGTAGGATCTTCCTGAAGAATTGAATATGTCGAACTATCTCCAAGTAATTGAAGCACTTTGTTGTGGTAATCTTCGGAGTTGAGGATGACCGTGGAAATGCCTTTATCAGCAGGTAAAATAATAATGTTACTGTTCTGTTTTAGATTTTTTTAGGGCTTGTCTTTCAGCCAGAGAAATATTATCTGTTGGAGGTTTAGCATTATTTATAATGAAAATCGATTCAATACGAAGAAATTTCGCCAAATGATTAGGAATGAGTGAACTTGCCTTTTCTATTTTTGTAAGGAGAGATTCTTTAGGGATAAATTTTGGTGAGGGAATGAAATTGAGACCTTTGCTAAGAATTTCCTCCTAGACAGTGCACCACAGGAACCTAGTAATTTTAAAGGCAGCATCTCCATCCCATATATTAGCACAGTCTGTAACAAATTAGCAAAAGTCCTTAAAAAATATAACATCAAGACGTTCTTCACCACCCTTCCAAAAATCCGTTCTCTAATCAGTCATCCAAAGCCTCCTCATCACAACCTAAAATATCCAGGTGTATATAAATTATGGTGCGATTGCAATATCCCTTATTTCGGACAAACTAACAAATCTGTTGAGCAACGTATAGAAGAGCATAAAAGAGACATCTCTTACAAAAGATCACATGCAACTGCGTTATCCAGTCATGTTCTTTTTTCAAATAATCCTAATGATGATCAACAAAGCCACTCCGTTTGTTGGGATAGATCAGAAATTATTTTTCGCTCTGATGATGAATTTGAGAGAAAAATTATAGAATCAAGGGAAATCCTTCTGAATCCTGTCCACTTAAACAACAATTTGAGTTATAACATCCCAGATAGCCATGCTGCAGTTATTCAATATTGGCGTTCACGTGAGTCTGCACGCATACTTGCAATAAACAATGGCACGTCTGTTAGAACAACTTGAAAAAAATACAACGTTTTTTATGTATCAATTATGTGTGGCGATATTTTACCTGTATTTTCAAGTTTTTAGATACTTCAATGTTTATTACTATTCTGTTCCTTTAAGAATACTTGATGAATGCTATTATAAGCCGAAACTAGTTGTATTAATCTTATTAAATCTTTATAAGTAATCTCGGTTTTTAAGTCATTAAATCTATTTAAAATATATATAATATAATATATATATATATATATATATATATATATATATATATATATATATATATATCAACAAGATTTACTCAAAATAACCACCATTAGCATCGATCACAGCTTCAATTCTGCTTCGGAACCTCGAACAAGCTGATGCTACAGTCTCCCTGGGAAGGGCCGCAAAAACTGTTTTAATTTTATCCATTAACTGGGCTTTTGTATTACTGGAAGTGCGATTGGTGTCTTTTTCAACTGCGCCCCATACAAAATAATCCATGGGGTTAAGGTCTGGGGAGTTTGGAGGCCAAACATTTGGACTGGTGAAGTCGTAGAAATTTTCAGACAACCATTTTTGACTTTTCCCAGAGGTGTGGCAAGGGGCCGAATCCTGCTGCCATACATACGGCCTACCATTGGCTACCCTTGTTATCCAGGGCTTGACTACAGTTAGCAACTCCACGAACAAAGCCCGAATTCCAATGCCAGGGTTCTTCAACACCTGTTCCTGCAGATTTGCGAGGAATTCTGCTGTACGAACGCAATCAGATCGTCTGCTAGGGATCTTTCTTCTTGCTACATCCTCGTAGTCACCATTGCAAGTCTCTAGTTCATGCCTGATTGTTTTTACTGTATTCAGGGAGCATTGGGCAGCAGTCGTAATATCCTTATTTTGATGGCGGGCACGAATCATCATGATACAAGTTATTATCTTCCATGATTCAGGTGGGTTCCAGCTATCCATCCTTTCTGACATCTTGTATATGAATGAAGAAGGGTCCAAACTTTTAAATGAAGAGAAGTGTGTGTTAATACATGTAACTTACGGAAAAATATAATTAATTATAAATATGTCAAATTTATATATATATATATACAGGGTGTTCGGGATAAATTTGACATATTTATAATTAATTATATTTTTCCGTAAGTTACATGTATTAACACACACTTCTCTTCATTTAAAAGTTTGGACCCTTCTTCATTCATATACAAGATGTCAGAAAGGATGGATAGCTGGAACCCACCTGAATCATGGAAGAGAATAACTTGTATTATGATGATTCGTGCCCGCCATCAAAATAAGGATATTACGACTGCTGCCCAATGCTCCCTGAATACAGTAAAAACAATCAGGCATGAACTAGAGACTTGCAATGGTGACTACGAGGATGTAGCAAGAAGAAAGATCCCTAGCAGACGATCTGATTGCGTTCGTACAGCAGAATTCCTCGCAAATCTGCAGGAACAGGTGTTGAAGAACCCTGGCATTGGAATTCGGGCTTTGTTCGTGGAGTTGCTAACTGTAGTCAAGCCCTGGATAACAAGGGTAGCCAATGGTAGGCCGTATGTATGGCAGCAGGATTCGGCCCCTTGCCACACCTCTGGGAAAAGTCAAAAATGGTTGTCTGAAAATTTCTACGACTTCACCAG